>NW_027206357.1:237500-837500 GCF_024711535.1 Dipodomys merriami | reverse complement strand
GTGGCATGGCACACTGCAGAAGGCCTCATCACTGGAAAGTATTCCCTTCATTACTCCTGACATCCAAGAGCAGGTTCATCTATCTATCTATCTATCTATCTATCTATCTATCTATCTATCTATCTATCTATCTATCTATCTATCATCTATCTATCTATCATCCATCTATCCATCCATTCATCTATCTACTTAGGTATCTACATACCTACCTAGCAATCTCTTTGCTAGTTCTTGGGTTGAACTCATGGCCTGGGCACTGTCTCTAGCATTCTACTACTTGAGCCACACCATGCTACTGAGGAATCAAACCCAGGGCTTCTTGCATCTTAGGCAAGCACTCTCTCAGTAATCCACATTCCCAGGCCCCTATCTTTTTCTTAGTGGTAGTTTTTACATAATTATGCTACCAGCCAACATCTCCAAGTTTAATTTTCTGAATACAGGTTATTTCTACAAAACATAACCTTCTCTTCCCCTACCTGATTTGTGACTGTACTGGCCTTCACCTCATAATAAAATGTAAATAAAGGCTACTGTGAGCTTAGGTGGGCATCATATAAGGTCACATGCCTGGAACCCTGGAAGAGAAAATCCATGGGCCAGAAATGAAGAGAATGGTGCAGTATGCACAAGAGCATATCTGAAAAATAAATCTGTAAATAAAAGCAGAAGCATTTCATATGGTCTGTTTGCACTCAGGGAGGTAATATACACACATTAGTAGTTAGGGCTCTCATTTTTTTGAATTTTTTTTGCCTTCTCTTTTTGCAATTTTTTGTGGTCATCCCAGGGCTTATACTCAAGGCCGGATGCATTCTTCAGCTGTTTTGCTCAAGGCTGAGGCTCTATCACTGCCACAACTCCACTTACATCCATCTGCTCGTTAATTGGACATAAGCGCCTCCCAGTTTTTCCTGCCTGGTCTGGACTGTATCTAATACTTGGCTTTATCAAAGCTGGAGCTCTACACTCTGGGCCACTGCTCCACTTCTGTTTTTCTGGTGGCTTATTGGAGATAAGCCTCTCACAGTCTCTCCTGCTCAGGCTGGCTTTGGATTGTGATCTCTTGAGGAGGATTCAAGTGGCTTTCCTCAGGGATTCACCAAGAGCAGATTCACAGAAACCCTTAGTCTAAATCTCGAGAGCAACTAGAGTAAAACAGACACATGAAGATGCTTCTAGTGTGTTCTAGATAATTAAAGTGGGAGACAAAATACACTCATAATAATTAGATCATTTTATAGGCAAAAGGAGCAATGCAGACAGCAGGAAGATTGCTCCAGCTTTTGGTCCTCTCATCCTGAGACAATAAATTCACTGCAGCTCAATGCTAAGTTACAGAACTGGTATGTCTTGTGGACATTTGTTCCCAAATCCTGCGACACTCATTTCTCACTTTTGGCTTCCAACCTCTGACCAGAGGAGAAGATGACAAGAGCGATTCCTTCTCAGAGAAAGCATCTATAAAGAACATTTGGTAGTTTACTTATAAATTCAAACCATTGGAATGACCTTGTGAAGAAGTCAGATTATACAGATTAAAAAAATGAAGAAGAAAAGGAAGGCAGGTGCCAGTGGCTGCTGGCTGTAATTCCAGCTCCTAAGGAGGCTGAGATGTAGAGAATCTGAAAGTCAATGCATAGGAAAGTCAATGCACTGTTATTTCTGAAAGATCAATTTAAAACACAGAAGTGAGGCAGTGACTCAAAGTTAATGCACGACCCTTGAACAAAGGAGCTCAGGGACAACCCCTGAAATATGACCCTTAGGGTCATATTTCAACCGCAGGACCTGCCCCCCCCGAAAAAAAGAGTCTGTACATCATGTCTTTTGTATGTATGGATGTATTCCTATAGGTGAAGCTCCAGAGTATTTATGATGATTGGCACCAAGCTAGGAAATTTGTATTCAATACAATTATTTCATAACACAAAGACTGCCTTCATGACAGTACATATTTCAGGCTTCCCTTCACTGTTCCCAATGTAGGCTGAGGGTTTCTCTGCCTCCAAGGCCTGCTGGAAGAAGTCTCTCTCATTGTCTGGATATGCAGACAAAAGGCTTCACTCCTGTACAGCTGTGTAACAAACAATTCCATCGGGGCCACTTAGTGAGGAGGAGTGTGGGAGGGCTCTGACGGTCAGGAGAAAAAGGCCTCTTTGTACCCAAAGTTATCTCTCTCCCCAGTGCTCCATGTTGACAGGAAGCCTTCATTTGTGCTACCTCCTGTGGCAGGCCAAGTTCTGTTCACTTATTCTGCCTTCGTGAGACAATATAAGTGGTGTTCAGATACAGTGCTCAATATAATTCAGAAGTCCTTCTGGCAGACAACTCGGGCAAGGGGCCTTTATGAGATGTTTCACTGATGGTGATGATGGGCCTATGATATCTATTCTAGGTTTGCAGAAGCTTGAGAAATCCAAGTGTTTGTCAGATATCACAACGCTCCCTGTCATATGGGGTTGGTGAAGATCATCAGGTTATGAAATCGTTGACCTCTCCTACTTGGGCCCTGGGTGGCTAGATTTTGGTTGAACACAGGGCCTGGTTGCTGAGCATGAGCTCAGTGCAGAATCCCAGTGCTTTACCATTTTGTGTCATAGCTTCATTTCTGATCTGCTTGTGTGTGTGTGTTTGTGTGTGTGTGTGTGTGTGTGTGTGTGTGTGTGTGTGTGTGTGTGTGTGTGTGTGTGTTCATGTGCATGCACACTTATACCAGTCCTGGAGCTTGAACTCAGAACCTGAGTACTGTACATAGTTTCTCTTGTAGAAGGATAGCCCTCTCCCACTTGAGCCACAGAGACACTTCAGGCTTTTTTTTTTTTTTCTAGTGATGTGGTCCTGAGAAATCATGCCCAGGGTTTCATATATGTAAAGCACTCTACCCCTAAGGCACATTCCCAGCCCTCTACTTCAGGTTTGTTAGTTTCTTTCTTTATTGTTGTTATCGGTTGCAGGAGTTGAAGTCTAGGCCGGGTGCTGTCCCTGAGCTCTTCAGCTCAAGTCTTGTGCTTTACCACTTGAGCCACAGAGCCACTTCAAGTTTTCTGGTGGTTCATTGGAGCTAAGTGTCTCAAGGACTTTCCTTCCCAGGCTAGCTTTCAACCATGATCCTCAGATCTCATCCTCCTGAGTAGCTAGGATGACCAACATGAGCCTCAAGCACCCAGCTTCCACTTCAGGTTTCTTAGTGATGAATTGGAGATATAATCTCATGGGACCTTTTGTATCAGGGATAGTTTGGAACCCAGATCCTCAGATTTCAGTTTCCTGAAAAGGCAGTATGACAGACATTGGCTATAGAACCCTAGGCCATGGCACTCTGCTGCAAGGGGCTCCTTGGCTCCACATGGTGGAGTGCTAGCCATGAGCCCAAGAGGTAAGGGTCAGTGCCAAGCCCCAAGTTCAAGATTCATGACTGAGGAAAACAAAACAAAAAAATTGTCTGCAGGAGACAACTCACCCACTCTTTAGTAATACATAATTTCGTCCCTGCCATCGGGACATATCTGAGCCTCAATATTCTTGTCTGCATAATCATCTCATTTCAAAGAGACTCACTGACTTCCTGTCAGGGCTGGGTTTTATAGCCCCCGAGCAACTTGGATGATGGGGGTAAGCCAGCTGCCTCTGGTTCCATGTAGCTGGGTTGCAGCGGCTTACATCTGGCTAAGTCAGGTTAAGTGGCAGTTGTCAGTGCCAGACTCCTAGCTTGCTTTGTGATGAGGTGTTTGAAGTCCTGCCCGTCTGTAGTTGCAGTTAGAACATTCTACCTTTTTTTGCGGCAGTCCTGGGCCTTGAGTAAGGGCTTAGACACTGTCCTTAAGTGTTTGTGCTCCAGGATAATGTTCAATTGATTGAAAGACAGCAGAACCTTAATGATTTGTCTCTGTAGAACAACTAATAAAACATTAATTAATAATTACTTAATATCCTGTTATTGTTTATAATATATATATACATCCATACATATAATTACATATTTTATTGAATGAGACAGATGTCTATATATAATTAAATTATGCATCATGTGTTACAACCAATTATTAGGTATTTAATTATGTCTCCATGTAATTTTTATTCTGTTAATGCTTAATAAAATAGTAATTTTACTTCGTTCACGTTCTATAACTATTGTGTCTAATTTTATCCCAGAATGATTCACTACTAATTCAATCTGTTTTTCATTTATTGTAGTGACAATCCTTCTGCCTATGACATTTCTTACCTTTATGACATTCTCTTACATAGCATATAGATTTTCATCAAAATTATACATCCTACCTGACGCTGAGCACTTTAAAAGAAAAGGAAAACATGTGTCACGCTCGGCTTCTTACTCCAAGATTACATTTTTGGCAGTGCTGGGATCTAAACTCAGGGCTTAGAAGGCTCAATTCATGAATTGGTGACTGCCAGCACAGCAGCCTCTAGCCATATTGCACTTAGTGTACTTATTCATTTTATTTTTTACTCATTTATTTACCATTATTTTATTGAATGTTATTACACATGGAATATTTACTACATTTATTGTATAGGATATACATTTGCCTATGTATGAAACTTCACACCTGACACCCAGGCTTTTCACAGAAAAGGAAAACGTGTCACCCTAGTCTTCTTACACCACGATTCAATTTTTGTGAGTACTGGCATTTGAACTCACAGCATACATGGATCAATTCATGAATAGGTGAGTGTCAGCACTCCAGCATGGGGCATATGGCGCTAACAAGCAGGTCCCAGCACCTGAGATCCAGCCCCAGGTGTTGACAAAACAAGAACAGATTGACATGCGGATGGTAGTACACAAATAAATGTATATCCTTAAAAGGTGCCAGAGATGTGTACACATTATTCAGTTATATAGGCTACATTCCTACCAATTCTTGGGTATTTATTATGCCTCCCTGTAATTATTGTTGTTTTCATCCTTAATGAATTATTAATTAAATCAACCGCTGTCCCGAAACTATTGCATCCATGTAATTAATAGTACTCTTTGAATGTGTCAAAAAGTATTCATTAAAATCCATTGGCCTCCTAAAATCACTCTCTAATTTTATACTAGTATCATTCAAGGAAAACTAATTCAACCTTGATATACATAACCTTCCATCCGTATTCCTATGAATAGGAATGAGACTCTTAGGATCTCCCTCCATTGGTAGGGGTCTGGACTGGGCTTCAAACACAGGTCCTATGTTGCTGTGTTGGTCTATGGCTTCCCTGGCAGCCTGCCAGCCTTCAGCAATGCCAGGTAACAAAGACTTTTCAGCCGTACCATTCGGACCCAGTATGGTCAACTTGAAAAAAAAAATGTAAAACTGGCAGCCATCTTCAAGATGCTGGGTTTTTTTCTGTGTCATTTTATTTATTTATTTATTTATTTATTTATTTATTTATTTATTTATTTATTTATTTACTGTCAGCCTTTTAGGCTCAGGAACCCAGGTTTGGCTGTGGGTCGAGTGGCTTCAACAAAGCCTAGAGTGATCAAAGCTGAGTTGAAGCCCTGGGCTTGACAAAATAAAAATACATACATACATACATACATACATACATACATACATGCATGCATGCATGCATGCATATATACATACATTTAAAATATTTAAAAAATTATAAGGCTCCTTGGCTTGGAATTCATGCCATTTTCTTCTGCCGGACTTGGGGTTTGAACTCAGGGTTTGGGTAAATCTGCAGCACTGTTGGCGAAGGGAAAGCTCACCATGCTAAAAGACAAGAAAGTCAGGCCTGTTCCCAGGGGCTGAATTCAAGCCCTACCACTCAAAAAAATAATATTCAAATACATTTTAAATACAGGATTTATATTTACATACACATGTTTACTACATATTACAATTAGTGTAGTTATTCATTTTATTTTGTGTT
Organism: Dipodomys merriami; assembly: GCF_024711535.1. Lineage (NCBI taxonomy): Eukaryota > Metazoa > Chordata > Mammalia > Rodentia > Heteromyidae > Dipodomys > Dipodomys merriami. Next base: position 831,602 of record NW_027206357.1, on the reverse strand, counting down.
TTATTTATTTCTTTTGTATTTTAGAGAGTATGATTAAATGTATAACATTTTTTACATTCTATTACATAGGACATACTATGTATTATACATCATCCTCAGACCCAGGACTTTCACTGATAAGGAAAACAAGTGGGACAATTGGTTTCTACCACAAGGATTAAGTTTTTGGTAGTTCTGTGATTTGAACTCTGGGCCTCGAAGGCCCACTTCATGAATGGGTCAATGTTAGCACACCAGTCTGATGCAAGTGAAGTTGGCAGGCAAATTTGATGACCTGAGATCAAGCCCTAGAAGTGGCTAATATATAAACTGATAGATGTGCAGATTGCAGTGTGTGTGTTTATGTGTGTGTGTGTGTGTGTGTGTTTATGTATGTATGTACATCTATAAATAAATGTATACAGAGACAGATGAACATTTATGTAGATTCTAGTGTATAACTCTATATGAAGTGATGTTTTATATGTTCTATACTATAAATTATTTGGAATAAAATTATGCCTCCATCAATTAATCATGGTAGAAAACTTACAAAGAATTAATTAAATTAATCATTGACCCATATTTATTGCATACAATCTTATTTTAGAATTATTAGCTAATTAGTAATTCAATTAATAAATGTCAAACGTACTATTAGTTCCTATAGAGAGGAAAGAGTTTTCTAGGATCTTCAGACATGTGTAGGTGGCAGTCCCATGATCAAATTAAGGACCTAGGTGTCTGGGTTGGACTCAGGTTTCACCGACAGACTGGGAGCCTTTGGCCATGTAACGTCACATACAATTTTCAAGCCGAATCATTGAGACCCAGGATGGTCACAGTGCAAACGAAACAAAGGTAAAACGGTTGTGCAAAACTTACTGGTTTTTTCCTCCTCCATTTTTGTTGGTTTGATGCATTTTTGCCAGTGTTGGGAGTTGAACTCAGGTCTTAGGAAGCCTGGATCATATGTGGGTGTAAATGCTGTACCCCAGCCTAAGGTAATCCTAAGTTAAGACACAATACAGTGCTTCCTTGTGCAAAAGTAGCTCAGGGACAGTGCCTAAGCTCACAGTTCAAGCCTCAGGACCTGCCACAAAAACAAGAGCCAGTAACTCCATGTGTCTGTGTATGTATGCATGTATTTTTATCAGTGAACATCCAGAGTTGCTATGAAGAAAGGTTTGAATAGAATGATTTCATAGCACAGAGTGCTTTAAAGACAGTGTATGTTCCGGGGCTCCCCTCACTGTTCCCAGTGTAGCCTGAGGGTGTCTGCACACCCCAGGCTGCTGGAGGAAGTCTGCCTCATTGTTGTAACAAGTAGACAAAAGGCCTCACTCCTGTACAAGTGTATAACAAACAATTCATCAAGGGCAATTAGTGAGGATGAGTGTGGGCAGATTCTGAAGGCCAGGAGAAAAAGGCCTCTTTGTATCCCAAGCTATCTCTCTCCCCAGTGCTCTCTTTTGACAGGAAGCCTTCATTTGTGCCACGTCCTGTGGCAGGCCAAGTTCCCTGCACTTATCCTGTCTTTGTTAGACTATGTTCCAGTGTTGAAACAAATTGCTACAATTAATTCAAGGGTCTTTCTGGCAGACAACAAGTTAGCTGAACCTAATGAAAAGATTCCTAATTGGCAAAGGTGCCTCCCTAGGTTTCCTGAAGCTTGCTAATTCTAAGCACTTGTGCAAAATCACAACGCTTCCTGTCATCTATGGCTGGTGAAGATCATCAGGTTTTGAAATCTTTGACCTCTCCTTGTTGGGCCCTGGGTGCCTAGGTTTTGTGGTTGAACACAGGGCCAGGGTGCTGACCATGAGCTCAGAGCAGAAGCTCTTCACTTTACCACCATTTGGTGTCACAGTTCCACTTTTGGTATCTGTTTTGTGTTTGTATGTTTTGTGTGTGTGTGTGTGTGTGTGTGTGTGCGCGCGCGCGTGCGCGCGCGCGTGTGTGCAAACACCAGTCCTGGAGCTTGAACTCAGTACCTGAGCACTGTACCTGAGTTTATCCTGTATAAAGATAGTGCACTACCACATGAGCCACAGAGCCACTTCAGGCTTTTTTTCTAGGAATGTGGTACTGAGGATTCAAACCAAGGATTTCATACATGCAAAACACTCTACCCCTAAGACACATTCCCAGCACTCCACTTCAGGATTTTTTCTTTTCTTGTAAGTTGGAGGAATTGAAGACTGGGACTGGGTGCTCAAGTCTAGCACTCTACCACTTGAGCCTCTTCAGGCTTTCTGGTGGTTCACTGGAGAAAGCATCTCAAGGAATTTCCTGCCCAGGCTGGCTTTGAACTGTGATCCTCAGCTCTCAGGTTCCTGAGTAGCTAGGATGACAGGCATGAGTCACCAGTGCCCAGCTTCCACTTCAAGTTTCTAAGTGGTGAATAGAAGATAATAGTCTCATGGGACTTTTGTGTCTGGGATAGTTTGGAATCCAGATCCTCAGATTCCTGACCAGGCAGGATGACAGACCTCAGCTAAAGACACCGAAGCTGTGACACTTTGCTGCAAGGGGATGCTTGGCTCCATGTGGTAGAGCGCTAGCCATGAGCACAAGAGGATAGTCAGCGCCTCGGCTCTGAGTTGAAGGTTAATGATGGAGAAAACTAAACCAAAACAATTGTCTGTAGGATACAAGTCACTAGAGTTCAGTACATACATAAATTTGGCTCTTCTTTGGGGACATATCTGAACCTCAACTTTCTCACCAGCACAATCATCTTACTTGTTGAGCTATAACAAGGACCAGATGAAAGAAAATCCCCCTTTAAGGGCTCAGCACATAGCACCCTGTGAAGGACTCGGCACACAGCATCCCAGGAAGGACTTGTACACTTCAAATTGAGAAATTGTAATAGAGTAGATTGAAAACTACACGTAAATATTTTCTCAGTCTACACATATAAAAGCACACAAGAAGAAGGGTCTAGTGTGGGCTAGGGTGATATTAAATAGGTTTCCTGTCATAGTTCTACCTGGCCTGGGTTGCCTTGTGTTTCCCTTTGTTTCTTACTATAATAAGGCCTGGGACATTGGTTTTGTAGTTTAGCACTGATCCAATGTCTGCAGCATTGAGTGAGGCACTCACACCTCTCATTCCTGAGACCTGAGTCTCTTGAACTTTGAAAACAACACAGGAACATCTTTCTTGTTCTTGAGCCACAGGCCAAGTGAGCTGGCTTGAGCTGTCAGTTACAGTTACTTGGCGCTCAGAATTCCATTATGAGGGAGGTAGTGTCATCTCTCAGAACCCAATGTTTAAGCTGCTTTCTCACATAAGACCATCCCAAAGACAAACTGGAGGCTGAAATCTCCCCTGCCACATCACTTTATACACATATGGACATTGTTACATCCCAACATCCTCAGTTTGGACTAGATACAGGCATTGTCTCAGCCTCAAAGAGCCCTTCCTAGGTCAGATTCAGGCCTTATTTGTCACTATTCTTCACATCCTGCACAAATCATTTTGTTTCTCAGGGCCCTATCAGCCTGCCATGTGCTTCTTGCATGTATTCCTAGAACATTGTTAGGTTTTTGTTTCCTAATCTTCTGTTTGCTCTTGAAGACCCTGTGTGCTGTCACTTGGAAAAAAGATAAGTACTTAGAGGTGGGAAAAATCAAAAAAGTATTGAAAACAAACATTACACATATAGTCAGAAATTTTTACAGGTGTACAGTCTTGTAAGACAAGAGTATTTTTGATACTTTTATCATATTTTATGACAGATGGGAAGGGGAGAAGGGAAGAGGTGCTGCACTGTATTCTCATAATTCAATGATTATTATTTTAAAATACTGTATTTGAAAGAATGTAATATTTAAAGATAAAAACTGTGCTCCTGTTCTTTTCATAAGCTAGTCGTTTATAAAACATTCCTCACTAAAGTCTTGTCATCTGTGTCCCATGAACTATCCTCCTCCTTCAAAATAATCAAGGAAAACCCTTCACAAATAAGTGGACTGTTGTCCAATCTCTGGATAAGAATTTAAGATACAACATTGCCTGTGATTTTGTGCATGTACATGTGTGCGGGAGTGTGTGTGTATGTAGGTGAACATGTGTCTGTGCATATGGGTGTTTTAGGACTTGAACAGGGACTATATGACAATCCCGAGCATCTTTACCTTGACTGTAGTGCTGTACCAATTGTGCCACAGTTCCAATGCAAGCTTTTCCTAGTGAACTGGAGAGGAGAGACTCATAAAAATTCCTGATCAGGCTGTCTGAACTAAATCTCACGTCTCAACCTCCTGATTAGGTAGAGTTATAATTATGAGTCTCCAGAACCTGGTGATAAAGCACTGTTACTGGAGAGAGTGGGAGTGCATGTTTCAGTCCAGCTTCACAACACTCTATATCATGAAACAGCAACAGCAAAACCCTATATCAAAATACAATAATAAGGTGTAATTAGAATACAATTTAGTGATATACTCTGCTAGCATAACTTTCAGGAAAAGTTGGTCTTAATGATTTAGCAACACGAAACCAAACAAAATGAGATAATTTCAGTAGATTCTATGAATTTTTTAAATTCCATCTTAATAACTTCAAAATATTATAAGGAATAAGAAAACATTCATACTTCTAAGGAGAATGTTAAAAAGATAAAAGACGGCAGATTATGAAATGGAATATTCTACACTGCAGGAATATTATTGTCATGGTGAATATATGGTGGTATTGTTATGGTGAATATATGATAATGTTCTTCAGAGGAGCAATAGATAAATATATATTTACTGCACATAGTTTAACTTGTCTTATCTCTATAAACTTCCAGTCTTCTAGTGCACATTATCAATGTATTCATGTTTATGGTGTATTCCAAAAAATAACTATCAGAGGCAGGAGTTACCAAAATACATTAGCTTCAATGATTTTAGGAGATAAACGTGTTAATCATATTGACTATTTTATATAAATTAAACATGTAATGTGTTATTATTGTATCTCTAAGTATGTACAAACACTACTTCAAAGAGAACTGAAATACAACAAGGTTTTGAAAGCATATGCCTATAAAGCTAGCTATTTGGGACATCAGTTCATGACCAGTGTAGTTTTACATGCAATGGTCCCCAACCCCTGGCTCTGTGTGATGGAATACGTCTATCATCACAGGTCCATGGGGAGCTGAGAACAGGAGGATTTGAATTTCATGCCATACTTCTCCAGAATTTCCACATGGCTCCATCTCAATCAAAGAAGGTTGAACACTCCCCCACATAAGTGAAAATAAAAATAAGAGCATTATAGTATAAGAAACGAACAATATTAAAACATGCTAATACAAACCATCATGAACAACACACATCTAGTGTTTGTTTCTCATACCTGTAATCCTAACTATAGCTAGGATTATATATGTGAGCCGGAGGAACTAAGCAGTTCATTATTTTAAAAATGACTATTTGAGTGTCTGATTTGACTCCGAGTTCTTTGATCTATATGGAGTTGATTCTGGTGCAGGGGGATATATAAGGATATAGTTTTAGTTTTATACAATTGATTAACCAATTTTGCCAGCACCATTCACTGAAGAGCCTGTCTTTCTTCCATTGTATTTTTTACCTCCCTTATCGAAGATTAATAGCTATGTCTATAGGTTCATTTCTGGGATATTAATTCTATACCATTAGTCCTAAAATCTGTTCTTGTGCTAGAACCAAGCTGTTTTGATTACTATGGCTTGTAGTAGAGATTGAAATTTGGTATTGATATTCCTCCAGCACCGTTCTTTCTATTAAGGATCATTTCTGCTATTCGAGGTCTTTTATTGTTCCGTATGAATTTTTGGACTGCTTGTTCTATTTTCTTGAAGAATGAGGGTGGAATATGGATATCCCATTGAAATTGTAGAGAGCCTTGGGAAATATTGACATTTTTGCGATGTTGATCCTTACAATACAGGAGCACGGGAGGATTTCCACTTTCTAAGTTCTGTTTTGATTTCCATTTTCAGTTGTAAAATTTTCATCCTAGATGTCCTTCACTTCTTTGGTTAAGTTAATTCCTAGGTATTTTAATTTTGTGGGGCTATTACAAATGGAGTTGCTTTAATGATTTCAGCCACGCTTTTCTCATTGTTGGCATACAGAAAAGCCATTGCTTTTTGAGGGTTAATTTTATACCTTGCCACTTTGCCAAAGTTTTGAATCAGCTGAGTAATTTGTGAGTGGAGTCCGTGAATAGGAGAAACCTAAGTCTCCTTGGCACAGGCAGAAATTTTCTTAATAGAAACTCAGAAACACAACCATTCAAAGAAAGGTTGGACAAATGGGATTGCATGAAATTGCAGAGATTCTGCACGGCAAAGGGCATTCATAGAAAGATCAATAGAAAGCCCACTACTGGGAGATCTTCACTAGCCATACAACGGATAAGTGTCTCATATATAAAATATACTTGGAACTCAAAAAATTAAATCCACCAACAACAAGTTCTCAAAGAAACAACTGCCCAATAAATAAGTAGGCTAAGACTTAAAGATAAACTTCTCTGAAGAGGAAAAAAGGATGGCCAATAGACACATGAAGAAATGCTCAACCTCCCTAGCCATCAAAGAAATTCAAATCAAAACAACACTGATACATCACCTCACCCCAGTTAGAAGGGCTATAATCAAGAGCTCTAAAAACAACAGATGCTGGAGTGGATGTGGACTGAAGGGAACCTTACTGCACTCTTGGTGGGAGTGTAAACTTGTTCAACCACTTTGGAAAGTAATATGAAGTTTCCTCAAAAGACTCCACATAGAGCTCCCCTATGACCCAACAATCCCACTTTTGGGCATTTATCCAAATGTTTACAAACAAGACCACACTAAAGCTACCAGCACAGCTATGTTTATTGCAGTATTATTTACTATAGGTAAGATATGGAACCAACCCAGATGCCCCTTAGAAGATGAATGGATCCAGAGAATGTGGTATATATACACAATGGAATTCTATGCCTCCATCAGAAAGAATGACATTGCCCCATTTTTTAGGAAATATAAAGACTTGGAAAAAATTATATTAAGTGAAGTAAGCCAAGCCAAAGAAACATAGGTCCCATGGTTTCCCTTATTTCCAATATCTAGTATATGTATGAGCCAAGCAGAAAAGGTCAGATAAGGCGATGTTAGGAAAATGAACCCTAAGTTTTGTATTGAAATTTTTTTTTTCCTTTCATGCATTCGTTTGTAACACATTTATAAGATTAATTCTTTGTTGCTTTGTATGTCCCTCCCCCACAGTATAACCCCTGCTTTCACTGTATTTGATGTCAGTATAATTTGTGGAGGGGAAGGGGAAAAACTAGTCGTTTAAATAAGAAAATCTATTCCCTATTCTAAAACATATATCAATTTAGTAGATGTTAGTGTTATCAGTATAAATTATGCATGCATAATATATGTAATGTATTATATTACATAACATATAAATTATATATTTATAATGTATGTATAATTACTGATATTCTATAAATACTATAAATATGTTTAAAACTGGTTTTAGTATTATATTGTGAAGGATACAAAGAATGACAACTTTATTTGAATAAATATATTTGTATGCTTTAGTCGAATTATTTTTTTCTGTGTCAGTACTGAGGCTTTAACTATGGTCTGGGTGTTGTCCTTGAGTCATTTAACTCAAGCTGGCTTCATATAGCTATATGTAGATTTCAGCCCCTAAGTAGCTGGAATTACAATCATGAGTCATATTATGGTTTTTTAAAATTCCATCCTTGGCATGTTCTTACATAATTATTTTTGAATGTTCAATTATATTATGATATTTCATTTCTAAACCAATTCAGAATAAATAACTACTTATTGGGTAAAGCTCTTTGTTGCAATAGAAATTGTAAGGACCCTATTTTACTATCAATTTTCAAAGATATTGCTAGTTTAATACCTGGACAGACGAGTAGAAAAATGATATTAAGTGTTCATAATAAATGTACTATATTATATTACATAACATGTAAATGATATATTTATAATATATGCATAATTAAGGATATCCTATAACTACTATAAAAATATATGTATAAAACTAGTTTTAATATTATACTGTGAAGGATACAAGGAAAGAAAACATCCCTATCTTAACTGTCTCATTTTCAACGGTAGACAAACTATGCTATAAAAATATATCTTCAAGAAAGCACACCTCTGAAATCACGTGTTCATCTTCATCGCTATGAACATCTTCTAAGATTGGCTACACTTATCCACTAGCGTCAGCTTACAATCACAAATACTTTGTAATACTTTCTGGATAAAGTTGCTTGTCCTCATTCTCATGAACCTTTCAGTAACTTCAGTGCAGAACATTTTCTCCTGCCTGTAGATGATATCATCCTTTGTTATTTCCCATCAAAAAAATTGTGGCTAGCAGGCTTGGGTATTGGTATATTCAGAAGTTCTTTGGTTGTGAATTTTTCCTTTCCTTTCTTGGCAAGTGAGCTGGAATAATGAAAAACATTTAAGGCAATGTGTTTTACTGTAAATAAAAACATACTGATTTGAAAATACTACAAATATTCATTCTTTAAATGTATTTTTAATTCAAATATAATAGGGATGGTTTTAGTGTTGCATGCCTTTAAATCTAGCTGTTTAGAATGGCTGAAAACAGAGGATCATAGTTTCAAGCTAGAATAGGTAAATAGACCATGAGTCACTTATCTTCAACTAAGAACCAAAAAGCTAAAAGTGGAGCTGTGGTTCAAATAGAAGACTGAAAGCCTGAACAAAAAGAAGAGTAAAAGAACCTAGGCCCCAAATTTAAGTGATAGTAGAAGCACACATATTCCATATAGATATATGGTTCCTAATATAGTCGAAACCTGGTCATAGATTAAATATGAAGTGTGAAAAAGTATGTAAGTCTGAAATGACTCCAAGGTATTTTGACAAGACAACTGGAAGAGTTATCACTTAATCAAATAGCAATGATGGATTGGTTTGTAGATAAAGATCAAAGCTCACTTTGGAAACTGTTGAGTTTGTTAAAATCAGTAGCTAGGAGTTGTCAGTAAACGGGATGCTATTAAGCACTGTAATTAAAGAAAGAACAAAGCTGGAGAAAAAACAGATATAATTACATGTACTCAGTGGTAACAACCATGAGAAGGAATATTATAGAACTAAGATAGAAGTAAGCCCTGGGATACAAATATGTAAAACATGACAAATGAAGAAAACAGTAATAAGTAAGCAATGCAGACTTATAGGGATAGGTATTTTTAATGTTTAAGGCCTATGAAGTGATTGTGTGATAACCTAAAATTTAAGAAATTGGTAAGGTCAACTATCCCTTGTGCCAACCATAGCTGATAGTTTAAGTAAAACAGGGCCACAATAGTGAGTCTTGATTTACCAAAGTGAAAACAGGCCAATATTTGGAAAGCCAATTTTTGGATATGTGGTTGGAGTGACAATTACTGCAAGTATCAGTGGAAGGGTACAGTTTTAGCACAATGATAGAAATATTTCAGGTATCTGGTAGATTTCCCTCGGTCTTCAATTTTCCTTTTTTTTCTGAGTACCAAAATATCATTACTGGAAGCCAGTCCCAAATTTTGCCTTTGGCAATTTATCAGATATTCAGTCTATCACATTTCCAAATAATAGAGAATGTGAACAGGTCTACATTGAGCACTCACAGGAGACAGGTTTCTGGAATTTCTCAGGAAGAGCCTTCTGCAATCGTGGGATGGATAGAGCTGGATTATATACAAAATAGACATCATAGATTGAAAGTATTCTGCTAAATTGACACTTGAGATATTGGATGTTTTAACTGCATTGTATTGATTTTTATGAATCAATTAATTAGATACTTTATACCATATGCTTATTGCATTTCCTTTGTATAACATATACTGTGTTTTGAAATTTGGTAAAAAAAAAAGATTCGTCTTTTTATTTTTTTTAATAAGGATTACTCCCAGTTCTGAAGAGTGGGGAAATGCCCTGGAACATTGTAACTTCAAGTCATATGATGCCACGTGTCATATCCTATGTTCCTTGTACAGACTTGGTAATAAATTATATGTCATTTATTTTTTATTTTTATTTATTTTCTATTGCAGCACCTTGCTATGTGTAATTAAAACTGTAGTTTTCTTCAAGTATTTCATCTTACACTCAAGTTTTTTTTCTTCCAAGCTTTCTAATAAATATGTAATCTATTCAATTTTGAAAAGTACTGCTGTACTTCCCACTTATTTGTGGCATTTCTGAAACCCTGTGTGTCAGGGTGGATACCTTTGCCTGTAACAAGTATTGTGGAATACATAACATTTGGCTACTTAGAGAACAAAGGATGTGAAGCTACACTAGCCAGATAAAGATCTTCCAGGACAATTCAAGGGCAACTCATGTACTCTCTATGTAGGTGAATAGGGAGCATAGAAAAGAAATTCTTACACTTGAAAATGATTGAGTGTGTGTGCACATAGGTGTTCACTTATTTATCTATTGCTAGAGTTTTACACATTCACAGTTTCCAAAATCCAGAGAACCACAACCATGGGCATCGCTTTCCTATGTTGCTCTTTGGGTAATAAAAATGAAACGTGGTATTGTCCTGTGGTAGAGAAATTACTCAGAGATTCAAGTTTTTTTCTTTCAATATGTTGCTTGTTCCTACCTCTAAAATTAGGAAGTCTGTTAATACATAATATATTTTAAATTATTACATATTTAATACATAACACAATATATAATATATTATATATAATACCTGACAGTATTATATATTCATAAGGTTAAATATGGCAAACGTATCAATGTCCATACTTTCTTAGCCATGATTAGGTTCAGTAGAGTTAGGTGCATTACATCTCCACATGGCAAGTCTACTGAAGTTATGATGACCTTGACCTAGATAAGGAGAATTCCTGTAAAAAGAGCCTCTCCTCAATTATGAGAAAAGATAAGTTTGGAAGTTTTTTGGGTTTTTTTTTTTTTGTTTGTTTTGATTTTGGCCGGTCAAATGGCCTGAACTTTGGGCCTGGGCACTGCCTTTCACCTCTTCAGATCAAGGCTAGTGCTCTACCACTCAAGCCATAGTACCACTTCTGGCTTTTTGTACTTATGTGGCTCTGAAGAATCGAACCCAGGGCCTCATGCATACAAGGCAAGCAATCTACCACTGAGCCACCTTCCCAGCCCAAGTATGGAAGTTTTTGAGAAGAGGGATTTGGCATTTGCTTTGCATCCTTGATTATTAATGAATAGGTATTATTTTACTCCAAATTTCATCTCCTTTTATGTTCCATAAACAGTTACACATGATCATCATTCCATCGCATATCTTTTTTTTTTTTTTTTTGTCGGTCGTGGGGCTTGAACTCTGGGCCTGGGCGCTGTCCCTCAGCTCTTCAGCTCAAGGCGAGCGCTCTACCACTTGAGCTACAGCGCCACTTCCATTTTTCTGGTGGTTTAATGGAGATAGGAGTCTCACGGTCTCTCCTGCCCGGGATGGCTTTGAACCGCGATCCTCAGACCTCAGCCTCCTGAGTAGCTAGGATTACAGGCATGAGCCACCAGCGCCCGGCTCCATCGCATATCTTAAAGTGCTTCATTTATTTCTTTTATCATTATTATTTTGTTGTTGTAGTTTTGCTGATCCTGAAGCTTGAACTCAGGTCCTAGGCAGTGTCCCTGAGCTCAAGGCTAGTACGCTGCCACTTGAGCCACAGCACAACTTTTGGGTTTTTCAGCCTTGGCTTGCTTTGAAGCATAATACTCAGATCTCAGCCTCCTGGGTAGCTAGGATTACAGGTGTGAGCCACCAGTGCCCAGCAAGTCCCTCTCTTTTAGATATTATTGTAAAAGCCTCCTGTCCAAGGTCACTCCTAAGAGAGTAAATGGACCTATGCCAATACTTCCTTCAAACTCTTATGTCCTGTTATGTCTATGGTGTGTCTTTTGCATCGTATCCTAGACCTAATTCACTGTTCTCTTTCCAATCCATGATTCTAGATGTGTTACCAATAATTACCTAAATTTTGTGGTTATAAACCCTAAATCATTCAACTATTAATTTCATTTAATTTTTTTTCAATATGATTGTTCTTCAGTACAAATCTGAGCTTATACTCACCTCTTCCATCTACCTCTTGGCATGAGCAGAGTCTGGGCCTATTCTACCTCAAAAGCAAGAGGTTATCCAAAGAATAGCCTACAGTAATCCTGCCTAGGAGTCTGGACAATTAGTTGAATGCCTGAAAGAAGCAATGCGTTCCTGGCATGGGAAGGGGTGAGAGAGACAACAGCCTAGAGAGCAAACTGACAGTCACAACATTTAACAACTTCTCTTTTGGAGAAACTGACCTCCTGCAAAGTGGCAGTGAGATAACTCGCCTAGCGAATTTTCGTATATGGAGGAAGCTGTCATGTTTCACTACACAACTCACTTGTAGTCAAAGAGAGGGTCATTCTTTTGTGTCCTCCTTAGGCCCAGTCTCATTTTATCTCCATCTTAGACTTTGCTCATAGTCTGTTCCTTCCAGAATGTCCTTGATGAAGAAAGTGTGATCTTTTGGCTTCTGACTGGCCCTGTGGGAACTGAGGCCACTTTTGGTTTTGAACCTGTTCTTTCTGACATTGGGAAAGCTCATTCTCTGAATTTTGCCTGAGGGAGTGAGTTTCTCCAATTCCAAAGAGGTCAATAAATATCTGATTCTAAGACCCAAGTGGAAGTCCTTCACCAGATCCTCCAAGCTGGAGTGGATGTTAGCTCAGACTCCAGGCCATCCTCATATTTCTCCAGCTCTTTGTCATGAACCAAAAGGTTACAGGATTTCACTTCAGAAACAAAGATAAATGAAAATAGCAGAAGAATCATTGGCAGGGGGAGGAATTAGAAACATTGGGGGAAACAAGGGCTCAGAAAATCTAGGATAACTCACATCATTTGGGAATGACATCATAAGATTAGAAAATAAAAGCAATATATTACTACCTAAATTAGTAACTCGTCTATTGTACATCACAACTGTTCTGTCAAAAGGTAGCTGTCCTAGTTGTATTTTGATGAGGGAAATGGAGCACATTCTTTCCTAACTGAGTTCTATTGAGTATCTTCATCCATACCCCAGGTTGTTCTCACTCCACTTCTCTGTTACTTTCCTTTGCTGGATTCAATCAATGACACTTGAAAGTGTTATAATCTTCAGACATGTAATTATATTTTCTTCTAATCCATTTGTTATCAAATAAAACAAATTATGTGGAAATATATGTCTATGGTAAATTTTCTCCATGGCATATTTATTTGATGATATTAAGTATTATTTTTATAGTTTCAACTTTAAAACTTGAGGAAAATGTTTTGTTACTATTAGCACTAACTATTTGCACATTTTTTTTGTATTTTTCCATGTCTGTTTATTTGGTATTAACCTTCTAACATTGTCTTTTTCCCCAACTGTTGCCTTCTTAAAATTTCAAGTTACAAGCTATATATGATGGTCCTGTATGTGTGCAGTGATATATTTAAATTTTCATCTGATATCCACATATTATAGGATATCATCAACCTATTGTAACTGCTCTGAAAATAATTAGGGAGGTCCTCAACTGCATTGATCAACTAGATTTAACAGACATCTACCAAATATTTCGGCCAGCACCATCAGAATACACGTTTTCCTCAGAAGCACATGGGATATTTTTCAAAATAGACCACATTTTAGGTCACAAAGCAAACGTCTCTAAATTCAGAAACATTGTACTTTTACCTTGTGTTCTCTCAGACAACAAGGGAATAAAATTAGAACTCAACGCCAAAAGCCACCAAAGAAAGTCCTGTAACACATGGAGGCTGAACAACACACTGTTGAATTACCAGTGGGTCATGGAAGTGATTAGAAAGGAAATTCAAATATTCATGATATTCAACAAAAATTAACACACAATTACCAGCTCCTCTGAGAAACATCAAATACAGTACTCAGAGGCAGTTTAGAGCTCTGAGTTCCTACACCAACAAATTGGAGAGATCTGAAACCAACAATTTAATGAGACATCTGAACATCCTAGAAAAAGAGCAAAAAGATAAATCACAGTCCAGGAGACATAAAGAAATAATTAAAATTACATCAGAATTAAACGAATTAGTTTTAAAAATGATAAAAATAATCAACAAAACAAAGAGTTGGTTCTTTGAAAAAATTAACAAAACTGACAGACCCATAGCAAATCTTATCAGAAAAAGGAGAGTACACAGCCAATTCAATAAACTCAGAAATGAGAATGGAAACTTCACCACAGAAACAACCAAGATTCAGAACATTATAAGGGAATACTTCTCAAAACTTTACGTTAATAAGTTTGAAAACGTGGCAGAAATGAACCTTTTCCTGGCAGATATCGACATGCCGAAACTCAACCACAATGAGTTAAACCAACTTAACAGGCTCATACCAACCATTGAAATAGAAACACCAGTAAGAGATCTTCCAACTAAGAAAAGCCCAGGACTAGATGGATTTACAGTGGAATTCTACAAGGCCTTCAAAGCAGAGGCCACACCAATAGTCCCTCCAATTATTCAATGAAATTGAAAGAGAATGTTACATACCGAACTCATTCTATGACGCCATGATAACGCTCATCCCAAAACCAGGCAGGGACTCATCAAAGAAAAAGAACTATAGGCCCATTTCTTTGATGAACATTGATGCAAAACTTCTCAACAAAATTTTGGCCAATCGATTTCAACATTTCATCCAAAAAATCATAAACTGTGATCAAACAATATTCATTTCAAGGATGGAAAGCTGGTTCAATATAGCAAATCAATTAACATGACTCGTCACATCAACAAACAGCCAGGATTAGAACCATATGCTTATCTCAATAGATGCAGAAAAAGCATTTGACAAGATCCAACCAACCCTTTATGATGAAGTTTCTGGAAAAATTAGGAATTTATGGAACATTCCTCAACACAATAAAGGCTGTATATGACAAACCTACAGCAAGCATTACAATTTATGGTGAAAAACTAAAGCCATTTCCTCTTATCTCAGGAATGAGATAAGGATGTCCACTTTCCACTTCTGTTCAATTTAGCATTAGAATGCCTAGCTACAGCAATAAGACAAGATGCAAATATCAAAGGGATCCAAATTGGGAAAGAAGAAGTAAAATTCTCCCTCTTTGTAGATGACATGATTTGCTATTTAAAGTATCCCAAAGATTCCACTACCAAATTACTGAAGCTGATTGAAAATTTGGCAAAGTAGAAGGGTATAAAATTAATCCTCAATAATCAGTGGCTTTTCTGTATGACAACATTGCGAATATCATGGGTGAAATCAAGAAGGCAACTCCATTCATAATAGCGCCACAACAAATAAAAAACCTAGGAATTAACTTAACCAAAAAAGTGAAGGACCTCTATGATGAAAACTTTAAAAACCTTAAAAAGGAAATCAAAAGAGAAATTTGGAAGCAGAAAACCTCCTATGCTCCTGGATTGGAAGGATCAACATCGTGAAAATGGCAATACTTCCCAAAGCTATCTACAAATTCAATGTGATACTTATCAGTATTCCAACCTTATTCATCAAGGAAATAGAAGAGGCAATCCAAAAATTCATATAGAACAATAAAAAACCCAAATAGCAAAAATAATCCTTAACAGAAAGCACAGTGCTGGAGGAATATCAATACCAAATTTCAAACTCCACTACAAAGCCATAGTAATCAAAACAGCCTGCTACTGGCACAAGAACAGACCTCAGGACCAATGGAATAGAATTGAAAACCCAGATATGAACCCACACCTAATCTTCGATAAAGGAGCTAAAAAATATAATGGAAGAAAGACAGCCTCTTCTGTAAAGGGTGCTGGCTAAATTGGTTGACCACTTGTAGAAAACTAAAGCTAGAGCCTTATATAGCATCCTGAACAAGAATCAACACCAAATGTATCAAAGAACTCAGAGTCAAAGCAGACACCCTGAAAACAGTACAGAACGGAATACAAGATACCGTAGGTCTCCTTGGCACAGGCAGAAATTTTCTTAATAGAAACCCAGAAACACAACAAATCAAAGAAAGCTTGGACAAACGGGATTGCACGAAATCGCAGAGTTTCTGCTGGCACAGGACATAGCTAGCCAGATCAATAGAAATCCCAAGGATTTGGAGAAGATCTTCACTAGCCATACAATGGACAAGGGTCTCACATCTAAAATATACCTGAAACGCAAATAATTAAAATGCCTAAAAACAAACGCTCAAAGAAACAACTGCCTAATGAATAAGTGAGCTAAAGACTTAAACAGAAACTTCTCTGAAGAGGAAAGAAGGGTGGCCAATAGACACAAGAAGAAATGCAAAACCTCCATAGCCGTAAAAGTAATGCAAATCAAAACACCATTGAGATACCACCTCATTCCATTTAGAATGTATATATTCAAGAATTGTAATAAAAACAGATGCTGGAGGAGATGTGGACAAAAGGGAACCTTACTGCATTGTTGGTGGGAGTGTAAACTTGTCCAACCACTTTGGAAGTAGTATAGAGGTTCCTCAAAAGACTCCACTTACAGCTCCCCTATGACCCAGCAATCCCACTTTTGGGCATTTACCCAAATGATCACAAACAAAGCTATCAGCTCAACTATGTTTATTGCAGCATTATTTACTACAGCTAAGATGTGGAACCAACCCAGATACCCCTCAGCAAATAAATGGATCAATAAAATGTGGTATATATACACTATGGAATTCTATGCCTCCATCAGAAAAGATGGCATTGCCCCATTTGTTATGAAATGGAACGACTTGGAAAAATTATATTAAGTGAAGTAAACCAGGCCCAAAGAAACATAGGTCCCATGGTTTCCCTTATTTGCAATAACTAATATATGTCTGAGACAAGCAGAAACTGTCAGAGAAGTTGATGTTAGTAGAAATTAACTCCAAGATAAGGATTCAAATGTATTTTTTTCTTGTGATTTTTTCTAACATATGTATAAGGTGATTTCTTTGTTTCTTTGTATGTCCTACCCCTACGGTAAGGCCTTGATTTCACTGTATTTGATGTTTGTATAATTTCTGGAGGGGAGGCAAAAAACATATTGTTTAAATAGGGATACAGGTGGACCCATTCCAGCAATGAGATGTACAAGACTTTATGTCGAAAAACAAAATGTACAACTTTGGTGGGGTGGGGGAAGATGGGAAGGGATGGAAAGGGGAAACAAATGAGGAGGCAACAACGCTTGGTAAGAAATGAACTCATTACATTGCCCATGTAATTGTAGCCCCTCTGAAAGATAAGTTCACAATTTTTAAAAAAAAGAGGCAAAAAATCACCTCTATGGTTTCTTGTGAAAAGACAGAATAATACAATCAGTTTCTCAAGGAAACTGAACCATAACTATAGTATTTTCAAATCCATAAATGATGTAAGAAGACAAGAACAAATTTCAACTCAAAGTGTATGATATAAAATTTACTTTGTCTCCTGTAAACAACCTTTCAATTCTATCTATGTCTTCTTCCCAAAGTGATTGGTATTTTATTCTAATCATATTTTTAAATTAACTTTAAGTAGCTGTATAGAAATTGCTGTTTGACAAAGCAGTTTATGTATAGTATTTAGTGTGGTTTTTTTTCTTTTCTTTTTTCTTTCCTGAGGTTTGAAATATGGGTCTGGGCGCTGTCCCTGAGCTCCTTTGGATGAATGCTAGAACTCTTTCACTTGAAGCACAGCAATACTTTCAGATTTTTCTGAGATTTAATTGGAGATAAGAATCTCATGGACTTTCCTGCCAGGGCTGGCTTCAAAACTCAATCCTCAGCCTCCTGAGCATCTAGGACAACAGGCGTGAGCCTCTAGTGCCAGGCTTAATAAAATGCATCATGTTTATTTTTGGCTAGTCCTGGGGGTTGAACTCAGGGTCTTGGCAATGTTCTTGAGCTTCTTTTCCTCATGCTAGCATTCTATGACTTGTCATAGTGCCAATTACAGATTGTTTTGTTTATGTAGTACTGAGGAATCAAACCCAGGGCTTCACACATGCAAGGCAAACATTGCATGATCTAGAAGTCAGAGAAAAAAAATGTGTTACCAGGATGAAACAGGTTTGGGATGGGACAAAGAGAAGTAGTGGGTTTAATTATAAAAAGGAAGCATGAGACAGACTCATTTTTGGTAAAGAAACGTGTCTGTAAATATGGTATATTCATATAGAGTTGATAGAAATATGTTGGGCTTAATATGTGTGCAAAATAATTAAAACTACTGAAGTCTGCATAAAGTATTTGTGAAATATTAATGTCCTACTTGTGATGTCATGCTATAAATATTTAAAGAAACCAGGAAAATTATTCCAGGGATATTTCTGTGTTCTTCTTATAACTTCATAAAAATCCATACTAACCTCAATAGAATTTAATGATAACTAGAAAACAGAACTCAATATGGAATGTTTACATTGAAAAATAGTCTGGGTCCAAGCTTGAGCTGAAATATACCCTGCTAATTAGAAGGCAGAGATTTAGAAGAAATATCAGGGCCACTTTTGACAAAAAAAATTGTGAGAAATTACAAAACCAAAGTAAGTTAGACATAGTGTAATTTCCCTGTTATCTCATGTTTGTGGAAGTCATTACTCACGAGAGGCTTGGCCAGAAAAATAATCTAATGTGGTTAGAGTCTTAGCAGCTTCAAGCACCAGTAGTGCCAAAGGAAAAAAAGAAAAAGAAGAAAACAGAAAAGGAAAGGAAAGGACAGAAAAGGAAACTATTTCCATTTCATTCTTAGTTTTATGTCAGTGGGTACAAGAATTGAAAATATTTTGTTTAGTTTTTGAGGATTCAGGCCTCTCTAATATGAAAGTATTTATTTCAAGTAACTATTGTATTACTACTATTTATGAAATTATTATTAGGCCTTCTTGGAGATTTAACGCATGGCTTTGTATATATTAGTCTGTTTCTACAACTGAACTGTACCCCAGCTCTCTTGTAAAGTTTAGAAACTTTTTATGAATTCTTGAATAGTTTGCTATTCTACTTTTCATCTTATCTTTTCTCTCCCACCTTTTCCACTGTGTATTTCAATTTGTGTTGAAAACTTTCCTCAATTTTATCTTCTAAACTTAGAATGTTGCTGTTGAGTTTATAGAGAAGTCGGTTGTTTCTATGACATCTTTTAAAATTATATGCAGATATATGTTCTTCACATGTATGATTGATTATTAGAGTTCATTGCAATAATCAACATTTTATATGGTCACATGCACATACATATTGAGCCATTGTGATCCTCTCCTAAGAATAGCTTCCCATGTGAATGCTTAGAGTGCAGTTAGTTAATCATGTCCAAGAGGAATTATTTGTCGTTTACTATCTATTGGATTAACTTGTAGATTTATGCACATAGTGTAGTTATTTCAAATGAGGAAAAAATTGCAGCATATATTTAATTGGATCTGGCTTATTTCACTTAATATCGTTTTCCAGTCTTTCCATTTCCTCAGGAATGGGTAATACCATTCTTTCCAAAGGAAACACAGAATTTCACCAATAAAACAGAATTGAAGGCCCAGAAATGAGGCCACTCCTATAGGCACATAATCTTTGATAAGTAAGTCAGAAACCCAGGATGGAAGAAAGACAGCCTTTTCAAAAAATTGTGCTGAGGGGCTGGGAAGGTAGCTCAGTGGTAGAGAGCTTGCCTTGCATGCCTGAGGCCCTCGGTTCGATTCTTCAGCACCACATAAGCAAAAAGAAAAAAGCCAGAAGTGGGGCTGTGGCTTAAGTGGTAGAGCACTAGCCTTGATCTGCAGAGCTGAGGGACAGAGCCCAGGCCGAGAGTTCAGGCCCCACGACTAGACCCCCAAAAATTGTGCTGAAAGAATTGTCTGTACACAGAAAACTTTAGTTAGATCCTTATATATTCCCCTGCACCAGAATTGATCCCAAATGGATCAAAGACCTCAATGTAAGTCCGGATAACTTGAGAATGTTACAGGGAAGGTTAGGGGAAACACGAGGGCCCCTTGTCACAGGTCAAAACTTCCAAAGTAATTTTGGATAAATGGGATTACATCAAACCAAATCAATCATTTGTCAGACTCAAAAGCCATGAAGAAAAATGAGATAGTGTAGCACAGATTTATTAGGGAGCAAACCTACAGATGAGAGCCTCAGCAAATGCTAAACCCTTACTCCCTTATCTACCTAGGTTATTTGTAGTGGGTTTACATGAATATAAGAGTTTTCTTGTGGAGAATAGGAAGACAATGCTAAAACATTGATAGCATGTGAAATGAGCTATAGCTGAAAAAAGGGAGGGATTTAGGCAGGGGGGCTAGTTCAAAGCCTTGGCTTGGTGCCAGCTAAGTAAGGTATAGCTGCACAAAGGAAGAGGGATAAAATAGGAGTGGTTATAAACAAAAGCACTGGTCTGAAGCCTCAAAATAAGGACCCCAGTCTGTGTGGACCAGTCGCTAACAAGGTTTTTTAAAAAAATTAACAAGCACTATTTTAGATTTTTGCAGAGTGGGATAGTGCATAGTCACAGGCAATGTCTGCACTGTCAGGTAGTCCAGTCTTCTCTTTCACATGTTAACCAATAGCCAAGTTTCAACACAAATGACTACAATGAGAATGTACAAATCATACTGTGACTTTTCCCTCTCATGAATCAAAATTCTGTCAAATGATTTCTGTCTCCAAGATGTTTACACATTTCTCATTATCTTTCCTATTTTGTCTTCATTATTGATGCTCTTTTTTGTTGTTGTCTTGTGTGTACGTGCTTGAACTCAATGTTTAATGGTCTCCTTCATATTTTTTACTCATGGATGATGACACTCTATTCCTTGAGCCACATCCTCACCTTCTGCTTCTTGCTGGATAATTGGAGATAATTTTTCACATTTTTGTCTGTTTGCACTGACATTGAACTAAAATATTCAGGTCTTAGCCTCCTGAGTTTCTAGGATTCTACACATGAACAGCTAACACCAAGCTTTGCTATACTGTTATTTTAATTATGTGTTAGAAGAAACTGGAAGTGTATTTGTTTTAAGTGTGCAATTTTCAAATACAAGTTTGAATCAACTTGATATAATGTAACTTATCAATTTTAACAGTGAAATATGTGAATGTTACACATTCTCAAAGAAATATAATTGAAAACAAAAGGCATAATTTTTTTCTCAGAACAAGTAATGGAACCATGAATTTCATTCATATTATAATTCATGTTTTATATAACTTTAATTAGGACCCTTCCATGACTAGGTTCAATTCCTCTGTACCACAGAAAAAGAAAAAGCCAAAAGTGACACTGTGACTTAAGTGATAGAGTGCTAGCCTTAAGCAAAAGAAGCTCAGGAACATGCCCAGAACTTGAGTTCAACCCCCAAGATTGGCAAAAAAATAAGTGAGCCTGATAAGACATATTCTTCTGGGAATCAGAGGAGGGCTGAGTTTATAGGTAAGAGGTAGGGTAGAGGGTAGGTGATGGTGGTTAACCTCTGTAAGCTACTCAGGATGCTGAGATCTGAGGATCCCAATTGCAATCAGGAAAGTCTATATGAGACACTTTTCTCTAATTAAACACACAAAAAGCCAGAAGTAGAGCTGTGGTTTAAGTACTAGAGTGCTAGCCTTGAGCACAAAAGGTCAGGGATCAGGGACTGGGAAGGTGGCTCAGTGGTAGAGCGCTTGCCTTGCATGCCTGAGGCCCTGGGTTCGATTCCTCAGCACCACATAAAAAAAAGAAAAAAGCCGGAATGGCGCTGTGACTCAAATGGTAGAGTGCTAGCCATGAGCTAAAGAGCTGAGGGACAGCACCCAGGCCTAGAGTTCAGGCCCCACAACCGGACCCAAAAAAAAAAAAAGCTCAGGGATCAGATACCATCCAGGCCATGAAATCAAACCCCACAAGCACGCACATGCACACACGCACACACACACACACACACACACACACACACACACACACACACACACACACACACACAAGATAGAGCATTTGCCAGTCAGCCTGCACAAGTTCCATCTCTAGCAACTCAATATTTAAAAAAAAAGAGGGAGAAGGGAAGGAAAGACTTGCTCCAGGAGGTGATATAAGCAGTGGCAAAATTCCACAGGAGTTCTAAGATGTGGATTCAGGGCAGAGGGCCTCAGGAAGAAGGTACAGCATGGGCAAAGGTCCTGAGGTGTGGTGTAGAGCAGATGGTATGGGTGGAATGAAGGTTCTGTGGCTTCAGGCAAGTATGGCAGGACATTCAAGGCTGAGTCACAGGTAGGGCAGAGGGTGGGGTCCCAGAATGGGGCCCAGGGTGAAGATTAGCTCAGATTTTACCAGGGACCCCATCCATTTCCTGTGGCTGGGAGCTTATTTTTAACAGCTCCTGACCCTCAGACCTCCTTTGCATGTAGGATTCAGGGCAAATGCAGGGAATAATGCTTGCTTAAGAAAAGCTTCTAGCCCAATGCCACCAGTGGCTCAACCCCTGTAAATCTT
Organism: Dipodomys merriami; assembly: GCF_024711535.1. Lineage (NCBI taxonomy): Eukaryota > Metazoa > Chordata > Mammalia > Rodentia > Heteromyidae > Dipodomys > Dipodomys merriami. The sequence goes on along the minus strand of NW_027206357.1, from coordinate 809,085 downwards.
AGCTACTCAGGAGACTGAAATAGATATCTTGTGTCAAGCCAGCTCAGGGGAGGAAAGTTAGTGAGACTCTTCTTGCCGATGACCTACCAAAAGCCAGAAATGGAGCTGTGGCTCAAGTGGTAAAGTGCTAACCTTGAGTGAAAAAGTTAAGAGACCAGAGCCCAGACCCTGCGTTCAAGCCACTGTACTGGCACAGAAAAATAAAGAAAAGCTTTCAGGAGCTCCTAGCTCACTGTGGTGAAAGGCCATATCAGCTGGGCACTGGTGGCTCACACCTGTCCTCCTAGTCCTCAGAAGACTGAGATGTGAGGACCACGGTTCAAAGCCAGCCCAAGCAGGAAAGTCTGGGAGACTCTGATCTCCAAGGAACCTCCATAAAACCGGAAGTGGCTCTGTAGCTCAAGTGGTAAGCTGAAGACTTTGGGGACAGCGCCCAGGCCCAGAGTTCAAGCCCCATGACCAACCCCTGGCCTGCTTGTACCTCACTCTGTGGCTCTAGGCCCACTTTCCAGCGGGCCCCTAAGGGTCTCCCAATTCTAGGTGTCCTACAAGTCTTGAGAGCAGCCTGTTTGGAGGCCATTCCCTACAGAGCAAGACACAGTACCAGAGAAGGGTGGAGCCTTGGGGCATGGAGATAATCAGAATGGCATCTGTCATGGATGTAAGGTGGATCTGAACAGTAAATTGAAGTCTCAGACCACAGTTCTGAGCCAGGAGGGGAAGAAGCTGCAAGATGTCACACCAGGTAATGCCCACTCATGAGGCTATCACAAGAGTGTAAATTTGTCAGGCACACCTTGGGCAGGTGTTGAGTTGGTCTCATGAAAGACTTGTAGTCTCAGGAATCCACAGCCGGCTGGCTGTCCCTGTAGTCCCAGGGCTCAGAGGCCTCCTTTCCTCACTAGTGCTCAGGGGCACATGAAGGTCTGCAATCGTGGGCCGACTACAAATGAGCATCCAATTTGTCCTGTGGCCCAGTGCACAGATGGAGGGACAGGTTCCATGGAACTTACTGCCATGGCCCAGACCCCTTAGCCCAAGAAGGATTTAGGGAGAAACCACTTGATATGCCTGTAGAGTTTACTGTGACAATGCCTCAGGACTGCCCCCAGTTCTAGCTCAGCTCATCATTACCACCTTCCTGTGTATGTGTTTTGTGTGTGTGTGTGTGTGTGTGTGTGTGTGTGTGTGTGTTTGTATGTTTGTCTGCATGTCTGTGTGTCTGTGTGTGTCTGTGTGTGCATGCATAAACACCTTGGTACTAGGGTTTGACCTCAGGGCCTGGGCTCTGTCCCTCACTTTTTTCATTCAGGGCTAGCACTCTACCACTTAAGCCACAAATTTTCTTCCAGGTTTTGGGTGGTTATTTGCAGAAGAGAGCCTCACAGACTTTTCTATCTAGGCTGCCTCTGAATGGCACTCCTCAGATCTCAGACTCCTGAAGAGCTAGGAGTATGAGAGCATGAGCTATTAGCATCTGGCCACACTTCCTTTCTTGGCTAAAACATATTACCGCTCTCCCAGCTGAGCACTCATCTACAGCTACCCCTCCTACCTCAGGCTTCAGATGAAACATAACCTCCTCCCCTAAGGAAAAAGAATGGGATCAGGTTTGAGTTATACGTTCTTCACACAGTCAGGGGCTGGTGGAAGCTGATGTGGAGGTCAGAGATCTAGGCCAGGGCAAGTAGACAGGTGTTAGAACAGAAGAAATTAGGAAAAGACATCCATGCAGCTGGATGCCAGTGGCTCATGCCTATAATCCTAGCTACTGAAGGCTGAGACCTATGGATCAATCAAGATTCAAAGCTAGCCTGGGCAAACTCTTATCTCCAAAGAATTATGAAAAAGATGGGAAGTGGAGCTACTGTAGTTCAAGTAGTACAGCACCAACCTTGTGCAAACAAGTTAAAGATACCTAGGATACCACCTAATCTCTGAGTTTAAGCCCTGATAAACACACACACACACACACACACACACACACACACACACACACACACATGCAAACACACACACACACACACACACACACACACACACACACACACACACATCCTTAGCAGTTGCCAGAGGCTCATACCAGAAATCCTAACTACTCAAGTGGTTGAGCTCTTAGGGCAGCAACTTAAACCAGCCAAGGCAGGAAAGTATGTGAGACTCTTCTGTCTATTCAGCTATTAAAAAAGATGAAAGGTGAGCTGTGGTTCAAGTGTTAGAGGGTTAGCTTCGAACAAAGGAAGCTCAGGGACAGTGCCAAGCTCTGAGTTCCAGCTCTAAGATTTTTTTTAAAGACACCCTACACCCCATTCAGGCCATAAATCCTGATTTTGGTCATCCTAGATCTCACCTCTACTCCTACCACTTCCACAGCACAAGTGTCTGGTGTGTGGCTAGCACTGGGTTAAGAACTTACACAAGGGGGACATAGCCAGTTCAAAGATAATGCCCCAGAACATTGAGGCACTGGCCAAACCAGTCTCTCATCCCCTAGTTCTCTGGCCCTGGAGCTCAAAGTCTGTGCCTCTGTATTCTGACATCTGGAATTGTCTAGAGGCCCTGCTAGGGTTGGAAGATAGACTTACCTGTGAAAAGATATGTTGACATTTCCTAGACATCGACCAATACTTCCAAGCCACCTTGGCCTCACCTCCCATGTAAACCCTGATCATCCGTGCTGGGTTAGCCTTCAGTCAGTTATCAAGCTCGAGTTGGTCAGAGCCACTGGCAACCACCCTTCCCCCACTCCACTGCCAGACTGCTGAGAGTGGGAAGTACAGCGAGAGGCCCAGCTGAGAAAAATGACAGGACATCACATGAATGACCCTGCCCCCCCCCCCCAGAGGCAGGGGAGAACATATGCCATCTGGCCCTGCTGAACCAGAATCCTCTGGAGGTGTACAAAGATATGGACAGCCGAATTTGGGCTCCAAAGGAAAAGTGGAATATTTAGGTCTCTGACAATTTAAGACTCATTACAGGTCCTGATCGAGGCAAAAGGCAAGTATGCAATGGAGAAGGGGCACTATCCGAGATTAGGAATAGGCAGACAGGCACTCACAAAGTGGACAGGTGAAAATGAGGGAAACACACACACACACACACACACACACACACACACACACACACACACACACACTAACGGGTAGCCCAAGGCCTCAGGGAGTCCTTGAGCACATGAATATTCCAACCACCGAGAAGATGGCACTATTGTTATCAGAACAACTGTAGACAAAACTCAGAGCCTCTACACATCTGGAATGGCTCCTAACACAGCAGGTCATTTCCTACTGTACACACAGCTTTTTCCAGAATTTATTTTTTATTTCCGTTTTCTCAAGGCTAGCATTTTATTGCTTGTACCATAGCTCCATTTCTAGTTTTTGCTGGTTACTTTCAAATCAGAATCTAATGGACATTTTTTTCTTGGTCTGCTTTCAAACACAATCCTCAGATTTCATCTTTCTGATTAACTAGTATTAATGACATGAGCCACTAGTGTGGCTTCTACTTTTTTCTCTATAACTATCTAATGCACATACTTAGATAGTAATGTAAAACTGAGATTATAGAAGCAAGATGTACAGTGATGATACTGTCCTGTCATAAATTCAAGTTAGTTATGTAAATTTCTTAAGACCATAAACAAAAAATACCATGATACACTGTAAGAGAACTCACTATTGAACATATGAGCTTTAAGAGCCTTCTAATAGATCCATTATTTATTGTTACCCAACATTATAAAAAATGTATGAGGCACTGGTAAAATAGAAGTCCTATGCATGACTACATAAATTCTTTGTTTTTTAAAACACTTGTTTTCATCTAAAAAAGTAGGCCTGTCTATTTTCTTCATGTGATTTTGATGATTGAAGGTGCTTAGTGAGAAGGTCAAAATGTATTAGTAGTCCTAAACTATCAATTCTCATTTTTTCTTCTTGGAGAATATAATGATCAAAGCAATAGTTCAGAATCATGCTTCCAGTGCAAGTGGATCACCAGTGAGAAATCCTCAATACCATTATCCACAAAGTTTTGTCAGATAAAATCTTCCTGCCTTCTCTAGCTGCTTTACTAACTTGGACCTATTTCTTCATTGTACAGGAAAAGTGTGATTCAACTGATTTCAGAGAAATTTTACAAGAATTACCAAGGATTTACTAGAATTACGAAGGATTTAGATTCTTGTCTGTAATTTGGTCAAAGCTATGTCTCTTTATATAGGCTACTAAAATGTATTTACTAATTCCAAGTAAATATATAAATTCTATTTCCATCTTTTTTTTAAAAATAAAATTTTGTTTGCTCTATCAGTTGATCAGAGGCATGAATTTTGTGGTTAGCTAGGTCATCACATATCTGTATCTCCCTTCCTTTCTCTATTTCAAGGTTCTCATAGATAATATGATTGCACCATAATTATCCTAATTTATTTTGCTTTTATATTTTTGGTTGCATCATTTCACTTTTTGCTCTGCCATTTCCCAAATCATTATATAGAGGGCATTATTTCATCTTTTCTCATTCCTAGAATAAGCTGCACATGAAGACATCACTGGTCCTTATTTTCAGTCTGTACCTTTGAATACGAAGGAACATCTTTCCTCTGTTCTCCATCAATTCCCTACTCTCTAGTTAGAATAATTTTGAATAGTAAAATTGGAAAAAAGGATATAAATCAAATATGCAGAAAATTCACTAGATTTTTCTGACCAGTTCAACCTATGTGAACTATTAGGGAAATACATGGAAACTTCATTCCCATTGGCACTCAAAGTCTCTGGTTAGGCAATTCTTAGGAAGATGAGGAACAAGATGAAAAAATAAGGAATGGTATCAATTGCAAGACAAAAATTGGAGAAGGATCCAAGTAAATTTCTTCATTGGGCTGCTGAAAATATTCAGCCTACTACAATATGGAGACTACTTTCCAAAAAGGCCACTCATGTGAATACTAGGGATGATGATGAGTATACCCCTCTTCATCAGGAAGCCTACAGTGGACACTTAGACATTGTCCATGAGTTGGTGGCTCAAGTGGCAAATGCAATAACTGTAGATGGCTGGACAACCCTGCACATTGTATATATGCAGAATAATACCAGAGTGGCTTCTTTCTTACTTCATCATGATACAGATACCAATGCCCAAACTAAAGGCCTCTTGCTGCTGAGAATTGAGATAGCAAAGATACAATGGACCTCTGCCGCTGACTGGCTCTGTCGGGACGATGGAGGACACCTAGTGGAGGAACTGGAACAGGTGGGGAGATGGCAAACAGACAACTCACACAGAAGAGGAGTGAATGCTGAGTATGATTTATTGCAGAGGATAACACACTTTTATAGCTAAAGTCTCCATGAGAAAGGGCAAAAAGTTACACAATCTTGCTGCAAGGCTTCATTTTTGGGTGTTCACCAGCCGGTCGCCTGATCTTGTTTTTTGGATTACCAGCTATGACAATAGGCACTTGTTTTCGGCTTTACCTCTATTTTTAAGAAATACAATTGGTTTTGATGTTTATCACCTATTAACCATTAACCAGAGCACACAGGCAAGGTGCTGGATAGAAAGGCATGAACTCTAGTACTTTATAGTTACTTTTGTTTAGTTTTGTACTTTATATGTTTCAAATCTTTTTTAAGCAATTGTGCTTCTTTGCCATTCTTTAGAGGGTCCCCAATTTGTGGCCAAAATCATGATATTTAGTATACTTAGTTAAATCTGGCCATATATCAAATTTAAGCTCATAGTGTCTTTTCTGTAACCCTTTCACATAATCGTTTACTCTTCTCCATAGAGGCCTTAACTGTCTCATAAGATCTTTCTTGTTCCTTCTTTGATAGTAAGTACCAAGGAGACTTAGATCTAGCAAGTCTCTCAGTAAAAGAAAGAGAGTAATAGGAAGTTTTTTCTTCTAAGTAGTTTTCCCAATGGTTGCCATACTTATCATACACACCTGTAAAAGGCTATGGATCTGGGGGAAGTCTTTGGGGTCCTCTAGATAATGGAGGATCCCACCATTTTCCTCTGATAAGCCATTGCCACCTTCCATCTACCAACTTTTTAAGAATCTTATTTAGCTTTTGGTCTAAATATCCCTCTATATCTTTCTTATCTACAGGATATCTATATGAGTCTATTGTATATGCTTTAGGATTAAAGGGAAGTCTCCAGTAGCCATACACTCTTTTTGCTCTAGCCATGCCTACAGCTTCCTGTAAATCTCTTACAAACAATTCCTTCTGCTGAAGTGATGTCATGAACCCCCCATACTTTTATATCTACTTATGACTTGTCTAATAGCTTCCATAAGAGGGGCTTGTACCGTAGCACTTAACTCTGGTGAGTTAGTCATATTCTCAGGACACTCATCAGATGTTGGAGTCATCAACACTTTTAAGAAAGAGCCTTGAATAAGGGAATATTGAGCATGAGTAAGTAGAACAAGCAGCAGGAACAGTAAAAGATTAATAGGCACTCCTATACAGCGAAGAAAAGCAAAACAGGAACAGAAACACATCTTTCCCAGGGGCTTGCCTGCCTTTCCAGGAGGTAGGCCTCTTTGAAGCCCCATTCTCTGAGGTAGACTTCAGTGAAGTCTCATTCTCAGAGATAGGCTTCTTTGAAGCCCCATTCTCTGAGGTAGACTTTGGTGAAGTCCCATTCTCAGAGATAGGCCTCTTTGAAGCCCCATTCTCTGAGGTAGACTTTGGTGAAGTCCCATTCTCAGAGATAGGCTTCTGTGAAGCCCCGTTCTCAGGTCTGAATGCAGGTGTTCCATGCTCAGCAGACTTCACCGGAGTAGGCATGGCATTTGCTCCTTTTTTATATGTTAGAGGTGCCAGAGAAATTTCTTCTCATATAGAGAAGATGGAGCAGAAGACTAGTTTGAAGAGGACTGGAAAGACAACAATAATACATATAACAACAATAAGTATTATGACTTCAAATGTAATCAAGTAGTGCCACCAATATAAAGGATTAAGACTTTTTAATCCTCTCTGTAAATCTGCTGCCAAAGAATTTATCCCCACGGTTTCCAAATGAGCTTGACTAAGGGCTGAATTGTCTTCCTGTAGCTATCCTATCTCATGAATTAAGCTATTGTCCTTCCAGAATTTTTGTAAATGCACTTTGGTAACTTCCCAATCTAAGCTCTCATTATAAGGTAATGGGGTAACACAAATATATTTAAATGACTGATGACAGCTACTGGGTTTTTAGATTATTGACTTCAGTCCTTAACTTTAAGACTACTTTTTCCAAAGCCTCTATTTTGTTTTTTTTTTTAATTTTGGATCAATAATTTTTTGCTCTGTTAATGTTAGAGAAACATCCTTATTTAACTCATTAACAAAATGTGCCGGGCCTTTTCAACCAGCTTCTTGATCTTTCCCCATATAGGTGGTGTTGCGGTTTTTGTTGAATTAGCCTGTGGTGGTGATAGAGAAAGAGTCTTTATCTTCTGCTCCAGTTTTCTCTGCAGATGTATTTTCATTTTCTTCCTGTCTCTTTTTTGGGCCCGAGAAAGGCCTGATGAGTCTGTTTGGGACCCAAATGGGGGATTCCGCATTCTGTGGGAAAACATAAGCATAGCCTCTCCCGGATTTTAACAGGATGTCTGGCCCATGCCAGGTTCCAGTAAGTAGATCCTTCCATTTTAGTAAAGGAAAAGTTGTAGTTTTTTCCATGCCCCAATGTCTCATCATTGGGGTTATTCCTTGCTCATCAGCATTGAAATGATTAAGAACAAGTTAAGCATGGTTAAGAGTGTAATGGGGGAAGTATTGCTTCTCTCCTCCCTGTCTAATTCTTGTCAATTGACTTTTTAAGGTCTTATGAGCTCGTTTTATGATTGCTTGGCCTTGTGGATTATACGGAATCCCTGTTTTGTGCACGATTTTCCATTGTGCATAAAATTTAGCAAAAGCATTGGAGGTGTATGCTGGTCCATGGTCAGTTTTTATTTCCTTAGGAATTCCTAGGTCTACAAAGGCTTTAACCAAATGTTGAATAACATCTTTCACAGCCTCTCCAGAATGGGCTGTAGCAACCATAACATGAGAATAAGTATTTATAGTAACATGGACAAAGGAGATTTTCCCAAATTTTGTTACATGGGTAACATCCATTTGCCACAGAACTCTAGGCTTTAAGCCTCTAGGATTAACTCCCATTTTTTGTGGATGAAAAACTTCCGGGCATGCCACACATTCCCTTACAATTTGTCTTGCCTGTTCTCAGGACACTTGAAACATCTTTCTTAAGGCATTAGCATTCTGATGGTGTAGTCTATGACTTTCCTGAGCTTCTTCTAAAGCTGACATTACATGACTTTCCTTAGTTAGTAAATCTGCTAACTTGTTCCCTTGAGACAAAGGTACAGGGAGATTACTATGCCCCCTGATGTGTCCCACAAATGCCTTTATCGTTCTTTGTTGTAATAGCTGTTGTAATTTTATTAATTACTCTATTACTTTAGAATGACCAGTAACTAGGGCTGTTTCAATGGCAGGAAACAAGGAAACCACATAGCGGGAATCTGTGTAAAGGTTAAACTCCTCTGAATAATTTTGAAAGGCTAGCAGAACTGCAATAATCTGTTGTGCAGGTACAGTTGGGTCAGAAGATATTAATGGTGGTTTTGTACTGCAATAAACCACAGACTTTCCGCTAGAAGATCCACCTGTAAAAATAGTTAATGCCCCGCCCAAAGGTTCTGTAACCAAAACCTTTGGAAATATCACAGGGGTTTCAGTATAAAAGGATGTTGGGGCATATGAAAGCTTATTTTACCTGTGTAAGTTAATACAACAATTTTCCAATCATCATCAAATCGTATCAAATGATCTAATTGTTTCTTATTATAAGGGATAATAATGTTAGGTATTTCTTGGCCAAATAATTCTCTAGCTCTTAATCTAGCCTTTAAAATCAAATTAGCACAAAAAAAGGGATATGAAGCAACTATTTTTCCAGGGTTATGGTAATAATGGATCCATTCTAGTATCCCATCCTGCCAAAAACATCCTGTGGGAGTAAAGCTTGTAGCCAGAATTATAAAGGACCATGTTTGTGCAATATTAATTTTCTGTATTTTAGCTGTATTCAATGCTTTTTCTACCAATTTTATACAGGATAAGGCGGCAGGAGTTATTTTCCTGGTAGATTTAGGATTAGGGTCTCCGTCCAACATTTTCATCAAAGGATCTAATTGTCCTGTAGTTATTTTTAAACTAGGCCGAATCCAATTAATATTCCCTAATAATTTTTGGAAATCATTTAATGTTTTTCGTTTATCTATTCTAATTTGTGTTTTTGAGACATAATATAATCATGTCCAATCACTTTTCCCAGATAATTTAAAGGTCATTCATGTTGAACTTTATCAGGAGCTATTATCAAACCGAATTTTGTTAATTGTTCTACCATATCCTGTAATATTTTTTCTGTCTTTTCTCTAGTTTCATCGGCCATAAGTATATCATCCATATAATGAATAATATATGCCCCTGGATATTTTTCTCTAATTTGTTTTATAGCCCTTTTCACATATTGTTGAAATAAGGTAGGGATGTTTTTCATGCCCTGAGGTAGCACTTTCCATTGGTACCTATTATAAGTTTGTTTAAAATTAGCCGAAGGGACACTGAAAGCAAATCTCTTGGAATCTTCTGGTTGTAATTTTATTGTAAAAAAGCAATCCTGTAAGTTTATTATTATTATGTATCTACCCTGTGGGACTGCAACAGGAGAGGGTAGACCTGGTTGAAGGGCTCCCATGTCATGCATGGTCTCATTAATTGCCCTTAGATCTTGTAATAATCTCCATTTTCCTGACTTCTTTTTTAATTACAAAAAATGGAGTATTCCAAGAATGGGTAGTCTTTTCTATTCTTCCCTTGACTCAATTGTTCTTGAACTAAGTCCTGTATGGCTTGAATCTTTTCTTGAGTTAGGGGCCACTGATTAATCCATACAGGATCAACACTTTTCCATATTATTTTGTCAGCATAAAGCTGTTCCTCAGTGGCCCCTATGAAAAATTTTGCTCCTTCGATGAGGAGTCTATTTGTCCTATTTTATTTTCATGTCTTGCATGATGTCTCTGCCCCATAAAGAAAAGGGCAAGGTGGGAATAACATAAGGTTTGAAGTGGCCTTACTGCCCTTCACATACACATTTGAGTCTCTGAGCTGACTAAGCTACATTAGAAGCCATCCCTAATCCAATTAAGGAAGAAGAAGACCCTTGCACTGGCCAGGCCATAGGACAATCTTTTCCAACTATACAGGATCTGTCAGCTCCTGTGTCTAAGAGTCCTGTCATTTGTTTTCCATTGACTTTAATGGCCTTGTAAGGCCTTTTGTCTGTAATTTCCTGAACCCAGGCTACAGTATCTGTGGTGCCAAACCCTCCTTTTCTGTTTTGAGTCAGTGTGGGATTAAGCAAGTTTAGATATGAGAGTAAAATATTTGGGCAATCGTCTGCCCTTTATTAACTTGAACAGTCTCTTTTAGAGACCTTATCATGACCTTTATAGTGGTAGGCCTCTGAGTCTATTACACCTGGTAATACCTCAAAATTCTTTTATAGTTTGAGCCACCAGCGTACGGCAACACCAATACTTACTGTAAAAAATTCATGAATTCCGTGGAATTCTTCCAAGTGAATTGCCTGCATTGGATGTCAAAATGTATTCAAGAGTTTTTGTATACATGTATAATGATTTCTGCAGAGTTTGTGAAATTTTAATCAGAAATATTTTTAACTTATCTGTTTAAATGAATAGTACAGAAACTAAAGTATTTCTGGTGCTTGTCTGAAAAAGAATATTTTAAAATATTCTATGTTTGTATAATGTGTCCTTTCAGATTGTATTCCATATAGAAAGTTTTAGATTACTTTTTTTCCTAGGTCCTAATATTATTTTTCTTTGGGATAAAATGAAAATGTTGTCTAATTTCAAAAGTTTTGTAAAGTTTATGGTATGTAAAAGCCTTTCTGAGGTGAAGATTTAATACACTGATGTCAAACTAAATTTAATTATATGAATTACGTGTGTTGTTACACTTGTTATTTTGTAATCAACTTTTTAATAACTGTTTTTCATTTCTTGCATCTGAAGAAAGAAAAATACGGAATACTTCACAAATTTTCATATCATCCTTGTGCAATTGCCATGTTAATCTCTGTATTGTAATTTGGGAATACCTGCTGCTGAAGCATGTAGTATCTTCCAAATTTAAGCAGTTCATGATGCAATCTTTATACAGACTTATATCTACGGTTGCCTACTTGTAATAAGGAAACTATATTGTTCCTCACAATGCTACTGATCTTATTTCCCTAAAATTCTGTGAATAGTGGAAAAAAATATATTGTTCATCTTAATGCTCACATTTGCAAATTTTTTTTGTCAATGACAATTTTAAGTCTTTTTCATTTGGAATTTGATCATACTTTCAATAATTTATTGCTAGGTCCAAAGGTGATGGCTTTTTCATATACTAATTGATCCAACTGAAATAGCTTTGTGGAGCTAATGGATTCAAAGTAAGCCTTGCTTAAGAGCTACTTCTAACCTTCTGCAGTTGACATATTCCCAAGTGAGGTCTTACTGGCACAAATGTCTACCTGACCCTTTATTCTTCTTCCATGTAGGAACAGACCAATCAGAATATCTTACCCTGACACCATAGATTGTTTTACTTGAACAACACTAATCTTAGTTACAAGGGATCATAGAGAGATGAACAGTTCAGTCATAACTGTTCAGACTAGAAGGTATTTTATCAAAATATAATTGTTTATTATATCTAACATTTCACAAGTAACTAAAGCCAAGAAGGGGAAAAAATTGATCATATTTGTGATTACTTAATATCCTGGCCTGTCTACCATCCTACCAGGCAGGAAGCAGGAGAAGTCCAGATGTTTCTTCTCATTATTAGGCCTTAAATTGGTAATGTTTTCATCACAGTGTTTTCTCTTGCCTACAGGCTGTAAATCTACAAATAGTAAAGCTTTAGGTCCAACTCTATCAAACACTGAGGTAGAGATAATGTAATAATACTTTAAAACAGAGTTGCCTTTGATACTGTAACCACAACAGAACAATTCAAAACATGTGTCTTTTTTCTTATAGTATATATAGTTATATATTTTATATTTATATGTGCTGATTTTATATTTCACACAATGAAACTTACTAGAATTAGTTGATAATTTCACAAATAAATTAAAATTTATTTATTCCAATAAATAGAATTGGAATATAAATAATTAGGTTTAAAATGTATATTAGAATATAAAAAGTATCAACGCAGTGTCTTTGGTATAAACTTGTGATACATTCAAACTGTTTTGGTTTTCTGAATTCACATGGTAAAAAACCAATTTTGTTTTCCTCTAATCTATAAGGGATTTTACTCTGCTTCTCTGTTTATTGTTTCAATTCACTGATTCCAAACTGTTTTTCTCCATATTTCTGACACATTCCTACTGATTATGCCCAAATTTTTCTGATAAGATGTCTAACAAATATTATTCTTCTGCACGACCCAATGATTCCTACGATCCCAGGTACCAGTTACCTGCATCATCAGATAACAAGGGCAAGACTTCTCACATAGGCCCATGCAACATACAACAAAGTAATTGAAGACCCATTTCAATTTCTCATTTCCTATATTTCAGGGCCACAGTTCCTTGAGATGCAGGATTTAGCAGTAAGCAATTGTGAAATGCAAGGCAACTTAAAATGAAAGATGAGATCACAAATTTTGAGAGTATGTACTATGATTCAAACATTCAACTTACAGATGGCCAGCCCATATCAGAGAACAAGTTCACAAGGTGTCATAAGATTATTTTTAATACCCCTCCCCTATGATTAATGAAAGATTTTAGTCCAGCATAAGTGGGCCAAAAATAGTTCCTGGAAGGATAGATCCATAATTGGTCTACCAAGATCCAGAAAAATTTACTTAGAGTTCAAATATAATTCAGAAAAACATTGAGAAGATCCTTAGTGCTGCAAAACACTGGGGCTTCAGTACAACATGGTTCAGTGGTATAAAATGTCACTCTCAAACCAATGATAATCTACATTTAATCAACTGAAAGTTATTCCTTTACAAATTAACTTTTTAAAATCACATTCGCCCCAATAACATTTGACAAGTAGATGATACTTAGTGACATTACAAGTTTTTCAAGTGTAGGGAGCAAGTTATAATAGAGTTGAATTATTTACCAAGCACTAATGCCAAACACGTTCAACCATTCATTGAAGTCTAGAAATAGTACCAACCACAATTTGTGTTTTTCAGTAGGAGCCTTCCGGAAATGTGTTAAATAGATCATCCTGCCAAATTTCAAACCAAAACGTTTGCTAATAAAGTAAATGTCATCATTTAATAAGGCACATTTTAACATGTCACAAATAGTTGTCTTATCTTATGTAATATTATGTTTTCCCTATCTGTGTAACATAGGGAGAAATATGACTTTAGGTCTTGAATATGGGTACTCATCAGAAATATGACAAACATAAAATCTGTCTTCTATTTCTATCACATTCCTATATAGGAATAAATTTTAGTTTTCTTCTTTTTCCAAAACTTATAGGTAGTAAACCATATGATACCATGTAAAATAAAACAATCACACCACTGTACAAAGCTATTTATAGAAATTGGTAGCTAGGAGTACATTCTATGCATTTTTTAACTTTCTTTTTGACTGAAGATTAATCTTCCAAATGGATGAGAATAAAATCATGTTTAGGTGCTTCTCATCTCCTGACTTGCAAATTGTTACTGCAGATGAATGAATTATGGAAATATAAGCTGACATCAGTTCAAGCATATGCAGAATGGAAACTCCATGAAATGTATATAAACCTTTCAAAGTATTAATAGACAGTTTAACAGGATGACTATCAGGAAGTTGAAAGAAATTATAGTAAAGACATAGAATGATTGAAAAATGAACAAGGGGCAAGTACAGCTAGAATACTCATTGTACACATATGATAACGGAAGTGGTAAATCTGAAATAAATATTGGAGAAGCATTTGGTTGAGAATGATGGAAGGAGTGACTGTGATCCAAGAGCAATGGACAATTAGATGGATATATTTAATTGTAACACAATTGCACAACCTTTTGAAATTCAGTTTAAAAACACAACAAAAAACAAAAACACACAAAAATCACAACCAACCAGAAATCTCTAGAGAGTATGAATATTTCCTCCCAAAATTTTAAGCAGTTAATGAAGGGTAGTCTTGGGAAAAGCAAACAACGCTGTCCAAAGAGAGAAGTTTGGGATAGGAGAGAATTTTGAACAGATTTAAATAGATTGTTATAAATCACAATCACCTACATCTCCTGCAAATAGTATCTTTCTTCTAGGAGTTCTCTGTCTGAACTGGATAATCCAGTCGTGAGACACACTTGATAGCTTGTGAAGATAGAATGGAAGAAACAAGATCAAGAACGCATTACTCCACTGGAGAGAAAACAATCCTCCATATTTTCTCTAATCTTTCTTCACTACTCTTTCTTCATACTTTTAAGTCAATTGATTTTGAATTATATTTTTCCTTCTTTCTTCTGGCAAAGTAATTGGTCAAAGTAATTCATTAAATATTATTTGCCATTTTCTTCTTTCATGCTGATTAATTGGCCAGGCGAGTCTATGAAACTTCCCTCTTGCACTTGGTTGCCATGAAACAACATCTATGTCAATGAGAAGAAGTCTAATGTAAAACTTTTTCTCCAGAAAACAGCCCTAGAAGCTGTGATCACAAATATTTGGCTGTAATTTTTCTCTTACCTTGAAAGTCTTCTTGTGTCTAAAGTGCCCACAAACATAAGTAATCCATCACTTTTTGGTTGAATCAATTCTAAACTAAAAGATATATTTTGCTAAGAAGATGCTTAGAGGAAACTGAAAAATACTGCACTTTTATCTTCTATTGTAAGACTCTCCTTAGATACCATATCAGGAACAATGAAGTTATTCTATGCAAAATTATTTCAATAGATTATTTTTCTCTTGGTCTTGCGTTTGTTCACCAAGATGTATGGAGGAGAGTAGAGTTAAATCACCTATACCTAGAAAGACAGTGTCTGTTACAAAAGGTCAATTCTTCTATGTCCTGCTTCTATGTCCTCCTCTTAGCTCTTGCCTGATTTCCAATTAATCACAGCATCTTGGCTTCAAGTCTAGTGAAGCTGAAGGACTATATGTGCTCCACCACTGTTAAATCTTCATGATTTGTCTTTGAAAACTCTTTAAGTTGCCTCTTTTGGATGTGGAATGTATTTCCATGTCTCCACCCAATCTGTTCGGCATTGTAGTGAGCCAAATAGGCTCTGTAAAATCACTTAAGTTAGTAAAAATATTAACACAATTTAGGGCTGGGAAGTTGCTCTTTGGTAGAGTGCTTGCCTTGAATGCCTGAGACCCTGGGTTTGATTCCTCAGCACCACATAAGCAAAAAGAAAAAAAGCCGAAAGTGGCGCTGTGGCTCAAGTGACCTGAAGACCTGAGGGACCCAGGCCCAGAGTTCAGGCCCCACGACCGGACCCTCCAAAAAATATTAATATAATTTATATAAAATGTTTGGACTCCCTTCACTGCTAAAGCCAATACGCTTAGCTAGGGCTTCTAAGAACTATGTTTTCTTACCTTTTCCATATGTTCAATTCTTTTCTGAACCCAAAACATTTTGGCTTATGTAATAAGAGAAGTCTTCACTATCTCATGTTATTAAAGATATTATTTTTTATGAGCCACTTAGAAATGTGAAATCATTGGTTTGAATTATATAATCAGATTTTTTTCTGTTTCACTGCTTCAAATGCAAAGACATTGTGGAAAGTGTTACAAACAGAAATGTGTAAACCCAACACCTTCTTGCATTTTGGAGGGCACTTTCTCCCTAAATATTTTGACTCAAATTATCTTTTTCAGAGAATTACTGTTTGGTAATTAAAGGTAAATTCACAAATTTTGATGTCTTATTTTTTAAGAACTTGAATTAAATTCCAATACCACCTTGTTTCACACAGTGAGAATATAGTTCCTGGGTAAGGATGATTCCAAGGTAACCTACAGGATTTACAGCAATGTTTCTGAGGTTTTTTTAGTGTGAAAAAGAGCCATCTTCACCCACATTGCTTCCTCTCTACTAAGTCTCCATGGATTTCTTTGCATGAAAGCCTATTCTCCCAGGAAATTTTAAATTTTCTCAATAGGCTAAGTTGTTAAAAATTTTGAACAATTCAAATTTACCTGTCATAACTTTAAAACTCTTGAAATTCCTTTATCAGAACCGCGAATTCACCAATCCTAATTCCACCTTTACCATCCAAAAGTTAACATGCTCTTTTCATGATATAGTGTCCATGCAACTATTAGTTTCCAGTAGCTTTGTACTGCGTATATACAGCCCTATAAGCTGATGCTAAGCAAAATGAATTCCAAGATATGGAACCAGATTTTTTCATTTGTGGTTGTTGTTTTTGTTGAACTATGTGACTTGTTTCCTTTGGGTTTTTCCCCTATAGTTCATTCCTGCTGTATTTGATTTTGTATTGTGTATGCATATCCCTTAAATAGGAAAGGGAAGAGGAAAAGCAAAATGGTGAGATAAAAGACAAAGGGAAAATCAATGCAATAGCAATACTTGCAAGACAACATGTTGGAAATGTACCTTATAACTTGTGAGGGGTGAAGGGGTGAAGGAAAACTGCGAGAAAAATGAAGGAGGGGTAACAAGTTTGAAATGTTTTTTATTCACTACCTTACAATTACTGTAACCTCACTGTACATCAATTTGATAATAAAATTGAAAAAAATAAGCTGCGTAAAATGTAATTTTACTGTATTGGCACAGTAAATATTATTCTTTATGTAGCAATATTTTAAAAATCAATTCTATTTGACATCTAATTCAAATTGATTACCTCTTTTTTACCAGAGGGTCATCAACGTGATTGTTATCCAACTAGAAAATATTTTCATAATATACTTGCCGAATTTTTCAAAAAAGAATAAATTTATTACTTTCTTATTCTAAAACAGAAAAACAGTTTAATGCTATGGAAACCCATAACTTTTAAAATTAAATAATTTGTTAAGAGGACAGAGTATATATTTTCTTCAAAATTCATATGACAAATAACTACTCATAATTACTCATTTTTAAATTCTCAACATTCCATACGTTAGAGATTCAAAACAGTACTTTTTTGCATGTTATAAAATTCTGCAATAGATTCAGTTTCCAATGGAGTGTACAGATTGAGAAGTCAATAGAAAAATAGCCACATTCTGGTAGAGGATAAAACTATGAAGCATCTGTAATAATTCGTCAAGAGTAAGCATTTTCTTATCAGAGTAATCTGTTATTTCTATGACTATCAATCCCAACATTTATGCCATGAAGTCATCCTAGCCCAACATTAAGGGGCACCCTAAAATTCCTTAATTCATATCATGAATAGCTTATCTCTATTGTGAAAAATACTACACCTCTGCTAATGTGAAGCCCTCTGTGTTCTGGAAAGAATATCACAATAACCTGAGATGCATAATTTTTCCTCCACTGGTATTCTTGAGATCAGATCACTTGCAAATATTATTTATATTTATACTTTTTTAATTATCATAGATATTCAGGAAGCTAAGATTGGAAAATTATGGTTCAAAGCCCACCCTGGCAGGAAGGTTTCTTAGAATCTTATCTCCAATATACTTCTCCACAAAAGCCAGACACAAGTGGCACTGAGGTTGAAGTGGTAGGGCATGAGCCTTGAGCATAAACAGACTCAGAGACACTGTCCAGGCCAAGAGTTCAAGCTCTAGGCAAACCAATAAAACAAAAACAATGTTGAGTACAAACCCCAACCTAGCTTTTTTCTCAATGTACACAGAGGCACGTAAATAAGGAAATGGCTTCCTGTGTTACTTAGAGGTTGAAAAAAGATGTCACACAACTACTCTCTTCATACCATTTTAAACCAAACCCTCAAAAATTGCTTTTTCTTTTTTTTTTTTTCAGGTAAGGGGTAGGTTTATTCAGTAGGCCTGCTGGGACCAGGCAAGGTTGGCACTCCACGTGGCTGGGAATTAGAAAGAGCTGGAAAATCGAGGAAAGAGCTAGAGCAGAGAGAATGAGAAAAGAACAGAGAGAGAGAGGTAAGAACAGAGAGAGAGAGAGAGCTAGAATAGAATAGAGAGAGAGAGAGCTAGAAATGAACAGAAAGAGCAGAGAGCTAGAAACGAACAGAGAGAGCACCTGGGCCTGTGGTAGGCCTTATCTAGGGTATGGGCGGGGAAAGGTGTGGCCACATCAAATTCAGATGTGACCTCTGCTAGGTGTCCCAGTTGCCTAGGTAACGCAGGTACTGGGTGGAGACTTTGCTGCGAGGAGGGTGGAGTCTGCTAGCCATCCAGGAGTGGACCTTACATTCCAGCCTTTTAATAATCTTGAAATAGGGCAAGGATTCTCTCTGGCTACTTCCTGCTGACAAGGGACATCGACAATAGGGGCAAAAGGCTGGAATTTGGTCCCCTCCCAGAAGGCAGTGAGCAGTAGCTGTCCCTTGGTGGATTGAGTCCTTGGGTGAAGTCTGGAGAAGTCTCATGAGCATTGAGCGGCTGGAAAAAAAAAATACTAAACGGCAAATAAATGGCAAGAGGAAGGACTTGGGGCTGAAAATGTTGGTAGAAATGTCCCTAGCTACTTCTGACATCTGGCGACTAAGTAGAGAAGTCAGGTGACAAAAGGCAAGAATATAAATTCCTGTTCTGTTAATAGGTAGACAGGTATAACCATTGGCTGGGTAGGCTTCTTACTTCCACTGACCTCCCAGCTCTGGTTAATTTTGAAAGGGCAGGCACAAAGTAGCTGATGTGATATTATCTCCTCTTTGTCCTCTCCATGTTTCCTTGTTCCCCAGACTGGCTGAGTCTAGGTGCTTGTTGCTCGGATGGCTTCTCCCAGTTGGTATTAAAGATTTGAACTCCATGCCTGGGCAGAGTCCCTGAGCACTTCTGCTCAAGGCTAGTGCTCTACCACGTTGAGTTACAATAACACTTCCAGTGTTCAAGGAGGTTTGAACTCCATGCCTGGGCAGAGTCCCTGAGCACTTCTGCTCAAGGCTAGCAATGAACCACTTTGAGTTTTAGTATCACTTGCAGAGTTTAGCTGGGAGATGGAGTCTTAGGGATTTTTCAGCCCAAGCTGGCTTTGAACTGAAATCTTTGCCACAAAAGCCCTTTATTATTTCCAATTAAAGCAACAAGGAGATCAAGTAGAATAAGTAGAACTTACCTGCTCCTATCAAGAACTGACCAACAAATATTCTGCAATGACAAAACTCATTAGACATGATCAGAATTTTAGCATAGATATGCCCAGTATTTTAGAACCATGTAGTCAGTAATAGAATACACAACACAAAACAAAAAAGGCAAATCTCAAAACCTAAAATTTTGACAACATTTAGACATCTTTGCTAACAAAGCACATCAGATGGTTGGGCCTCAGTTACCAGGGCCAGAGTAGAGAAGTGGTGTGGACATGGATGTGAAGGCCAGCAATGGTATCGATGCGCTGTTTCTGCCGCAGACAGACTGGTTCGCAAAAGGCCGTCAGAACTGTGGGTATTCCTCAGAGCAAAAAAGGAAAAAGCAAACAAAAAAAGAAAAAAGAGGGAAAAAAAAAACAGAAAGAAATCCCAGCTATCCTGACTTTAAGCTCTTTATCCGAGTCACGGCACCATTTATGTTAGGTTTTTTATAAAGAGGTAACCGAGGAAGGACAGCACCAGCATGCTCGTGGTATTCAGGTAAGGGGGTAGGTTTATTCAGTAGGCCTGCTGGGACCAGGCAAGGTTGGCTCTCCACGTGGCTGGGAATGAGAGAGAGCTTGAAAAGAGAGGAAAGAGCTAGAGCAGAGAGAGCTAGAAAAGGACAGAGAGAGAGAGAGGTAAGAACAGAGAGAGGGAGCTAGAATAGAACAGAGAGAGAGAGAGATAGAAATGAGAGAGCAGAGAGCTAGAAACAAACAGAGAGGAAATTGCTGTTTTTTTTTAAATTTATAAATTAATATCATCCATTTGTTAGCAACTCTGTCTAGATTATTCACATTAACATGGTATACATGAACTGTGGGAATTATCTATTAACTATGTTCTAATTATAACTCTCTTGAAAGAATATTCTAGGAAAATAGAATGCAAGAATCATTTGTGAATTTGTCCATTAATCCCTCTACTTAAAAAGAACTTTTTAGTATCCTATAGAATATAAAATTACAAACAAAACAAAAATACATATTTTAAATCTAAATTCCAATTTAACAAAGCCTACAAAGTACTACATTAGATGAACTTTGCTATTTCTCCAGGCTTAAGCTTTTGTAATCCTTCAACATTTCTTTGGAATCCAACAGAATGGTGCTTACTTAGTTTTGCAAATTTTTGGATGGAAATAATGAGCCATTCTGCATCTAGAATGTTCTGTAATAAGAGAGCATTTAAAACACAAATGAGGATATGTATAAGTTGCATTTCAATAGGAAACTTGACTTCTCAAAACATAATGAGAAAATTAGCCCAAAATTCCAACTGTGTATTCCTTTTTTGTTATTTGGTTTGTTTTATTGAGACAAAGTTGTTCTACCTGGTCCATGGAAGGTATTGTAATGTAATTCCATTCTCTAATCTCCTGACGAAGTGCTAGAATTCCAGGCTTGTATCACATTGCCCAGCCATAGTTTGTTTATTTACTCTAGAAACATACTCGCAATTCTGAACTTCTCCTAAGAACTTATCCACTAAACTGACTCTCAGACTCTTTATGTACTATTTTCAAAGATGTTCTAACAATTCACGCAAGATATGAACATTTTTATATGCACCTACAGGGTTCCCTGATTCATTCCTCCATGGATCCTATCCTGTTAATAATGTTGCTTGACTCCCTTACTATCACTGATTTCTAGCTATGTAATATTCTCAACTTTTTGGGGGAAAGTTCACTGGAGGGCTTTCTAATATTAAAAATTATCACTTAATTCTAGTCTTACTCAGGACATATTTTCTATTGTTTTCTAACTTTTCTACATATTCTGAGAGTTGTTTCATTTGTGTATTTTTGTGTGCACATATAAGTCCCTTTGTGTGTATGTGTATGTTTGTATGTATGTATGCTAAAATCTCATGCTCTTATTCAGCAATCTTGCTCATGACTAGTATTCCAGCTTTTGGCTGTTTAATTTCAGTTAGTGTCTCAAAGCCTGTTCTGCCCAGGCTGGATGCAAATTGAACTTCTCACACTGCTTTACCGTTTTAGGTTTTATTTTTCCAGGAGTATCAACTTTTAAACTACAAACACTTTTGTGAGTGTTAAGTATAACCTGTAGCCCAGATTTTTAACTCAAGAATTAATATAAAGATAGATGAACATATACATTACATATCTTGAGTATACAATGTTAGAAATGTGGTCCTAAGCTGGGTGTGGTGAGATCTGAGGATTGGGGTTTAAAGCCAGCCCAGGTAGGAAAGTCCTGGAGACTGTTTTCTCCAATAACTACCAGAAAACTGGGAGTGGCACTGTGGCTTAAGTGGAAGAGCACTAGCCTTGAGCAGAAGGACAGTGCCCAGTCCCAGATTTCAAGTACCACGACCAACAACTACAAAAAAGAATATAAGAAAAGGAAAAAAAAAAAGAAATGTGATCTTAGCCACCAGATTCATTGCTAGTATAATTCCTATTTTTTCCAGTTAAGTCCATTCTCTCATACGTGACTTGCATTGGAAACAACCATTCTTCCATTCTCCTTTTTACAAAATTACGTGTTTATAAAGCATGATTTAGAAAGGATTTGGCTTCATCTTCCACATAGAAGTAATGCTTTCTCTATATCACTCCCATAAATCTACCTACTGGACTTGGCTTTATTGTTTCAATGTTGTCTTATTTGTAGAGTGTTCTATATTTTACTGAAGCCTTTTAAATAAACACAGAACTTCTCTTTCCTATTATTCCTATTGTTTCTCTTACTGTTCACTCGTGTACAATTGGGAAATTAATGCACAGCACATACACTCACAAAAAATGATTTGAGAACCTTCTCCCATTTAAAATTCACCATAATTTACAGAGCACTTAAGAACTTTGAACAAAATGTACTCATGAAAAAAGTATTCATAAGCAATTTAAATTTCATATTTTCTCCTTACTAAGTTGTCTCTGAAACACGTGTTACCTCATGTCCAAAAGTGTCCTTGTGCTATTTCAATGAAGCCAGAAAACATTCATTTTTTTTCTAGAGCAGCACCATAGATTGTTACTGGAAGTAAGCGGAAGTAACTGTTACTAGATGTGGAAATTGATCTCAGGAGATTAATTGAGCATAGAGGAATGACAAAGTTCAAGTTAACTTTTGCTTTCCTTTTTACTGTACAAGAAAAGAATTCAAGGCTTGAAGGAACTTTCTTTCTGACAATTTTGAGTGTGTTCTTTATATAAAACTTGTCTGTAAACTTGTAGTTGAGAGTATTACTAAAGGAAACAATATGCCATTTGAAGGCCAGCATAACAAAAGGAAATAACTTTGTTTTAAATGTGTTCTACTGCAAATAAACAAAGATATGGAGGTTTTGAAGTGTCTTATGGATGGATGTTTCACTCCTGAGATGATTCTCTTGTTGCAGGAGTCAGTTATCAATTCCTTTAGTCTGGTCCTGAGTTTTCCATAGCAATAAAGATTTCAAAAAACAGGATCCAGAGAGTATGATCAGCAAAACCAGCCTCTTATCGGACCACTACTCCTTTAAGGAGAGTCCCAAAGAAATACCCCGGTATTGTGTTGTTTGCTTGTTTGTTTACTTTGTGCTAGTTCTGGGGCTTGAACTTAGAGGCTGGAACCTGTCCCTGAACAGTTGTCTTTCTTTCCGACCTGCACCCAAAGCTAGTACACAACTGCTTGAGCCAAAACTCCATTTCTGGTTTTTTGGTGTTTAATTTCAGATAAGAGTTTGACAGACTCTCCTGCCTGGTTGGCTTTGAACTAAGACAGTAAGAAAGCTAATTGACAACAACTGTTTGGACTTCTCTTTTGAACCAAAAAATATTAGATGAAGTTACGATAAAGCTAATCTTTTACGATAAAGCTAATCTTTGACCATTTTTAAAGAAGAGAATATGTTCATCAAAGAAGCCATAACTTAAATAACTCAGCAAAAGTAGGTGCACTGAATCCTTTGAGAAGATTACTGTTGACTTAATCATTCCTTTGGGGGAAACTTAAAGCCATATTTGCACTTTTTTTTTGATTGTGGGGATTGAACACTGATCCTGGGCACTGTCTCTCAACTCTTCAGCTCAAATTGAATGCTGTACCACTTTAGCTAGAGCACCACTTCTGGGGTTCTGGTGGCTAATTGAAGATAAGAGTTTCATGGACTTTCCTAACCAGGCTGGATTTGAATCACAATCCTCTTGTTTTAGTTAGGATTACAGGCAAGAGCCACCAGCACCTGGCTCATATTTGCATTTATGTGCACTTAATGACACTATGTAGACAAAGAATGGAAATTTGAACCAAATGATGACATTGCAGGTTTTCAGAAAAATTGAGGTAGCAATAAATATCTCCTCCTTTTCCATTTTGTTACATTAATGACTCATGGGCTATGGGACCCTTACATTAGCATCCTGTGACATCTGTGTAGGTGTATTTAGTATTAGGAAATGTTCATAGAGAAATATAGAAAGACAGATTTTCAGAAAGCAAAGGATATCAGGTATGAAAGAACAGCATAGAAGGAGACACATTTATCTAGCCTAAGAGATTTAGAATGCTAAAACAATGAGGAATAAGCCTAGTTGATAAATAGTTCTTCAATAACCAAAAATGATTCCCTAGAACTGTTTCTGCTATACCTTAGCTACTATCATTTTTTTTACTTTCATCTGGAGTTATTCCTTCTCTTCTGTCACGACTGTTAATTAGCCTCTGACTTTTTGGTGCTATGATTGGCCAAAATGATTTCCAAATCTCACTTAGACTACCCTTCTCATTGTGATTAGGAGTGACAACTCTCAAAATCCTGGAATATGTGAATTTCCAGAATTAATCTACACCTGACATCTAAGCACATTCCTGGCATTAATTGCCCTGACCTATTAAACAAAACTTTTTTCAACACAGTATCCTAATATATGTAAAGTACATGAATTAGGGACTATTGTCAAGTATCAGTATGGAAGGAACAATTATATATTCCAAGTTTGGGTTCTTTATTTTGCATTTACTAACTAAATGTTCTTTGTTGTTGTTGTTGCTCTTGTTGTTTTGGCAGTCCTGAGGCTGAAACTCAGCACTTGGGAATTATTCCTCAGCTTTTTTTTTTTTTCTCAATTCTAACCCTCTACCACTTGAGGCACAGGACCACTTCCAGTGTTTCTTTTTCTGTTTATGTGTTACTGAGGAATTAAACCGAGGGTTTCATGAATGCTAGGCAATCACTTTACCATGAAGCCACATTCCCAGAACACTAAATAACTCTCTTAAGATGGCATTAAATTTTCAGTCCATAACTATGTATCATAATTTTAGCCAGAAATTTTTGCTAGAAAAGGGCATTGATCACAGTACTGAATCCAGTAAGGCTAGATAGACAATGAATAACTGTCACAGTCTAGACAGGGCACAGAGGGACTTACCTCATGGAGCTGGTACAACAGACTGAGCGAGACAGCTCCTGACCCACAGCCCACCTCCAGAATGAGACGGCCACCTTGGTTCCAACCACATTAGGGACGCTGGGCAAACTCCTCCAGCACCCATTCAATCAGTTCCTGAGAGAGAGAGAGAGCGAGAGAGAGAGAGAGAGAGAGAGAGAGAGAGAGAGAGAGAGAGAGAGAGAGAGAGAGAGAGAGAGAGAGAGAGAGAGAGAGAGAGAAACGAAAGAAGGTCAGAATTACACTTAAGCCAGGTACCTGTTGCTCAGGCCTGTAATCCTAAGTACAGTGGAGGCAGAGATATGAGGATTGTGGTTTATAGCCAGCCCTGGCAGTAACACATGTGAGATTCTTATTTCCAAAGAACCACTAGAAAACTGGAAGTGGTCCTGTGACTCAAGTGGTAGAGTGCTAGCTTTGAGTTGAGGAGCTCAGGGTGCTGCCCCAGGCCCAGAGTTCAAGCCCCACGACTGAAAAGAAGTGGACTTCCCACCACAAGAAGTAGACTGAATAACACCCATTGTCCTAGGGAGCATGGCAGAGAAGTCAGGCCAAGCTTCCTGTCAGCTGGTAGTCATAAGTAGGTCACCCAGCTTCTCCGTGCCTCAGTTTCCCCAGCTTCAAAACTGAACAAAGTGAAGGATCCCATTCCTCATGGGGATTGGGTATTAAAGAAAGAGTATCCTGTTTTGTTTTATAATCCCATACCTGTAACAACATTAATAACACAAAACCATCTGAGATCTTTCCGGGTATTTTCTGTCATATACTCACAGAACTGCCAAGAACCGTATTTGACGGCCCCTCCCTCTGTGTCTGGCCCTGCTCTAGAGATCACTATGTATTAATCCCTTGTTTTCTCAAAACTGTCCCATGAGGAGATTGAAGTCCAATTTTTGAGGCCCAACCCAGAGCTTCACCTGTGGTCAAAAATGGGCTGCTGTGGACTGAGTTTGTGACAATCCATCTAAACCAATGACTGAGCGTGGCACTACATGTCTACCATCCAACTACAGAGGACCGACCCTGGTGGCTCATGCCTGTCACATACAAGAGGACTGTGATCCACCCCAGGCTGAGCATATATTAAGTCTCCATCTCAGAAATGCCCAAGACAGAAAACCTGGTAGATGACCTGACTGGCAAGCCTAAAGCCTTGAGGTCAAACCCTAATATACCAAAAAGAACCAGAGTCACAGTGCCAGAGGCTCATGCCAATAATCCTAGGTACTTAGGAGGTTGAGATCTGAAGATCACAGCTCAAGATTTAAAATAGGTCTTGCCTCGCCCATCAGAGGTCATGATGAGAAGACCCAGAGTCTGACATATGCTGTTGCGCTCCATACTAGCAGGACTCATATCTTTACTAAGTGTTGGACATGCTCTCTGTCCTCCAGGGAAGCCATCCCCTGCAGCTGCACTCCTAGGTCCTCCGAAGCTCCCACTCCCACCAACCAGGCCCAAGGTAGTACACAGTTCCAGGGCACACAGATCCCTTGTTCTTGTAATTCAACAGTGCTGTGTCCCGTTCAAGCATCTCACCTTTCCAGGCTCCCAGACCTCAGCTATGAAGCCCATACATGCCCGAAAGATAGCAGGTAGAAGTTACCAAAGCATTCAGTCTCCTTGTTACCACTCACTTCTACACACACACACACACACACACACACACACACACACACACACACACACACACACACACACACACACACACACACATACAGACTGGTGACAGAAGACTCATCCATGCAGCACCTGCAATTTGCCAACTGATCACTCACCTGAGCACAGTCAGGCTGTACAAGGAGAAAGATGATCTCTCTCTCTGTCTCTCTGTCTCTCTCTGTCTCTCTGTCTTCAGGTGAAAGGATGATCAAGCACAGAAGACAAGGGTTCACACAGAAAGGAGGGTCTATCTTCTGCATCCAAAGCCTCCCATCCCCAGAACAAGGGAAAAGACCCCAGAAGGCAGGTGTGGACATGCTGCTCCCCACCAGGTTCCCACCAGGGAAAGGAAGGGTGCAGATGTGCGGCTGTGTGTCTCCCACTGCTCCAGGTCAGGGGCTCTGTGGCGTCCACTCCTCACCCAACCCGGCATCTCCCCATTTCCTGGGACACTAGACACTAGATATGGGGATGGGATCCTCGGGTCAACACCCAACCCCACTCCTGGGGCACATTTATGTCAGGGTGTGGGCCAGACTGTGGGGCACAGAGGAGGCGTAGGTCCTAGTCAGGAAGGGGGGTGATATGGGGTCACAGGGAGCGGGCCTGTGTGGCCACCACTCACATGTGCTTCTGGCAAAATCTGTTGGCAGCTGCTCCAAGTGGGGCAGTGGTATGGTTGACATCAGGCCCAGAGCAGAGGACAAGGGTGCCAGGACCAGGTCAGGGCAACAAGCTGGCTAGAGGTGCACCATTACACCATTGTCTGAGGAATCCAAGAGGCAACATGGGTTTTAGCCAGCAGCACCAGGTTTGAAATGCTGTGCCACAGGGAAGGGGAGGAGGGGGCCGGAGCACAGGCGGGCACATGTTGGGCCTGAGCAAGGCATCTCCTCCTAGCCTCGAGTCTCTTGCTCATCACTCAGCTACCTTTACCTCAACTGCTGGTAGTGGTGTCAACCAACAGACGGAATCCCAGCGCTATTGGGTAGTATGGAATGTGGGCATGGCCACCAATCTTGTATCCCATTGGTCAGAAAGAACCATGAAAGAATGAGGGTGTGGCTGGAATCCTGTGATGCAGGCAGAATGGGTGGAGTCAAGATGATGGCAGCCCCTTTCCCAGGTTCAATCCACTTGGGGACAAGAAGTTTACCTGCTTTAGCCAGATGGCTGGACAAATTGTTGTGTTTGTCTGTTTGTTCCCAGTCCCAGACCTTGAACTCAGGATCTGGGCACAGTCTGTGAGCTGCTTTTGATCCAGGCTAGCCCTCTACCAATGGAGCTACATGGCTTTACTTCTGGTTTTGTTGGCACAATTTGGACAGGAGTCTCAAGGACTTTCCTGCCTAGGGTGACTTTGACCATGACCCTCCTATCACAGCCTTGTAAGTATCAAGGAAGACTGCTGAGAGCATTTTTATATCATTAACATTTGACAACTGAAACCTGTTAGGAACTTTAGCACTTTTGAAAAAAAAATGGCCTTTGTGTCATCACAGTTCATTTGCGTATGTCATTGTGATTTCATTCTCATACCCACACTATAAACTCATGGCAATTAAGATCTGACTTGCCACTGTGACATCACAAACCCTTTGTGACATCATCACCAATATGACATCAGACTGTGGTTATGACACCTTCAGCTCATGGTGATATCACCAAGCTACACTGACATCATGGCATTATGACATTGCATTGCCATTTTGCTGTCAGAGACACATTGAGAATGTATATCCTATGATTTCATTCTATTTTAAATGTGGCATATCCGTTGATATCAGAAACATATTGTGACCTCATAACCATTGTATCATTATAAACCCTGTGTGGCGTCATAACCAGTATGATATCACATTGTTGTTATGATATCTTTAGCTTATGGTGACATCACAAAATGACAATAACATTATAGCATTTGCCATTATGTCATTGTGACACCATAGTCACATTATGAATGCCTAATCTCTGATTTCATTGTATTTGAAATGTGGCATGTGGGTGGATATCAGAAACTCATTGTGATGTCATAACCTTTGTGACATTAATATCCCTTTGTGACAGCAATTTGGCAATGTGACATCACAATGGCAATGTGATGCTACTAAGGCACCATGATATCACAATGGTGATGAACTCACAATGGGTTTCTGATATCAACCAACATGCCACATTAGATATAGAATCAAATAACATAAAGGGCAATCACAACATGTCTGTGATATCAGAATGACAATATAATGTTACAGTACTATGATGTCATTGTAGTTTTACATGTCAAAATGAGCTGATGTTGTCATAATGGCAACATGATGTCACAATTATGATGATGTCAGAAAGATTTTTTTTGTATTTTAATGGTATGTCTGATGTCAGTTGTCATTAGTTCCCCATGAGGATATGGATACAAAAAATGTTCTGTGATGTCATAGAGGCCATGTGTGTTTTCAAAGGTGGTAAGAGGTCATAATAGCTTTGGAAGGCACACTGTGATTCATAATATCACAATGGAAATGAGATGTCCCATTGGGTTTTTGATGAGGTCACAATGGTTTTGTGATGTCACAGTTTATAATATCAGAATGATATATCCAATTTCAATTACTCTTAATTCAATATGAGGATACCAGGTGATAGAAGAAGCTTCATAGTATGAGGTCATACTATGTGAAAACCCAATGGGACACTGATTTCCCAATGACAATGTGATATCTCAACATCATGTTATAATAATGTTTTGATGTCACAATTGGTGACACCATACTGATGAGGAGGTCTCAATAGATTTGAGATGTCCCAAGGAGTTGGTGATGTCACAATGGCATGTGGGACCTCAGTTGTCATACACCATGAGTATATGGGTTTGGGAAGGGATTCTGTTGTCCCCAAAGTATATGTAGTCAAAAAGGTGAAGAACTAACAGTTCTGAGATGTCACAAAGTGACACAATTTTTATGATGTCCAGTGGTGTAATATCATGATGTTACACTGGATTTTAGATATCTCATGTCATATCTGAAATATGAAGTCAAACACAGATTTTCAACTCACAAAGGGTCTAAAATATCACAATGACATGTCACAAATGTTGTGAGGACAGGAGAAGTATTTGATGTCACAGTGGGTTAGTGATATAACAAAGGTAATGTGGTATGACAAAGAGAATTTGATGTCACAAAGGTAATGAGTTCCCAATGGTTTCCTGATATCAACCCACATGGCACATTTGAAATAGATTGAAATCAAAGAATGGCATTCACAATGGGTCTATGACATCAAAGTGACAATGTGATGACAAGGCAGCAATGTTTGATAAGATATGTACTCATTACCTTACTTATGTAACTCTAATCCCTCTGTACAATATATTTAAAATAAAAAACATACAGAAGAAAAGAAAAGAAACAAATGGTATAGTGTCATTGGGGTTTGGTGTTATCACAATGAGATGATGGTGTCATGATGACAATGTGATTTCACAGCTGTAATTATTGCACAAAGTATTTGTGATGATACAATGCTATGTGTGATCAAAATTTTCAATATGAGAATATGGGTACACAAAGGGTCTGTGAGGCTACAGAGGTCATGTGTTTTTTTTAATGTGCTAAGACTTCACAATTGCTCTGTGATGTCACAATGTGATTGTGAAGGCACAACAATAATGTGATGTAACAATGAGTTCGTGATGTCACAGTGGTGATGAGATCACAATGAGTTTTTGATGTCACTATGAGTTTGTATTATTACAAAGACATGTCCAATTTCAATTTCTACTAGTTCACAATGAGGATACAATTTCAAAGTAAGAATCCTAAGATCCAAAGATCATGAGTTTTTAGTCATAACTTGTGTGATATGCTGCCCTTAGGATATTTTAGGCCTTTAGTAAGCTTATATTCTGTTTTCAAACTCATAATAATTCAGGTATGATAAATGATATCAGAAATTGGCTCTGAAATTATGAATATTGTGACATCCCATTGATAGACATCCAGACCATGGTGTCACATTGTGAACTCACAAATCTGTTAGGATTTCATCACATTTGTGCCAACACATGACTTTGGTGACTACACAGTCCCTTTGTGAACTCATATCGTCATTGTGAATTAATGATATTTGAGAATCGACATGTCATTGTGACATTTCCAACCAATTGTGACAGAACAAACCTATTAGAGTAGAAACACATTGTGATCTATTAGCCATTGTGGTAGCACAATCTCTTTGTGACCGTATATTTCCATAGTAATTTCACTAATCCACTGTGAAATTCCAATTCTCTCATACTCAATCCAGGTATGAAATGTGATACCCGAATCCAGTGTGACATTTAGATCATGGTGACATCACACTGATAGATGATATGAGCATTTGTCACATTCTGATAACACTCACATTAGGACTTCATCACTTTAGAGACAACGCATGCCTTTGGAGCATCACAGTCCCTTTGTGATCACATATACTCATTATGAGTTGACAATTGAGATCACATATTTGTCATTTTGATGTCACCAACCCATTGGGACATCACCTCTTATAAACTCATTACTAGTGTGGCATCACCAATTGTGGTATCAAAATATTTTTAAGTAATCATATTGCAACATCACATTGCCATAGTGATATCACTGTTTCATTGTGTTTTCAATAAGCTAGTATGTCTTCATAGCATTTTAGAAAATTCAGGGCCTTTTATATTTGTCTTCTTCTGTGAACTCTTATCCTCATTGTGAAATAGTAGCAACTGAAATTGGGCATGTGATTGTGAGATGTGACTTCACAGAACTTTGATTTCATCACCAATGTGACATCACAAACCCATTGTGAGCTTTCATAGATATTTGACATCACTATCACATTGTAAAATCCCAAACTTATTAGGACCTCTTAGCACCTTTGAAAAACATATGGCCTTTTTGACATCACAGTCCCTTTGTGTAATTATACCCTCATTATGAACTGACAATTGATATCAGACATGCCATTTTAACTTCATGAACACTTTGTGACAGCACCAGTGTGACATAACATTCTCATTATAACAGCATCAACTATTTTGACATCAGAAAACTATGACAAGGTAGTATTATGAGATCACATTGTCATTGTGATGTTATAAACCGATTGTGAATGCCTGTTTTTATTCTTTTTTGTTGTTGTAGTTGGTCATGGGACTTGAACTCTGGGCTTGGGTGCTGTCCCTACTCTACAGCTCTAGGCGAGCACACTATCACTCGAGCCACAGCACCACTTCTCATTTTCTAATGGTTTTTATTGGAGATAAGAGGCTCATGGATTTTCCAGCCTGAGGTGACTTTGAACTGCAATCCTCAGATCTCAGCCTCCTGAGTAGCAGGGATTACAGGCATGAGCCACCCGTGCCAGGCTTTGTCATTGTATTTAAAATTTGACATGTGTGTTGATATCAGAAACATAATGTGACCTCATAACCGTTGTAACATCATAAATCAGCAGTGACATCAAATTGTCATTATGACACCATCAGCTCATTGTGACATCACCAAATGACAATGGCATCATAGCATGATAAATCACAGTGACATCGTTATGTCATAGACATAACAGTGTGATGGCTTATTCTGTGAATTCATTCTATTTCAGAAACCCATTTGACCATATAACCATTGTGATATCACAATACTTTGTGACATCACATTGCCATTGTGACATCATTAACTTGCTGTGCCATTAGAAACCAGTCCTGTCCTTATAATTTTTGTGACATTGTCATATGTTAGACCCTTTGTGAGCTCATAATCTGTTTTCAATCTCATATTTCTGATAGGACATGTGATATCAGAAATCCCCTGTGACTTCATACTGCCAGATATCATGGCCATTGTGTCACATTGTGACATCACAAACCTGTGAGAACGGCATCACATTTGTGACAGCACATGCCTTTGGAGACATTACAGTCCCTTTTTGAACTCATATATTCATTTCCAAATAATGACCATTGAGATCTGCCATCTGACATCATGAACCCATTGTGACATCACAAACTTATTGTGACCTCATCACGAGAATGGCATCAAGAAATAATTCTAGTATCAAAGCATTATTTTGACATTGTATTGTCGTTGTGATATCACTGTCCCATTGTGTTTTTACAAACCTATATGGCCACATCACATCTTAGAAAATTCGTGGCCTTTGAGACTTAAAGCTCTTTCTGTGAACTCGTCTACTTATGACATCTAAGACAAGGAGACAAACCATGTAGTCACATTTAATATAATAAAACAATTTACAATAGCAAGAGGACTGTGATTACCTTATGCTGGCCTGGATAGCCAGGTCCAAAAGCAGCCTTGACCACCAAACCTGAGACCTCCAATGGGCAGTCCCACCCTTTCTTAATTGGTCTGCATACCACGGGCCAAAAAATTATGATCTCCGAATCTCCAAACCTCAATGGGCAAGGCTTTTTACTTTTTCATTCCTCCCTCCTTCACTACAGACCTGTCCTTCCTTCCTGGTCGTTCCCTTTTTCCCTTCCACCATTTTCTTATTCTCTTTAGGTCTCTCCAGTCTCCACAGGCCTGCTCTACTCTGAACCAGTGACCACTTGCCGAACTTCTGCTCTCCTTCATCTTCCTCTCTTCTCAGGTTTTTTCCTTCCTGTTGTCTCATCACTTTCTTCCATCCAGGTAGCTCCTATTTTTATCCCCACTTCCAATGCTCTGAAAATGCAACCTATATATAGCTTGTACCCCTCCGCACTCTAACGGGTCTCCTGCCTAACAATTTTTAATCGTCTCTTCCCAATCTGCCCAATGCTCAATCACTTCTTGACAGCTCACCATGTGAGGCCTGACACCTCCACCTTTGGTGGCATTCCCCACATTCTCCTGTGTGCCAGGCCAAGAATTTACAATGATTATAGGCTCCCACAGATAATTCTGGCAACACTGGTTATTACAGTATCCTAATAATGAATTAGAAGAAATTGAAGTTGTATATGTCATTGTTATATTAAAACTTGATGAGATATCACTAATGCATTGTGACCTCATCACTGTGGTGACATCACAAACTCATTGTGATATCACATTGCCATTGTGCCACCATGATCATATTGTGACATCCCAAAACTATTATGACCTCAGAAGCTTTGAAAGCATGGCCTTTGTGTCATCACAGGCCCTTTGTGTACCCATATCCTCATTTTGAGCTGAGATCAGACATGCCATTTTAACATCGCAAAACTTTTGTGACATCATCACCAGTGTAACATTACATTGTCATTACGACACCATCAGACCATTGTGACATCATAAAACAACAATGACTTCATAGCATTATGACATCACATACTCATTGTGATGTCACAGATACATTGGAATGCCTATTCTGTGACTTAATTCTATTGCTAATGTGGCAGGTGGGTTGATATCAGAAATAGATTGTGACAACCTAACCATTATGACATCACAATACCTTGATGACACCACATTGCCATTATGATATCACTAACCCACCGTGACATCACAAAACTCTCCTATCCTCATAAATGTTTTGACATGCTGCCAGTGTGATCTCTGGCCTCCCTGAGCTAATAATTGTTTAATTCATAATATATCAGGTATGACATGTGATATC
Source organism: Dipodomys merriami (assembly GCF_024711535.1). NCBI lineage: Eukaryota > Metazoa > Chordata > Mammalia > Rodentia > Heteromyidae > Dipodomys > Dipodomys merriami. Next base: position 774,999 of record NW_027206357.1, on the reverse strand, counting down.
AGAAATCAAGTGTGACATCACAACTACTGTGACAACACATTGCCAGATGTCATGAACATTGAGTCATATTGTGACATCATAAACCTGTTAAGACTCATTACACTTGTGCCAACATATGCCTTCGGATACATCATTATCCCTTGTGAACTTATATATTCATTGTCAATTAGAGACCTAGCATGAGATTGTGACATCACCATCCCATTTTGAAATCACAAATCTATATGACCTCATCACCTATATGGCATTACCAACTATTTGTGACTTCAAAACAATACTATCTCATGTAATGGTAACTTTATATTGCCAATGGGATATCTCTGTCCCAACGCATTTCCACCAATCTATTATGTACTCATAATATTTTACAAAATTCATGGCCTTTCTGACTTCTAGCTCCTTATGTGAACAACTATCTTCATTGTGATCTAGTAATATCACCATCTAATGGTGATATTACAAATTCATAGTGACATCGCTATCGAAGTGTTTCCTTATCCCCACTGTGACATCACAAACCCATTGTGACATCATAGTTCCACAGTGATATCACGATCACCTTGTGATATACCAAACCTGTTGTGACCTCTTAGCACCTTTGAAAAAGCACATAGTGTTTGTGACATCACAGTCCCTTTGGGTAATTATATCCTCATTGTGAGCAAAGGACAACATATCAAACAGGCCGTTTTACCATTACAAATGCTTTGTGACATCATCTCCAGAGTGAGATCACGTTGTTGTTAGGATAACATCAGCCCATTGTGACATCTCAAAATGACAATGACATCATAGCATTATGACATCACATTTTCATTGTGAGGTCATAGAGACAATGTGCTTGCCTATTCTGTGATTTCATTTTATCTCAAATGTGGCATATAGTTTGATTTCAGAAACCCATTGCGACCACATCACCATTGTGACAATACAATCCCTTTGCGACCTCATATTGATATTGTGATATCATTAATGCAATGTAACATCACAAACCTGCCTTGTCCTCATAAGTTTTGTAACAAGCGACGACCTTTACCTGGGCTGTATGCCCAGAGCTAAATTCAGCCTCAACCATGAAACCTCAGAACTCCAAACAGAAGCCAAGCCATTTGTTAACTGGTCTGCAAACAACCATCCCCCAAAATAATGATCTCCAAAACTCCACACTTCAAAGGACAAGGCTTTTTCCATGCTCTTCATCCTCCTTCTCTCCAGACTTGTCCTAAATTTCAAGTCTTTTCATTTTCTCCTTCCACCATTCCCTTCTTCTCTTCAGGCTGCTCTACTCTTGACAGTCCTGCCCTCCCATATCCAGGTGGCCAGCTGCCATCCTTCACCTCCTGCTCTCCCTCAATTTCCTCTACTCCCAGGTCTTTACCTTCCTACTGGCTCATCACTTCTTTCCTTGCAGGCCTTTCCCCTTTTTCTCTCCCCTTCTGTTGCTCTGAACCTGCAGCCTATATATAGGCTGGGCCCTTCCCCCACTGCGATGTTTTCTGCATAACAGTTTTCAATCATCACTTCCCAAATGTTCATACCCAATGACTTCTTGGTAGCTCACCATGTTGGGCTTGACATACTATCTCCTTTAGCAGCATGTCCTGCCCCCTCCAGTGGCATGAAGCCACCCCCTCTGGTGGTGGAGACCAAGAGGCCATGATGACTATATGTTCCCTTGGATTATAAGGGAACTGCTGGTTTTTACTGTATCCTCATGGTGGTCTAGTAGCAATTGAAATTGGACAAATAATTGTGATATTAAAAGTAGTGGCATAACTAATCCATTATGATCTCATCACCAGTGTGACATCACAAACCCATTGTGACATCACATTGCTGGTTTGACACCAGGATCACATTGTGTCATCTCAAATCTATTATGACCTCTTATATCCTATGATAAAATACATAGCTTTGTGACATCACATTCCCTTTGTGTACTCAAATCCCCACTGTGAAATATTGACAATTGAGAATCAGACAAGACATTTTAACATCAAAAACAGTTTGTGAGTTCATCACAATTGTGACATCACTTTGTCATTTTTGACAACATCTGCTCATTGGGAAATCACAAAACTAAAATGATATGATAGATTTAGATCTTCACATTTTCCCTGTGACATCATAGACACATTATGAATGCCTTTTCTGTGATTTCATACTATTTAAAATGCGGCCTGTAGGTTGATATCATAAAGAAATCATAAACTCATAACCATTGTGACATTACAATCCCTTTTTACATCACGTTGCCACTGTAATATCACAATAACCACATATCACAATATCACATAACACCCCATGACATCACAAACCTATCCTGTCATCATAACTTTTGTGATATGCTGCAATTGTAATTCTAAGGCCGTTTTGTCCCCATAATCTCTTGTTGACCTCATTAAATTTCACATATGACATTTTTAAAATTAATTTTAATATTTATTTTTTGTGAACATATTGTACAGAGGGGTTACAAATACATGGGCAAGATAATGAAAAAAGCATTTAAATACTTATCTAAGGGTTCATTTTCCAAACATCACATTATCTAACCTTTTCTGCTTGACTGATACATATACTAGATATTGCAAATAAGGGAAACCATGGACCTTTGTTTTTTGGGCTTGGCTTACTTCATTTAATATAATTTTTTCCAAGCCTTTCCATTTCCTAACAAATGGGGAAATGTCATTCTTTCTGATGGAGGCATAGAATTCCATTATGTATATATACCACATTTTCTTTATGCATTCATATACTGAGGGGCATCAGGGTTGGTTCCAGATCTTAGCTATGGTACATAATGCTGCAATAAACATAGTTGTGCTGGTAGCTTTAGTGTGGTCTTGTTTGAAAACATTTGGGTAAATGCCCAAAAGTGGGATTGCTGGGTCATAGGGCAGCTCTACGTGAAGTCTTTTCAGGAAACTCCATACTGCTTACCAAAGTGGTTGAACAAGTTTACACTCCCACCAACAATGAAGTAAGGTTCCCTTCTGTCCACATCACCTCCAGCATCTGTTGTTGTTAGAGTTCTTGATTATAGACATTCTAGCTAGGGTGAGGCGGTACCTCAAGGTTGTTTTGGTTTGCATTTCTTTTAGGGCTAGCGAGGTTGAGCAATTCTTCATGTGTCTGTTGGATATCCTTCTTTCTTCTTCACAGAAGTTTCTCTTCAAGTCTTTAGCCCACTTATTTATTGGGCAGTTGTTTCTTTGAGGATTTCTTGTTGGGGGATTTAATTTTTTGAGCTCCAAGTATATTTTAGATATGAGACCCTAGTTCGTTGTATGGCTAGTGAAGATCTTTTCCCATTCTGTGGGCTTTCTATTGATATTGCTAGCTATGTCCTTTGCCATGCAGAAGCTCTGCAACTTCATGCAATCCCATTTGTCCAACCTTTCTTTGATTTGTTGTGTTTCTGGGTCTCTATTAAGAAAATTTTGTCCTCAGCCAACGAGGCCTAGGGTTTCTCCTATTCCATCCAGTAAAGTTTTCAGATTGTCTGCTTTGATTCCGAGATCTTTGATCCTTTTGGAGTTAATTCTGGTGCGGGGTGATATATAAGGATATAGTTTTAGTTTTCTATAAGTAGTTAACCAATTTTGCCAGAACCATTTACTGAATAGGCTGTCTTTCTTCCATTCTATTATTTTAGATCCCTTATTGAAGATTAGTTGGCTATAGGTCTGTAGGTTCATTTCGGGGTTTTCAATTCTATTCCACTGGTCCTGAGGTCTGTTCTTATGCCAGTACCAAGCTGTTGTGATTACTATGGCTTTATAGTAGAGTTTGAAATTTGGTATTGATATTCCTCCAGCAGTTTTTTCTGTTGAGGATTGTTTTGCTATTCGGGGTCTTTTATTGTTCCATATGAATTTTTGGATTGCCTCTTCTATTTCCTTGAAGAATGAGGGTGGAATTTTGATAGGTCTCACGTTGAATTTGTAGATAGCCTTGGGAAGTATTGCCATTTTCACGATGTTAATCTTTCCAATCCAGGAGCACGGGAGGTTTTGCCATTTTCTAAGTTCTGTTTTGTTTTCCTTTTTCAAGATTTTAAAGTTTTCATCATAGAGGTCCTTCACTTCTTTGGTATTTTATTTTTTGAGGGGCTATTACAAATGGAGTTACTTTCCTAATTTCAGCCACACTTTTCTCATTGTTGGTATACAGAAAAGCCATGGATTTTGAGGGTTTATTTTATACCCTGCTACTTTGGCAAAGTTTTGAATCAGCTTGAGTAATTTGGGAGTGGAGTCTATTGGATTCTTTAAATACAAGATCATATCATCTGCAAAGAGGGAGAGTTATATTTCTTCTTTCCCTATTTGGATCCCCTTTATGTTTGCATATTGTCTTATTGCTGTAGCAAGGTATTCTAATACTAGATTTAAGAGAAGTGGAGAGAGTGGACATCCTTGTCTTGTTCCTGAGTTAAGAGGAAATGGTTTTCGTTTTTCACCATTAAGTATAATGCTGGCTGTATGTTTGTCATATACAGCCTTTATTGTATTGAGAAATGTTCCATGGATTCCTAATTTTTCCAAAACCTTCATCATAAAGGGGTGTTGGATCTTGTCAAATGCTTTTTCTGCATCTATTGAGATAACCATGTGGTTCTTATTCTTGCTCCCCTTGATGTGATGAATAATATTAATTGATTTGCATATATTGGACCAGCTTTGCATTCCTGAAATGAATCCTGTTTGATTGTGGTGTATGATTTTTTGGATGAATTGTTGAAGTCGATTGGCCAAAATTTTGTGTAGAAGTTTTGCATCAGTGTTCATCAAAGAAATGGGTCTATAGTTCTCTTTCTTGGATGAGTCCATGCTTGGTTTTGGGATGAGGGTTTTGATGGCTTCATAGAATGTGTTCGGTAGTGAACTTTCTCTTTCAATTTCATTGAAGAGTTGGAGGAGTATTGGTGTGAGTTCTGCTTTGAAGGCCTTGTAAAATTCCGCTGTAAAACCATCTCGTCCTGGACTTTTCTTAGCTGGGAGGCCTCTTATTGCTCTTTCTATTTCAATGGTTGATATGGGCCTGTTAAGATGGTTTAACTCATCTTGGTTTAGTTTTGGCATGTCAATATTTGCTAGGAAAAGTCCATTTCTGTCAAGTTCTCAAACTTTTGAGCATAAAGTTTTGAGAAGTATTCCCTTATAATGTTCTGAATCTTGGTTGTTTCCGTGGTGATGTTTCCATTCTCATCTCTGAGTTTATTTATTTGGATGTGTTCTCTTCTTTTTCTGATAAGATTTGCTAGGGGTCTGTCAATTTTGTTAATTTTCTCAATGAACCAACTCTTTGTTTTGTTGATTCTTTGTATAGTTTTTTGGATTCTAATTCATTTAATTCTGATTTAATTTTAATTATTTCTTTCTGTCTACTGGTTTGGGGTTTATCTTACTGCTCTTTTCCAAGGAGGTTTAGATGTGTCATTAAATTGTTGGTTTCAGATCTCTCCAATTTGTTGATGTAGGACCTCAGAGGTATTAACTTGCCTCTGAGTACTACCTTTGCTATGTCTCAGTGGAGCTGGTAATTTGTGTGTTCATTTTTGTTGAATAGTATGAGCATTTGAATTTCCTTTCTAATCTCTTCCATGACCCACTCGTGATTCAGCAGTGTGTTGTTAATAGATTCCATGAATGCCTTTAGTGATCTTTTTGTATTCTTTTTCTGCTCTCTCAATTCCTGTATTACTCTTTGATTAGCTTCCTCCCGTTCGTGGGATTCCTGTAGTTCTCTTTGAGTGTTCTCAGCCTGCTCACGCCATTCCTCCCTTTCTCTTTGAGTATTCTCAAGCTGCTCACGCAAATCCTGTGTCAGTTTTTGGGTAGCTTCCTCACACTTATGATATTCCTGTATAAACTTTTGGATTGCCTCCTCTCTCTCCTTATCATGCTCATACAGAGTCCTTTGTAAGTTTTCAATCTTTTCATTTATCATGTTTGCCAACAGTGTTTGTAGAGCTATTTGGGAACTCTCCTCTGGATTATTAATGATCTGTTCTGTTCCCTGATTATCAAGATTGGGAATTGAGATACACGGACTTGCCATTTTTCTTGTGTTTTTCCGGCTTACTCTGCCCATTTGAGATGAAAATAGCACCAGTTTTGTGCTAGAACACTATCTTAAGGTAAGCATCAACCAAAGTCTGAATTTGCACAGTCAATAGTCTACAGATACAATCTAGTTCAACAGATACATTTATTCAATATCAAACAACTATATGTTAATGGGCTACGAACCACGGAGAAGAATTTGGAAAACCAGAAATTATTAGGGTTAGGGAGCGATGTGGGTAAAAAATAGGAATAGATTGATGTGGGAAATCACAGGGAGTGTTAACTAAGTCCTAATCTCAAAGCAGGAAATAGGTTGGGTAGGATGAAAGTAGAGAGAGAGAAAAAAATGAAGAAAGGGAAATGGAAAAGAAAAGAGACCATAAAAAATAGAAAAATAAAATTAATAATATTATGCAGGAATTCGACAAGAATCTATTTAGAGAAGAATGTGAATATAATGAGAGAAGGGGAGGGATATAAAGGAGATGTGAAAACTTAAAAATAAAATGCTTAATATATTATATAGTTATAAAGAAGTATTACTGCTATTAAGGAATTTATATCTCAGAGGTATTGAATTGAATAATAAATTTGTGGATTAAGTGTGTACAGAATGGAGGATAGGGTCTAATAGTCAACTACAGGTTTATCTGAGGATGTGCAGAACAAGAGGTACATTCCATAAAGAAGAACGAAAGAGAGGAAAAGATGAAAAGGATAAGAAAGGAAGAAAAAAAGATGAGAAGTTCAGTAGAGCTAAACAAAAAACAAAAAGATAAGTAAAAAAGAAAAAAAGAGAAAGAAATCAAAAATGAAGGAAAAATGCACACACGTATCACTAAAATAAAAATTGTAAGAGGAAAAAAAAGTTACTGGAAAACATTTTTTTTTCAATCAAGGCAAAAATTAATGATTAAAAAAAGTTTTAGAAATGAAATTTTTTTTATATAAGGTACCAAAAAAAAAAAAAAAAAAGAAGAAGAAGAAGAAAAAAAATTCTTTGATTTTTTGCGGAGGGGTGGGAAAAATCCTGTATCTCCCTTGTGTCCGTAGCCAGCCTCTTGTTGGAGTCTCTTGTCTGCTTTTGGTCCTTTGGCTTGGTTGGTTTCTTAAGTCAGTTTATTCTAACAGGCAGAAAAATGTTCTGCTTTACCCAGGATTTTGTGATCCTCCTCCCAGGCTAGTTCAATGGGAGTCAGATCTGCTTTGAGTATCACAAAAGAGGGAGATGCAGTGATGAGGCTAGTTTCTGGGTATAGTTGAAGCCTTTCAACAAGCAGTAGCTTTTCCTGGTGGCTAGTTTGTGAAAGACTCACAAAGCCCAGCCTGGAGACATTCTCAGGGTTTCTGTTTACTGAATTTCAATTGATTGTCGAGGCTTCTCTAGGGAGGGCCAGCCTCTGGCTCTGATTACCCAGTGAAGAATGCCACTACTAGGGCTGGCGCCCAACCTGGGTGACTTTTCCCTGGGTGGAGCTGAGTCTGGCAGGTCACAACGCCGTTAAGTTCTTGTGACCTGCTAAATGATTCATTTTATTCCAAGGCTTGAGTTGGAGCTCTTTGTCAGTATCCAAGATGGAGATCTCCAATGGGGTGGGGAGGAGTAGCATTCCCTCCTCTGCTCCCTGAGAAGGAGTGAGGACATCAGGCTTCTACTCACGCCGTCTTGGTTCCTGGGTCGTCTCTGGTCTGTGAACTGCAGGATGAAGATGTGTGCTCCTTGTCGGTTCTTGCTGGTTTTGAGTAGAATCCGCTCACCCGCTGCGTCTGGCTCCTTCGTCCCGGACTCTGTGTGGCTCAGGTATGGCGCCTGCAGTCTCAGCTGCCACTGCTGCCGCCGCTGCGGCGGCTGCTCACAAGAGCTCAGATCTGTCTCTTTGCCTGGATTTTCCCTCTCTGGCCTGACTCTCTGTCCTGTGATGGCACACTTGGTGTGATTATCTGGCTTAGGACTGTTCACTGGAACTCTAAAACTGCTTTCTATGTGAGAGCTTGTTTAGACCCAGCTTCTCCACCATCGTCCCAGGTCTGACTTTCTTATATTCAAGTACAGTGATCTTCTCCTTCATCAACATTGCTGCAGATTTACCGAGATCCTGAGTTCAAATTTAAAGCTTGGAAGATTAAACATCACGAATTGCAAGCCAGTGAGTTAATTTTTTATTTTACTTTTCTCAGTATGGGCTTGAAGTCAGTTTGTGGCAACTCTGCCTCAACTTGGATCACCCTAGGCTGGGGTGCAGCGACTAGACCTACAGCTCCTTCTGGGATCCTAGACCCTCAGGTCTTTCAGGGAAAGCAATGCACAGAAAAAATGTGGCCTTTTTATGTTTTCTTCCTTTGCACGGTGACCCTCATGGGTCTGAATGACACTGTTGCAAAGGGTACTTCACCTTGCATTGCTGAAGGCTGCCAGACTATCTGGGAACCCATAGGCCCACGTGGCAACATAGGCCCTGATTTCGAATCCCCCTCCTAACACCAACCAATGGCAGGAGATACTAAGAAAATTGTTCCCAACCATAGGAAGAAAAATGGAATGTTATCAATGTCAATGTTCAATGAGTTGATCATGAATGATGCTACTATAAATTTAGGCAGCATCATTTCAGGAGGCTAATTGATTTTTATTTAGTATTTATGAAGAATAAAAAGAATATTATTACTTACAGGAATGCAATAATTTCAGGACACTGATTGATTTCATTAATAGTATAAGGATGAAAACAATAACATTATTGACATGGACGCATTATTAATACCCAGGAATTGGTAGGAATCTAGTCTATATAACTGAGTAATATATAGACATCTTTAACACTCTATATAAATACATATTAATATATATATATATATAAATACATATAAATACTTCCATCTGCAGTTCAATCTGTTCTTATTTTGCTAACACCTGAGGCTTGATCTCAGTTCCTGGTTATAGCCTTTCAGCTTAATTTGCCCCAGTATGGCATGCTGACACTCACCCATTCATGAATTGGGCCTATTAGGCTTGTAGGCTGTGAATTCAGTTGCCAGCACTCCCTAAAAATGAATTGTGGAGTAAGAAGTTGATGGCGATGCATGTTTTCCTTTTCTGTGAAAGTCTTGAGTGTCAGGTATGAAGTGGAATACATATGCAGACCTATATCTTATGTAATCAATGTTTTATGTGCCATAATAGTCAAAATAAATGGTCAATACATGAAAAAAACAAATAAAATAACTGCACTGAATGCAATATGGAGTCAACGTATGTATGTAAATATGAATCATATATGTAAATTGTACATGAATAGGATGTTTTCTAGTGGTGGGGATCTATTTCAGGCCTAAAGAACCGACTTGTATTTCTTGACTTCAAGGAGGCAAGCTTCCCCTTCCCACACAGTGCAACAGAGTTACCAAGACCATAGGTTCCAATCCCAGTCCATGCAGAATAATGGCACCTTTATATTATGTAATAGTATAGTAATTCTTATGTATTTCTTTATGACTCCATTTTATGAATGTGATTGTTTAAATGCTTCATAAAGCATTAACTAACATCGATCAGTGTCCTATAAAATAATTATATATAAATTTATCCTACAATCATTCAAGGACTGCTCTTTCAATCATGACATACATCATATTCTATTGGTAATCATATGGACAGGAGTAAGTTTCTTAGGATCTCCTTCCATTTTGAGGTGGCTGGACCAGGATTCCAACTGTGGGCTATAGCTCCCACCACTTAAACCCGAGGATAGGGAACTTATCAGTCTGTCCAAGAACACCAGTAAGACCAATGATTAGGCAGGCACCAGTGGCCCTCAACAGTCTTCCTTGATACTTACAAGGCTGTGATGGGTGGCTCATGGTCGAAGTCACCCTAGGCAGGAAAGTCCAACTTCAGTGCCAACAAAGCCAGAATCCCTGTGGCTCCAGTGTGGAAGGCCAGCCTTGAGCAAAAGCAGCTCACAGACTTTGCCCATATCCTCAGTTCATGGTCTGGGACTGGGAACAAACAGCCATACACAATGATCTGTGCAGCCATGCAGCTTAAGCAGGTCACGCTCTTGTCTCCAACTGAATTGGCATTGTTCCCTGGGAAAAGAGCTGGGGGAGCTGCTATCTTCTTGACTCAGCACATGCTGTTTGCATCACAGGATTCTAGCCACACCCCCATTCTTTCATTGTTCCTTCTGACCAATGAGATACAAGCATGGTGGCCACGCCCACATTCCATGCTGCCTGGTAGCACCAGGATTCCCTCTGTTAGTTTACAACACTACCAGCAGTTGAGGAACGTATAGATGGCTGAGTGGTGAGAAGACACTCAAGGCGACTGGAATATAGAAGGAAATTGAGATGCCTGCCTAGTCCCCAGCCCCCTCCCCGCCTTCCCAAGGTTCAGAATTTCAAACCAGGCAATGGCACCCTGCCAGGCTGTGTAAAGCTCCAACTTGGTCAATGGCCTTGGTTCTCTGAGGACATGTGTCTGCAATGCCACTGCCATTCCCGCTTGCCCCACCTGGAGCAGCCTCAAGCAACTTCTCCTAGGAGCACATGTGAGTGGCTGCCCCAAAACCACCCCTACCCTGGGTCAGACGCCCGTCTGAGGGCACCAAGACCCACTACTTGTTTCCTCTCCCTGGCTCTGAGAAGCCACCTTTCTGATTTGGGCATTTCTGAAACAGAGCCTCTATATGCTCTGGCTGGGCTGGATTGATGTCCTCCTGTCTGTGACAGGTATGCTCCACCGGGCCTGGTCATCTGTAGTTGGGGTGGTAAACATGTAGCAACATGCACAGTCATCGATTTAGATGGATTATCTCAAACATTTAGTCCACAGCAGCAGAGTTTTTTTTAATTGTGAAAATACTATCCAGAGGGGTTAAAATTACATGGGCAAGATATGAGAACATATTTTATCAAGCATTGTAGCCACCTCCTTTGTTTCCCCTTCCCATCCCATCCTCCCCCTCCCCCTACCAGAGTTGTCAAGTTCATTTTCTACATACCACTTCTACGTCTCATTGTTGCAATGGGTCCAACTTTAATCCCTATTGCAACGATTTGTTTTTTCCCTTCCCCTCCATAAATTATAACAACATCAAATACAGTGAAAGCATGGATTATACGGTGGGGGAGGGATATAAAAAGCAACAAATAAATAAATTTTATGAATGTACTAGAAACAATCGTATGAAAGAAAAAAAATTGAATAGATATTTTAGGGTTCTTTTCACTAACATGTATTTATCTGAACTTTTATGCTTGACTCAGATATATACCAGTTATTGCAAATAAGGGAAAACATGGGACCTATGTTTCTGTGGTTCTTGCTTACTTCACTTAATATAATTTTTTCCAAGTCTTTCCATTTCCTAACAAATAGAGCAATGTCATTCATTCTGATGGAGGCATAGAATTCCATTGTGTATATATAACCCAATTTTTTGATCCATTCATCTACTGAAGGGCATCTGGGTTGCTTCCATATCTTAGCTATGGTAAAAAAAAGGCTGCAATAAACATAGTTGTGCTGGATGCTTTAGTGTGGTCTTCTTTGTAAACCTTTGGGTAAGTGCCCAAAAGTGGGATTGCTGGATCATAGGGGAGCTCTATGTTGAGTGCTTTGAGGAACCTCCATAGAGCTTTCAAAAGAGGTTGAACAAATTTACACTCTCACCAACAACGAAGTAAGGTTCCCTTCTGTCCACATCCACTCCAGAATCTGTTATCAGAGTTCTTCAGTATAGCCATTCTAACTGGGGTGTGGTGGTATCTCGATGTTGTTTTGATTTGCATTTCTTTTATGGCTAGAGAGGCTGAGCATTTCTTCATTTGTCTATTGGCCATCCTTCTTTCCTCTTCAGAGAAGTTTCTCTTTAAGGCTTTAGCCTTATTTATTGGGCAGTTGTTTCTTTGAGGATTTGTTGTTGGGGGATTTAATTTTTTGAGTTCCAAGTATATTTTAGATATGAGACCCTTGTCTCTAGTATGGCTAGTGAAGATTTTCTCCTAATCCGTGGGCTTTCTATTGATCTTGCTAGCTATGTCCTTTGCCTTGCAGAAGCTCTGCAACTTCGTGCAATCCCATTTGTCCAACCTTTCTTTGATTTCTTGTGTTTCTGGGTCTCTATTAAAAAAAATTCAACCTGGGCCAAGGAGACCTAGGATTTCTCCTATTCCATCCTGCAGTGTTTTCAGAGTGTCTGCTTTGACTCCGAGGTTTTTGATCCATTTGGAGTTGATTCTGGTGCAGGGTGATATATACGGATCTAGCTTTAGTTTTCTATAAGTAGTTAACCAATTTTGCCAGCACCCTTTACTGAAGAGGCTGTCTTTCTTCCAGTCTATTATTTTAGCTCCCTTATTGAAGGGTAGTTGGCTATATGTCTGTAGGTTCATTTCTGGGGTTTCAATTCTATTCCATTGGTCCTGAGGTCTGTTCTTATGCCATTACCAAGCTGTTTTGATTACAATTGCTTTGTAGTAGAGTTTGAAATTTGGTATGATATTCCTCCAGCACAGTTTTTTTCTGTTGAGGATCGCTTTGCTATTTGCGGTCTTTTATTATCCTCTATGAATTATTGGATTGCCTCTTCTATTTCCTTGAAGAATGAGATTGGAATATTGATAGGTATCGCACTGAATTTGTAGAGAGCCTTTGGAAGGATTGCAATTTTCACGATGTTTATCTTTCCAATCCATGAGCATGGGAGTTTTTGCCACTTTCTAAGATCTCTTTTGATTTCCTTTTTCAGGTTTTTAAAATTTTCATCATAGAATTCCTTCACTTCTTTGGTTAATTCCCAGGTATTTTATTTTTTGTGGGGATATTACGAATGTAGATGCTTTCCTAATTTCAGCCACACTTTTCTCATTGTTGGTATACAGAAAAGCCATTGATTTTGAGGGGTTAATTTTATACCCTGATACTTTGCCAAAGATTTGAATCAGCTTGAGTAATTTGGGAGTGGAGTCTATTGGATTCTTTAAATACAAGATCATGACATCTGCAAAGGGGGAGAGTTTCACTTCTTCTTTCCCTATTTGGATCCCCTTTAGGTTTGCATCTTGTCTTATTCCTGTAGCTAGGCATTCTAATACTAGATTGAAGAGAAGTGGCGAGAGTGGACCTTCTTGTCTCGTTCCTGAGTTAAGAGGAAATGGCTTTAGTTTTTCACCATTAAGTATAATGCTGGCTGTAGGTTTGTCATATATAGTCTTTATTGCATTGAGGAAAGTTCCATGGATTCCTAATTTTTCCAGAACCATCATCATAAAGGGGCGTTGGATCTTGTCAAATGCTTTTCCTGCATCTATTGAGATAACCAGGTGGTTGTTATCTTTGCTCCTGTTGATGTGTTGAATTATATTAATTGATTTGGGTATATTGATCCAGCTTTGCATCCCTGAAATGAATCCTGTTTGATCAGTGTGTAGAATTTTTTGGATGAATTGTTGAATTTGATTGGCCAACATTTTGTTGAAAAGTTTTGCATCAATGTTCATCAAATAAATGGGTTTATAGTTATCTTTCTGTGATGTGTCCCTGCCTGGTTTGGGCATGAGGGTTATTATGGCTTCATAGAATGAGTTCAGCAGTGAACTTTCTCTTTCAATTTCATTGAAGATTTGGAGGAGTATTGGTGTGAGCTGTGTTTTCAAGGGCTTATAGAATTATGCTGTAAAGCCACCTGATCCTGGGCTTTTCTTAGATGGAAGGTTTGTTATTGATGTTTCTATTTCAATGCTTGATATGGGCCTGTTAAGATGGTATAACTCATCTTGGTTTAGTTTTGGCATGTCAATATTTGCTAGGAAAAGGTCCATTTCTGCCAAGTTCTCAAACTTATTAGCATAAAGTTTTGAGAAGTATTCCCTTATAATGTTCTGAATCTTGGTTGTTTCTGTGGTGATGTTTCCATTCTCATCTCTGAGTTTATTTGGGTGTGTTCTCTTCTTTTTCTTATAAGATTTGCTAAGAGTCTGTCAATTTTGTTAATTTTTTGGAAGTAACAAATCTTTGTTTTGTTGATTCTTTCTATGATTTTTTTGGGATTCTAATTCATTTAATTCTGATTTAATTTTAATTATTTCTTACCATCTACTGGATTGGGGATCATCTTGCTGCTCTTTTTCAAGGAGACTCAGATGTCTCATTAAATGGTTGGTTTCAGATCTCTCCAATTCGTTGATGTATGAACTCACAGCTATAAACTTGCCTGTGAGTACTGCCGTTGCTGTGTCCCAAAGGAGCTGGTAATTTGTGTGTTCATCAACATTTGAATTTCTTTTCTAATCTCTTCAATGACCCACTCGTGATTCAGCAGTGTGTTGTTACAGTGTGTTACAGGATTTTCTCTGGTGGCTTTTCCTTTTATGTTTTAATTTTTTTCCCTTGTGGCCTGAGAGAATGCAAGGTTTTACTTCAATGTTTCTGAAAAGAGATAAAATTATGAGAGGAAGAAAAAAATTAATAGAAAAAATTAAAGTAAAAAATTAAAAATTAATAAAAAACTTTTATAAAAAAATTTGTAAAAGGTACAAAGAAAGAGTTCTTTGATTTTTTTTGTGTGGGGGATGGGAAGATCCTGTATCTCCCTTGTGTTCTTAACCTGTCTCTTGTTGGAGACTCTGGTCTATTTGTGTTTGATTTTCCTGTGGTTTAATGGTTTCTTAAGTCAGTTTGAGCAGGCAGAAAAATCACAGCAGACAATTCTTGACCACAGGTGAAGGTCTGGGTAGGTTCGTAACAATCAGACCTCATTCTCCTCACAGGACAGTTGTGAGGAAACAAGGGATTTATACAGAGGGATCTCTGGAGCATGGCTAGGAACAGAGGGAGTAGTCTTCAGATAAGGTTCTCGGCAATTCTCTGAGGAAATGACAGGAAGATAGCCAGAAAGGGCTCAGGTGGGGCCTGTTATTAATTGTGCAACAGATGTGGGATTATGAAACAAAACATGGCTCTCTCTCATCATTACCCTATCCCCATGAGGAAGAGGATCCTTCACCGTGTTGAGTTTTGCAACTGGAGATACCAAGGCAGAGAGAAGCCAGGTAACCTACGTATGACTTCAACTTCAGAGGAAGCTCTGCCTGACTTTGCTAAAATGCTCCCTAGGACAATGGGTGCTATTCAGTCCACTTCTTGTGGTATGAAGTCCACTTCTTGTCAGTCGTGGGGCTAGAACTCTAGGCATGGGCGATGTTCCCAAAAGCCTCAGCAAAAGGCTAGTGTTCTACCACTTTAGCCCACAACACTACTTTTGATTTTCTGGTGGTTCTTTGGAGATGAAAGTCTCACAGACGTTCCTGCCTGGGCTGGTTATGAACCATGATCCTCATATCTCAGAATCCTGTATAGTTAGGATTAGAATTCTGAGCCACTGGCACCAGACTTAATTGTAATTCTGACTTTTTTTCTCTCTCTCTTTCACAAGAACGGGTCAAATGGGTGCTGGAGGAGGGGGCTCAGCATCCCCATGTGGCTGGAACCCAAGGTTGGCTGTGGGTCAGGAGCTATCTCCTCAGCTTGTTGAAACAGCTCCATGAGATAAGCCCTTCTGTTACCTGGATAGACGGTAACAGTTATTCATTGTCCATCCAGCCTTACTAGACTTATTGTATTGTATTGCTTTCTACATCATTTTCTAGCACCTGGCCAAAAATATGATATATAGTTACAGAATGAAAATGAAATGCCATCTTAAGAAAGTTATTTAGGGCTCAGGGAATGTGGCTTCATGGTACGGTGTTTGCCTAGCATCCATGAAACCCTGGGTTCAATTCCTTAGTAACACACACACACACACACAAAACCACTGGAAGTGGTGCTGTGCCTCAAATGATAGAGAGCTAGCATTGAGCAAGAAAAAAAAAAGCTCAGGAAAATTCCCTACCCCTGAGTTTATGCCCCTCTACTGGCAAAAAGAACTAAAACAAATCAAATCAAAAGAAAACAAAAACATTCAGTTAGTAAATGCAAAATAAATAACCCACACTTGGAATATATAATTACTCCTTCCATACTGACCCCTGACAACAGTTCCTAATTCATGTACTTTACTTATATGAGGATACTGTGTTGAAAAAAGTCTTGTTCATTAAGTCACAACAATTAATGCCAGAGATGTGCTTAGATGTCAGGTAACGTTTAATTCTGGAAATTCAACCACTCCAGGATTTGTGTCGTAACTGCTAATCACAAAGGGAATGGTAGGCTATGTGTGATTTTGAAATCTTTTTGGACAGTTATGGCACCAAAAATGCAGAGGTTAATTAATAGTTGTGAAAGAAAATAAGGAATAACTCCAGATAGAAGGAATAAATGATAGTAATTAAGGTATACCAGAAAATGTTCTTGAGAACCATTTTTGGTTATTGTAGAACTAGTTGTCAGCTAGGCTGTTCCTCATTGCCTTTAACATTCTAAATCTCTTAGGCTAGCTCTTAATCTCTGTGTGATAAATGTATCTCCTTCTAAGCTATTCTTTCATACCTTATCTCCTTTGCTTTCTAAAAATCTTATTCTTTCTATATTTCTCTATGAACATTTCCTGATACTAAATACACCTATACAGATGGCAGAGGATGCTCATGTAAGGGTCCCATAGATCATCAGTCATTAATGTAACAAAATGGAAAGGAGGACATATTTATTGCTACTTCAATTTTTCTGAAATGCTGCAATATCATTTGGTTAAAATTTCCATTCTTTGTCTACACAGTGTCATTCAGTGCACATAAATGCAAATATGAGCCAGGTGCTGGTGGTTTACTCCTGTAATCCTAGCTACTCAGGAGGTTGAGACCAGAGGATTGTGGTTCAAAGCCAGCCTGGTCAGGAAAGTCCACGATACCCTAACCTTCAATTAACCACCAGAAACCCAGAGGTGGTGCTCTAGCTTAGCACCCAGGATCAGAGTTCAAGCCCCACAACCAACAAAAAAGGTGAAATATGACTTTAAGTTTCCCCAAAAGGAATGGCAAGTTCAATAATCCTCCCAAACAAAAAAATTCCAAAATGATTCAGTGCACCAACTTTTGCTGAGTAATGTTATGGATTCTTTTCTGGACATATGCTCTAAAAACAAATCATTTAACTAGGGATACAGGTGGACCCATTTCAACAATGAGATGTACAAGTCGTTATGTCGAAAAACGAACTTTACAACGTTGGTGTGGGGGAGGATCTGGTATGGGGAGGGGGGAATATGGGAAAGGATGGGAAGGGGAAACAAAGAGGAGGCAACAATGATTGATAAGAAATGTACTCGTTATCTTGCCCATGTAATTGTAACTCCTCTGTACCTTATGCTCACAATAATAAAGAAAGAAAAAAATTGTAAAATATTAGCTTTACAATAAACTTCATCTAATATTTCTCGTTTGAAAAGAGAAGTCTATACAGTTGATGTCACTGGGCTTTCTTACTATCTTAGTTTAAAGCCAAACCTGGCAGGAGCATCTGTCAAACTCTTATTTGTAATTACACAGCAAAAAGCCAGAATTGGAGTTTTGGTACAAGCAGTAGAGTACTAGCTCTGGGGGTAGGTGAGCAGGAAAGGAAACTGTTCAGGGACAGGGTTCAGCCTCTGGGTTCAAGCCCCAGAACCAACACAAGCTAAACACAAAAGCAAACAAAAAAACAGATATTTCATTGGACCCTCCTTAAAGGAGTATTGGTCTGAGAAATGGCTCCTTTTGCTGATCATAGGCACTGGATGCTTTTTTGGAATCCTTACTGCTCTGGAGAACTCAGGACCAAACTAAAGTAATTGATAACTGACTTCTGCAACAAAAGAATCATCTCGGGGTGAAATATCCATCCAAAAAACACTATAAAACATCCATGTCTTTGTTTCATTGCAGTAGAATTTTTTGGGGGGGTCCAGTCTTGGGCCTGAACTCTGGGCCTGGGCGCTTTACCTCAGCTCTTCAACTCAAGGCTAGCGCTCTACTACTTGAGCCACAGCACCACTTCTGGCTTATTTTTGTTTATGTGGTGCTGAGAAACCTAACCCAGGGCCTCAGGCATGCAAGGCAAGTGCACTACCACAGAGCCAACTTCCCAGCCCCTGAAGAAGAACATATTTAAAACAACGTTATTTCTTTTTGTTCTATGCTGGCCAGCAAATGGCACATTATATCTTTTTGTAATACTCTCAACTAGAAGTTTACAGAATAATTATATATAAGTCAAAACACACTAGAAAAAGTCAGGGACAGAGTTTCCTTCAAGCCTTCGGATTCTCTTCTTTTACAGTATAAAGGAAAACACAAGTTAACTTGATCTTTGTCAATACTCTATGTTCCATTCCTCTACTGGGATCAGTTTCCATATCCAGTAACAGTTACTTCCAGGAACAATCTATGGTGCTGCTTGAGGTATAATGAATGATTTCCGGCTTCACCGAAATAACACAAGAACACATTGGACCTGATGTAACACGTATTTCAGAGACAACTTAGTAAAGAGAAAATATGAAATTTATATTTCTTATAAATACATTATTCATGAGTATATTGAATTCAAAATTTGTAAATTCTCTGTAAATTAAGGTGAATTTTAAAGAGGAAGAAGGGTCCTAGATCATTTTTTTGTGAGTATATATGCTGCACATTATTTCCCAAGTGTACATGAATTTGTTAACTCGTGTTAACTATAGCAATAATAAGAGAAAGGGAAATTCTGTGTTTAAGTATAAGGGTTCAATACACTATAGAAGACTCTACAAATAAGACCACATTGAAATAATAAAGCCAAGTCCAGTATGTAGATTTATGAGAGTGATATTGAGAAAGCATTACTCCTACGTGGATCCCGAAGTATGAGGCCACTCCCTTCCTAATCACGCTTGCTAATGACACAACTTTGTAGAAATTAGAATGGAAGAATAATTCTGTTTCCAATGCAAGTCAGATATAAGAGCATGGATTTAATAAGGAAAAAATTCCAACTTGAGAGAGCAGGGATTATACTAGCCATCAACTGGTGGATAAGATCACATTTTTTCTTTCCTTTACTTATATATTTTTTGTTGGTGGTGGTCTTGGCACTTGAATTCTGGGCCTGGGCACTGTCCCTCTGCTATTCCGTTCAAGGCTAATGCTCTACCACTTTAGCCACAGTGCGGCTTCCAGTTTTCTTGCAGTAAATTGGAGAAAAGAGTCTCCTGGACTTTCCTACCTGGGCTGCCTTTGAACCCCAATCCTCAGATCTCACCACCACCCAGCACCCAGCTTAGGATCACATTTCTAAGTGTACATTCAACATATGTAATGTTATGTTCATCTATCATTATATGAATTCTTGAGTTAAAAATCTGGGCTACAGCTTAGACTTTACACTCACAAAAATGTTTGTAGCTTAAAAGTTGTTTCTACTGGATAAATTAAACCTAAGTATGTAAAGGAGTCTGGGAAGTTCAGATTACATCCAGCCTGGGAAGAACAGTGTTTGAGACACTATCTATAATTAACCAGCCAAAAGCTAGATTGGAAGACTGGCTCAGGTGATGGAATAACAGTCATGAGCAAGAATGATGAATAAGAGCTAGAGGCTTTTGCATACATACATATAAACATAAACACACTTATATGTGCACACACATATACACAAATGAAGCAACTCTCAGAATATGTAGAAAAGTTAGAAAACAATAGAAAGTATTTCCTGAGTGAGACTAGAATCAAGTGGTAATTTTTAAAATTAGAAAATCCTAAAGTCAACTTTCTTCAAAAAAGTTTGAGAATATTACATAAGTAGGGACCAGAGATAGTAAGAGAGTCAAGTAATCAATATTAAAGGGATAGGATCCATGGAGGAATGAATCAGAGACCCGGCAGGTGCATTTGAAAATGTTCATACCCTGTGTCAAATGTTAGAACATCTTTCAAAATAGTGCATGAACAGTCTAAGAAGTCTAGTGGATAATATCACTGGATAAGTTCAGAATTGATAGTCTGTATCTAGATTAAATAAACCAAGAAGGGGCTGGGAAGGTGGCTCAGTGGTAGAGTGCTTGCCTTGCATGCATGAAGCCCTGGGTTTGATTCCTCAGCACCACGTAAGCAAAAAGAAAAAAGCCAGAAGTGGCTCTGTGGCTCAAGTGTTAGAGCACTAGCCTTGAGCTGATTAGCTGAGGGACAGCATCCAGGCCCAAAGTTCAGGACCCATTACCGGACCCAAAAATAAATAAATAAACAAACAAACAGATAAAGAAATAAACCAAGAAACTATGGTGGGGCAATGTGATACAAGCCTTGAATTCTAGCACTCAAACTGACAGGAGATTAGAGACTGGAATTACTACTGATAACTTCGCTGGACCAGGTAGTATAATTTTGTCTTAATAAAACAAACCAAACAAGGAAGGAATACACAGTTGGAAATTTGGGCTAATTTTTTCATTATGTTTTGAGAAGCCAAGTTTTCTATTGAAATACAACTGGTATATAATCCTCAGTTGTGTTTTATTTTGTTTTTTATTTTTTTAACTCTTTTTTAATTTTTTTTTTTGGTTCCGGTTTTGGGGCCTGAACTCTGGGCCTGGGCACTGTCCCTCATCTCTTCAGGTCAAGGCTAGTGCTCTACCACTTGAGCCACAGCGCCACTTTCTGCTTTTTTTCCTTTTTGCTTATGTTGTGCTGAGGAATTGAACCCAGGGCCTCATGCATTTGAGGCAAGTGCTCTACCACTAAGCCACCTTCCCAGCCCCTCCTCAGTTGTGTTTTAAATGCGCTCTTCATTACAGAACATTCCTAGATGCAAAGTGGTTCATGATTCCCATCCAAAATTTGAAAAAGTACGTAATCATCATTCTGTTAGATTCCAAGGAAAGGATGAAGGATTACAAAAGCTTAAGCCTGGAGGAATAGCAAAGATCACCTAATGTAGGTCTTTATAGATCTTGCTAAATTGGAGTTTAGACTTCAAAAAATACTTTGGTTTCATTTGTAATTTCATATTCTATAGGATACTACAAAATTCTTTTTAGGTAGAGGGTTTAATTGACAAATTTACAGATGTTTCTTGCATTCTATTTACCTAGCATATTGTTTCAAGCGAGTTATAATTAGAACTCAGTTAATAGATAATTCTAACTGTTAATGTAGAAAATGATAATGTGAATAATTTAGACAGAGTTGCCAAGAAATTGATGATATTAATTTATAAATTTAGAAAAAGCAATTTTTGAGGCTTTAATATAACATGGTATGAATAGAATAATTGTGTGACCTCTTCTTTCTTCTACCTGTATGTAACACAGGAAGCAATTTCCTTAATTACGTGCCTCTGTATACAGTGAGAAAAATGCTAGGATTTGGGTTTGTTTTTATTTTTTTTTTTGTTTTATTGCTTTGTCATAGGGCTTGAACTCTGGACCTGGACACTGTCTCTGAGCCTGTTAAGCTCAAGGCTTGTGCCCTACCACTTCAACCTCAGTACCACTTGTGTCTGGCTTTTGCTGAGAAGTTTATTGGAGATAAAAAATCTAGGGAACCTTCCTGCCTGGGTGGGCTTTCAACTGTAATCTTCCAATCTTAGCATCCTGAATATCTATGATAGTAAAAAAGTATAAATATAAATAATATTTGCAAGAATACCAGTGGAGGAAAAATGATGCAACCCAGTACGTTGTGGTGTTCTTTCCAGAACACGGAGGGCATCACATTAGCAAGGTGTAATATTTTTCCCAATAGAGATAAGCTATTTGTGATGTGAATTAAGGGAATTTTGAGGTGCACACTACAAGTTGGAAACTGTTGGTCTAGGATGACTTTAGGTCATAAATTTTGGGATTGATGGTCATAGAAATAATAGCTTAATCTGATAAACAATTGCTTACTCTTGAAGAATTAATTATAACCGGTGCTTTATACTTTTATCCTATACCAGAATGTGGCTATTTTTCTGTTCACTTCTCAATCTGTAACACCCCATTGGAAAATGCATCTATTGCAGAATTACATAAAATGCAAACAGGTACTATTTTGAATCTCTCAGGTATGGAATGTTGAGAATTTGAAAGTGAGTAGTTATTAGTCATAGGAATTTTGAAGAACACACCTATTCTGTCCTCTTAACAACTTATTTACTTTTAAAAGTTATGGGTTTCCATAGAATTAAATGGCTTTTGGTTTTAGTATGAGAAAGTACTAATTTATTCTTTTCTGAAAATATTGGCAAGTATATTGTGAATAAATTATCTAGTTGGATAACATTCAAGTTGATGGCCCTCTGATAAAGAAGGGGTAATTAATTCAAATTAGATGCCAAATAGTACTGAATTTTTAAAAAGTTACTACATAAAGAATAATATTTACTATACCAATACAGTGAAATTTTATTTCATGCAGGCTATTTTTTAAATTTAATTTTAATGTGAAAGTGATGTGCAGTGGGTTAGCAATGGTAAGGCAGTGAATACATAACTTTTCAAACTTGTTATGCCCTGTCTCATTTTTTCTCACGTTTTTCCTTCATACCCAAACCCCTCACACGTTGTAATGTACATTTCCAACATATTGTCTCCTGAGTATTGCTATTGCATTGGTTTGCTTTTTGTCCTTTATCTCGCCATTTTGTTGTTTCTCTTCCCTTCCCTAATTAAGGTAAATGTATACACAATACACAGGGTACCAAATTCAAACACAGTAGGAGTTATACCATAGGGGAAAAACCCAAGGAAAATAGAAATCACATAGTACATTAAAAACAACAACTGCAAATAAATATCTCTTTCCATATCTTGGAATTCATTTTGCTCAGCATCAGCATATACCTTCATATATATGCGTAACAAAACCACTGGAAAATAATAGTTTCATGGATACTATATCATGAAAACAACATGTTAACTGTTTTTGATGATAAACGTGGAATTAGGATTGGTAAATTTGAGATTCTGATAAAGGAATTCCAAAAGTGTTTTAAAATTATGGCAGGTAAATTTTAATTGTTCTAACTTTTAACTTTGCCTATTAAGAAAATTTAAAATTTCCTGGGAAAATAGGCTTTCATGCAAAGAAATCCATGGAGACTTAGCTAAGAGGGAGCAATGTGGGTAAGGTGGCTCATTTTCACAGTAAACAAACAAACCTCTCAAACCTTGCTGTAAATCCTGTATAGGTTCCCATGAGAATTGTCCTTACCCAGGAAATATACTCTTACTGTGTGAAACAAGGTTGTATTGGAATTTAAATTCAAAGTTTTTTTTTTTTAAATAAGACATCAAAATTTCAGAATTGACCTTTAATTACTAAACAGTAATTCTCTTAAAAAGATTATTTGGGTCAAAATATTTAAGGAGAAAGTGTCCTGCACAATGAAAGAACGTATTGAGTTTACACTTCTCTGTTTTAATACTTTCCACAATTTCTTTGCACGTGAAGCACTGAAACACAGAAAAAAATCTGACTGGATACTTCAATGATTTCACATTTCTAAGTAGCTCAAAAATATAATATCCTTATTAACATGAGATAGTGAAAACTTCTCTTATTACATAAGCCCAAAAGTTTGGGGATCAGAAAAGAATCGAGCAAATAGAAAAGGTAAGAAAACACGTCATTAGAAGCCCTAGCTAAGCGTTTTGGTTTCAGCACTGGAGGGGGCCAAAACTATTTTATATAGTGATACAGATTGTGTTAATCTTTTTGCTACCTAAAGTGATTTTACAGAGCTTATTTGGCTCAGTATAATGCAGAACAAATTGAATCAAGACATGAAAATAAATTCCACCTCCAAATAAAAGAGTTTTCAAAGAGAAACCATGAAGATGTAGCAGTGGGGGAAGCCTTATAGTGCTTCAGCTTCACTAGAATTGAAGCCAAGAACCTGTGATTAATTGGAAATCAGGCAAGAGCTAAGAAGAGGACATAGAAGTAGGACATAGAAGTATTGTCCTTTGTAACAGACAATATCATCCAAGGAATTGGTGATTTAACTCTATTCTTCTCCATACATCTTGTTGAGCAAATACAAGACCAAGAGGAAAATAACCTATTGAAATAATTTTGCAAAGAATAACTTCACTGTTCCTGATATGGTATCTAAAGAAATTCTTAAGAGAGAAGATAAAAGTTTTAAGAGAGAAGATAAAAGTGGAGTATTCTTAGGTTTCCTCTAAGCTTCTTGTTAGCAAAATATCTTTGAGGTTAGAAGTGATTGAACCAAAAAGTGGTGGAATACTTATTTTTGTGGGCACTTTAGACACAAGAAGATTTCAAGGTTAAAAAAAAAAGAAAAAATTATAGCTAAATATTTGTGATTATATTTTCTTGGACTGGATTTTTGGAGACAAAGTTTTGCATTAGCGTTGGTCCTCATTAACACAGTTGTTGGATTTTCGTGGCAACCAAATGAAAAAGGGAAGTTTAATGGACTCGCTTGAACAAGTAAACAGCATGATAGAAAATAATGGCAAATAATATTTAATGAATTATTTTGAACAATTACTTTGTGAGAACAAAGAAGGAAAGATATAATTCAAAATCACTTGACTTTATTAAAAGTATGAAAATGGAGTAGTGAGGAGATTGAGAGAAAACAGAGAGGACTGTTTTCTCTCCAGTGGAGAAATAGGTTCTTGATCTTGTTTCTTCCATTCTGTCTTCACAAGCTATCAAGTGTGACTCAGGACTGGAGTATCCATTTCAGACAAAGAGCACTCGCAGAAGAAAATATTTGCCGAAGATATAGGTGATTTATAACCTTAGACAATCTTTCTAAATCTGGTCAAAATTCTCCCCTACCCCAAAATGCCCTCTTTGAACAGATTGTTTGCTTTTCCAAAGACTGCCCTTCATTAACTGCTTAAAATTTTGAGAGGTCATATTCATACTCTCTAGTGATTGCTGTTTGGTTGTCATTTTTGTGTGTTTTTGTTTGTTGTTTTTTTAACTGAATTTCAAAAGGTTGTGCAAGTGTTTTACAATTAAATATGTCCATCTAATTGTCTAATTCTCCTGGATCGGAGTCACTCCTTCTATCAATGTCAACCAACTCTTTTTCCAAGATTGAGTTCAGATTTAGCACTTCCTTCATTACATATGTACATTGAGTATTCTAGCTGTACTTGCCCCTTGTTCCATTTTTCATTCATTCTATTTCTTTACTATTGTTCCTCTCTGGTTTCAATTTCCTGATAGTCATTCTGTTAAACTGCCTGTTAATACTTTGAAACGTTTATATACATTCCATGGATTTTCACTCCCACATATACTTGAACTGATGTCAGCTTATATTTCCATAATTCATTCATCTGCAATAACAATTTGCAAGACTGGAGATGTGAAGCACTTAGACATGATTTTATTCTAGTTCATTTGGAAGATTAATCTTTAGTCAACAAGAAAATTTAAAAATGGCTTAGAATTTATTTCTAACTACCAGTTTTTATAAATTGCTTTGTAAAATGGTGTATGATTATTTTATTTTACGTAGGATAATTTTTTCTACTACCTATAAGTTTTGGAAAACGAAGAAAACTAAAATTTACTACTTAGAGGAATATGACACAAATAAAAGACAGATTTTGTTTTTGTCACATCTCTCATCAGTACCGATATTCAAAACTTAAAGTCATATTTCTTACTATGTTAGACAGATAGGGAAAATATAAAACAACACATGATAAGGCAACTATTAGTGACTTTTTAAAATGTACCTTCTTATGTGATAAAATTTACTTTATTAGCTAATATTTGGGTTTGAAATATGGGAGGCTGATATATTTAACACATTTCTGGAAGGCACCTACTGAACAACACAAATGGTGGGGAGTACTATTTCTACACTTGGATGAATGGTTGAACTTGTTTGCTATTGGTGCTGGGTACGTAAATCAACTCTATTGTAACTAGCTCCCTATACTTGAAATCCTTGTAATATCACTATCATCTACTTGTCAAGTGCTATTTTGGCAAATGTGATTTTAAATAGTTTATTTGAAAATGAATATACTTTCAGGAGATTAAATATAGGTTATCTTTGGTTTGAGAATGACAACATTTTTTTATACTACAGAACCTCATTTTACTGAAGTACCAGTGTTTTGTAGCACTAAGGATCTTCTCAATTAATGTTTTTCTAAATTATATTTGACCTCTAAATCAGGTATTCCTAGCCTTGGTAGGCCACTTATGGATCTATCATTACAAAAACTATTTTTTGGCTTCACTAAAATCTTTCATTAATCATTAGGAGAGGGCTATTAAAAATAATCTTGTTCATTTGTAATTTTGTTGACTCATATGGGCTGATCATCTGTAAATTGAAAGTTTGAATTATAGTACTTTCTCTCAGATTTTGTCATCTCATCTTTCATTTTAACTTGCCTTGCAGTTCACAATTGAATTCTGCTAAATCTTGTAAGCAACTGGGGTCCTGAAATATTATAGGAAATGAGAAATTGAGATGTCTTCAATTATTTTCTGTTGGCATGTTGCATGGGCCTATGTGAGAAGTCTTGCCCTTGTTATCTGATGATACAGATAACTAGGAACTGGTATCCTCGGATCCGTGGGTACTTCAGAAGAATAATAGCTTTTAGACATCATATCAGCAAAATTTGGGTATAATCAGTAAGAATGCTTCAGAAATATGGAGAAAAACACTTTGGGACCAGCGAGTTAAAACAATAAACAGAGCATCAGAGTAAAATACATTATAGATTAGCAGAAAACAATACTGTTATTTTACCATGTGAATTCAGAAGATAACGAACACATAGAACGTATCACAAGTTTATACCGAAGATATTGCATTGATACTTTTTATATTCTAATATATATCCTAAATCTAATTATTTATATTCCATTCTATTTATCGGAATAAGTATCAATATATTTGTCAAATTATCAATTCTAGTAATATTCACTGTGTGGAATTTAAAATCAGCACATACTTTATATTTATAAATATAAAATTTATAAGTATATATAATATAAAAATTGTTTTGCATTGTTGTGTTGTGGTTAGGGAATCAAAGGCAACTCTGTTTCAAAGTATTCTTCCATTATCTCTACCTCAGTGTTTGGTAGAGTTAGACTTAAAGCTTTACCATTTGTAGATTTACAGCCTAGAGGCAAGAGGAAACACTGTGATTAAAACATTACCAATTTAAGGCCTAATATCGAGGAGAAACATATGGACTTTTCCAGGAGCTATGGAAATATTTGGTGATAGAGAGTCAGTAGTGTAAGTTCCTGCCTGGTTGGATGATAGACAGGCCAGGACAGTAGGTAATCATGCATATGAAAATTTTTTCACCTTCTTGGCTTTAGCTACTTTTGAAATGATAAGTATAATAAACAATTATATTTTGATAAAATACCTTCTATTCTGAACAATTCTGTCTGAACTGTTCATCTTTCTATGATCCCTTGTAACTAAGATTAGTTTTGTTCCAGTAAGACAATCTATGCTGACAGGGTAAGATATTCTGGTTGGTCTGTTCCTACAAGGAAGAAGGGTAAAGGTTCAGGTAGACATTTGTCCCAGCAAGACCTTATTTGGGAAATTTTAAGCTGCAGAAGTTTAGAAGTAGCTCTCAAGCAAGGCTTACTTTGAATCCATTAGCTCTACAAAGCTAACTCAGTTGATAAATAAGTACTTGAAAAGCCATCACCTTTGGACTTAGCTTTAAAGGCTTCAAAGTATGATCAAATTTAAAATGAAAACGACAAAATAGTCATTGACAAAAAAAATTGTAAATATGAGCAATCGGCCAAATGATATAAGCTTTTCCACTATACACAGAATTTTAGAGAAATAAGATCAATCACATTTTAAGGAACAATAAGTGTTCCTTGTTACAAATAGGCAACCATGGATATATGCCTGTGTAAAGATTGCATCATTAAGTACTTAAATTTAGAGGGTACTTCATGCTTCAGCAGCAGGTCTACCCAAATTACAATAATACAGAGATTAACATGGCACTTGCACAAGGAGTATATGAAAATTTGTGAAGTATTCTATATTTTTCATTCTTCTGATGCAAGAAATATAAAAAAAAGTTATTAAAAAGTTGATTACAAAAATACAAGTGTAACAATACATGTAATTCATAGAATTAAAGGTTAGTTTGACATCAGTGTATTAAATCTTCACCTTAGAAAGGCCTTTACATAGCATAACCTTTACAAAACTGAAATTACATAACATTGTCATGTTATCCCAAAGAAATAAAATAATATAAGGACCTAGGAAAAAAGGAATCTTAAACTTCTTCTATATGGAATGCAATCTGAAAGGACACATTTATTAATGAAACTATACATTATATAAAAATGTAGAATTCAAAGTATTATATCTAGGAGCGAATGAAATAGATTATGGATATTGTACAAACATAGATATACTTTTTTCACAAAAGCACCATTTCAACAGATAAGTTAAAATTATTTCTGATTAAAAAAATCACAAACTCTGCAGAAATCATTATAGATGTAGACAAAAAACTCTTGAATGCATTTTGACATCAGAGTCAGGCAATTCACTTGGAAGAATACCATGGAATCCATGAATTTTTAAAGTAAGATATTGCTGTTGCTTTTTATTGTGAAAAAATTTGTAGGGCCACAAAGGATGGACTGGCATTTTTGAAATTTAAGAAACTTAACCAAACCATTACGACTTATGCGAAAAATTTGTACAGCCTTCCACAACTTCAAAGAGGTAGTGAGACATACTTATCCTTTTGGCAATATTAAATGCAGTTTCTTCCAACCTGTTCTTCAAACCTGGTTTGATATAATGGTTCAACAGAGTATCTTTTCGATTTCTATTCCCAGCAGCAACATGCAAGGAGGACAAGAGGCCTTTAATTTGGGGATTGGCATCTGCCACTCTGGTATTATTCCACATATAAGCACTGTGCTGGGGTGTCAGCCATTCAGAGTTATTGCATGAATATCTGCCTTGAGCTACCAACTCATGGACAATGTCTAAATGTCCACTCTAGGCTTCCATATGAAGAGGGGTATACTCATCCTCATCCCTAGTATTCATCTGGGTGGCCTTTTTGGAAAGTAGTCTTCACACCATAGTAAGCAGATTAATTTCGGCATCCCAAAGAAGAAATTTGCTTGGATCCTACTTCATTTTTTTCTTGAAATTGATACCATTCCTCACTTTTTCATCTTGTTCCTTGTCTGAACATGAGGACCCTTGGTGTCTTCATGTGCAGCTTATTCTAGGAATGAGAAAATAGGAAACAATGCCTTCTTTGTAAATGATTTGGGAAATATCATGTTATAGTGTAAGAGAACTCATTATTCAACATATGGGCTTTAAGAGCTTTCTAGTAGCTTTCTAATGTTGGTATCCAACATTAGAAAAAATGTATAATGCAGTAGTAAAATAGAAGACCTTGGTATGACTACCAAAATTTTTGCTTTTTTAAAGACACTTGTTTTCATCTAAAAATAGGCCTGTCTATTGCCTTCAAGTGATTTTGATGATTGAAGATGCTTAATGAGAAGACAAAATGTATTAGTAGTCCTTTACTACCAATTAAATTTCACTTTTTCTTCTTGGAAAATATAATGATCAAAGCAATAGTTCAGAATCAGCAAGCAATAGTTCAGAATCATGCTTCAAGTGCAAGTGAATCACCAGTAAGTAATCCTCGATTCCATTTTCCACAAAGTTTTGTCACAGATACAATCTGCCTGCCTTCTGTAGCTGCTTTCCTAGCCTGGACCTATTCCTTCATTGTACAGGAAAAGTGTGATTCAACTGATTTCAGTCAGATCTGTTAGTAGAATTATCAAGTATTTAGATTCTTTTTTTAAATTAGTTGTGGGGCCTGAACTCGGCCTGGGCACTCTCCTTTAGCTCTTCAAATCAAGGCAAGAGCTGTACAACTTGAGCCACAGAACCACTTCTGGATTTTTCTGTTTATGTGGTGCTGTTCTGGGAAATGGCAGAGCAGAAAGTGAAATGATGAAACTAAAAATATAAAAGCAAAATAAATTAGGATAATTATGGAGCAACCATATTGTCTATGAGAACCATGAAAGAGAAAGAGGAAAAGAGATACATATGTGAAATGACATAGCTAGCCACAAAATCCATGCATCTAATCAATTTACAGAGCAAACAATTTTTTTATTTTTTAAAAGAGATGGAAATAGAATTTATGTATTTACTTGAAATTAGTAAATACATTTTTAGTCGCCTACATAATGAGACATAGCTTTGACCAAATTACAGGCAAGAATCTTAATCCTTGGGCTGGGAAGGTGGCTTAGTGGTAGAGTGCTTGTCTTGCAGCTTACTACAGTGTGGAGAGTACTTTCCAAAAAGGCCACTTATATGAATACTAGGGATGAGGATGAGTATACCCCTCTTCATCGTGAAGCCTAGAGTGGACACCTAGACATTGCCCATGAGTTGGTATCTCAAGGCAGATATTCATGCAATAACTGTGAATGGCTGGACACCGCTGCACAGTGCTTATATGTGGAACATATTGCAACAGCACACACACACACACACACACACACACACACACACACACACACACACACACACACACATGCACGCACATATACACCCACAACATCAGATTTCTTCTAAAGTATTTTTTGTGTATGGTCTTAAGAAGAAATTTACATTACTAACTTGAATTTCTGACAGGACAATATCATCACTGTACATCTTGCTTCTATGTTCTCAGTTTTAAATTACTATCTAAGTATGTGCATTACATATGTACAGGAAAAATTAAGAGCCACACGGGTGACTCAGGTCTTTAATCCTACCTAATCAGAAAGACGAAATCTGATGACTGTGCTTTGAAACCAGACAAAAAAGTCCATTAGATTCTGGTTTGAAAGTAACCAGCAAAAGCTAGAAATGGAGCTGTAGTATAAGCAGTAAAATGCTAGCATTGAGAAAACTAAAACAAAAACATAACAAATTCTGGGACAGAGCCTTGAGTTCAAGCTCCAGTATTGGCACCAAACTAATGAATGATGAATAAATGAATGAACTAAAAATAAATTAAGTGGTCACATGTGGAGACACAGGTAAAATGTAACAACCGTGGTGATTAGAATATGTATTATTTTGTAATAAGTCAAATTATCATTTTTCCTAATCACTAATATTTTAATTGAACTTTTATGTACAATAAACCCTGAATTTGGCATTCATGTATGTGTGTGTACATGTGCGCACATGTGTGTGTGTGTGTGTGTGTGTGTGTGTGTGTGTGTGGTTGCAATGTTGCTTGCCAATGTGGACAGAGTGAGGCTGAAAAGAGCTATGTTGCAATATTGTTATTTATCACTCTTCTGTCCTGTCATTTCAGTGGAACCACCCTTCTGTACATTTTATTTGTCAAATAATAACATCATCATAATCAAAGCATTTACACCATTAAGTTAGATAAAAGAGATCACTTTCAACTCTTAGTATATGCTAGGAAAGAAGATACACATATAATTAGGTAGTAAGTTATTGCTGTAAGATGACTGTCAGTACAAAATATGTATTTCACCTCTTAAATGGGATATAATTTTAAGATATACTCATAGAGTAATTTTGACCAACTTGACGAAATAGGTATTACTGTCTGGTTATTCCTGTGAAACTCAAGGTGGATAAACTCTTTCCGGATTTCTGTTGAAAATAACTTTCTTTGTAAGATTGTATCTATTCACACTAAGATAATAAACCCCGTATTTTTTAGGTTTGAATATCCCATCATATTGACTGAAAATCAGTATTGTGGATATGTTTATTAGATATACATTGCAAAAACAAACAAAAAGCATGTGTCACCTCCAGATTGAGGATGCATTTGAAGTTGTATTATACATACGAAGGTTTCTTCATTAATAGTATTTTTGTGGGAGTAACTATCACAACTTTAACAAATAAGGCTTTTTGAATATCCTTTCCAATGTAAATAATATCCCAGAGCGAGTCTTGCAATTTCTGAAAAACCTTTGAATATTTTAGTTTTATTTCAGTTCATTGACTATACAGCTAAAGACATTTCTGAAATAAACATTGTTAAAATCTGAAAATATAAGTGGGTATATAGGCTTTTTATGCATCATTTTATGAAAAGCCAGTTTCTATGAAAATAAAAGATATAGAATAAAAGAATGGAAGTGAATTGGGTGAGCTAATTATTAGTATAAATTTATTTTCTATTAGCAAAGTCCTTTGAATGTATATGATGAAGTTAAATTATGGCCTTCGTGACGCTATGCTTCAGTTATTTTTAGAATCTTTGTAGTTATAAGAGTGAATTTGTAGTATAAATAAATGTCTTTGAAAATTATTAGGATTAATCTTGTGTTTTGTTTCCTACTCCCAAGAAAATGAGTTATTTTCAAGTGTTAACAGTTTACAATTGAATCTTTAGTATCGTGAGAAATTTTGAACAAATATAGTAGTATTGATATCTTTTTTTCGGGGGTGGGGCAGTCTGGTAGTGGGGCCTGAACTCTGGGCCTGGGCACTCTCCCTCAGCTCTTCAGTTCAAGGCTAGCGGTCTTCCACTTGAGCCACAGCACCACTTGCGGTTTTTTTCTTTTTGCTTATGTGGTGCTGAGGAATAGAACCCAGGGCTTCATGCATGCAAGGCAAGCGCTCTACCACTGAGCCACCTTCCCAGCCCTTAATGTCTTTTTAAACCAATTGTATTCACAAGTTGGAGAGGCTTTAATTCATGCTTAGGCCTTGTTGTCTATGATTTTTTTATCCTCTCATTCCTAATATTAATAATAGGTCAGACTGCATTTTTGGGTACATGAAAGGTAAATTATTTATCTGGGGTCAAAGGTGATTTTTATATCAGTGTTGCTTTAACAGCATTTTAAAGTAGTACCTTTGTCTCAAAATGTAGGGTATAAAAAGCAATCAAAATACTTCTAATGGTAAACAACTTAGTTGAGCTACAATGTGGAAATGATTGGTCCATAAGACCTGCAGTTTGTTTCCATCAGGAATTGGGGAGGTCATTCTTTCAGTAAGACAGTGTTAAACAGAGTTAGGGTCCCCAGGCAGTGCAGTGTTGAGTGAAGGGATAGAATATGATTTCTGCTATTTTGACCTAGAAATCAAGAATGTTATACTTTAGCAGGTCCTTTCACCAGGGAGGTATGCATTGATTCTGAACTTCGAGTTTTCATATTACAGTTCCCTATTTTCTAACAAAGATAAACTGAAATATTATGAGTGTACACAATAATTCTGGGAATTTTTCCTAGAATATTAGTCATAAAATAGAATGAGGTTAATTGATACAGTCGGGGATGGACCTCAGGCTAACACTTACCATGTGTGCAATGTTGTACTAGTAATTACAACTCTGAAGACTTCAATATGATCATCTGAGAATTAAACATGTAAGTAGTTCCACTTTTTGGAATTATTCTGAGGATTAAATCAGATACCATCGGTAAAGTACTTGGAAAAATAATCAATTAGCATTTGGCACATTCTGCCTGTTATTTTATCATGTGGTGAATTCTAACATTTTACTGTGATTTTTATTGTGTCTCTTTCTGATGTGCAATGTGATGTATTGATATTGCATTGATCATTTTTCTGTCACTATGAGGAAAATACCTGCAAAGAAAATTTCTGAGGAGGAAACTATTATATTGACTCATGGTTTAAGAGAACACAGTTTAAGATTAGATGTCTCCATTGTTTTTAATTATATTTTTATTATCTTAACTAGTTTTACAAGGGAATTTCCATTCAGTAAATCATGATTTACGTGTAATGGATCTTTATATAACTTTTCCCTACACATTTTTCTTTTTTATTTCTTTTTTATTTTATTTTATTTTATTGGTGAACATAGTGTACAGACGAGTTACAATTACATGGGCAAGATAATGAGTACATTTCTTATCAAGAATTGCAGCCTCCTCTTTGTTTACCCTTCACATCCGTTCCCAGCCTCTGCCCGCCCCCTCATCCAATACTCCCCCCCACCATAGTTGATTGAAATTAATAGCAATTATCCATTTTATTAAAGTAGAGATGGTTTTCCCAAACTGATTCTCACAATTCATCTTCCATTCAACAAGTAGTAACGTGTAACAATTCCCTTTGTTTTTCTCCTTATAAAATTTGTTTCCATTTTATTTTATAATGAAGGATGATTTCATAAATCTACTGTAGATGCAAAATATGTCAATATATTTCTAACTGTATGCATTGATCTATACATACACCTATATTACACAGGTTACAATGATAATTTATAACTTCTGTAACTATACAATTTACTGAATTATTAAAAACGTCGACAGCTCATGCCTGGAATCCTGGTTACACAGGAGGATAAGATCTGAAGATCATGGTTTGAAGCCATCCTGGGCAGGAAAGTCCATGAGCCTTTTATCTCCAAACAACCAACAGAAAATCAGAATTGGAACTGTGGCTCAAAGTATTAGAGTGGTAACCTTGAGAGAAAAAGCTCAAGGACATCACCCAGGCTCTTAGTTCAAGAACTACAATCTATCCAAAAAAATCTAATTTACACCTCTATAAGTAGAGTATTTCCATCATCCAAATGTACATCCATGCTCATTTGCAAGGTAACTCTGTTTTGTCTCAAGTACCACTAAACATTACCACTAAAGTAGCATTGGAACGTGGGTTCATTCTATCTCTCTAATGGATTTTTCTCCACTCAAATACTCAAGTACTACAATTGTTCTAATTATTTAAATCATAACATTTTTACCCCTAATACCATAGTTTGATTGAGTGTTTTGTGCCCCTTAAATGGATGTTCTTACCACTTTTTCATGCCCCCAGCCCTAAGTTATCCTGATTATTTTTCATCTAGAAACTGGCTTCTTACTAGTGTATGAACTTGGTCTCAGTGCACTTGATGTTATTCTTCCTGGAATTTATAATAACAGGTGCATGGCATTGTGTACAGAACTTTATGTTCAGTCTGGCCTTTAGCCACTATCTAAACAGTGCACTCCCATGTAGTCACGAATTTCATAAGCTTGTCATAGCTGATTTTTTTTAAATCTTTCATGTCCTGCAGGTTTTTGAGTACTGAATTAATTTTTGTTTTCTTGGGTTGTTTTGTTTCATTTGAATCTATGTGTTGAGTTGTTCCTCACTTTTCCTTTTGTTTCTTTCCCTCAAGTTCTTACCTAAAGTGCTAAGAAACCAATTTTTCTTTTTCAAGATAGTCAGTGTGAACATTATTTATTCAAAAGCAATTTCAGTATCTATGAATGGTATACACATGCTAAGCACAGACTTTGGCATACACAGAGAGATCATGAAATATATGAAGAAAATAAAACTACAGATGAATGCCAGGAGGAGAATAAGCTATTATTAATTGTTTGACAGAGGTTTCTCTTCTAGTGAAAGAAATAAATTGCTTGATGCAGGATTTCAAAAAATCATATTGCTAGGAGGAACCTAAACAATCATCTAATACTATAGACTTGAGAGTGATGAATTGACTTCCTGAATAATTTACTTTTGGGACAAATAAAAGCAGGCTTCCAAAAAGAGAGTAGATTTTAGAGAAACATGATGAATTTTATGTAAATAG
Source organism: Dipodomys merriami (assembly GCF_024711535.1). NCBI lineage: Eukaryota > Metazoa > Chordata > Mammalia > Rodentia > Heteromyidae > Dipodomys > Dipodomys merriami. The sequence goes on along the minus strand of NW_027206357.1, from coordinate 739,352 downwards.
GTCCTTAGCTGATTTTGTTAATTTGTGAACTAATACAGGGAAATAAAGTACAGCAAGGTAAAAAAAAATAAGTTCACATTGAAATATTAATTTGTGTTTGTATATGTGTGCATGCATGTACGAGTACGCACACGAACATGTGCATATGCTCATGCATGCATTCATCATTCTTGAGGCTTGATAGTCCCTGGGAACTATTCCTCAGCTTCTGTGCCCAAGGATAGTGGTCTACTACTTCAGCCACTGCTACAATTCTGCTGTGTTTTTTTTTTTTTGAGATAATCGCTTGTATTTTCATGATGGAACAGTGGTCTTCAGATCTCAGACTCCTGAGTAGCTAGCTAAGCTTATTCAGCCTCTGAGTAGCTAGTTAAAATTCTACCTATCCTCTGTGCTTCACTACTCTTTTATTCTTTTCGTGAGGTATTCACAAGCCTAAGTCATATGTATGTCCACTTGCTTTAAAAATATTCTTACTGCTTGGCACCAGGGTATCACATGTGTACTCTTAACTACTTAGGAGCCTTGAGGACAGAACCCAGGCCAAAATTTAGTGGACTTATTTCTCAATCTATAGCTGGGTGAATTGGATCATTTCCACCATCCTGCACTATCTAGAAACTAAGATTGGAAGGACTGAGGATCCAGGCCAAGCAAGATAGCAAGCTAGAAAATTTGGTGTGTATCTCTGATGCCATTGATGATGGGAAGGCTAAAAGGACAGATCAGGTGCATGTTTTTGTGGAAAGGGAACCAATATCCTAAAATTAACCACAGATATGATGCCGGCCTGCAAGAACAATATACCCCAAGTTGAAATCCCAACATTTTCCACAACCAAAATAAGTATATACATTAACATCCGAAAACTTAATAAATCTGTTCTTTGTTCTAATATCAGCTTTGTCTGATTATCATATGATATGACAGAATAATTTCTTCATTAAACTTATGATAATTTAAAAAGACCTAGAAAATTCTTTCTCGCTTATTAAGTGCAAATGAATGGCAAATTGCCTCATTTCTTACATATTTGACTACCACTATAAATTTGTCATATGATTATTATTAATAGTAATATATTCTGATTTATTACTTTACTTTGTAACAGTTTTTAAACTTTTTGCTTTTCTGCTGAAGTTGAAGCATTTAAATAGTATCTTCAAAGTATATTCCTTGGATATTTAGGGGAGTTTTTTACAATGTTTTTAATCAATAGCTTCTAAGAATTCTTAATTGGTATATTATTTGGTTTATTTTTAATTTCAAATTAATTTTATTGTAATGGTAATGTACACAGGGGTTACAGTTACATAAATGAGGTAATGAGTACATTTCTTCAGGAAGGAACATTGTTATATATTCCAACGATATTTTTGTACACTCAAAACAAGAACTATTGATGCTTTTGCTGTTGCCATTGATCAATGGGTACTTTTGCTTTTTTTGTTCAAGCATTTTTTAATATAAAATTGATTTACAGAGCGTTTACACTTAATTAAGTCAACTAAAGAGTATACTTCATTTTCTTTTCTTTTTTTTGGGGGGGCGGTCAAGTTGTGGGGCCTGAAGTCTGGGCCTGAGCCCTGTCCCTCAGCTCTTCAGCTCAAGGATAGCGCTTGAGCCACTTGAGCCACAGCACCACTTCCGGCTTTTTTCTTTTTGCTTTTGTGGTGCTGAGGAATCGAACCTAGGGCCTCATGCTTGCAAGGCAAGTGATCTACAACTGAGCTACCTTCCCAGCCCCTACTTCATTTTATTTTCTAAATTTCAAATTTTGAGCTTAAATGTTTCCTTTTGTTTCTTTAAAGTAATTCTTTTTTCAAAGTTTAGAATCAGTTAATTTAATTTTGCATGATTTTTACACATGTAAATTATTCAGACACATATATTTTGCTTTTATGATATTTAACATGTGGCTATTTAAAAATTAATTTCTTAATTTTATATGGTTAGTGAATCTAAATATATTTATTTTCTTATAGTATAAAAATATTTGTCCAGGTAACAAATACTTACAGTATTTTCAAGAAGCACATACTTTACTAAGAAAGGCTTCATTACTTGGTCACTTTTTGGAAGTACTTTTATTTGAATTAAAAAAAAAAAACTTTGAGCTCGGCATGGTGATTTGTGAAATCCATTTTCTAGCTATGGTGGGAAGTGTAAATAGAGTTTGTAATTCAGGAGAGACTGGGAAACTATGAGACCTTAGTATAAAACTATTCAGAGTGAAATTATTATGGATATAGCCATCCCTAGCGTTATATACAACACCTCGCTATCATATTCTAAATCTTGAGTTAAAACACCAGTAATATCAAACATTTGTTAAAATAAAAGGACACATGTTTCAAAATGTTTATTATTTAAAACTTATGGGCTGGGAAGGTGGCTCAGTGGTAGAGCGCTTGCCTTGCATGCATGAGGCCCTGGGTTCGATTCCCCAGCACCACATAAGCAAAAAAAAAAAAAAAAAAACAAAACCCACAAAACTTATTTGCAAAAGTTCTCATGTCTTCTATTAATTTTCAATTTACTTAATCTATTAAAATCCAAGTATATTGTGACTATTTACTTTCTACTAAACTTTTAAATACTACGAGCAATATTATTATTTCATATATTAACATACTTTTACAGTTTGTGATAATTTCCTCCGTTTAATATGATAATATCAATATTGAAAATGTGTGTATGTGGTGTGTGTGTGTGTGTGTGTGTTTATGTGGTTTTTTTGTGTGTGTGTGCTTTGTGCGTACTTTGTAATGCTTGGGAGTTCACACCATTGCTTCACATATGCAAAGCCAATGGTTTACTACTGAGCTATACTGTCTAGTTATAATCCAAATAGTGTTTTAAACCATGACTTTCATTCCTAGTATGCTTTTTCAAAATTATATATGATAACATGTGATCCATATTCTATCCACGCTAGCAATTTTTATTGTAATTTAGAATATTTCCACTTCCAAACTCTTGTGTTTGTTATTGATAAAGTTTTACTTTGCTTCTTTCTCTCTTCATTCCTTTTCCCTTTAGAGTTTAACTATTCTCTCTCTTATTTCTTTGAAAATTATCATATTCCTATTAAAACATGCATATACAACGCTTTAATTTCTATTTTAATTTTTCCCATTTCCACTGATTTTAGTACAAGCTATTAGATGGATTAAAAAGAAACTTCTCTCAGGACACTTTATTTTTCTCCTTCTCTTCTCTGAAGTCTTTCTGGTTTTTGAAACACAATAGCAATCACATATAGCTACTATGTGGCCCATCATTCTTTCTCCTCTCACTTTCCTCTGTTGTACAGCTCAAGTTATCATTCAGCTTTGTTATGCTACACTGTTATCTAAATCTTAACTAATTCCTGAGTTAATTTTAGTTGTTTCAAAGTGTCTCTGAAGACATTTTTCTATATATAATATCTGGGGTCTTGTGTTTTTTGAAGGTACAAAATATGAGTGACTATCAAACATCTAGATATCTCTGTAGAATATAGGTCCACCTGCTCAATAAACTCCTATGTAAATTCAAGTAATACAGGTCAGTCAGAACAATCTTGTAAAATGGTGTAGCTTCAGCCTTCATACTAGCTTTGAAAACCTATGAAGGTACAATTCACTTCCAAAGCACTAAAATGTATACAATAAAAGGAGATAATATATTGCAAGTGAATTACATGTGATCCTAAGCAGATTGCCAGTGTCTCACACCTGTAATCCTAGCTAATCAGGAGACTGAGATCTGAAGATTGCAGTTCAAATCCAGCATGAGTAGGAAAGTTTCTGAGGCACTTATCTCTAATTAACCACCAGAAAACTGGAAGTGGTGCTGTGGCTCAAGAGGTACAGCACAAGCTTTGAGCTGAAGAGTAGAGGGACAGTGCCCAGGCATGGAGTTCAAGCCCCACTACCATCAAAAGAAAAAGAAAAGAAAAAGAAAGAAAAAGAAATATGATCTTAGCCACCAGTTCATTGCTAGAATAATTTCTGCTCTCTCAACATGGCCTTTTTTTCCCCCCAGTTAAGTCCATAGTCTTATATATGACTTGCTTGGAACCAGAATTATTCTTCCATTCTAATTTTTACAAATTTGCATGATTAGCTACCATGATTTAGAGCTAGTAGAAGAAAGAGAGTGGCCTCATCCTTCATGTTCCATTGAGGAGTAATGCTTTCTCTACGTCACTCCCATAGGTCTAAATACTGGCCTTGGCTTTATTGTTTCAAAGTTGTCTTATTTGCAGAGTCTTCTATAGTTTATTGAACCATTATACTTAAACACAGAACTTCTCTTTCTCCTATTCCTATTGTTTCTCTTTCTGTTAATTTATGTACACTTGGGTAATAATGCACAAAACAAACACTGACAAAAAATATTTCTGAGAACCTACTTCCCACTTAAAATTGGTCTTAATTTACAGAGCATTTAGGAAATTTGAACTTAATGTACTCCAGGATAATTCATGTTTTTTTTTTAATTGTGAAAATGGTAGACAGAGGGATTAGAGTTACATAAGTAAGTTAGTGAGTACATTATCTAACGAACATTGTTACCTCCTCTTTTGTTTTTCCCTGCCATCCCTTTTCTCCCCACCTCCCCAACTCTCCCCTTTCATCCCCAACTAGTAAAGTTCATTTTCAACATAGTGTCTTGTTCATCTCATTGTAACAATGGGTCATACTGTGTACTTCTTTCAGCATTTTATTTCCCTTCTCCTCCCCACATTAGAAATTTGTATATGCAAGTTGGAGCTCACAGACCTCAAATACATTGGAAACGGGTTATACCATGGAGGAAGAAAATAGAAGAGAAACAAAAAAATCACATAATACATGGTAGATTGGTAGTTGGGGTGGCTTTGCTAGGGCATGTTAGCTTGGTGAGGAGAGGAAGAAGTCTCGAGCCACACTCAAACAGATAATGAGAAATGAGACAACCAATGGCTGAAGAATTTCAAGAACAAAGGCAGGGACTTATAGGTAACCTCTAGGGGCAGTGAGGGCAGCAAGGCTGGGCATGTGGTTGTCATGCCTCCCTAGAATGCCCTTGGAAGTGAGGGCCAACTCTGCTGTGGGCTAAGCCTGGCTCTTGCCTTGAAGCAGGCACCAGGCAGGAATTGTCAGCACAGCTTCAGCCTGCCCCAAGGAGGTGGCCTGTTGTGGGTGCTGTAGCCTGGGCAGCTGCTAGGAGGCTATACTCAGCAGGGCAGAGGAAACATGGCTGGTAGGCTCCGCTCCAGCCCAGCCAAGCTCAGGGCCACTTGGGAAGTTCCAGCTCTGGATCAGGACCAGGAACTGCTCCTCAGACAATAGGGCCTCTGGGGACCTGTGCAGTGGCCGCCACGTGTGGGTTGTGAACCTCCTTAGAATGGCCGAGGAGTCTCAATGGAGAGGTGCATTTGCTTCTGTGCCTCTCCCATCTTCTGGATTCCTGCTCTCCTCCTGCCTCCTGCCATGTGCAACTACAGGAGGCAATTTCTCCAATCCACTGAGAGGCAATCCCGGAGATGTTCACAGGACTTTCCAGCTGCTTCACCATGCATGCAGGGCTCACAGGGTGCCATCCTCCAGGCAAAGTTTACCACCATTTCAGCTTGGCCGCCCCTGTCTAAGGACCACAAACTGCATTCTTACACATAAATCCAGGGGTACACAAGGCCATCCTGCAGTCTAAGGCATCCTTTCCTTCCTCCTGCTCAGGTGTGGAGCAGCTGTGGAGCCAACTCCAACATCATGATTGATTATCTGAAAAGAAGAGGAAAAAAGCTTCATTGTTCCAGATACAGCTGCCCCTGGGGTTCTCTGTGTACACTAGCCTTGTGCTTAGCTAAAGATCCCCAAAGACCACCGTGGAGCCAGTTGTCACGTGACCACATTAGGGTCATTTATTGCAAGGTCGAGCCTGGACTCACAACTGTCACCATTGCAGTGGGTCAGAGTTGAGATCCCCGACCCTTCTGTTAACTGGGTAATCTTATAACAATCTTATTGGCTAGCGAGTGCAGGCTAAGCAATAAGCAATGATTTGTGGAGGAGAAGGGGAAAAAAAACAAATCATTTAAATAGGGATACAGGTGGACCCATTGCAACAATGAGATGTACAAATTCTTATGGAGAAAAACTAACTCTACAACTTTGGTGAGGGGAAGGGGGGAGGAGGATTCGAAGGGGGAGCAGGGGGACAATGGGAAGGGATGGGAGGGGGAAACAAAGGAGGAGGCTACAATGCTTGATAAGAAATGTACTCCTTATCTTGCCCATGTATCTGTAGCTCCATTGTACAGTATTTTCACAATAAAAAGTAAAAAAAGATAAAAAATTAAAAATAATCTGTAGCTTTAGGTATTTCCTGTCATCCGCTGAAGGCTATTGCTAGGGGAGTTATGGGCAGAACTTTATTGTGACATTTCACGGTTTTTCCAGGAACCTGAGTTCTAACTTTCAGTAAATGTCTACTTACAATGGGTACTTTCAGTAAAGGCTTTCACAATGGATAGTTTCGGAGTATTCGGTGTCTAAGTCCAGAATGCCTGTGCTTTGGCAAAGATCTCTCACTCGGTGTGTGTGTGTGTGTGTGTGTGTGTGTGTGTGTGTGTGTGTGTGTGTGTGTCTGTGTCTGTGTCTGTGTGTGTCTGTGTGTGTGTCTGTGTGTGTTGTGTGAGAGAGTCAGACACAGCTGAGGTTTGGGGTAAAATTCTCCTTCCCTTCAGCATTGAGTTTTGGTATCTATTGTTTGTCCCACCTCCCCAATTTTGAGTTCTAAAGTTGTCCTTCTAAATACTTTTATCCTTTGATCTTCTTGATATTCAGATTCCTAAGGTCTGCTTGTGAACTTCAACATTTGCTTCATGAAGGTGATGCCTTTCTTCCATCTTTTATGAAGCCATTTGCTCTCTTTAAATGCAGTTTATGCTGTGTTAGTGGTTTTACTTAGCCCAGACTGTGGTGGCCCAGGCACTGACTGTTAATTCTGAGATTAGTTTAGGCCAATATGAGATACTATACTTTCATTATATCAATGAAAGGAGTTCAGCATCTTTATTGAAACAATTTCCTGGCTGAAAATACAAACAAAAACATCCAGTGATATAAATGTACAATCTGTTGTTTTTAGTTAATTGTGCACCACTGTAATGAAAAAAAAATCTTTTTAGTAACTGAAATGAGTATTTGTAATGGGAAAAAATCAAATGTTATAAATCTTAAAAATTGATCAATTACCAAAGAAAAAGAAAAACACTAATCAGGAATGAAGTACAAATGTAAGTGTTTAATAAATAAATGAAATTTTTGAGATTCATATCCACATAGCAAATAAGAAGGAAAATAAAGAGGAAAGTCACTGAGATCCTATCTTACACACCAGAATAGCTACCATCACTCAAATAAATAAACTGCTGGAGAGGTAAATAAATCAGGAACTATATTTGGTTTTGTGGCATTGTAAACTAGTGTAACCCATAGGGATATCTTAATGGAAGTTTACACAATACCAAAAAGACAGATATTTTGATGACCTTTACTGCAATTGGATACATATTGAAGGAATATAAATCAACATGAACATACATGTTCATGGCAGCAATATTCTATAGCAACCAAGCTGTGTAATCAACCTAGATGCACCAGAAAGAGGGAATGAAGAAAATGTGCTATTCATAGCTATAAACATGTTCTGGTATATGAGAAGTGAATGTTTGTACTGTATCATTGCTAAATATTTTGAATATATACCTAATCATCCTACTTTCACTAAGTTTTGTGGCATTGTGTTTTTGCTTTAATGACGAACATCCATATTGATTTTCAGACCAATTGCAATAGGTTGAAGATTTCCTATAATATGTAGATATTAGATCAAAATTTAAATATATCAATGAACACATAGAGGACCATCATATATAGTTTATAATTTGAAGCAATTTTAAGAAGGCAACAGTTGGGTGAAAAGACGATGTTAGAAGCTTAAAAAATACACAGACATGGAAAAATACCAAAAAAATGTGCAACTAATTACTGCTAATAGTAAAATATTTTTCTCAAGTATTAACAATGAAACTATTAAAATAATACTTAATAATATCAAATAAATATGCCCCTGAAGAAAATGTACTATAGATATATGTTTCCCCATAATTTGTTTTACTTTATAACAAATGGATTAGAAGATGCTAACACATTCAAGTGTCATTGATTGAATGCAGCAAAGGAAAGTAACAGAGAAGTAGAGAAAGTAACAGAGAAGTAGAGAGTAAGAACAACCTGGGGTATGGATAAAGATTCTCAGTAGAACTTTGTAAGGAAAGAATATGCTCTGTTTTCCTGATCAAAATAGAGCTAGGACAGCTAACTTTTGACAGAACACTTGTAATGTAGAGTAGTGGAGTTAGTAATTTAGATAGTAATTTATTACATTTATTCCCTAATCTTATGATGTGATTCCCTAATGATGTGAGTTTTCCTAGATTTTCTTTTTTTTTTGGGGGGGTGTCCGGTCCTGGGGCCTGAACTCTGGCCTGGGCACTGTCCCTCAGCTCTTCAGCTCAAAGCTAGCGCTCTACCACTTGAGCCACAGAGCCACTTCCAGGTTTTTCTTTTTGCTTATGTGGTGCTGAGGAATGGAACCCAGGGCCTCAGGCATGCAAGGCAAGCGCTCTACCACTGAGCAACCTTCCCAGCCCCCTGATTCTAGATTTTCTGAGCCCTTTTTTTCAGACAAAATCTCTAAATTCCTCACCCTGCCAATGGTTCTTCTGCTTCTCTCATTTTTCCTTGTTTCTGAACTAAACTCCTGTCACAGTTTGGTTCATGAGAAAGAGCTGGAGAAATATGAGGATGGCTTGGAGTCTGAGCTAACATCCACTCCAGCTTGGAGGATCTGGTAAAGGACTTTCACCTGGGTCTCAGAATCAGATATTAATTGACCTCTTTGGAAATGGAGAAACTCACTCACTCAGGAAGAATCTGTCATTCCTTGATTTCTCTGAAGAGATTCGATACTAGGGCACAATTCAGAGAATGAGCTTTCCCATTGTCAGAAGGAACATGTTGAAAACTAAAAGTGGCCTCAGGTCCCAATGGGCCAGTCAGAAGCCAAGAGATCACAATTTCCTCCTCATCAGGGACCTTCCGGTAGGAATAGAGTCTGAGCAAAGTCTGACATAAACTGAGACTGGGCCTAAGGTGGAAACAAAAGAATGACCCTCACTTTGATTACAAGGGATTTATGTAGTGAGACATGACAACTTCCTTCATATAAGAAAATTAAAGTTTTCTCGCTGCCACTTTGCAGGAGGTCAGTTTCCCCAAAGGAGAAGTTGTTAAATGTTGTGACTGCCAGTTTGCTCTGTAGGCTGTTGTCTCTCTCACCGCTTCTCATGTCAGGAATGCATTGCTTCTTTCAGACACTCAACTACCTGTACTGACTCCTAGGCAGGAATACTGTAGGCTGTTCTTTGGCTAACCTCTTGCATTTAAAGTAGATTAGGCCCAGGCTCTGCTCATGCCAAGAGGTAGATGCAAGAGGTGAATATAAGCTCAGATTTGTACAGAACCACGATCATATTGAAAAAAAATAAATTAAATAAATAGTTGAGTAATTTAGGGTTTATAGCCACAAAATTTAGGTAATTATTAGTAATACACCTAGAATCATGGATTAGGAAGAGAACTGTGAAGTAGGTTCAGGATACAATGGAAAAGACAGACCATAGCCATAAGAGGAGATGAGAGTATGAAGGAACTATTGGCATAGGTCCATTTATTATCTTAGGAGTGACCTTGGATAGGAGGCTTTTAGAATAATATCTAAAAGAGAGGGACTTGTTGGGCACTGGTTGCTCACACCTGTAATCCTAGCTACCTGGGTGGCTGAGATCTGAGTATTATGATTCAAAGCAATCCCAGGCAGAAAAAGCCAGAAGCGGTGCTGTGGTTCAAGGGGTAGAGCACGAGCCTTGAGCTCAGGGACAATGCCTAGGGTTCGATTCTTCAGTGCCACATAAGCAAAAAAAAGCCAGAAGTGCTGTTATGGCTTGAGTGGTAGGGAACTAGCCTTGAATTGAAGAGGTGATGGACAGTGCTCAGGCCCAGAGTTCAGGCTCCTTGTCCGGCCTAAATAAAAACAAAAAAAATAAAACAAAAAAACTTCCAAACTTATCTTTTCTCATAATTGAAGAGAGGCTCCTTTTACAGAAATTCTCCTTATCTAGCTCAAGGTCATCAAAACTTCAGTAGACTTTTCCTGTTGAGATGTAATGCACCTAACTTTACTGAACCGAATCATGGCTGGGAAAGTATGGACATAGATACGTTCGTTGTATTTTTCCTAATGAATATATAACATTCAGTTATTATATATAATATAGAATATATTATACATTGTATAAATATATTAAATAGATTATAACATGTATTACATATTAACAGACTTCCTCATTTTAGATGTAGGAACAGGCAACATATTGAAAGAAAAATGTTTGAATTTCTGAGTTATTTCTCTACCACGGGACAATACCAGGTTTCATTCTTATTACCCAAAGAGCAACATAGGAAAGCGTGGCCCATGGATGTGGTTCTCTGGATTTTGGAAATTGTAATCATATATATATATATATATATATATATATATATATATAATGAAAAATATTGAATATGTAAAACTATAACAACAGATAAATAAGTGAATACCCATGTGCACACACTCCCAGTCACTTTCATGTATAAGACTTTCTTTTCTATGCTCCTATTCACCTACACAGAGAGTACATGAGTTGCCCTTGAATTGTCCTGGAAGTTCTTTATTGGGATACTGTAACTTCACATCCTTTGTTCCCTAAGTAGTCAGATGCTATGTATTCAATAACAAAACTGTTACAAGCAAAAGTATCCACCCTGACACATAGAGGAACTTGGATTCCAGAAATGCCACAAATAAGTGGGAGGTACAGCAGTACTTTTCAAAATTGAATAGACTACATATTTATTAGAAAGCTTGTAAGAAAAAAACTTCAGCGTAGGATGATACACTTGAAGAAAAGTACAGTTTAAATTACATATAGCCGGGAACTGCAATAGACACTAATTAAGAATTTAAAAAAAAATAAATTACATATGACATCAAATTACAAAGTTCCAGGGCATTTCCCTACTCTTGAAAACTAGAGTAATACATATTAAAAATAAATAAATGAAAAGACAAATGTTTTATACCAAATTTCAAAACATACTATATGTTATACAAAAGAAATGCTATAAGCATGCGTTTTACAGTCTAGTAAAATCATATGGCATGAAGAATCTGATTAACTGATTCATAAAATCAATACAATGCAGTTAAAACATCCGATATCTCAAGTGTTAACTTAGCAGAATACTTTCAATCTATGGTGTCTATTTTGCATATTATCCAGCCCTATCCATCCCACAATGGCAGAAGGTTTTTCCTGAGAAAGTCCAGAGACCCGTCTACTGTGAGTGCTCAATGTAAACCTGTTCCAATTCTCTTTTATTTGGGCATGTGTTAGACTGACTATCCGTTAACTTGCCAAAGGCACAATTTGGACAGGCTTCCAGTAGTGATATTTTAGCTCTCAGAAAAAAAGGGAAATTGAAGACAGAGGGAAAATCTACCAGATCCCTGAAAGATTTCTATCATTGTGCTAAACCTGTAGCTTTCTACTGACAGTTGAACAAACTGCAGTAATTGCACTCCAACCACATGTCCAAAAAGAGGCTTTCCAAATATTGGCCTATTTTCACTTTGGTAAATCAAGACACACTATTGTGGCCCCGTTTAACTTAAACTATCAGCTATGGTTGGCCCAAAGGATAGTTGAACTTACGAATTTCTTAAATTTTAGGTCATCACACAATCACTTCATAACCCTTAAACATTAAAAATACCTACCCATATAAGTCTGCATTACATACTTATTACGGTTTTTCTTCATTTTTCATGTGTTACATATTTGTGTATCACAGGGCTTAGCTCTGTAATATTCCTTCTCATGTTTTTTACCACTGAGTACAGTAATTATTTCTGTATTTTTTCTCCATCTCTGTTTACTTTAATTCAAGTCCTTAATAGCATCCTGTCCATTGACAACTCCTAACTACTGATTTTAACAAACTCAAAATATCCCAAAGTGAGCTTTGATCTCTATCTACAAACCAATCCCTCATTACTATCTGATTAAGTGATAACTCTTCCAGCTGTCTTCTCAAAATACCTTGGAGTCATTTCAGACTTACATACTTTTTCACACCTCATATTTAATCTATGACCAGGTTTGGACAAATTAACTAACTGTATATTTTAGGAAGCATATATATGTGTATATACACACACACACACACATACACACACACACACACACACATACACACACACACACACACACACACACACATATATATATATGGTATATGAGTGCTAGTACTATGACTAAAATTTGTGGCCTAGGTTCTTTTATTTTTTTTGGGGGGGGGTCTGGTCGTGGGGCCTGAACTCTGGGCATGGGTGCTGTCCTTCAGCTCTTCAGCTCAAGGATAGTGCTCTACCACTTGAGCCACAGCACCACTTTCAACTTTTTTCTTTTTGCTTATGTGGTGCTGAGGAATTGAACCCAGGACCTCATGCATTCAAGGCAAGCGCTCTATCACTGAGCCACCTTCCCAGCCCCTTACTTTTCTTTTTGGTTCAGTCTTTATTTGGTATAAAGATCACCTACAATGCCATTACCCACACCCTTTTAATTTAAAAATATGTATATTCTGTAGCAATGTTATTGTCATTATAACCATAATTAGGAAGATAATGTGGGTTCATCTGCTCCATACATCTTGAAAGGTAATGAATGTGAAACTTACAGAATATCCTCAGATATGCCTGGTGGAAACCTGGATTTGAATTATGGTTCTACAGCTGATCCGTATTGGGTACTTGGGAAATTTGTTTGGCCTTGTTGCCTACTTCTGTTTTTAATAAAATACTTAATTCATTTCCTAACTGGAAGAACTATCATGAGCACTAAAATTACCCTAATGCAGGTGCAGTGCTTGGAATGGTGTCTTCACATTGTGTAGTAGGTCCCAAAGAAGTCAGCTTCCATCAACATTGTCAGAACATCCTTCCTGAAGGACTTAAGAAATATGTACCCAACTGATGTTAATATCTGTGAAAACTTACATTTACAAAAAAAGGTCTTGTCTTCATATGAAACAATTAAAGTAATGTTGGGGCTGTCCTGTGGCTTTTAGTCTGAAGGAGTTTTGCCTAAATTTTATTCTTACTCTATTAGTAGTAGCAGTAGCATTCTTTAGTGCTACCCTTCATTTTTCTAGTTCTGTGTTCCGTTTGGAATACTATTGTAACTTAGTTTATAATCTTTGTTATTAGAATAAATAAATTACAACTGCTGAAGTTTTAAATAAATAGACAATTTTAGGTGTGCATTACATTTTATGTGCTTAATACTTTCCTGAAATTATTCCTTTTAAATTATATATCCAAAACAAACTATTTTTTAAGATTTCTTATATGATTTATAGATTTATTTTATGAATCTTATATGATTTCTTAGAGATCCATAAATAAAACATCTCAGAACAGGAAAAATTAGATAAGAAGTTATAAAAATACTGTTGTGGTGTCTTAATGGCTAAGTGTATAGAACATGTAACAATACAGTTGGAAGATTCATTTGCTCTTTTTTCTATTCTCTCACCCTTCATTGTAGAAACTTTCTCACTATGAATTTCCAAGTGGTCTGGATATTTCAAGCCTCATCTCAGTGACAGAAGTGATGGGATTAGGGACATGTGCTCCTATGACTGGCTTTTAGGAAGTTCACAATAAAGCAATACCAGTACATATAAAGAAACTTTTGTGAGTGATGTGCATTGACTTCCTCAATTGCCAAAATTAAATTCATATGTCAAAACATCAAATTACTTACAGCACAGAGTAGAAGCTAAGTCAGTAAAATGTATAGGAAGATTTTCCACTGAGAATAATTGCAGGGGGTGTTCATCACTCTTCCATTGAAAATGTACAGCCCATCATTCTACTTTAAACTCTAGAATATTTCTGATCTGAAGACAATTATAACACACCAATGTGCTATGAGTGCTGAGCAGTTTATGTGTGTATTACTGTAATATATGTAAAATCTTTGGAGGTATGGAGTGGCCTGACCTTCAAACTTCATTTTGTGTTGTTAAGTTTCATGGAAAAAATGTTCACAATTATGCAATTCACACTCATCTAAGAGTGAATCGGGCAACTGAGATAAGACATTTGGGTCATCACTCCAGTGACAAGGTTTGTGACCTATGAAATAAATAACATTATTTCACAATGTATATGTGTTTCTGAAAATTTATGCAATACCAAATACCAAATGAACAAAAGGGACAATTGTCCATCTCTTATATATATCCGAAGTAAAGATACACCTGAATTATACTTTCTTGTTAGAGGATCACAGAATGACTGGTGATGTTTGGTTTCTTTCCAGGTGCTCCTATACATTTGTGAATCATCTCTGAGGAAGTGTTTTCCATAGTTTGTTTTGAGGTGTCCCGAATATCAGTACTGTCACTAACCAGAACCATGGCACAGCAAAGATGTTGGGATACCTGGCCAAAGAACTGAGAAATCACAGGAAGTGATAGGAAAGAAGACACCAGAGGACCCAAAGCCTCATTGCCAGGTTCTGGATTCCCAAATCCTGTTTAAAATGCTTTATATTCATTCTACTACAGGGGTGGGGTAATGAGTGGCTACAGGTATGTCCACAAACTGAGGCATCAATCTAGTTTGTGGTTACAACTATTAACTGAGGTATTGTTTGTATACATAGTGATAATTGAATCCCTTATTTTTAAGGAGCAGAAGGGAGCAATAATCATTACAACCATAGCACAGACATACATCTTGTTTCCAAAGTCTTAAACTTTTAGTGTCCAACAGCTCTAACTTAAATACTTTTGAGGTAATAAATCATACCCCTGTCTTCCCTTAACTGTTTGACCTTTCCAGAGCACAGCTCTCAGCCTTTTGATTGCTGTTTGAGATGGCTTCCCAATATATCCCTTTCCAGGTATAACAGTTTGACTCTAGAATCCCTCACAAGTACTATTACAGATGGGTTATTTTGAAAGGGATATTTTTTCTAGGGTAGGTTCAATGTTTTAAATTTTATTTTATTTAAAGGTACTGCACAGAGTGTTTACAGTTACATGAGTAAGTTACTTTCCTTGATGAATATTGTTACCCACTCCATTGTTGTTCTCCTATCCTTTCCCACCCCCAACCATACCCCCCACCCCAAACTTGTAAAGTTCATTGCCGGTATATTGTCTTGTGAATATCATTGTTGCAATGGGTCACTTCTTTCATCATTATGTTATTTCCCTTTCTTTCTCCAAATCAGATAATGTATATACAAGATGGAAGGTACCAGAATCAAGACAGAGATGTCCAGAGATAAATCAAAGACAAATGAAATAAAATAAGATCTATTTACACTTCTTTACTGACATCAAGGTTGATATCTGAAAAAAAAAGTAATTGTTGTTTCCATGTCTTGGAGTCCATTTCAATTAGCATCATTTTGTATGGTCAACTGTACATAGCTCTAGAGCCAGCAATCCCATTCATGAGCATTTGTCGAAATTATCTCTAGATAGCTAATGGATGAAAAATGGAATTGAAAATAGCAAAGGAAAACAAATCAAAATTCAGGTATTATGATTTTGCAATTCTAATATGAAAGAACTGAAGCTTTTGTTTAATGAAGAAGAAAGTTTAGCCTGTAATTTCAATGCAAGGCATCAGTTGTAATGAGTCTAAAGTCTTTTCCTTAAAGATATCCAAGAGTAATATACTCATCCTCTGAAGAGTATATAAGTAATTATTTTAATTAGCTTTGCTTAATATTAATTTACGTGTAGAAAATAAGTTAAAATATCTTCTCTCAGGCTGGGAAGGTGGCTCAGTTGTAGTGTTTGCATGCAAGAGTCCCTGGGTTCAATTCTTCAGTACTACATAAGCAAAAAGAAAAAACCCGGAAGTGGCGGTGTGGCTCAAGTGGTAGAGCGCTAAACTTGAGATGAAGAGCTGAAGGACAGCGTCCATGTCCATAGTTCAAGCCCCACGACTGGACTCCAAAAAATGAAACACTAAAACTACCAGCACAAGTATGTTTTTGGCAGCATTATTACCATATCTAAGATATGGAACCAGTCCAGATGCCCCTCAGTAGATGAATGGATCAGGAAAATGTGGTATATATACACAATGGAATTTCATGCTTCTATGAGAAAGAATGGCATAGCCCCTTTCTTAAGAAAATGGAAAGACTTGGAAAAAAATCATTATGTGAAGGAAGCCAGACTCAAAGAAACATAGGCTCTATGGTTTCCCTAATTTTTATTAATTCATATATGCTTAGGATAGTCCTGGCAGATAGGTTCATTTTTTACACTCTTAATATTCGCTGTGTGTGTTTGTGTGTGTGTGTGTGTGTGTGTGTGTGTGTGTGTGTGTGTTTGTGTGTGTGTGTGCCTGTGTGCAATAATGAAACTGACTCAGAGCCTCAAAATCTTGTTTGTTTTTTTTCACTCATGACTGACTGAATCTGTACTATTTTAACCAAGGTTTCACTATGTGTTTGATTGAACAATTGAACATAAATGTCTCGTGGATTGCTACCCCAGCCATCTGTGAACCATGGTCTTACAATCTCAGCCTCATGAGATGAGATACTGGCATCTAGCTCTATTGCCAAGTGTCATTTCTTCGTTTTGATTTGTTTTGTTTTTGTTGTTTTTGTGCATCAAAAATCAGGACTATTCACATAAAATTGTGTGTTGTTTAAAGATTACCTTAATAATGTAATCCTTTTACATCCCATTATGTGATTTGATTTTTTGAACTCTATTGTTGCAGTCAAGTCACTTATATATAATTTGAATCTTCTTGTCTTGGTTTTATAGGGTGTTAGGTGTTTAAAAACAGAATTTATCAAGGTTTATCTCTACACTACTGAAGCAGGACCTTTATTATTACTCAATGTCCTGTAAATCATAAGTTTATCACTACTTGAGGCACCATATGAGCACAAATAGTTTCCTATAATACCTACACATATTTTAGAGCTCAATGCCATGCAAGGCACACTTCTGTCAAATATGCAAGGACATTCTTTGTGATTCTCCATGGATTTTCACGGTTCTTTTCTCTATTCTCCAGTGTTAGGTCCTATGATGGTCATGTTGATTTTCTCCACTCTTATATTCATCATTGCATCTTGGGAACTACTGGTATGCATTACTGTACTTCTGTCTATTCTCCTTGTGCTTCGGCTTGTACCCCTCTGACCTGGAAGGGCTAAGAATTGGGGATATTTGCTTTACTCTTTATCTCAGACATCTATCTTTACTATCTAGAAATACATTCATTGAATTCCTTCGTAAAGTCTAATGTCTTGAAAATTATTACTGCATTTTCATGGCTTTGTTATTTGGCATTAGGGAAGAACATAGATCAGTACTGTAATTTAGGTTAAAGATTATTGCAATCATACTTCAATAGATATTCTTCATTGGATAATGTGTATTTCAAGGTCTGCCTGCCTGCTTCCTTTTCACTGTTTTGTTTATTTTTCAATGTAGTCTTTTCTTCTGGAAAATATTTATGTGCCTAGTGAAGATCAATTCTTACTGTAACTATTCATTAATTTTATTCCAACCTCATTTCACAGATCCCTCTGAGTTTCTTCAGGGTCTGTATAGTGCTTCACATTTTTAAATATGTTTTAACATCGATGTATCCAATGCTGAAGACACATTCCTTAAGTCACCATTTTGATGACTGAAAAGCAACCATGCTGCAATCTCACATATGGCAATTTTCTGGTTTTCAATTCTTTTAGATTAAAACTGATGCTGCACAACAAATATTCTGTGTACAATTTTATATTTTCCTAATTATTTTAATATACTTCCCATATTATATAAAGTTAAAACATTATCACTTACTTAGTTTTAGGATTTCTAAAACGGTCAGAGTAAAAGTTCTATTCATTCACAATTATAAGATAATAGAGTGTCCATTATGACCAAGTGAGATATGTAAAATTTTTTTTGTAGTTCTTAAAGGTTGTGCTGGGGAATCCAGTCCAGTGCTTCATATTTCTTAGTCTACTGTGGGCCTCTGAGCCTGATGTGACCTGTGGTTTTATTTTCACTCAACAGGAATTTTAAAAAAATTCAATAGGAAGGAATTATTACTTGCTTACTTTCTCCAATATCTCTCGCATACATAAAAGTAATATAATTCTATGCTGACTGAAATGGTTTTCCTATTGAATAATTGTTTATTTTTTGTAGCCGCACTCTTTACTAAATCTTGTCCCTTTCCTATCTCCCCTTCCCATAAAACTTGACTGGATCCACTAGAAACCCACTTCCAGTCAGCCTGGTCCTTAAAAAGCCCAACGTTAACTAACCTACCCTCTGGTAGTCCTGCTATAAACTTTCAATGGCCTGACTGCAACCAGAATCCTTCCTGAAAGCCCTCCTCTGCTACAGGGAAATCGTTCTTCCACTCCACCCCTTCCTGGAATCCCTGCTCTGCACCACCAGAAACCAAACATATCCATATCTCCTCCTAATATCCACCTTGTTGCAACAAGAACTCCGCCTACATTGGGCTCCTCCCTCTAATCCTAACTTCATCCACCAGATACCCTGTCCCTAACTACTCTATTCCCTGAGTCCCATTGCTCCCATATTCTATTACTTCCAAGCTCCTCCCGTCCCTTTCATACCCCACTCCCAACCAAACTTCTCCCTCAACCCCTCCTGGTTTCATCAGAAACTCGATCCATAACTAGTCTAAGTAGCCGAACTTTTCAAGCCCAGCCCTGAACCTACCTCTTCCCACAATTCCCTTCATGCTACACCAAAAACCCTCCACCTCTCTATAACTGCCCTTGTAGCCCCACCTTAGTTGACCAGAAGCTTCTCACACAGCCCATCTCCTGCTTGGAAAGCCAGCCCTGCTCCACCACAGGCCTCTGTATCTCCCATATCTACTCTCTCAATGGCTTCATTGTTCCCATGATGAATCCTCTTCTTATTGGCTCCTCCCACAGAGCCACACCCTACTCAACCCTGCCCATAATTACTCTACACCTTTGTAGACCTTCCACTCCTTCTCAAAGTCCCTCTTCCAATTAACCCCATGGCTCCAAGCCCTGACCTGCTCTAGAAAACCCCCACCACACTATCCCATCTCTTGACACCCACATTGCTCCACTGCAAACTACTGCATCTGTTGGCCTCCCTCTGAAAGCCTCACCAGACTCAACTGTAAATCCCTGTCCCTTCATAATCCCTTTTTGAAGATTGCCTTGCCCTACTGGAAACCCTGTCCAATTCTAATGTCCTGCCTTGCAAAACTGAAATCCCCACCCAAACTTACTGCTCTTTTCGAAGTGGTAACTGGCTACATCAGAAAACCTGTCCTAAATAGTCTAGTCCACTGGATCCTATCTCTGCTCTCACAAAGCTCTGGTCATGAAAAATTCCTCCATACATTGTTATTACATCCTGCTCTGCCAGAAACCCCACCTCCACCATAACACACTTCCCAAAGGTCCGCCCCTTACTAGCCCACTTCTTTCTAGCACCACTCTGCCCTCTCACAGACTTTGAAAAGCCTCTCCCTCATAGCTCTGCATTCCTGCACCAGAATCCCCACCTTTTGTCAGCCTCTTGCCTTCATTATCTTCCCTGCCTTATGGGAAACCTCACCCTACATATCCCACCAGGGCTCACAGTGCTAAACCACAACCCCTCCTCTAAGTAACCTCCTCCTCTATAGCCTTGTTCTTCCTTTTCAAAGCTCTGCCCCAAATAGCCTCTTCCCCAGTGACCTTGCCCTCTTCCACTGAAAACCCATCCACCTGCCAGTCTCCATCCTAAAGTCCCACCTACTCCACAAGAGACCCTGCTCCTAACAAGTCTAGTCTTTCCTGTCCCCTCCCTGCTGTCTCAAAGCCTTACACAGACTGGCTTTCACCCTCAAAGCCCCGCCCTGCTTTACCACAGAGGCTGTCCCAATACCAACTCCTCCCTTGAACCAGACAGGGCTCCACCAGAAACCCCACACCACATCATCCTTGAAGTTCCCACCTAGGAACTTTTATTACAAATGTGATTTTATAATGGTCACAGAATTCATACTAATCAATATAATAAGAAAGCAGTATTGACAAAAGACAACAAAAATTAGTTAGCTATTAGATGCCTTAGTCTAGTTTGGGGTTCTGTTAACAGGCAGATTCACATTGTGTGAAAATGTGTGAAGATGATTCCTCTAACTGGAAAGCATTCTTTGAAGTATCAGTAAGGTTTCATGAGTGATCATTTTATTTCTAGAATTTTGGTCCACATTTGTGTCCATTAACTTATAAATATGTTATTTTAACTCCTTTGGTTTGGTTGAGGAAAGAGTATTAAGATGTAAAAAGATGACTTTCAAATCATCTCTCTAATGAATAATTTTGGACTTACATCCTTTACTATGTACCAGAATTTTTAGTAACAGAAATTCTCTACCAGAATCCCCTTTGAATTTCCTAATTCCACTAAAGTGCCCTTTGGAAAAGATTGAAGTGAGATTATACAGGTAGAATGCCAGAAATAAAAACGTATTTGAGATCATAACAAAATCATGATAAAGACCCTACCCATTGTGGTTTAAATTTTCTAATGAAAGGAACTTAAGCATATTTAACTGCAGACTTTCTGAAGACTAGAAGACAAAAATATAAGAAATGCCCTCCTATACCACGGTTCTGAAAACAAAACAAAACCAAGGCAAGACAACATAATGAGACAGAAGGGAATGAGAAACTTGTACATGTGATATAGAATGTAAAGATACACTGAATCAGGTAAAAATAATTTTGGACACAATGCCTGGTTGTTCAATATATTTCATCGTATATATTGTTCCTTTTTAACCTGTGACATAATATAAGTCTCAGCAGGGATCTGCCAAGGTAATTGTGTAGTGAGTCAATTTCATCATTGCAAGATCATCAGGATGATAAACTCCCACACACCTTAACATACCTGCAACAGCACTAGACATACATTCCTATTGGTACAACAGTGTAGGGCAGACCTGTATTTAACCCAAGTTTTGTATGCGGTATGCTATGGTTTTTTTCAGGCTTGATTCAAAATGTCTCTGCCCAGAATTAAATGAAGGCATTTATAGCTAAAATGATTTAGGGTCATTGTTAACATCTAATGCCTGCTGAGGTATTTCTTTATACCTCTTCTTTTCCCTTTCTTTCTTCCTCCCTTTCTTTCTTCCTCTCTATCTTTCTTTTCTTTTCTTTTCTTTTCTTTCTTTCTTTCTTTCTTTCTTTCTTTCTTTCTTTCTTTCTTTCTTTCTTTCTTTCTTTCTTTCTTTCTTTCTTTCTTCCCTTTTCTTTCCTCTTTTACGAAATGAGTATGAATTTAAATATTTTGTTTGGGAGTTCCGGGAAGATGGCGGAGGAGAAGCTGGAATCTGAACAAGCTCTCGCATAGAAAGCAGCTTTAGAGTTCCAGTGAACAGTCCTAAGCCAGAGAATCACACCAAGTGTGCCATCACAGGACAGAGAGTTAGACAAGAGAGGGGAAGCCAAGGCAAAAAGAAGCGCCGAGTGGTCGCCAGCAGCCGCCACGGCGGCGGCGGCGGCGACAGGGTCGCAAGCGGCAGAGACCACAGCCGGGGGCCATACCTGAGCGCTCACACAGAGAGTCCGGGACGAAGGAGCCAGACGCAGCGGGCGAGCGGATTCTACTCAACACCAGCAAGAATCAACAAAGAGCGGACATCTTCACCCTGCAGCTTGCAGACCAGAGACGACCCAGGATCCAAGACTCGGCACCAGAGACGACCCAGGATCCAAGACTCGACGTGAGTACAAGCCCGACATCCTCACTCCTCAGGGAGCAGAGGAAGGAAGGCCACCCCTCCCCCCCCCCAGCACCGGTGATCTCCATCTTGGATACCGACAAAGCTCGGAGTTGCTGCTAGCTCCAGCTCAGGCCTTGGAATAAAATGAGTCATTTAGCAGGTCACAAGAACTTAACGCCGAAGTGACCTGCCAGACTCAGCTCCATCCAGGGAAAAGTCACCCAGCTCAGGCGCCAGCCTAACCTCACTGGGTAACCAGAGCCAGAGGCTGCCCCTCCCTCTAGCAGCCACCACAATCAATTGAAAAACAGAAACCCTGAGAATGGCTCCAGGCTGGGCGCTGTGAGCTTTATCACAAAAAAGCCCCAGGGAAAAGCTACTGTTTGTTGAAAGGCCTCAACGCTACCCAGAACCTAGCCTCATCACCACATCCCCCTCTTTTGTGACTCTCAAAGCAGACCACCCTCCCAGAAAACTAACCTGGGAGGGGGATCTCAAAATTTTGGGTAAAGCAGAGCATTTTTCTGCCTCTTCCAACCAATCGACTTAAGAAACCAATCAAGCCACAGGACCTCAAGCTGACCAGAGACTCCAAGAGACTGGTTGCAGATAAAAGGGAGATACAGGATTCTTCCCACTCCTCCCCCCCCCAAAAAAAAAAAATCAAAAGACTTTTTTTTTCTTTTTTTCTTTTTTTTTTTTTCTTCTTCTTTTCTTTTTTTTTGCTTGTTTTTTGTTTTTTGTTACCTTATATATATATATATATATATATATGTATATAAATTTTTTCCCTTCTAAAACTTTTATTAATCTTTAATTTTTGCCTCTTCTGAAAAAATAATTGTTTTCCAGTAACTTTTTTTTTCTCATCTTATAATTTTTATTTCAGAATTACGTGAATGAGAGTTTTCCTTTCTTTTCTTGTCTTCTTTCTCTTTTTCTTTCTTTCTTAATTATCTTTTTGTTTTTTATCTAGCTCTACTGAACTTCTGATCTTTTCTTCTCCCTTAAAGCTTTTCATATCTCCTCAATGTCCCTCCCCTTCTCTGAACATATTCACATTCCTCTCTAAATAGATGGTCTTTTAACCTCTATAATAACATTAATTTTTACGTTTCTATTCTTTTTCTGGTCTCTCTTTATTCCCCTTTCCGTCTCTTCTTTTTCTCTCTCTCTCTACTTGCATCCTACCCAACCCATTTCCTGCACTGTGATTAGGACATAGTTAACTCTCCTTGTGCCTCCCAACACCAATCTATTCCGATTTTTTACCCACATCTCTCACTAATCCTAATAATTTCTGGTTTTCCAAATTCTTTTCTGCGGTTCGAAGTCCTTTAACATATAGTCGTTTGATGTTGAATAGATGTATCTGTTGAACTAGATTGTATCTGTAGACTATTGACTGTACAAATGCAAACTTTGGTTGATGGTTGCCTTAAGATAGTGTTCTAGCACAAAACTGGTGCAATCTTTATCTCAAATGGGCCGAGTAAGCCGGAAAAACACAAGAAAAATGGCAAATTTGGGTATCTCAATTCCCAACCTTGATAATCAGGGATTAGAACAGATAAAGAATAATCCAGAGGAGAGTTCCCAAATAGCTCTACAAACACTAATAGCAAACATGATAAATGAGAAGTTTGACAATGTACAAAGGACTCTGTATGAGCGTGATAGGGAGAGAGAGGAGGCATCCCAGAAGTTTATACAGGAATATCATAAGCGTGAGGAAGCTTCTCAAAAACAGATACAGGATTTGCGTGAACAACTTGAGAATACTCAAAGAGAAAGGGAGGAATGGCGTGAGCAGGCAGAGAACACTCAAAGAGAACTGCAGGAATCCCACAGAAGGGAGGAAACTAATCAAAGAGTAATTCACGAATTAAGAGACCAGGTAGAGAATACACAAAGATCACTAAAGACATTCATGGAATCCATTAACAAAGAGCTGAAGGAAGTCAGGGAGACCACAAAGGGAATGCTGAATGGAACCCAACAGAAGGAATGGGAGTCCAAAGAAACCATAACCAATCAACTAAGTGATTTGAGAACAAACACTGAACACCAAATTAAGGAAGTAAAGAAATTCATACAAGACCTAAAACAGAGCTTCAACAAAGAACTTGAAGCCATCAAAGCTGACCAATTAGAAGGAAGAGAGATAAAAAACAAAGTAGAGAGTCTTGACAGCAGGTTAGACCATGCAGAAGATCGAATCTCAGGGATTGAAGACAGCCTAGATATTATAGAGAAAGAATATACAACCATCCAAGACAAGTCCAAGAAATATGATAGGTCTATCCAACACCTGGAGGACACCATCAGAAGGCCCAATTTAAGGATAATGGGTGTAGAGGAGCACCTAGAAACAGAAGTTAATGGTCTAGGAAATTTGTTTAACAGGATCCTAGCAGAGAACTTCCCAAACATACAAAAAGATAGGCCTATTCAGATACAAGAAGCTTTTAGAACCCCAAATAGACCAGACCAGAATAGGACATCTCACCGTCACATTATAATCCACACAGGATCAACCCAGACCAAGGAAAAGATCCTTAAAGCTGTCAAGGAGAAAAGGTTAATCACCTATAAAGGGAAACCAATTAGAATTACCTCAGATTTCTCAGCAGAGACAATCAAAGCAAGAAGAGCCTGGAATGACGTATGCCATGCCCTAAAAACAAACAACTATCAACCAAGAATACTGTACCCAGCTAAACTCTCCTTCATAACTGAAGGCCAAATAAAAACCTTCCATAGCAAAGAAAAATTGAAACAATACATCTCCACCAAACCAGCCCTGCAAAAGATTCTTAAAGATGTCCTACACATAGAAAACCAACAAGAACGCAACAAAGGCCAAGAAATTGCACACAAACTGAGAATCCAAGAACCTTAGGAAGAACCCAGTTTTCACAGCCCCCAAGAAGGTGGATAACATGGCAGGAACTCCCAAATACCTCTCAGTCCTATCTCTTAACGTTAACGGACTGAACTCTCCAATTAAGCGACATAGACTGTCTAGTTGGATTAAAAAACAAGACCCTTCTATCTGCTGCCTGCAGGAGTCACATCTTGCCCGTAAAAACAAACATATTTTCAGGGTTAAAGGCTGGAACAAAATCTACCAAGCAAACGGCCCTCATAAACAGGCGGGAGTTGCAATCCTAATATCAGATAAAATAGACTTCAAATTAAAATTCGTGAGAAGAGATAAAGAAGGTCGCTACATACTAATTAAAGGATGTCTCCTTCAGGAGGATATTACAATTCTAAATATCTATTCGCCAAACAATGGAGCACCCAAATTTATCAAAGAAACACTACTTTCCCTCAAATCCCAGATAGATCCAAAGACATTAATCGTTGGGGATTTTAACACACCACTCTCCCCACTAGATAGATCAACTCGGCAAAAACTCAACAGAGAAACCGCAGATCTAAACAGCTGCATAGATCAACTAGACTTAACAGACATTTACCGAACATTTCACCCAGCAGCATCAGAATACACGTTCTTCTCTGCAGCACATGGAACGTTTTCTAAAATAGACCACATTTTAGGCCACAAAGCAAACTTGTCTAAATTCAGAAACATTGAAGTTATACCTTGCATTCTCTCTGACCACAAGGGAATAAAATTAGAACTCAACACCAAAAGCCACCAAAGAAAGTCCGGTATCACATGGAGGCTGAACAACACACTGCTGAATCATGAGTGGGTCATGGAAGAGATTAGAAAGGAAATTCAAATGTTCATGCTATTCAACAAAAATGAACACACAAATTACCAGCTCCTCTGGGACACAGCAAAGGCAGTACTCAGAGGAAAGTTTATAGCTCTGAGCTCCTACATCAACAAATTGGAGAGATCGGAAACTAACAATTTAATGACACATCTAAACCTCCTTGAAAAAGAGCAGCAAGATAAACCCCAATCCAGTAGACGGAAAGAAATAATCAAAATTAAATCAGAATTAAATGAATTAGAATCCAAAAAAACTATAGAAAGAATCAACAAAACAAAGAGTTGGTTCTTCGAAAAACTTAACAAAATTGACAGACCCTTAGCAAACCTTATCAGAAAAAGGAGAGAGCACACCCAAATTAATAAACTCAGAGATGAGAATGGAAACATCACCACGGAAACAACCAAGATTCAGAACATTATAAGGGAATACTTCTCAAAACTTTATGCTAATAAGTTTGAGAACTTGACAGAAATGGACCTTTTCCTAGCAAATATTGACATGCCAAAACTAAACCAAGATGAGTTAAACCAGCTTAACAGGCCCATATCAAGCATTGAAATAGAAACAGCAATAAGAGACCTCCCAGCTAAGAAAAGTCCAGGACCAGATGGTTTTACAGCGGAATTTTACAAGGCCTTCAAAGCAGAGCTCACACCAATACTCCTCCAACTCTTCAATGAAATTGAAAGAGAAAGCTCACTACCGAACACATTCTATGAAGCCATCATAACCCTCATCCCAAAACCAGGCAGGGACTCATCAAAGAAAGAAAACTATAGACCCATTTCTTTGATGAACATTGATGCAAAACTTCTCAACAAAATTTTGGCCAATCGACTTCAACAATTCATCCAAAAAATCATACACCATGATCAAACAGGATTCATTTCAGGGATGCAAAGCTGGTTCAATATACGCAAATCAATTAATATTATTCATCACATCAAGGGGAGCAAGAATAAGAACCACATGGTTATCTCAATAGATGCAGAAAAAGCATTCGACAAGATCCAACACCCCTTTATGATGAAGGTTTTGGAAAAATTAGGAATCCATGGAACATTCCTCAATACAATAAAGGCTGTATATGACAAACCTACAGCCAGCATTATACTCAATGGTGAAAAACTAAAGCCATTTCCTCTTAACTCAGGAACAAGACAAGGATGCCCACTCTCTCCACTTCTCTTCAATCTAGTATTAGAATGCCTAGCTACAGCAATAAGGCAAGATGCAGACATAAAGGGGATCCAAATAGGGAAAGAAGAAATAAAACTTTCCCTCTTTGCAGATGACATGATCTTGTATTTAAAGAATCCCATAGACTCCACTCCCAAATTACTCAAGCTGATTCAAAACTTTGGCAAAGTAGCAGGTTATAAAATTAACCCCCAAAAATCAATGGCTTTTCTATATGCCAACAATGAGAAATGTGTGGCTGAAATTAGGAAAGCAACTCCATTTTTAATAGCCCCACAAAAAATAAAATACTTAGGAATTAACTTAACCAAAGAAGTGAAGGACCTCTATGATGAAAACTTTAAAATCTTGAAAAAGGAAATCAACACAGAACTTAAAAAATGGCAAAACCTCCCATGCTCCTGGATTGGCAAGATTAACATCGTGAAAATGGCAATACTTCCCAAGGCTATCTACAAATTCAACGCGATACCTATCAAAATTCCACCCTCATTCTTCAAGGAAATAGAGGAGGCAATCCAAAAATTCATATGGAACAATAAAAGACCCCGAATAGCAAAAACGCTCCTCAACGGAAAGAACACTGCTGGAGGACTATCAATACCAAATTTCAAACTCTACTATAAAGCCATAGTAATCAAAACAGCTTGGTATTGGCATAAGAACAGACCTCAGGACCAATGGAATAGAATTGAAAACCCAGAAATGAACCTACAGACCTATAGCCATCTAATCTTCGATAAGGAAGCTAAAACAATAGAATGGAAGAAAGACAGCCTCTTCAGTAAATGGTGCTGGCAAAATTGGTTAACTACATGTAGAAAACTAAAGCTAGATCCTTATATATCACCCTGCACCAGAATCAACTCCAAATGGATCAAAGACCTTGAACTCAAAGCAGACACTCTGAGAACATTACAGGATGGAATAGGAGAAACCCTAGGTCTCCTTGGCTCAGGTCGAAATTTTCTGAATAGAGACTCGGAAGCACAACAAATCAAAGAAAGGTTGGACAAATGGGATTGCATAAGGTTGCAGAGCTTCTGCAGGGCAAATGACATAGCTGGCAAGATCAATAGAAAGCCCACCGATTGGGAGAAGATCTTTACTAGCCATACAACGGACAAGGGTCTCATATCTAAAATATACTTGGAACTCAAAAAATTAAACCACCCAACAACAAATCCTCAAAGAAACAACTGCCCAATAAATAAGTGGGCAAAAGACTTAAAGAGAAGCTTCTCTGAAGAAGAAAGAAGGATGGCCAATAGACACATGAAGAAATGTTCAACATCCCTAGCCATAAAAGAAATGCAAATCAAAACAACATTGAGATATCACCTCACTCCAGTTAGAACAGCAAAAATCAAGAACTCTAATAACAACAGATGCTGGAGGGGATGTGGACTGAAAGGAACCTTACTTCATTGTTGGTGGGAATGTAAACTTGTTCAACCACTTTGGAAAGCAGTATGGAGGTTCCTCAAAAGACTTCACATAGATCTCCCCTATGATCCAGCAATCCCACTTTTGGGCATTTACCCAAATGTTTACAAACAAGACCACACTAAAGCTACCAGCACAACTATGTTTATTGCAGCATTATTTACCATAGCTAAGATATGGAACCAACCCAGATGCCCCTCAGTAGATGAATGGATCAAGAAAATGTGGTATATATACACAATGGAATTCTATGCCTCCATCAGAAAGAATGACATTTCCCCATTTGTTAGGAAATGGAAAGGTTTGGAAAAAATTATATTAAGTGAAGTAAGCCAGGCCCAAAGAAGCATAGGTCCCATGGTTTCCCTTATTTGCAATATCTAGTATAGGTATGAGTCAAGCGGAAAAGGCCAGATAATGTGATGTTAGGAAAATGAAACCTTAAATATGTATTTTAATGTTTTCGTTTCTTTCATGCATATGTTTCTAATGCATTTATAAGATTATTTCTTTGTTGCTTTGTATGTCCCTCCCCCACAGTGTAACCCCCGCTTTCACTATATTTGATGTTAGTATAACATGTGGAGGAGATGGGGACAAACAAGTCGTTTAAGGATTCAGGTGGACCTGTTGCAACAATGAGAAGTACAAAATGTCATGTCAAAACCAGCTTTACAATTTCGGTGTGGGGGGGGAGGGGGGTATAATTGGGTGGGGGGAGGGGGGTAAAATTGGGTGGGGGGAGGGGGGAGACGGGGAAGGGAAGTGAAGGGTAAACAAAGGAGGAGGCTGCAATGCTTGGTAAGAAATGTATGCATTATCCTGCCCATGTAATTGTTGCCCCTCTGTACAGTATGTTCTCAAATAAAATAAAATACAATTAAATAAAAAAAAAATAAAAAAAAATAAATATTTTGTTTGCTGAACAAGTATTCTACCATTAGAATAATCCGTTTTCGATTTATTTACTTTGTTCATAGGTTATCCATTTTGCTGAGGGCTGAACACAGCCTAAGTTCCTCACCTCTGTCTGCCAAGTAGCGGGGATCACAAATACATTCCAACATGCGAACCTTTAGGATGATATGAGACTCTTATTACTTTCCTTGCACACTGGTTCTGATCTGTGATCCTCTCAAATTCTACCTCTTCAATTAGAGATGTGAGTTCTAGTAGCCTGCCCTCAGTTTAGATCGTCTAAATGAATTATTGAAGGCAATTTCACTTTAATCTCTTTTTTTGCCAGTCCAGGGGCTGTTATAGTTTTATTTCTAGACAAATTTTGTGTATATATGCACATTAGTGTTAAAACATTACTTTTTCCCCCTTTTTTCCTTTTTAATTTTCTTGGTCAAGGGGCTTGAATTCTGGGTCTGGGCGCTGTCCCTGGCTCTTCAGATCAAGGCTAGCATGTTTACCACTTGAGCCACAGTGCTACTTCTGGTTTTCTGGTGGTTAATTTGAAGTAAGAGTGTCATGGATTTCCTGCCAGGGCTAGCTTTGAATTACTATCCTCAGATCTCAGCTCCTGAGTAGCTAGGATTCCAAGCATGGCACCCAGCTAAAAATGTTACTTATTTTAAGTTCTGTGTTTTAGTTGAGGGAGTAAAATAAGTGTGTAGAAATTTAACTTTCAAGTTACCTCTCTAAGTAATTTCAGAGTTTCATTTTCATATTTATTGCAGTTATTAATAACAGAAACTCCCAAAGTAACAGCATAATCCTTCATTTTCTCCTTCCCATAGGTACTATTGGAAGAGAATGAGTGAGATCTTAGACAATATGTACTTGAAATTATAAAAAAGTTATATTGATGATACATAAAGAGCCAGATAACACAACGTGCTTTGCATTTTCTAAAGAAAGGAATGTCATGAAAGTATATTTATTGGCAGGCTTTTCACCTGTAAAACAAAGAAAAAACAATTTCATAAAAAAGCTGAAGGGGATCAGCAACCATGTAAGTGTGATATAGCATTGGAGACTTTACGAAATGAACTGGTTCAGGTAAAGTAATACTTTGGAAAAGTTATCTGTTCACTAAATTTATTCATTATATTTTTTATTTTTACTTACCTGTCCCTTAATATATAAATGCATACATGTGTGTGCAATATATATATATATATATATATATATATATATATATATATATATATATATATATATATATACATATATCTCAGCAGTATCTGTCCAGTGAACTGTATGGTTATGTATGTTTAGGTAATTTCATCATGTCAATTCCATCAAAAAGATGGACTTCCATAAACCTTAACAACCCTGCAACACCACTGCACATGCAAACTTAAGCGTTCACCATTGTAAGCTAGACCTGTGTTTTACCAAAATTTTACATATATGGTGTTAATTTTTCATTTAGTCTTGACACAAAATGTGTGTGCTCCTAGAAATAAATGATGGCATTTATAACTACAATAATTTAGTGTAAATCTTTACAATGAACACATGCTAAGTATGAGTTGTTCTTTCTTTTCTTGTCTTATTTTATCTTTAGGAAGTTGATCTGAGTTTTGATGTTGTTTGCTAGATAAGTATTCCACCATTGGAGTCACTCCACCACTCCTTTCTAGTTTAAGTTACTTTACGCATAGAGTAGCAATTTTTGCACCCAGCCCAAAAAGCAGGGATCAGGATTGCATTCCAATATCCCTACCTAGTAGGTTGATATGGCTGATACTTTCCTTCCTAGACCTATTCAGAACTGTGATCCTCTCAAATTCTACCACTTTAGTTAATTGTGTGAGTTCCTGTTTGCCCTAATTCTAGAAGATAGGACAGACATAAATGATTACAGGTAATTTGAGTGAATCATTGGCTAATATAAGTGATTTGATATTAAAGTGTAGGGTAAGTTTGAAAGTATAATCGCAGTAGTCAGATATTTTGCTAAGTAATTTTGTTTCACATTAACAACACATCTTGACCAGAATTAAGGACTTACTTTTGTTGTCTGTCTAGTTGTATGTCATTTGGTAAATTAAACTTCATGTCTTCCATGTGGGATAAAGAACTTTGAATGTTCTGATGTGCTGGTTCACATCTATAATCATGGTTAGCAATCAGAAATAAATAGATCACAATTTGAACATAGCCTAACCAAAAATTTAAGAAGTCCCAATCTCAATAAACTAGTGGATCATGTTGAATCATGCTGCCATTAATCTCAGCACCACAAGAAGCTAAGTCTCTGCCTTGTAACTGTTTCACTTGAGTAACTGGGACTCTTGGAGGCAGTCACCTCTACGGATGCAGAATCTGGGCTGAGATTTAGCAAGAGGAAGGAGGAGTCTGCCCCACCTTCCCAGGGTGAACCTCACAGAATGAAGTGAGCATGCTTGCTTTCCTCCTCCAACCGGCTTGAGATGCCATGCTGCTGAGTGTTCATTATTTGATTCCAGTGACCTGTGGTAGAAGTAGAAGGAAACATTAAATAAATTTCACATATGCCAATTGAGCTGCTCTGCCAGCCTGTGAGTTCAACTCAGCAAGTGTTCATTATTTGAGATTTGACAATGCTGAGGTAGGGTAGAGAGGGAGGGTGAGTGAAAGAGTGGAGAGATAGAGAAAGAGCTGGGCGCTGGTGGATCACACCTGTAATCCTAGCTACTCAGTACGCTGAGATCTGAAGATTGCAGTTCAAAGCCAGCCTGGGCAGGAAAGTCCGTGAAACCCTTATCTCCAATAAACCACTCAAAAACCAGAAGTGGCTCTGTGGCTCAAGCGGTAGAGCGCTCGACTTGAGCTCAAGAGCTGAGGGACAGTGCCCAAGCCCAGAGTTCAAACCCTACGACCAACCAATAAAACAAAAAAAAGAGAGGAGAGGGAGAAAAGAAAGAAAGAAAGAAAAAGAAAGAAAGAAAGAAAGAAAGAAAGAAAGAAAGAAAGAAAGAAAGAAAGAAAGAAAGAAAGAAAGAAAGAAAGAAAGAAAGAAAGAAAGAAAGAAAGAAAAGAAAGAACATGACTGAGAATGAATTGTTTGGAGTCAGGAGTCATATATCAGAAGTACTACCTGTATTTGTTGTTAGGTCTGCCCCAGGTCATGCAGACCCTATGCAGCCACTTCTTGGCTAAGTTTCAACCCTTTATGTGTTGCCTAGTATCTGGCACACCTGGAGGCAGCCACCTCCCCATCCTGTTAAATCACAACCTGGTCAGCCTCTGGTCCCACTTTCCATCTGACCAGAGGTGAGTCCCAGAACTTGAAGTCACATCCAGATCCAGTGTGGCAAGAGTTTCCCCCAAATGGCCACACCTCATCTGGTCCTTCACATAGATTCATCCTTGCCAGAGGTTGGATCGCCCCATTTTTTTACATGCATTTCCCCCATGTATTTCATGGGCAGCAGTTCATTAAATAAACTTCTTTACCTGACTGAAAACCTTGTGGTGTTCTCTTCATTGGCTACCTAATGAAACTCACCTAATTAATATACTTTACACTTCAGAGTTTCTAGTTATGAATCCATGGATATTTTTGTGACACATGTGAGATCAGTATCTACAAAACATATTTACTAACATCATTTAACAGTATAATTGTGCCTAGACTCTTTAATAGCAGCTTAATTAACGATAATGTCTATTTTGTTTGCTTTGCTTTGCTTTGTTTTTGCTTAAAGTAATAGAAGAGTTGGTGAGACAATCTGTGTGAAAACTCAGGGTCTGTGTTGGAGGTGCAGAATGATGCTGGCTCCGGCCTCAGGATTATCTGAGGACTGTGTTTGGGTATGTGGAAAGCTCTTGGCATGCCGGCCTAGAGAGGGAACATGTTCTCTCTCCCTATCTCAAAGCTATCATGTCTCAAAGCTGAGGAAGTAGCTCTTCTGCTTACTTACGCATAGACGAACAGCTAGTCAAGCATTTTCCAGAGTACGGGGAAATGGTTTGAGCTTGCTCTAAAATAGTTTAGATAAAAATATACAAAGACTTATCTCATAGTTTAAGCAAAATTGTATCTGTTGAAATTCTTTGTGTGAATGTCTCCTGAATAAATCTTGGCAAAGATAATATTTGCTTGTCTTTAAATACCCACTAACAATAAAGCACAGCATGCAGTGGCAATTGCTGTTTGCACTCTGCAACCCCTGTTTCCTGGTGATTTTGCGACCCTTACCCAGGAACCCCAATGCCTGAGACGTTCACAACTGGCACACAAACAGGGACCCTGCAGTGTTGAATACAGGAAGGGATATTCAGGTAAGTACTTTTAATGACATGGTGATGGAACAAGTTAAGTCTACTCCGTACTTACATATGCTAAAATATTTACTTGCAGCTTATGGTGTAACTATGTCTTCTTTTGACATAGAAATGTCTATTAATGTAGTTAGGGAATAGAATCCTTGGTTCCCCGTTGATGGGGCATTAGATGTTGCTAATTGGAAATGAGTAAAGTATTGTAGAAAGAGATGTTCGAGAAGGGGAAAGGAATCCTGTTAGATTTTTGTCCATTTGGGCTATTTTACATACCCTTTTTAAAGATTTAAATGAGAAAAGATTAATAGCGGACTTAAAGAAAGAGGCAGCGCCTTCTATTGTAGGTTTACTATTGGACTCGGAGGTTAAGGACGCAATAGATAAGGCTGCATCACAATTAGGAGAAAAAACAAGAGGTAAAGAAAGCTGAAAATGAACAAACTGAAAGCGTAAATAGAATGTCTGAGCAAATGGAATTGATTTTATCAAGATTACTACATATGGAGTTAGAAATTAGCAGAGTGAAAGGCTAATCTGAGAAGGTGATAGTAAAACAGCCTTCCACTCCTCAGCTTGCAGAAGCAATTTTTACCGCATCACTCCTTCACAAAACAGAAGGCTCAGTGAATTTGATGAAGAAATGCCTATTTTTTCTTATCCTGTAATTTGACCACCTCCTATGAATGGTATAGCTCAACCAACCAGATATGAGGGTGTTGCTGTCGATGATATTGGTAAACTTAACAATCAGTGGCTTATGGTCCTCAGTCTCATTATGTTAAGGGATTACTTAATAAGCTTGCCCAATAATCTTGCTCCAGAGGATTGGAAGATGCTTTGTAGAGCTTTGCTTAAGGAACCTGAATACCTACAATGGCAAATGTAGTTTACTGAGTTATATACAGAAAGGACTAGACAAAATGCACAGAGCAATAATCCACGCCTGCAGATCATAACCTGTCCTATGTTGAGTGGAACAGAACCATATGCAGATGCTCATATGCAATTGAACTCTCCTGAAGAGATCCATGAGCATTTATGAGACATAGGTATTGAGGCATGGGGGAGGATTCGGCTGGTAGGAGAGCGTTATGGCTCCTGGACTAAAGTAATTCAAAAACCTAATAAACCCTATGTTGAATTTTTATCACGATTGACACTGACCTTGGAACATAATGTTGTGGGAGAAGCTGCACAGCAACAACTACTAGGCATGTTGGCTTATGAGAATCCTAATGAGGACTGTAAAGGAGCCCTATTGCCTATTAAAAATAATCTGGGGATGTAAATACATATTTAAGGGCGTGTAAAGACAATACATCCGAATCCCGGCGTTTGCAGTTGTTTGCTGAAACTATGCCCACTACCTGGTATGCTTTACAACCATCTAATCTAAAATGTTTTGGATGTGGTCAAATGGGACATATAAAGAAGAACTGTAAAAAGGATACTGATGTTAACAAGAGAGGACCAGGAATTTGCCCTAAATATAAAAAGGAAAGCACTGGGCAAGAGTGTGTAGATAAAAAATAGACAATAAAGGAATTCCGATAAAAATGCTTACCCTATGCAGGGAAATTCTCCATCTGGCCAGCCCTGGGACCCAGGATTAATAACCAAGGGTAGCCAACCATTTTTCTTCCTCGTCCCTGCCACAACCCACAGCACTGCAATGGACATGCCAATTCATTCATCTACTGAGAGGCATATTGGTTTAAAACATGCTTGCATGTAAGTATCAATTATGGTCATTCAAAAATGACAGATGTCACCTCCCCAGACATACTAAAATCATGATTTCTAAGTAAGATAGGATTTCATAGTGGTACAAGTGTTGAGATATATGGATGAGTCTAATGTGTATCTTGCACTGAATTAGGCAGGAAGATATCCAATATCATATGGGATAAAAAAAATGCTAGTAAGAAGATATTCCCTTGAGAAAGATATAGGAGGCTGACAGAAGTATGGAGAAATTCAGATAATTTTGAAGGATTTAGAAATGCAAGCTCAAGTATGTCTCTTTAATTGGAAGGGCAAAAGAAGGGGAAGAGAAGAAAATAACTGAAAGCAGATCATTGTCCCAACGTAGAGTATAAAAAAATCATAACCTATAACTTTCAAGTTAAAAAGAGACCAATATAATTCATCCCACTTAATTTAGATACATGCAAAATATTTACTTTGCTTTTTCCCACTTTAATGCTCCAAAATAAATGAAGACTTATAAGAAACGTTATGTAATTGTCGTTACTTCAACCTGAACACTAATTGTGATGAGCCCTCTTTTTCTCAATATGCTCTTGGAAAATACTCCCTAAATTGATGGTGTTGTGACTGATTAGAGAGTCAGTGTAACAGGTTTCTACTTGTATGATAATCCCAGAATAGTTTAATGCAGTTTTTTCTCAAGGTATCGAAGTATATTGTCTGACGCTGTACTTTGAACACACCTTCACACCTGAGCACATTATTTGAAATTGTATATCAGCATTTCCTTGGCACATTCTATTTTGTGCCTTTGTTTTTTTGCATGTTCCTTTTGATTACTCTATTTCTATTTCATCTGTAAAAACTGCTAAGAACATTGTTCAGCTACCACTTCTTGTTTGCAAACACCCATTCTATTTATGAAGGTACTTTGTCCATGTTAACCAATAGGGTAGTACTCACTCTCGGATAAAAGTTCCACAGTGTAACTCTATGCCAACATTAGAAGATGTAGAATTTAAGGCATTTTGAGACAAACAGTGATATTTGAATTGAAAGTCTTCTTAGAGACATTTTCTTGGAGCTCATTCGTTCTTCTAAGGTCAGAATAAAAGCATTTGTTCCCAAATTTTAAAATAAAAAGGATCTGTTGAATTAATGGATCTAGAATTTTATGGCTTCACATTCATATCTCAAA
This sequence comes from Dipodomys merriami, assembly GCF_024711535.1. Lineage (NCBI taxonomy): Eukaryota > Metazoa > Chordata > Mammalia > Rodentia > Heteromyidae > Dipodomys > Dipodomys merriami. The sequence continues at coordinate 702,827 of NW_027206357.1, read as the reverse complement.
ATTTCATCAATATGAATTACATCTCTACCAGTTCACCAAAACACTGTTCTTATTGAACTTGTCTATGTCCTTTTAGTTTTCAAATCCAAATAGCATATTTCCTTCAATGTTTCTGTAACAGTTTTGACCTTTTCTTCCTGCAAATTCTTTCTTTTCTTTTCTTCTGTAAATCTGTTTCTATTGCTTTTTTATTTCCTTATCTCTTTCTTCCAATCTTGTCCACACTGGTGCTCACATTGCTACACTTATGTCATAACTTTTCTTTTCTTCTTCCCTTTAATAATGCCCCCAATTTTATCATTCTTTTTCATATTCATGGTCATGGATATTTTGATGATATCTAAACAGATCAATCTTTGCATCTGTTTAATATAAACGTTAGAACTATCAGAGAGTTTTTTCCCCTAAGTCGATCATTTTCACCTGTAATCCTTATCACCAAGAACATGACTAACACATTTGCCTGGCCATAGATGTAGAACCCTTTAGATTTCTTGTTACCCTTCTTCTCCCACCCATTATGTAAGATGAACGATCAAGGTTTTCTCAGTTTCTGTTACTAATTTGATTTCGTTTTTTTGTTTTTGTTTTTGTTGGTCATGGGGCTGGTACTCTGGGCCTGTGTGCTGTCCCTGTGCTCTTCAGCTCAAGGCAAGCACTCTACCTCTTGAGCTACAGCACTACTTTCGGGTTTTCTAGTGGTTTTCTTTTTACTTTCCTAGCGAGTCCATTAAACCTCCCTCTTGAATTTGGTTGTTATGAATACCCAACTTCTATGTTAATGAGGACAAACTCTAATGTAAAACTTTGTCTCCAAAAACCAGTCCAAGAAGCTGTGATCACAAATATTTGACTATACTTTTTTCTTTTTTTAAAAATTGAAAGTCTTCTTTTGTCTCAATTGCCAACAAAAATAAGTATTCCACCACGTTTGGGTTCAATCGTTTCTAAACTCAAAGATATATTTTGGTAACAAGATGCTTAGAGGAAACCAAAGTCTACTCCACTTTTTATCTTTTCTCTTAAGTCTCTCCTTAGTTATAATATTAGGAAAAGTGAAGTTATTCTTTGCAAAATTATTTCAATTGATTATTTTTCTCTTGGTCTTGCATTTGTTCAACAAGATGTATCGAGGAGAAAAGAGTTAAATCATCCATACCTTGGATGACAGTGTCTGTTACAAAGGACAATGCTTCTATGTCCTACTTCTATCTCCTCCTCTTAGCTCGTTCCTGATTTCCAATGAATCACAGCTTCTTGGCTTCAAGTTTAGTGAAGCTGAAGGACTATATGGCCTCCCCCATTGCTCCATCTTCATTGTTTCTCATTTAAAACTCTTTTAAGTTGACTCATTCAGATGTGTAATTTATTTTTATGTCTTCATTCAATCTGTTCTTCATCATAGTGAGGCAAATAGGCTCTGTAAAATCACTTTAGGTAGCTAAAATATTAAGAGAATCTATATCAAAAAGTTTTGGCCTCTCTACACTTTTGAAGCCAATATGCTTAGCTCGGGTTCTAAAAAGAGTTTTCTTACATTTTTCATTTCCTCAATTCTTTTCTGATCCCAAAATTTTTTGGCTTATGCAATAAGAGAAGTATTCACTATCTCATCTTAATAAGGATATTATTTTTGTGAGCCACTTAGAAATGTGAAATCAGTGGTTTGAATTATCCTATCAGATTTTTTTTTCTTTGTTTCAGTGCTTCATGTGCAAAGACATTGTGGAAAGAATTACAAACAGAAAAATGTAAGCCCAATACATTCTTTCATTGTTCAGGACACTTTCTCTTAAATATTTTGACTCAAAATATATTTTTCAGAGAATTACAGTTTGGTAATTAAAGGTCAATTCACAAATTTTGATGTCTGTTTTTTTTAAAGAACTTTGAATTTAAATTCCACTCAACCTTGTTTCACAAACTGAAAATATATTTCCTGGGGTAAGGACATTTTCAAGGGAACCTACAGGATTTCCAGCAAGTTTTCTGAGGTTTATTGGCTTGTTGGTTTGTTTGTTTAATGAGCCATCTTCACCCACATTGCTCTCTCTCCACCAAGTCTCCATGGATTTCTTTGCATGAAATCCTCTTTTCCCAGGCAATTTAAAATTTTCTTAATAGGCTAAGTTGTTAAAAATGCTGAAGAATTAAAATTTACCTGTCATAATTGTAAAACTCTTTTGAAATTCCTTTATCAGAATCGTGAATTCACCAATCCTAATTCCACCTTTTCCATCAGAAACAGTTAACCTTGTTTTCATGATATAGTGTCCATGCAACAATTCTTTTCCAATGGCTTTGTTATGCATATATATTACAATATAAGCTGAAGCAGAGCAAAATGAACTCCAAGATATGAAAACAAAGGCTTTTTTTTCTTTTTGCGGTTGCTGTTTTTAATGTAGTATATGATATCTATTTTGTTTTGGGTTTTCTCCCTATGGTTTATCCCCCTGATTTTGGTACCCTGTATTTTGTGTATACATTTACCTTAATTAGGGAATGGAAGAGGAAAAACAAAATGGTGAGAAAAAAGACAAAGGGCAAACCAATGGAATAGCAATGCTCACAAGACAATATATGGGAAGTGTACATATCAACTTGTGAGAGGTATTGAGGAGAAGGAAAACTGTGAGAAAAATGAGGGAGGAGGTAACAAGTATGAAAAGTTATGTATTAAGTACTTTTCAATTACTGACGGGATCATTGCAAGATAATGTTAAAGCATGCATAGATGCCTCACCAGCAGTCACTCAAGGAATGGCATATGCTGCAGCAATGAAAGGAAAACCATTCAGTGCTTATGAACAAAAATTACATAAGACGCGACCTCAGGCCAGAAATGGGGTCTGCTTCTCATGTGGCCAGTCAGAACACATGAGTAAAGATTTTCAATTAAAGCAAAATAAACCTAGTAACAATAAAAAGGGTAAAGTGCCTGGACTTTGTCCACCATGAAAGAAAGGCAATCATTGGAAAAATGAGTGTAGATCAAAATATCATAAGGATAGAATTCTCCTAACAGCAGAAGAAAAGGACACAAAAAACAAGAAGAGGGATGTTCCCTCAGCCCATTAAACGAAAGAGGGGACACACCTACTGTTACACAAAAATCCCCTAAGGGATCAGTTCCATTAAATCCCTTGTCTCCTCCATTTACAGTATGGGATTTGCCAAGAGCTACTCCAGGAAGTGCAGGGTTTGATCTGGCAGCAAAAAGAGATTACATCATCTCTATCATGCATGATGTTCAGCTAATAGAAACTCAAGTTTATGGTTCTGTAATTGAAGGAACTGTGGGCTTGATAATTGGTAGAAGCTCAAATTATAACAAAACTTTGAGGTATTACCCAGAGTAGTTGATGCAGATTACCAAGGGGAAATTAGTGTAACGGTAAGGTCTTTAAAAAATATGCAAATACATATGGATCAAAGATTAGCTCAAATCTTAATTTTAAATTATGTCCATCTTCCAAATCAAATCCTAAAACAAGGTCGAGGTACAGGAGGTTTCAGTTCCACAGAAACTGTGGCCTGGGTACAATCTATTTCTAAGGATCGACCCATGAAAACTATAAAAGTGGATAGAAAGCCGATAAAGGTCTCTTGGACACAGGGGCAGACCCAACATGTATTTCAGGAAAAGACTGGCCCTCATCCTGGCCAATTATGAAGACAGAATCTACATTAATGGGATTGGGTATGGCTAACAATGTTGCTCAAAGTTCAAAAATTTTAAAGTTGGAGTGTGAAAATAGATTTGGAAACTTTCAACCTTATATTATATCTTCTTTGCCCTTACATTATGGGGCAGAGACATTTTGCAAAACATTGAACTAAAATTCGTTACTTCAGATTCCTTTACTGTACAAAATTTTTCATAGGTGCCGCTGATGAGAAGTTTGCTGATGCAATATCATGGAAATATGATCAGCCTGTGTGGGTTGATCAGTGGTCCCTAACTCAAGAAAAGATACAGGTTGTAGGACAATTGGTAAATGAGCAAATACAGAAAGGATATTTAGAGAAATCCAATAGCCAATACAAAAATTGGAATACTCCAATTTTTGTAATTAAAAAGAAATCTGGGTAATGGAGGTTGTTACAAGACCTCAGAGCCATTAATAACACCATGTATGACATGGGGGCTCTTTAGCCAAGACTTCCATTTCCTGTGGCTGTTCCTAAAGGACATTATATAATAATCATTTATTTTCAGGATTTTTTAAACAATAAAATTGTATCCTAATGATTTTCAAAGATTTGCATTTCATGTGCCCTCATGTAATTTGAAAAGGCCCTGGCAGAGATATCAGTGTAAGGTCTTGCCACAAGGCATGAAAAATTCTCCTACATTGTGTCAAAAATTTGTGGATAAAGCTTTACAAAAAACTAGGGAAGAGTTTTCTAATGCTTATATTATTCATTATATGGACGGTATTTTAATAGCTGCTGAAAGTAAACATTTAACAGAACAAACTTTAACAATTAACCATTGAGCAATTAACCAACTTTGGTTTGCTTATTTTCCAGATAAAATTCAACATAATAAACCTTTAAATTATTTAGGAAAAATAATACATCATGTCACAAAAATGAGTATTAGGCTAGATAAATTAAAAACATTAAATGATTTTCAAAAATTACTACGAAATACAAATTGGGTTAGACCCTACTTGAAAATTACCACAGGAGAATTACACCCATTGTTTGAAGCCTTAAAAGGGGATTCTAATCCTAAATGTAAGAGACAATTCACTCCAATAATGTTAGAAAATTTTCATTGGTGGAAGAAAAGTTACAAGCAAAAGTGGTCCAATTGGACTATAATAAAGACTGGGATATTATAATATTAAAGACATCTTATACAAGATGTTTATGGCAAGATGGAGTCCTGGAGTGGCTTAACTTGCCTCACAGTCAGACAAGAATGATAGCTTCTTATGTATATTTGTGCAGCCAACTCATTGTCAAAGCAAGGAGTAGGTCCTGAGAGTTACTTGAGAAAGAAATGTATAATATAATTATAACTTATAATAAAAAACAATTAAAATATTATTACAGAATGATGAGAATTGGCAATTAGCATTATTAAATTATACAGGACAAATAATATTTCATGTTCCTTAACATCCTTCATTAAAATTTGTGGAAGAGGTAAAAACCATTTTTCCATTAGTGGTAACAACACTTTTCGAGGGAGCTCTAAGAGTTTTTACTGATAGGTTCTCAAATGGAACTTCAGTGGTATACATTCCAGACCACTTCCCTATTATTAAAAGGGATCTGACATTTCAGAGCAACAGACGGAAATTATTGCTGTAATTTTAGCTTTAACCATATTCCCCAGCAGCATAACATTTACACAGACTCTAAGCATGTGGTTAACTTATTTCCTGCCATAGAGACAGCTCTTTTATCAGGACAATCAAAAATTATAGACTTGTTACAACAGTTACAAAAATTAATTCAACTTAGAAAAAAAATATTTATTGAACCCATAAGAGACATACAAATTTACCAGGGCCTCTTTCATTTGGAAATAGGATGGCTGACTTATTAACTAGAGAAACCATCATGCTTTATTTGTAATTAATCACCTTAATACTAATCAACAAAATCTTACACTTATGCAAAAACATTGGAGCTAAATTGGATTTAAAGTTCAGCCAAAAGTTAAAAGATTTGCTCACAGGCACCGGAAAGGGCCTGATGTATTAATCACCTAGGGAAGAGGGTATCCATGTGTGTTTCCACAGGAGCCGAGTCACCCATCTGGAATCGCAACCGACTTGTGTGCCCTACAAAAATAAGAGAAACCCAGGGAAAAAAAACAAAACAGAAGATGCAAATGAAGAAAGCGATGCCAAAGCTGAAAAGTCTTCATCTTCACCTTTCTCCTCAACAGGCGAAGACAACAAAAGAAGCTCAACCACCAACCTGGGAATAAATTAAGAAGCTCACCCATTCTGTGGAGGAGATTGTTGTTTCTATAGGAAAGACTATCACTGTTGAAAATACGTTTCTTGCTATGCTTGCCATTATTGCTGTGCAGGCAGTGTCTGTTTCAGGAGAACAATACTGGACATATGTTCCTAATCCTCCTCTTCTACATCCTGTGGGAAGGGGTGGGGGGATGAGGATATAATACAAGTAATGACAAATAATAGTGACCTGCTAGGGGGTTTGGAGGACTATTCTAATTCTCATATGACTTCTCAAAGAATTAATTATGAAGGAATGATAGATACCACTCCAATTTGCATAACGCTATCAGGAGAAAATCTCCACGGGTGTTTGCCTATAAACTATAGAACTTTTTTGACTGATCCCCTTGATCAATCCAATGATAAAAAGTTCAAAAAATGATTGATGTGGGAAATTGGCATGATGACATTAGGCTTTCATACTTATAACGAATCCTTTTTCATTCCCAAGAGGAATATACATTTAGGTAACTGCCTACAAAAATATCATGACAAAGATCAGTTTGGGGATGTATTAATTACCTCACCGAAATGGTGAGAATGTGGATTTCAAAAGGCCTCTTTTTACAACCCTTTGGGGCACCAGATAGTATTTTTGATTTTTCCATTGCTAACCCTGATTATGATTATGCCGCCTACTTAAAACATAATTCAGGAAAGTTTAATGGCTATGCTCCTGATAGGCACGGGGAACCCCTGAAAAGATGGCTCACTCCAGCGTGGGTGGCTTCCGTTTTGGTGAGTCACTCTCCCTTTCACAATAAAATGGGCATTCATCTGTATTTGTTTAGACTTTTTGCAGCAACAAACATGATTTTACTGAAAAAGCCCAAAGAAACTAAGAGTACTACAAGTACTCTTAGTAAGAGCATGTGTAGATTATCCTATGGGAATTTTATCTAGAAAACTAGATAATTTAATCATTATTAATCAAGGAAAATCTTATTATATTAGCTGTAAGGATTATATTTTTACTAATTGTCTTACTTCTTCTCTGGATAAAACATATTCTGTAATTTTTATTTTAAAAAGACCTTCATATGTAATGTTACGTGTAGATCTATAAAATGACCCTTGGTTTAAAAATTCTCCTTTACAAATGCTGAAAATTCTGGATATTATGTTGCAGCCAAAACACTTTGTTGCGGCCTTGATTTTAGGAGTAAGTGCTTTATTAACAATAATTAGCTCTTTAGCGATTTCTACAGCAGCCTTAGTAAATGAAGTAAACACTGCTCATTTTGTTACTGATTTAAACAAATATGTTTCATTAGCCCTAGCAGAACAACAAATTATAGATAAAAAGTTAAAAATGAAAATAAATGCTCTGGAGGAAGTGGTTCTGGCTATAGGTCAGGAAGTTAATAATTTAAAAACACAACTCTCAGTTAAATGTCATGCTAGTTTTAAATATATCTGTATTATTGTTCTAAAATATTACTTTTCTTTTAATTGGAATGCCACCAAAAATCATTTGTTGGGAGTCTGGAGAGATAAAGATATCTCTCATGTTATGGAGGCTTTAAGGATAAAATTACAGCAGTTAGTAAAGCTCATTTAGATGTAAAAAACTTACAATCTTTGGCAGCATTACTTAAGCATAACGTGGAGGCCCTCAATCTTCTGGATTGCATTAATGTAATAATTATAATTACCATTGTCAGATCAATTCTCCCAATTCTTATTCTTATATTTCCAATCATTTTCCGGATGATCTTTAGATTTATCTCTTCTGTGCACCAAGACATTCATGAGCTTCAATTAAAAAATAAAAAAGGAAGAAATGCCATGACAATTCCTGCTGAATCTGCGTGAGAGATCACGCCAGACAAAGCATAAGCTTCATGGAAGCATGCTTGCAGGAAGAGGGTGTTGGTTCAAGGCTTCCTATATACTTGGCTGGACCTTTATTGCCTCTACCTTTATTCTAACTATATTCATCTTGGCTGTACATTTGTTTCCTTTATTCTCATTTTGGCTATTTTTCTATTGATCCACGAACAGAGCATGTGAAGCCACTTACCCTCGTGCCTATCCTTGCTCTTCTCTGCTCTCTCTCTCTACTTCCACTCCTCTTGCAGGCCGCCTCACATCCTCTGCGCATGTACACCTGCCCCTGGGAGACCCTGGCCACTGCTGACCCACAGTGAGGCCCCTGGACCCTGCCTCCTCCTCCCCTCTGCCCAGTCCCCTCTTCCCCTTGGCTCCGCCCCCTACCCTTGCCCAAAAGATCAGCCCTGACATGGCTTCCAGGCCATGGGAATTACAGCCTCACCTCAGCTCTGCACTCCCTGCCAACCCTAGCACTTGCTCAGGGGATCGAACCTCCCCTCAGCCCCACCACTAGAGGAGATTCTCCTCCAAGCCTCTCCACTCCACATGTCAAGAACGTGCACAATGACCCAGTTAGAGAGAGAGACAGAGAGAGAGACTGAGAGACTGAGAGACTGAGAGAGATTGTTGGGGAAAACTACCTCTCAAGGACTCAGAACATAGCACCCTTTGGGATGACTCAGCACACAGCATACTTCAAAAAACAGCACAAAGCACACTAAGTAAAAGACTCAGCACAATGTGTCTTTTGAAGGACTTAGCATATAGTAGCCTTGGGATGATTCAGCACACAACACCCTTTGAAGGAGGGAGTCCATAGGCACGCCGTGTATAGGACTCAGTGCATGGCATGCTTTGAAAAACTCAGCACGTAGCACTCTTTCCCAGGACTCAGCATATAGCACACTGTGTTAAGACTATTTAAATACTTATACTTCAGCAGAAAAGCAACATGTTTAACAACTGTTACAAATAAAGTAAGAAATCAGAATATATTACTATACTAATCATTGAATGGATTTTTAGTGGCAGTCAAATATGTAAAAAATGAGGCAATATGCCATTCGTTTGCACTTAATAAGTGAGAAAGAATTTTCTAGGTCTTTTAAAATATATCATAAGTTTAATGAAGAAACTATTCTGTCTGTCATATGACAATCAGATAAAGATGATATTAGAGCAAAGATCAGATTGTACTAAGTTTTGGGATGTTAATGTATGTACTTTTTTGGTTTTGGAAAATTGTGAGGATTTCAAAATGGGGTATTGTTCTTGCTAGGCTGGCATTATGTCAGTGGTTAATTTTAGGATAAGGGTTCCCTTTCCACAAGAAGATGCACCTGATCTGTCCTTTTAAGTTTCCCATCATCAATGGCATCAGAGTTGCACACCAACTTGTCTAGTTTCCTGGATCCTGCAGTCCTTCCAATCTTAGTCTCTAGATAGTGCAGGATGGTGGAAATGATCCAATGCACCCAGCTATAGATTGAGAAGGAACTCCCCTAAAATTTGGCCTGGTTTCTGTTCTCAAGCCTCCTAAGTAGTTAAGAGTACAGATTGGAGCCCCTGGTGCCAAACAGTAACAATATTTTTAAAGCAATTAGACATTTATATGACAGGTTTGTGATTACCTCAGGAAAAGAATAAAAGAGCAATGAAGCATAGAGGACAAACAGAATTTTAGCTAGCTACTCAGAGGGTGAATCAGCTTAGCTAGCTACACTGGAGGTCGAGATCTGAAAACCACTTTTCAAAGCCAGTACAATCATGAAAACACATGTGATTATCTCCAAAAAACCAGAAGTGCAGCAGTGGCTCAAGTGGTAGACCACTACCTTGGGCACAGATGCTTAGAGCAGGAATGATGAATGCATGCATGAGCACATGAACATGCATGTGTGTGTACAGGCACGTGTGTGTGTGCACACACACACAAATGAGTATTTCAATGCAGAGTTCTTTATTTTTTTTTACCTTGCTGTACTTTATTTCCCTGTATTAGTTCACAAATTAACAAAATCAGCTAAGCACCTATTTACATACAACTCATCATGTTTCTCTAAAGTCTACTCTCTTTTTGGCAGCCTGCTCTTATTTGACCCAAAAGTAAATTATTCAAGAGATCAATTCATCTCCCTCATCTCTGTAATGTTAGATGCTTGTTTAAGTTCTTCCTAGCAATATAATTTTGTGAAATCCTACATCAAGCAGCATATTTCTTTCATGAAATGGGAAGCCTCTGGAAAAAAATAAACGATAGGTTTTACTCCTCCTGGCAAGTATCTGGAAATTTATAATCTTCATATAATCCATGATATGTCTGTGTATGCCAAAAACGGCTGTGAAAATAAAAAGACCCTTCTAAGCACATAGAATTCGTGTACCATTAATAGGTCTGAAGGTTTTTTTTTTTATTCTGAAAATACCATATAGAATAGTTTCAATTACATGGTCAAGATAATGAGTATATTTCTTATCAAGCATTGTTGCCTCTTCTTTTGTTTCCACTTCCTATCCTTTTCCATCTCATCCCTCCTGCCCCTCCCCCCCATTAGGCCCCGCCTTGCGAAAATTTTAAAGTTCATTCTTCGACATAACATTTTGTACATCTCATTGTTACAATGGGTCCAATTCTATCAATTTTTAAAAGATTTGTTTTTTTCCTTCCCCTCCACAAACTATACCAACATAAAATACAGTGAAAACAGGAGCTATATTGTGGGGAAGGGACATACAAAGCAACAAAAATTCATCTTATAAATATGTTAGAAACAATCGCACGAAAGAAAAAATATTTGAATGCTTATCTTGGGGTACATTTCACCTAACATCAACGAATCTTACCTTTTCTGCTTGTCTCAGACATATCCTATTTATTACCAATAAGGGAAACCATGGGGCCAATGTGTACTTGGGCCTGGATTACTTCACTTAATATAATTTTCCAAGACTTTCATTTTCCTAACAATGGGACAATGTCATTCTTTCTGATGGAGGCAAAAAATTCCATTGTGTATATATACCACAATTTATTGATCCATTCATCTACTGAGGGGAATGTGGGTTGGTTCCAAGCTTAGCTATGGTAAATAATTTTGCCATAAACATAGTTGTGCTGAGAGCATTAGTGTGGTCTTCTTTGTGATCATTTGTGTAAATGCCCAAAAGTGTGATTGCTGGGTCATAGGGGAGCTCCATATGAAGTCTTTTGAGGAACCTCCATACCCCTTTCCAAAGTGGTTGAACAAGTTTACACTACCACCAACAATGCAGTAGGGTTCCCCTATCCACATCTCCTCCTGCATCTGTTGTTATTAGAGTTCTTGATTATAGCCATTCTAACTGGGGTGAGGTGGTATCTCAATGTTGTTTTGATTTGCATTTTTTATAGCTAGGGAGGTTGAGCATTTCTTCATGTGTCTATTGGCCATCTTTCCTTCCTCTTCAGAGTAGTTTCTCTTTAAGCCTTTAGCAGACTTATTTATTGGGCTGTTGATTCTTTGAGGATTTGTTTTTGGGGGATTTAATTTTTTGGAGTTCCAGATATATTTTAGATATGAGACCCTTGTCCATTGCATGGCTAGTGAAGATCTTCTCCCAATTTGTGGACTTTCTATGGATCTTGCTAGCTATGTCCTTTGCCATATAGAAGCTCTGCAATTTCATGCAGTTCCATTTGTCAACCTTTCTATGATTTGTTGTGTTTCTGGGTCTCTATTAAGCAATTTTCGGCCTGTACCAAGGAGATCTAGGGTTTCTCCTATTCCATCCTGTAATGTTTTCAGAGTGTCTTCATATTGTGAGGTCTTTGATCCATTTGGAGTTGATTCTGCTATAGGGTGATATATAAGGATCTAGATTTATTTTTCTACAAGTAGTTAACCAATTTTGAGAGCACCATTTACTGAAGAGGCTGTCTTTCTTCCATTCTATTTTTTTCAGCTCCCTTATCAAATATTAGATGGCTGTAGGTTTTTAGGATCATTTCAATTCTATTCCATTTGTCCTGATGTCTGTTCTTGTGCCAGTAACAAGCTGTTTTGCTTACTATGGCTTTGTAGAAGAGTTTGAAATTTGGTACTGATTTTCCTCCAACACTGTTCTTTCTGTTAAGTATCGTTTTTGCTATTCAGGGTCTTTTATTGCTCCATATGAATTTTTGGATTGCCTTTCCTATGTCCTTGAAGAATGAGGTTGGAATATTGATAGGTATCACATTCAATTTGTAGATAGCGTTGGAAAGTATTGCCATTATCACGATTTGATCTTTCCAATCTAGGAACATGGGAGTTTTTCCACTTTCTAAGTTTGTTTTCATTTCCTTTTTCAGGTATTTAAAGTTTTCATCATAGAAGTCCTTCACTCCTTTGATTAAGTTAATTCCTAAGTATTTTATTTTTTGTGGGGCTACTACGAATGGAGTTGCTTTCCTAATTTCAGCCACAATTTTCTCATTGTTTTCATACAGAAAAGCCATTGATTTTTGAGGGTTAATTTCATACCCTTCTAGTTTGCCCAAGTTTTGAGTAACCTTGAGTAACTTGGGAGCGGGGTCTTTAAATACAAGATCATATCATCTTCAAAGAGGGAAAGTTATACTTCTTCTTCCCCTATTGGGTTCCTCTTTATGTTTGCATTGAAGAGCAGTAGAGAGAGTGGGCCTCCTTGTCTCGTTCCAGAGTTTAGAGGGAATAGCTTTAGATTTTCACCATTGAGTACAATGCTTTCTGTAGTTTTGTTATACACAACCTTTATTGTATTGAGGAATGTTCCATAAATTCCTAATTTTCTAGGACCTTCACCATAAAGGGGTGTTGGATCTTGTCAAAGGCTTTTTCTGGAACTATTGAGATAACCATGTGGTTCTTATCCTTGCTATTGTTGATGTGATGAATTATGTTAATTGATTTGTGCATATTGAAGCAGCTTTGCATCCCTGAAATGAATCCTGTTTGCTCATGGTGTATGATTTTTTGGATGAATTGTTGAAGTTGATTAGCCAAAATTTTGGTGAGAGGATTTGCATCAATGTTCCTCAAAGAAATGGGCCTATAGTGCTCTTTCTTTGAGGAGATGAGGGTTATGATGGCTTCATGGAAAGAGTTCGGTAGTGAACTTTCTCTTTCAATTTCATTGAAGAGTTGGAGGAGTATTGGTGTGAGCTCTGCTTTGAAGGCCTTGTAGAATTCTGCTGTATAACCATCTATTCCTGGGTTTTTCTTAGATGGGAGTTCTCTTATTGCTCTTTCTATTTCAATGCTTGATATGGGCCTGCTAAGATGGTTTAACTCATTTTAGTTTCTGCATGTCAATATTTACCAGGAAAATGTCCATTTCTGTCAAGTTCTCAAACATATTAGCATAAAATTTTGAGTAGTATTCCTTTATAATGTTCTGAATCTTGGTTGTTTTTGTAGTGATGTTTCCATTCTCATCTCTGAGTTATTAATTTCAGTGTGTTCTCTTCTTTTTCTTTTTTAAGGGTCTGTCAATTTTGTTAATTTTTTTGAAGAACCTTCTCATTTTGTTGATTCTTCATTTTTTTTTTTTGGATTCTAATTCATTTAATTCTGATTGAATTTTAATTCTTTCTTTCCATCAACTGGTTTGGGGTTTATCTTGATTCTCTTTTTCAAGGAGTGTCAGATCTCATTAAATTGTTGGTTCCATGTCTCTCCAATTTGTTAATATAGGAACTCAGAGCTATAAACTTGCTTCTGAATCATGCCTTTTCTGTGTCCCAGAGGAGCAGAAAATCTCTGTGCTAGTTTTTGTTGAATAATATGAACATTTGAACTTCGATTCTAAGCTCTTCCATGACCCACTGGTGTTGAACAGTGTGTTTTTCAGCCTCCGTCTTTTACTGGACTTTCTTTGGTGGCTTTTTGTGTTGAGTTCTAATTTTATTTCCTTTTGGTCTGATAGAATGCAAGATATGAATTCAATATTTCTGAATTTTGACAAGTTTGATTTGGAAAATGTTCCATGTCCTGCTGATCTGGGATTTCTCTGTTGAGTTTTTGCCGACTTGATCTATTTAGTGGGGATAGTGGTTTGTTAAAGTCCCCAGCAATTAATGTCGTTTGATCTATGTGAGATTTAAAGTAATATTTCTTAGATAAATTTGGGTGAAAGAGATATCCCTTAATTAGTATGTAGTAACCTTCTTTATCTCCTCTCAATAATGTTAATTTGAAGTCTACTTTATTTGATATTAGGATTGCAACTCCTGCCTGTTTTGGGAGGCCTTTTTCTTTGTAGATTTTGTTCCAGCCTTTCACTTTCAAAATGTGTTTGATTTTTATGGGCAAGTTGTGATTCCTGAAGGTAGAAGATAGAAGAATCTTGCATTTTAAACCAAGTAAAGAGTCTATGTCACTTAATTGGAGAGTTACATCCCCTAATATTGAGAGACAGGACTGAGAGGTATTTGGGTGCTCCTGCCATTTTATCCACCTTCTTAGGTGCTGCGCCTACTGGATTCTTTCTATGGTTCTTGGATTCTGTTTGTATGTGGTTTCTTGGCCTTTATTGTGGTCATGTTGGTTTTCTAGGTTTAGGACATCTTTAAGTATCTTTTGTAGAGCTGATTTGGTGGAGATTTATTGTTTGTTTTTCTTTGCTATGGAAGATTTTTATTAGACCTTCAATTATGAAGGAGAGTTTAGCTCGGTACACTATTCTTGGTTGGTAGTTGTTTGTCTTTAGAGCATGGCATACACCATTCCAGGCTCTTCTTGCTTTAATTGTCTCTTTTGAGAAATATGAGGTGATTCTAATTGGTTTTCCTTTATAGGTGACTGATCTTTTCTCCTTGACAGCTTTAAGGATCTTTTCTTTGGTCTGAATTGATCCTGTGTGGCTTATAATTAATTGGACGATGGGAAGTCCTGTTCTTGTCTGGTCTATTTAGAGTTCTAAAAGCTTCTTGTATCTGAATATGCCTATCTTTTTGCGTGTTGGGAAGTTCTCTGCTGGGATCCTGTTGAACAAATTTTCTAGACCATTACCTTCTGTCTCTATGTGCTCCTCTACACCCATTTCCCTCAGATAAGCCTTCTGATGGCGTCTTCCAAGTGTTGAATAGATCTATCATATTTCTTGAATTTGTCTTGGATAGTTGTATGTTCTTTCTCTATAATACCTAGGCTGTCTTCAATGCCGGAGATTCAATCTTGTGCATAGTCTAACCTACTGTCAAGACTTTCTACTTTATTTTTCATTTCTTTTCTTTTTAATTGGTCGGCTGTTATGGCTTCAAATTCTTTGTTGGAGCTTTGTTTTAGATCTTGAATGAAATTCTTTACTTCCTTAATTTGGTGTTCAGTGTTTACTCTCAAATCACTTAGTTGATAGGTTATGGTTTCCTTGGACTTCCATTCCTTCTGTTGGGCTCCATTAAACATTCCCACTGTGGTCTCCCTGACTCCTTTCAGGTGACTGCTTATGGATTCCATGAATGGCTCTATTGATCTTTGTCTATGCTCATCCAGCTGTTGCAATTCTTGTATTACTCTTTGATTAGATTTCTCACGTTCATGTAACTTCTGTAGTTCTCTTTGACTGATTTCAGCCTGCTCACACAATTCCTTTATTTCTCTTTGAGTATTCTCAACCTGCTCACGCAATTCCAGTATCAATCTTTGAGTAGCTTTCTCAAGCCCATGAGCTTCCTGTTTTGATCTTTGGTTTGCCTCCTCTCTCTCCATAACAGGTTCACACTGAGTCCTTTGCAGGGTTTCAGTCTTTTCATTCACCATGTTTACCAGTAGTGTTTGTAGAGCTTTTTGGGAACTCTCGTCTGGATTACTCATTATCTGTTCTGTCAGCTGATTATCTTGAGAGGGAATTGAGATACCCAGACTTACCATTTTCCTTGTGTTTTTCTTCCTTGTTCTGCCCATTTGGGATGAAAGTAATGCCAGTTTTGTGCTAGAACACCATTTTAAGGCAAGCATCAACCAAAGTCCTGTAATTGAATAGTCAAATGTCTGAAGATACAATGTAGTTCAACAGACACAGTCCATTCAGCATTAAATAACTATGTTTTAATGGGCTAAGAATACCAAAGAATAATTTGACAAACCAGAAATTATTAGGTTTAGGGAGAAAGGTGGGGAAAACAGGGTTAGAGGGATGTGGAAAGGTAAAAGGAGAGTGAAATTAACCAAGTCCTAATCTCACAGAGGGAAATGGCTTGGAAAGCATGATAGAAAAGAAAGAAGAAAAAAATTTTTAAAAAGAGACAAGAAAAAATGGAAAGACAAATATTTAAATTTAAAAAGCGAAACTCTTAAAAGTAATAAAAATTTAAAGAAGTAAAATTGAGAGATGAACGGTGATGAGAGGAGGGGAGGGATAGAATGAGACCTGAAAAACTAAAAAATAAAAATACTTCAAATAATTTATAGGTATAAATAAATAATACTGCTATTAAGGAATTTAATCCTAAGAGGTTTTGAATTGAGTAATATATTTTTGGATTAAGAATGAACACAATTGGGGATAAGGTCTTATAATTAATGACAGGTATATAGGAGGTGAACAGAATAACAAATAATTCATGCAAAAAGAACAAAGATGAAAAAGTAAAATGAATGAGAAAGAAAGAACAAAAAAGACCAACAGGTCAGTAAACATTTTTTTAAAAAGCACACACACACACACACACACACACACACACACACACACACACACACACACCTAAAATAAAAGTTATAAGAGGAAGAAAAAAGATTAATGAAAACAATTTTTATAATTAAAAAATAAAAATTTAAAAAGATACAAAAAAAAACTTCTTTGATTTTGTTTTTCGGGGGTTGATGGGAAGATCCTGTATCTCCCTTGTATCAGTAACTAGTCTCTTGGTGGAGTCTCTGGTTTGCTTGTGGTGTTTGGTTTTCTGTGGCTTGATTGGTTTCTTAAGTCAGTTTGTTTGGGCAGGTAGAAAAAATTCTGTTGGTTTACCCAGAAGTTTGTGATCGCCTCCCAGGCTAGTTCAGTGGGAAGGAGATCTGCTTTGAGTATCACAAAAGAGGGAGGTGGAAGTTTCCTCTAGTTTGGAGTTGCTGTGATAAGGCTGGGTTCTAAAGTTGAGGCCTTTCAGCAAACAGTAGCTTTTCCCTGAGGGGCTAGCTTCTGAGACATTCACAGAGCCCAGCCTGGAGCCATTCTCAGGGTTTATGGTTTATGTTTACTGAGTTTCAATTGATTGTCAGGGCTGTTGTAGGGAGGGGCAGCCTCTAGCTCTGTTTACCCAGTGAAGAAAGCCACTCCTTCGTGAGTGTAGCTTTCCCTGCCTTGTTGTGGTGACTTTCCCATGGGTGGAGTTGAGAATGGCAGGTCAGGGTAGGTACTTGTGACTCGCTAACTGACTCTTGTTTTCATCAAAACTGAGTTGGATCTAGCTACTTAGCCAGGCTTTTGTCTACATCAAAGGTGGATATCTCCGGTGTTGGGGGGAGGGGTGTCCTTCCCTCCTCGGCTCCCTATGAGAAGGAGTGAGGATGTTAGTTTTGTACTCACGCTGGAGTGTGGGTTCCTGGGTAGCCTCTGGTCTGCTATCTGCAGGATGAAGATATCTGCTACTTGTCAGTTCTTGCTCGTGTAGAGTAAAATCTGCTTGCCCGCTGCATCTGGCACATTTGTCCCAGACTCTCTGGGTTGTAGTTATGGCCACTATGGATGGCAACACAGCCACCACAGCAACCTCAGGCATGGCTGCTGTAAAATCCTCGGATCTGTCTCCTTACCTGGATTTTCCCTCTCTGCCCAAACTCTCTGTACTGTGATGGCACACTTGGTGTGCCTAGGACTGTTCATTGGAATACTAGAACTGCTTTCTATGCAAGAGCTTGTTTAGACACCAGATTCTCCTCCGCCATCTTCTCGAAATTTCTGAAGGTGTTTAAATATTACTGGAATTGTTTTGGAATAAATAATGTTCACCTTGACTATCTTGAGAAAGAATTGGTTTCTCAGCACTATAGGTAAGAACTTGAGTGAAAGAAACAAAAGGAAAAATGAGGAACAACTCAACACATACATTCAAAAGAAACAAAACAGCCCAAGAAAACACCAATTAACTCAGTACTCAAGAACTTGCAGGAAATGCAAAGATTTTTTTTTTAAATAGCTATGATAAGCTTATGAAAATCCTGACTACGAGGGAGTCTACTATTGTGAGGATAGTGGATAAAGCTCAGACTGGACAGAAAGATCGGTACACAATGCCAGGCACTTGTTATTCTAAATTCCAGGAATAATAACATAAAGTAGACTGAGCCCACGATCATACACAAGTAGGAAGCGAGATTCTATCTGAAAGTTAATCAGGATAATTTAGGGCTGGGAGCATGCCAAAGTGGTAAGAACATCCATTTAGGAGACACAAGACACTCAATTCAAATTCCAATCTTATGTGTATTAAAGAAAAAAAGCTATGACTTTAAATATTGCAAATAATTGCAAGATTTGAATATTTGAGTGGAGAAAAATCCATGAGAGAGGTAGAGTTTACCCATGTTGTAATACTTTCTACTTAAGTGATAATATTATGTGGTACTCCAGACATAACAGAGTTACCTTGCAAATGAGCATGGATGTGCATTTGGGTGAAGAAAATACTCTATTTACACAGGTGTATATTAAATACTTTTTGGGGGTAGATTTTAGTTCTTGTACTAAGATCCTGGGTGATATCTCTGAGTCTTTTCTCTCAAGGCTATCACTCTACTACTATGAGCCACAGTTCCAATTCTGATTTTCTGTTGGTTGTTTGGAGATAAGAGGCTCATGGACTTTCCTGACCAGGATGGTTTCAAACCATGATCATCAGATCTCAGCCTCCTGAGTAACCAGGATTCCAGGCCTGAGTCGTCCATGTTTTTAATAATTTAGTAAATTGTACAGTTACAGAAGTTATAATTTATCATTATAACCTTTATAATATATGGGTTTATATGTATATCAATTCATACATATAGAAATATTTTAACATAGTTTTTCTATCTGCAGTAGATTTATGAAATCATCCTTCATTATAAAATAACATGGAAACAAGTTTAATGAGGAACAAAACAAAGGGAATTGTCACATGTTTCTTGTTGTCAAATGAAATATGAATTGTGAGAATCAGTTTGAGAAAACCATTTAACAAAATGGATAATGGCTATTAATTCCAATCCCTTTATTTGCCCATATTGTGCATCCTCAAACATGAGTGTCAAAGTCAAACCACACTTTTTTGCCTTTGCATTTAAATCACATGTTATAATTTAGGGGATAGGTGAAGGAATCAAATAAAGATTAAAATAATACTATGTGAGGCTATGAGTTAGAGCCGAAAATCATTTTAAATATGATAATAGCTAATTTAATTCCATTTCTCTTACTTTTGCTCTATTGTCATATACCTCATTCCCACCTTAGGAAAGTACATAGAAGGTTCTCACTAAATTATGTGTAAAATTATGAAAAATGTATTAAAAGAATATGGGCACATCGGGGCTGCGAAAGTGGCTCAGTGGTAGAGCTCTTGCCTTGCATGCCTGAGGCCCTGGGTTTGATTCCTCAGCACCACATAAGCAAAAAGAAGAAAGCCAGAAGTGACGCTGTGGTAGATTGCTAGCCTTGAGCAAAAAAGCTGAGGGACAGCAACAGAGGGGCCCAGAGTTCAGGCCCCTCGACCGGAAAGAATACAATAACAACAACAAAAGAATATGGGCACAGTGTGGTTTTAGCTGATTGGTACCTGTAGGGGGTAGTGAGTTTTTCAGGACCTGAAAACCGTTGTGATGTAGATGAAGGAAGGGATGTGCTAATTCTGGAAAATTAGCTAGAGGATTGCTCCCAGTAAAATAGTGATGAATTTTCCAAAAGGTTATAGTAAAATCACTCTCACAATCATGTTCACTACTGCACTATTCACCGTAGAGAATTTATGGAAACAGCCCAGATGCACTTGTTGCACATATACACAATTGGATTGCACCCATCTATTATAAAGACTGTTACAGCATTTGCAAAGAATTGGATAGAACTAAAATTATGTTAAGTAAACGAAGTCACAGCCAGACACAAAAAGAACGCGTATTTACAAGCCAGAATTTTATGCAAGTTAAACAACAGTATTAATCAAAACATGCTATTTGTAGAGGAATAATTAACAGGTGTAATTTCTTATAAAATTGAATTTTTAATCCAGCAAAATGAATACCAGGAAGTTACCACTTGGAAAATGTGAGGGGAAATAAAAGGGAAGAAATAAAGAGACTTATGGAAGTAGAGAGTGAAGCCATAATATTCAATGCAGATATTATGAAACTAATAAAAACGAAAGTGGGTTGAGGTTTGGAAGGATGTGAGAAAGTTATGTAAAGATCCATTGTACTTATAAACTGATTCATTGAATGGAAAACATTTCGTACAACTATTTAATAAAAGTATAATTAAAAACAATGGAGACATCTGATCTTAAACCATGAGTCAATATGATACTTTCCTTCTCAGAAATTTTCTTTGCAGGTATTTTCCTCATAATGACAGAAAAGTGAACAACGCAATGTATATCAATACATCACTTTGCATATCCTAAACAGACAATATAAAAATGACAGTAAAAATATTAGAATATATCACATGATAAAATAAAAGGTAGGAAGTATCAAAATCTGATTGATTTTCCAAGTACTTTACCTTTGGTATCTAATTTAATCCTCACAATAATCCCATAAAGTGAAACTATTTCTATTTTTAATTCTAATATGATGATATTTAAGTCTTCAGAGTTGGAATTACTAGTACAACATTCTACACACGGTAAGTGTTAGCCTGCGTTTCATTCCCACTATATGAACTAACCTCATTCTATTTTATAACTAAATGCCAGCACTCAGTCTACTAATTCTAGGAAAATTCCCAAAATTATTGTGCACACTCTAATAATATTTCCTTTATCTTTGTTAGAAAATAGGTAACTAAGCCGGACACCGGTGGCTCACGCCTATAATGCTAGCTACTCAAGAGGCTGAGATCTGAGGATTGTGGTTCAAAGCCAGCTCGGGCAGGACAGACTGTGAGACTCTTATCTCTAATAAACCACTAGTAAACTGGAAGTGGCACTGTGGTCCAAGTGGTAGAGCACTCTCCTTGAGTAGAAGAGTGCAGGGACAGCACCCAAGCCCAGAGTTCAAGCCCCATGACCAACAACAAAAAAATAAAATAAAATAAGTAAATGTAATATGAAAACTCCAAGATCATAATCAATTTATACCTCCCTGGTGAAAGGAATTCCTAAACTATAACATTCTTGATTTCTAGCTCAAAATAGTAGAAATCATATTTTATCCCTTCACTCAACACTGCACTGGCTGCGGACCCCATCTCTGGTTAACACAGTCTTACTGAAAGAATGACCTGCCCAATTCCTGATGGAAACAGACTGCAGGTCTTTTGGAGCAATCATTTCCATATTGTAGCTCACCTAAATTGTTTACCATTAGAAGTATGTACTACTTTGAAATGTTATTAAAGAAAGACTGATATAAAATCACATTTGACCACAGATAAATATTTTACCTTTCATATACCCAAAAATGTAGTCTTACCTATCATTAATGTTAGGAACGAGAGGTTAAAAATCATAGACACCAAGACCTAATTATGAATTAAAGACTCTCCAGCTTGAGAATACAATTGGTTTAAAAAGACATCAATACTACTGAATTTTTAAGTCCCTATGATAATGATAATGATTCGCTATGATAATCATAATGATAAACTATTAACACTTAAAAATAACTCATTTTCTTGGGAGTAGGACAAAAAGCACAAGGTTAATCCTAATCATTTTAAAAGACCTTTATTTATACTAAAAGTTCACTCATAACTATAAAGATTCTAAAACTAACTGAAGTAGAGAGGAAATAATTTAACTGCATCATCTACATTCAATGGACTATTAATAGAAAACAAAATTATACTAATAATTAGCTTACCCAATTCACTGAATTCTTTTATTCTATTCCATTTACTTTCATAAAAACTGGGTTTTCATAAAATGAAGCATAAAAAAGCATATATACCCACTTACATTTTCAGATCTTAACAATATTTCAGAAATTTTAGCTCTACAGTCAATGAACTGAAATAATACTAAAATATTCAAAGGATTTTCAGAAATTGCAAGACTTGCTCTGAGATGTTATGTATATTGGAACAGATATTCAAAAAGCCTTATTTGTTAAAGTTGCCGTAGTTTCTCCCACAAAAGGGCCATTAGTAAAGATACCTGTGCATGTACAAAACACCTTCAAATGCATCCACAATCTGGACATAACACTTGCTTTTTCTTTGTTCGTTTTTGAAAGGAATATCTAACAAGCATATCCACAATACTTGTTTTCAATGAATAAGATGGGATATTCAAACTTAATATGGGTTGGATTATCTCTTAGTGAGAATAGATATAATCTTGCAAAGAAAGTGATTTTCAACAGAAACCCGGAAAGAGTTTATCCAACTTGTGTTTCACAGGAATAATCAGAGAGTAATACCTGTTTGGTCAAGTCGGTCCAAATCACTCCATGAGTGTATCTTAAAAGTATAACCAATTTAAGAGGTCAAATACGTATTTTGTACTGACAATCATCTTATATCAACAACTTACTAACTAATTATGTCTGTATCTTCTTACCTAACATTCAATAAGAACTGAAAGCTGTCTCTTTTTCTAACTTAATATTGTAAATGCTTTGATTATGATGTTATTATTAGACAAATAATATATACAAAGGTTGGTTCCACTGAAATGACATGACAGAACACTGATAAATAAAAACATTGCAAAACAGTTAGCTTTTTTCAGCCTCACCCTGTCCACATTGGCAAGCAACATTGCAACAGCATGCGTACACATATACACATACACACATGTTCGCACATGTACACACACATATACACACATGCTAAATTCAGGGTTTTGTACAAAAAAGTCCACATAAAATATTAGTGAATAGGACAAATGATAATATACCTTATTACAAAATACTACATAAACCATTACCACGCATGTTACATTTTACCTGCCTCCCCACATGTGACCACTTAATTTAGTTTTAATGAATTAATTACCTTATTAATTAATTTATTTGTTTGGTGCTAATACTAGGGCTTGAACTCAGGGCCTGGCTTTGTCCCAGAATTTATTTTTTATTTCAGTTTTCTCAAGGCTAGCATTTTACTGCTTGTACCACAGCTCCATTTCTAGCTTTTGCTGGTTACTTTCAAATCAGAATCTAATGGACTGTTTTTTCTTGGTCTCCTTTCAAACCACAATGCTCAGATTTCATCTTTCTGATTAACTACTACTAAAGACATAAGCCATCAGTGTGGCTTCTACTTTTTCCTATATAGTTATCTAATGCACATACTTAGATGGTAATTTTAAAATGAGAGTATAGCAGCAAGATGTACAGTGATGATACTGTCCTGTCAGAAATTCAAGTTAGTAATGTAAATTTATTCTTAAAACCATACACAAAAAATACCATGATATAGTGTAAGAGAACCCACCATTGAACATATGAGCTTTAAGAGCTTTCTAATAGATCCATTATTTATTGGTACCCAACATTAGAAAAATGTATGAGGCATTGGTAAAATAGAAGTCCTTTGCATGACTACATACATTCCTTGTTTTTATAAGACACTTTCTTTCATCTAAAAAGTAGGCCTGTCTATTGTCTTCATGTGATTTTGATGATTGAAAGTGCTCAGTGAGAAGGTCAAAATGTGTTAGTAGTCCTTCACTATCAATTCTCACTTTCTTCTTGGAGAATAAAGTGATCAAATCAATAGTTCAGAATGGGCAAGCAATACTTCAGAATCATGCTTCCAGTGCAAGTGGATCACCAGTAAGAAATCATCAGTACCAATTTCCACAAAGTTTTGTCACAGATACAATCTCCCTGCCTTCTCTAGCTGCTTTACTGCCCTCTTATTCCTTCATTGTACAAGAAAAGTATGATTCAGCTGATTTCAGTCAGATCTGTTACTAGAACTAGAAAGGATTTATTTTACTGTCTGTAATTTGGTAAAGATATGTCTCTTTACGTAGGCTACTAAAAATGTATTTACTAACTTCAAGTAAATACATAAATTCGATTTCCATCTCTTTTAAAAAATAAAATTTTGTTTGTTCTACAAATTGATCAGAGGCATGGATTTTGTGGCTAGCTACGTCATTACACATCTGTCTCTTTCTTTCTCTCTCCCTTTCATGGTTCTCATAGATAATATGATTGCTCCATAATTATACTAATTTATTTTGCTTTTATATTTTTGGTTGTATCATTTCACTTTTTGCTCTGCCATTTCCCAAATCATTTATATAGAAGGCATTATTTCCTATTTTCTCATGCCTAGAATAAGCTGCACATGAAGACATCACTGGTCCTCATTTTCAGTGTGTACATTTGAATATGGAGGAATATCTTTGCTCTCCATCAATTCCCTACTCTCCAGTTAGAATAATTTCGAATAGTAAAATTGGAAAAAGAGAAAATAAATCATGGTGAATAAACAGTTGCAGAAAAGTCACCAGATATTTCTGACCAGTTCAACCAATGTGAACTATTAGGGAAATACATGGACACCTCATTCCCACTGGCACTCAAAGTCTCTGGTTAGGCAATTCTTAGGAATATGGGGAACAAGATGAAAAAGTAAGGAATGGTATCAATTGCAAGAAAAAATATTGGAGAAGGATCCAACCGTATTTCTTCATTGGGCTGCCGAAAATATTCAGCTTACTACAGTGCGGAGACTTCTTTCCCAAAAGGCTACTTATGTGAATAGTAGGGATGATGATGAGTATACCCCTCGTCGAGAAGCCTACGGTGGACACTTAGACATTGTCAGTGAGTTGGTGTCTCAAGCGGCACATGCAATAACTGTAGATGACTGGACACCCCTGAACAGTGCATATACGTGGAATAATAGCAGAGTAGCTTCTTTCTTACTTCATCATGATACAGATACCAATGCCCAAACTAAAGGACTCTTTTTAAAAAAAAAATTTTGGTCTGGTCGTGGGGCCTGAACTCTGGGCCTGGACGCTGTCCCTCATCTCTTCAGCTCAAGGCTACTGCTCTACCACTTGAGCCACAGCACCACTTCCCGCTTTTTTTTCTGCTTATGTGGTGCTGAAGAATCGAACCTAGGGCCTCATGTATGCAAGAAAAGCACTCTACCACTGAGCCACTTTCCCAGCCCAAATATTTTTGCTTGTTTGAATTTTGTTGTTGTTGTGGTTTTTTTTTTTTTTTTTTGGTCGGTCATGGGGCTTGAGATCTGGGCTCGGGTGCTGTCCCTCTGCTCTTCAGCTCAAGGGGAGTGCTCTACCGCTTGAGCCACAGTAACACTTCCCCAAACTAAAGGACTCTTGACACCCTTATATCTTGCTGTTGAGAATTGAGATAGCAAAGATACTCTGGATCGCCTTCTGTTGAACCATTATATAAATCCAGGCCTGAAGAACAACATAGAAGAAACTGTATTTGATATTTCCAAAAGGATAAGTATGTATCACTACCTCTATGAAGTTGTGAAAGACTGTACAAATTGTTCACCGAAGTCCTAATGGTCGGGTTAAGTTTCTTAAATTTCAAAAATGCAAGTCCATCTTTTGTGTCCCTACAAAATATTTTCACAATCCAAATAAGAGCAATATCTTTATTTTTTTTTTTGGTCGGTCATGGGGCTTGAACTCTGGGCCTGGGTGCTATCCCTGTGATCTTCAGCTCAAGGTGAGCCCTCTACCACTTGAGACACAACTCCACTTCCAGTTTTCTAGTGGTTTGTTTGAGATAAGAGTACCACAGACTTTCCTTCCCATGCTGGTTTTGAACCATGATCCTCAGATCTCAGTCTCCTGTGTAGCTAGGATTATAGGCATGAACCACCAGTGCCCAGCAGCACCAATATTTTACTGTAAAAATTCATGGATTCCGCGGAGTTCTTCCAAGTGAATTGCCTGCCTTGGATGGAAAAATGTATTCAATAGATTTGTAAACATGTATAATAATTTCTTCAAAGTTTGTGATTTTTTAATAAGAAATAATTTTAATTTACCTGTTGAAATGAGTAGTACAGAAACTAAAATATTTCTCGTGCTTGTCTGAAAAAGTATATTTTAAAATATTCTATATTCTATGTTTGCATCGTGTTCATAATTTATTTTCTCCTAGATATACTTTGAATTATATATTATTTTATAAAATATAGGTTCATTAATGTGTCCTTTCCGATTGCATTCCATATAGAAACAGTTTGATTCCTTTTTTTCTACGTCTTAATATTATTTTTCTTTGGGATAAAATGACAATGTTGTCTAATTTGAAAAGTTTTGTAAAGTTTATGCTATGTAAATGCCTTTCTGAGGTGATTTAATACACTGATGTCAAACTAAATTTAATTATATGAATTACGTGTATTGTTACACTTGTAATTTTGTAATCATCTTTTTAATCACTTTTTTTCATTTCTTGCATCTGAAGAATGAAAAATATGGAATACTTCTCAAATTTTCATATTATCCTTGTGCAAGTGCCATGTTAATCTCTGTATTGTAATTTGAGTATACGTGTTGCTGAAGCATATAGTATCCTCTAAATTTAATAGTTAATGATGCAATCTTTATACAGGCTTATATCTATGGGTGCCTACTTGTAACAAGGAAACCTTATTGTTCCTAACAATGCTATCGATCTTATTTCCCTAAAATTCTGTGAATAGTGGAAAAAATTATATTGATCAGTCGATTGTTCACATTTGCAAACTT
Source organism: Dipodomys merriami (assembly GCF_024711535.1). Taxonomy (NCBI): domain Eukaryota; kingdom Metazoa; phylum Chordata; class Mammalia; order Rodentia; family Heteromyidae; genus Dipodomys; species Dipodomys merriami. Next base: position 676,163 of record NW_027206357.1, on the reverse strand, counting down.
TTTTTGCCAATGAGTATCTTAAGTCTTTTTATTTGGAATTTGATCATACTCTCTATTATTTATAGTTAGGTCCAAAGGTGATGGCTTTTTCAAGTACTTATTTATCCAACTTTGTGGACCTAATGGATTCAAAGTAAGCGTTGCTTAAGAGCTACTTCTAAACTTCTTCAGCTGACATTTTCCCAAATGAGGTGTTACTGGAACAAATGTCTACCTGAGCCTTTACCCTTCTTCCATGTGTGAACAGACCAACCAGAATACCTTACCCTGACAGCAAAGATTTTCTTACTAGAACAAAACTAATCTTGGTTACAAGGGATCATAGAGAGATGAACAGTTCAAACAGAACTGTTCAGACAAGAAGGTATTTTATCAAAATATAATTGTTTATTTTACCTTCCATTTAAAAGTAGCTAAAGCCAAGAAGGTGAAAAAATTGTTCGTATGCATGATTACTTAATGTCCTGGCCTGTCTGTAAGTTCCTGGCAGGAACTTACACTACTGCCTTTTTATCACCAAATATTTTCATAGTTGCAGGAGAAGTGCATATGTTTCTCCTCGTTATTAGGCATTAAATTGATAATGTTTTAATCACAGTGTTTCCTCTTGCCTCCATGCTGTAAATCTACAAATGATAAAGGTTTAGGTCTAACTGTATCAAACACTGAAGTAGAGATAATAGAATCATACTTTAAAACAGAGTTGCCTTTGATACAGTAACTACACCAGAACAATACAAAACGTGTGTCTTTTAATCATATTATATATAGTTATATATTTTATATTTATATGTGCTGATTTTATATTTCACACAATGAAACTTACTAGAATTAGTTGATAATTTGACAAATAAATTGATATTTATTTACTCCAATAAATAGAATTGGAATATAAATATTTAGGTTTCAAATATATATTAGACTAGAAAAAGTATCAATGCAATCTTTTTAGTATAAACTTGTGATACATTCAAACTGTTCTTGGTCTTCTGAATCCACATGATAAAAAAACAATATTTTCCTCTAATCTGTAATGATTTTACTCTGCTGCTCTGTTTATTTTTTTAACTCGCTTGTCCTAAAAGGTTTTTGTCCATATTTCTGAAGCATTCTTACTGATTATGCCCAAATTTTGCTAAGATGTCTAAAAAATATTATTCTTGTGCATTACCCATGGGTCCTAGGATCCCAAGGCCCAGTTACCTGCATCAGCAGATAATAGGGAGCCGAGGCGAGACTCAGCCCACTCCCTTGCAGCTTTGAGGTAACCACCCCAGACGGTGCTTGGCGGGACCCCTGGGCTGTGCGCGTGCACGAGCCAGGTAGAGCCCCCAGCCAATCCCATGACACCTGGTGATGGTGAAAGGCAGGCGACCAACAATAGAAAGACCCGCGTTCCGATTCTCCTATATAAGCGGCTGTGTTTCGGGTGCACGCTCTCTCGCGCCCAAGCTCTCCTACAACTAAAAGGCTCTCCAATAAAGCGTGATCTGAGAAGACTCCTGGTGTGGTGGTCGTTTTTCCTCGCTGGTCGAGTAGACGGTCACTACAACTGGTGCTGAAACCCGGGAACGAACCTGGGACGGGACCCGCGCGAGAGGCCGAATTGGAGCCAGAACTCAACACGCGGAGAGGAGACGTCGGTAAATATCCCCCGGTATGCTGTTCACTGTAGATTTAGATATTTATTGGTTGCTTGCATTGCTTCTTCCTTTGTGGCTTGTCTTTTTGATGATACGCACTTGCCTCGAGGAGGGAGGGTTTGATTTAATCCAGGAAGGATGCAAAGTACTAACGCGGCATCAGGATAGTCTATCAGAGTCAGCATACAGTAAGGGGGAGGAAAATAGGCCTAAAAGAAAAAGGGAAAAAAGACAAAAGGATCCTAAAGAATTAAAGCAAGAGGGGCTGCAGCCCTCACAAAAGGAGAAGGGTTTCAGAGAGGAGGGGGTCTCAAGGAGACCCCCGTGCCCTTCTTTAAAAGCAAACCGGTTCTCAGCCCTACATGTGGAAGGGCGGGACCAAGAATATAGTAATCTTGTGAGTGACTCAGAGGAAGAAATGTTAGAGGAGGAGGGAGAGCAGCTCAATCCAGCTGATAGTGAAGAGTTAGAAGAGGCTGCGGGGGAGCACGAGAAAGACAGATATGGAGGGTGGCGCCCCCTAGGGGTGGGAGTACCGCAGCAGCCAGGAAGAGGAAACGGAGCTGCCCCTCACCCGTCGGTCCCCCTGCCGTGCCCGGCAGGGAAGAGTCACTTTATAAAAGGCAGCACCTGGTCGCCATTAGCGGCCGCTTTTCCAGTCTTTGAAAAGCCAATTACTAATGAGAGAATTCTTGAGCCAGTTTCCTACTCCCAGTTAAAAGATTTAGTTGAGGCAGTAAGGACTTATGGAGTGACGGCCAATTATACCACTGCCTTGCTTCAAAGGCTAACTATTAATGCTATGATTCTGTGGGAGCAAAAACTGTTCAATATTTTCCTGAATTAGTGGCTAAACAGGCAATTTTGATCTGAGAAAAAAAAATAAAAATAAAATAAAAATAAAAATAAAAAAAAATAAGAGGCAATTTTGGGTATAAAGTATTGTTTGATGCACTTTGCAAAAATTCCAGATAAATTAATTATTCCATACACCCGTGAGCAAGTTGAAATTTTAGCAGCCACAATGGATATGTGGGCAATTCTTTTTTGCTCATTTCCAAATATAATTGATAATCATTATCCTAAGCATCCTCTGCTTGCCATAGTTAACAAAAATTTAGTGTATTTTCCTGTTGTCACTTCAAAGGAGCCCTTGGTTGATGCTCTAACCATCTTTACGGATGGATCAAAATCTGGACAAGGTGCCTTTTTTGTTCAAGGACACAAACAGCCGGTAGTCTTTAATTTTCGGCCGAATGTCCCACAGGCTGTTGAATGTTTAATTGTGCTTGAAGTTTTTAAAAGATTTGATCAACCTTTTAATTTATTTTCTGATTCATTATATGTTGTAAATGCCGTTGCTTCTCTTGAAGTTGCTGCTTCAGTTAAGCAGGCCAGTACAATTTCTAATGTTTTGTTACAGATTCAATCCCTTATCTTAAACAGAAAACATCCTTTTTATATTGGACATATTCGTGCCCACTCTATGTTGCCGGGCCCGATGGCAAAGTGTAATGATTTGGTGGACCAGGCAACTCGGGCTGTGGCTCTGGTCACTGCTGATCCTGTAGAATTGGCAAAAGACTTTCATAGATTGTATCATGTACCTGCTAATACCCTTAGGAAAAGATATAATTTGTCCAGGCATGTGGCAAGAGATATTGTTAAAGCCTGTAAATCTTGTGTTACCTTTCTTCATCCTCCCCATGTGGGGGTAAACCCCAGGGGGTTGAGACCAAACGCCCTGTGGCAAATGGATGTTACTCATCTGACGGAATTTGGTAAGTTGAAATATTTACATGTGTCTGTGGACACCTTTTCTGGTGTCATTCATGCCACACCTCTGGCAGGAGAAAAGGTGTCTCACGTCAGAATACACTGCTTAGAAGCTTGGGCAGCTTGGGGAAAGCCCCTTAGACTCAAGACGGATAATGGCCCTGCTTACACTTCCCATGGTTTTTGCGCCTTTTGTGCACAAATGCAGGTTGCCCACACCACCGGATTGCCCTACAATCCTCAAGGACAAGGTATAGTGGAAAGAGCTAATAGAAGCATAAAAGAAATGCTTCAAAAACAAAAAGGGGGAGTTGCTGAGTCCGCGTCCCCCAGGGAAAGACTTTCTCTTGCGCTCTTTACCCTTAATTTTTTAATTCTAAATGACAACGATCAGTTTGCCGCAGATCGGCATATGACAAGAGACTCCATGGATACTAAAGACATGGTTATGTGGAAGGATGTTATTAATAATAAATGGTATGGACCGGATCCGGTAATAACGAGATCCAGGGGAGCTGTTTGTGTTTTTCCACAGAGTCAAGAAGTACCTCACTGGGTGCCAACGAGACTGACCAGGCCGGTGGAGACTGCAGCAGAACCCGCTCTTGAAGATGCAGCTGATCTTCCTGCTGTTAGCAACAGTGCTAATAGCAATCCCTGTGATAGCTAAACCGATGATGCTGTGGGCTGTTACAATTTACTGACTGGATTGCCTCTGCGGTGTCCTTTTTCAAAGAGCGGGTGGGAGTCAGAATGTTTTTAGCCTGCTGCTTGGGAGGATGCGTGGTCTGCCTATGGTTGGTCTGTCTCCTTCGAGCCCAAACCAGAAGGGACAAGGTTGTTATCTCGCAAGCATTAGCTGCTTTGGAGAGTGGATCCTCACCCCAGATCTGGCTGTCGGCCCTAAGAGGCAGTTAAGCCTTACCATTCTGCATAGCCTTAGCACCCGAGGGATCAGGGGATCCCATTGCACCGGGACAGGTATGCAATTTGCAATTTGGGACAGGGTGCAAGGCAAGTGCACTGCACTTGAGGAGATGATTCTCATCTCCTCAAGAAGAGCATGCTGGGTTGCAAGTGGGTTGATGGCCAAGATCCCACCTCTGCAAAAAAGGCATCGGACGGGCCTGGTCATCACTGGGGAAGGCACGCCCCTCAGACGAAGGCCAGTGCAAGGTCCTAATGTTTTAGACAGAGGCCCAACCTCTACTCTTACCTGTTGCCATAAAACAAAGAAGGGGGAACTGTAGGGAGCCGAGGCGAGACTCCGCCCACTCCCTTGCAGCTTTGAGGTAACCACCCCAGACGGTGCTTGGCGGGACCCCTGGGCTGTGCGCGTGCATGAGCCAGGTAGAGCCCCCAGCCAATCCCATGACACCTGGTGACAGTGAAAGGCAGGCGACCAACAATAGAAAGACCCGCGTTCCAATTCTCCTATATAAGCGGCTGTGTTTCGGGTGCACGCTCTCTTGCGCCCAAGCTCTCCTACAACTAAAAGGCTCTCCAATAAAGCGTGATCTGAGAAGACTCCTGGTGTGGTGGTCGTTTTTCCTCGCTGGTCGAGTAGACGGTCACTACAACTTTTCACCAAGGCCCATGCAACATATCAACACAAAGTAATTGAAGACCCATCTCAATTTGAATTTCCTATATTTCAGGGCCCCAATTCCTTGAGTTGCAGGAATTAGCAGTAATCAATTGTGAAATGCAAGTCAACTTAAAATGAAGGATGCGATCACAAAATTTGAGAGAAAGTACTGTAATTCAAACATTCAACTTACAGATGACCAGCCCATATGAGTGAACAAGTTCACAAAGTGTCATGAGATTATATTTAATACTCCTCACCTATGATTAACGAAAGATTTTATTCCAACATTAGTGGGCCAAAAAATAGTTCCTAGAAGGATAGATCTATAATTGGTCTACCAAAGCCCGAAAACTTGACTTAGAGGTCAAATGTAATTCAGAAAAACATTTGAAGCACTAAGGAGTGCTTCAAAACACTGGGACTTCAGTACAACATGGTTCTATGGTATAAAAATGTCACTCTCAAACCAATGATAATCTAGATTTAATCTCCTGAAAGTTTATTCCTTTTCAAATAAACTTTTTTAAATCACTTTCGCCAAAATAACATTTGACAAGTTGATGATACTTAGTGACATTACAAGTTTTTCAAGTGTAGGGAGCAAGTTACAATAGAGTTGAATTATTTACACAGCACTAATGCCAAACATGTTCAACCATTCATTAAAGTGTAGAAATAGTACCACCCACAATTTGTGTTTTTCAGTATGGGCCTTTCAGAAATGTGTTTAATATGTCAGCCTCCTAATTTCAAACCCAAACGTTAGCTAATAAATTTCATCATTTAATAAGGTACATTTTAAACAATCACAAATAGTTGCCTTATGATATGTTATTTTTGTTTTCCCTCTGTCTAACATAGTAAGAAATATGACTTTAAGTCTTGAATATGGGTACTAATCAGAGATATGACAAACATAATATCTGTCTTCTATTTCTATCATATTCCTATCTAGGAATAAATTTTAAATTTCTTCTTTTTCCAAAACTTATAGGTAGTAGAAAATATTATTCCATGTAAAATAAAAGAATCACACCATTGTACAAAGCCATTTATAAAAATGCATAGTTAGGAATACATTCTAAGCCATTTTTTAACTTTCTTTTTGACTAAAGATTAATCTTTCAAAAGGTTGAGAAAAAATCAGGTTTAGGTGCTTCCCGTCTCCAGTCTTGCAAATTGTTGCTGCAGATGAATGAATTATGGAAATATAAGCTGACAGCATTTCAAGAATATGCAGGATTCAAACTCCATGGAATGTATATAAACCTTTCAAAGTATTAATAGACAGTTTAACAGAATGACTATCAGGAAGTTGAAACCAAAGAGGAATTATAGTAAAGACATAGAATGAATGAAAAATGAACAAGGAGCAAATACAGCTAGAATACTGAATGTATACATATGATGAAGGAAGTGGTCAATTGGAAATAAATCTTGGAGAAAGTGTTGGTTGAGAATGATAGAAGGAGTGACTCTGATCTAGGAGCATTGGACAATTAGATTGATATATTTAATTGTAACACAATTGCACAAACTTTTAAAATTCAGTTAAAAAACACAACTAGAAACAAAAACACACAAAAATCACAACCAAACAGCAATCTCTAGAGAGTAGGAATATGACCACTCAAAATTTTAATCAGTTAATGAAGGGCAGTCTTGGGAAAAGCAAACAAACCTGTTCAAAGAGGGAAGTTTGGGATAGGAGAGAATTTTGAATAGAATTAAATAGATTGTCTAAGGTTATAAATCACCTATATTTGCTGCATACAGTATCTTACTTCTACGAGTTTTCTGTCTGAACTGGATAATCCAGTCCTGAGACACACTTGGTAGCTTGTGAGGTAGAATGAAAGAAACAAGATCAAGAACCCAGTACTCCACTGGAGAGAAAACAATCCTCTATATTTTCTCTAATCGCTCTTCACTATTCTTTCTTCATACTTTTAAGTCAATTGATTTTGAATTATATTTTTCCTTCTTTCTTCTGGCAAAGTAATTGGTCAAAGTAATTTCATCAAATATTATTTGTCATTTTCTTCTTTCATGCTGTTTAATTGGCCAAGTGAGTCCATAAAACTTCCCTCTTGTTTTTGGTTGCCATGAAACAACATCTATGTTAATAAGGAGAAATCTAATGTAAAACTTTGTCTCTAGAAAACAGTCCAAGAGGCTGTGATCACAAATATTTGGCTATATATATGTTTCTTTTACCTTGAAAGTCTTCTTGTGTCTAAAGTGCCCACCAAAATATGTACTCCATCATTTGTTGGTTCAATCAGAATTGTCTAACCTCAAAGATATATTTTGCTAAGAAGATGCTTAGAGGAAACCAAAAAATACTGCACTTTTTATCTTCTAGCTTAAGATTCTCCTTAGATACCATATCAGGAACAGTGAAGTTATTCTATGCAAAATTATTTTAATAGATTATTTTTCTCTTGGTTTTGCATTTGTTCACAAAGATGTATGGAGGAGAATAGAGTTAAATCACCCATACCTTGGAAGAAAGTGTCTGTTACAAAAGGAAAATGTTTCTATGTCCTACTTCTATGTCCTACTCTTAGCTCTTGCCAGAGTTCCAATTAATCACAGCTTCTTGGCTTCCAGTCTTGTGAAGCTGAACGACCATACGGGCTCCACCACTGTTACATCTTCATTATTTCTCTTTTAAAACTCTTCAAGTTGCCTCATTTGGATGTGGAATGTATTTTCATGTCTTCACTCAATCAGTTCTGCATTGTAGTGAGCCGAATGGGCTCTGTAAAATCACTTTAGGGAGTAAAAATACTAACACAATTTACATCAAAAAGTTTTGGCCTCCCTTCACTGCTGAAGTCAATACGGTTAGATAAGGCTTCTAAGAAAAATTTTATTATTAATTTTTCCATTTGCTTAATTCTTTTCTGAACTTTTTGGCATATGTAATAAAAGAAGTCTTCACTACCTCATATTAATAAGAATATTATTTTTTGTGAGCCACTAAGAAATGTGAAATCATTGGTTTGAAGTATCCAATCAAATTTTTTTCTGTGTTTCACTGCTTCACGTCCAGAGACATTGTGGAAAGTGTTACAAACAGAAATGTGTAATCCCAAAACCTTCTTTCATTGTGGAGGGCAATTTCTCCCTAAATATTTTGACTCAAATTATCTTTTTCAGAGAATTACTGTTTGGTAATTAAAGGTAAATTCACAAATTTTGATGCCTTATTTTTTTAAGAACTTTTAACTTAAATTCCAATACAACCTTCTTTCAAACAGTGAGAATATAGTTCCTGGGTAATGACAATTCCAAGGGAACCTACAGGATTTACAGCAAGGTTTCTGAGGTTTGTTTGTTTAGTTTGAAAAATAGCGCCATCTTCATCCACATTGCTCCCTCTCTACTAAGTCTCCTTGGATTTCTTTGCATGAAAGCCTATTCTTCCAGGCAATTTAAAATTTTCTTAATAGGCTAAGTTATTAAAAATTTTGAACTATTAAATTTTACCTGTCATAAATTTAAAACTGTTGAAAATCCTTTATCAGAACCGCAAATTCACCAATCCTAATTCCACCTTTACCATCAAAATGTTAACATGCTGTTTTCATGATATAGTATCCATGCAGCTATTATTTTCCAGTGGCTTTGTTATGCATATATGTAACCATATTAGCTGATGCTAAGCAAAATGAATTCCAAGATATGGAACCAGATTTTTTTTCATTTGTGGTTGTTGTTTTTGATGAACTATGTGATTTCTGTTTTCTTTGGGATTTTCCCCTATGGTTTATCCCTGCTGTATGGTGAGACAATGGTGAGCATAATGGTGAGACAAAGGACAAAAGGCAAACCAATGCAATAGGAATATTCACAAGAGAATATGTTGGAAATGTACTTTACAAATTGTGAGGGGTGAAGCGGTGAAGGAAAACTGTGAGAAAAATGAGGGAGGGTTCACAAGTTTGAAATGTTTTTCATTCACTACCTTACAATTACTGTAACCTCAGTGGACATCAATTTGTTAATAAAATTGAAAAAATAAGCTGCGTAAAATGTAATTTTACTGTATTGGCACAGTAAATATTATTCTTTATGTAGTAACATTTTAAAAATCAATACTATTTGGCTTCTAATTTGAATTAATAACCCCTTATTTATCAGAGGTTCATCAACTTGAACGTTATCCAACTAGACAATATTTTCACAATATACTTGCCAAATTTTTCAAAAAAAGTATAAATTTAGTACTTTCTCATTCTAAAACAGAAAACAGGGTCTGGGAAGATGGCTCAGTGGTAGAGCGCTTGCCTTGCATGCCTGAGGCCCTGGGTTCGATTTCTCAGCACCACATAAGCAAAAAGAAAAAAAACCAGAAGTGGTGCTGTGGCTCAAGTGGTAGAGCGCTAGCCTTGAGCTGAAGAGCTGAGGGACAGCGCCCAAGCCCAGAGTTCAGGCCCCGTGACCAGACCCAGTTTAATACTATGGAAACCCATAATTTTAAAAGTAAGTAAGTTTTTAGGAGGACAGAATATATGTGTTCTTCAAAATTCCTATGACTAACAACTACTCATTTTTAAATTCTCAACATTCCTAAGAGATTCAAAACAGTACCTGTTTGCAGGTTATGTAATTCTGCAATAGATGCAGTTTCCAATGGGGTGTTACAGATTGAGAAGTAAACAGAAAAATAGCCACATTCTTGTAGAGGATAAAACTGTGAAGCATGTGTAATAATTAATTCTTCAAGAGTAAGCAATTGTTTATAAGAGTAAGCTATTATGTCTATGACCATCAATCCCAAGATTTATACCATAAAGTCATCCTAGCCCAACAGTTTTCAACTTGTAAGGGACACCTTAAAATTCCTTAATTCACATCATGAATACCTTATCTCTATTTTGAAAAAATACTACACCTCTGCTAATGTGACACCCTCCTTGTTCTGAAAAGAACACCACAGTACATTGATCTGCATCATTTTTCCTCCACTGGTATTCTTGAGATCAGAACACTTGCAAATATTATTTATATTTAGACTTTTTTAACTATCATAGATATTCAGTATGCTAAGATAGGAAAATTATGATTCAAAGCCTTCACAGACAGGAAGGTTTCTTAGAATTTTATCTCCAAAAAACTTCTCTGCAAAAGCCAGAATTAAGTGGCACTGAGGTTGAAGTGGTAGGGCATGAGCCTTGAGCATAAACAGGATCAGAGACCCTGTCTATGCCAAGCGTTCAGGATGAACCAATAAAAAAAACCAAAATTGAAAACAAACCCCAAACCTAGCATTTTTCTCCATATATACAGAGGCACGTAAATAAGGAAATGGCTTCCTGTGGTACATATAGGTAGAAGAAAGAAGATATCTCACAATTACTCTCTTCACACCATATTAAACCAAACCTTAAAAAATTGGTTTTTCTAAATGTATAAATTAATGTCATCCATTTTTGGCAACTCTGTCTAGATTATTCATATTAACATGGTATACATGAACTCTGTGAATTATCTATTAACTATGTTCTAATTATAACTGTCGTGAAAGAATATCTAGGCAAATAGAATGCCAGAATTATTTGTGAATTTTTCAATTAATTCCTCTTCTTTAAAAGAATTTTGTAGTATCCTATAGAATATGAAATTACAAACAAATCCGCAAATATATATTTAAATCTAAATTCTAATTTAACAAGGTCTACAAAGTCCTACATTACACGAACTTTGCTATTTCTCTAGACTTAAGCTTTTGTAATCCTTCAAAATTTATTTGGAATCCAACAGAATGAGAGATGGGAATCATGAGCTATTTTGCATCTACGAATGTTCTGTAATGATGAGAACATTTAAAACACAAGTGAGGATATGTATGAGGTGCATTCAATAGGAAACTTGACTTCTCAATACATAATGACAAAATTAGGCCAAACTTCCAAACTGTGTATTCCTTTCTTGTTGTTTGGTTTGTTTTACTGAGACAAAAGTATTCTATCTGGTCCAGAGAAGGTATCGTTATGTAATTCCACTCTCTAATCTCTTGTCTGAGTGCTAGAATTCCAGGCTTGTATCACATTTCCCTGCCATAGTTTGTTTATTTAATCTAGAAACAGACTAGAAATTCTGAACTTCTCCTATGATTTTATCCACTAGACTGACTGCTCAGACTGTTTATGTACTATTTTCAAAGGTATTTTAACATTTGACACAGGATATGAACATTTTCAGATGCACCTGAAGGCTTCCCTGATTCATTCCACTATGTATCCTATCCCGTTAAGAATGATTGCTTGACTCTCTTACTAGCTCTGGTCCCTACCTATGTAATATTCTCAACTTCTGGGGGAAAGTTCACTTGAGGGCTTTCTAATATTAAAAATTATCACTTAATTCTTGTCTTACTCAGGACCTATTTTCTATTGTTTTCTAACTTTTCTACATATTCTGAGAGTTGTTTCATTTGTGTATTTTTGTGTGCACCTATAAGTGCCTCTGTGTGTATGTGTATGTTTGTATGTATGTATGTATGCAAAAACTTAAAGCTGTAATTCAGCAATCTTGCTCGTGCCTGGTATCCCAGCTTTGGCTGGTTAATTATAGGTAGTGTCTCAAAGCCTATACTGTCCAAGCTGGATGCAAATTGAACTTCCCAGACTCCTTTACATTCTTAGGTTTTATTTTTCCAGGAGTATCAACTTTTAAACTTCAAACACTTTTGTGAGTGTAAAGTCTAACTGTAGCGCAGATTTTTAACTCAAGAATTCATATAAAGATAGATGAACATATACATTACATATCCTGAGTGTACACTGTTAGAAATGTGATCATAAACCAAGTTGTTGTGAGATCTGAGGATTGGGTTTTAAAGTCAGCACGGGTAGGAAAGTCCTGGAGACTCTTTTCTCCAATAACTACCAGAAAACTGGAAGTGACACTGTAGCTAACATGGAAGAGCACTAGCCTTGAGCTGCGTTTCAGAGGGAAAGCGCCCTTTCCCATATTTCAAGTGCCACGAAAAACAACAACAATAAAAAAGGAATATAAGAAAAGGAAAGAAAAAGAAATGTGATCTTAGCCACCAGGTTCATTGTTAGTATAATTCCTGTTCCCTCAAGATAGACTCTTTTTTTCCAGTTGTCTATTCTCCCATATGTGACTTGCATTGGAAACAGAATCATTCTTCCATTCTCCTTTTTGCACATTTACATGATTAGCAAGCGTGATTTAGAAAGGGAGTGGCCTCATGCTTCATGTTCCATTTAGGGGTAATGCTTTCTCTATATCACTCCCATAAATCTACATACGGGACTTGGCTTTATTGTTTCAATTTTTTATTTGTAGAGTCTTGTATATTGTATTGAACACTTATACATAAACACAGAAATTCTTTTTCTCCTATTATTGCTATTCTTTCTTTTACTGTTAACTCATGTACAGTTGGGAAATTAATGCACAGCATATAGACTCACAAAAAATGATCTGAGAACCTTCTTACCATTTAAAATTCACCTTAATTTACAGAGCACATGAGAAGTTTGAACAAAATATTCTCATGGATAATGTATTTATAAGCAATTTAAATTGCATTTGTCTTTACTAAGTTGTCTCTGAAACACGTGTTACCTCATGTCCAAAAGTGTCTTTGTGCTATTTCAATGAAGCCAGAAAACATTCATTTTTTTCTGGAGCAGCACCATAAATTGTTACTAGAAGTAAGTGGAAGTAACTGTTACTGGATGTGGAAACTGATCCCAGGAGAGGAAGTTAACATAGAGAAATGACAAAGTTCTAGTTAACTATTGCGTTCCTTTGTACTGTACAAGAAAAGAATCCTAGGCTGGAAAGAAACTCTGTCCCTGACTTTTTTGAGTGTGTCCTTTACTCATATAAAACTTGTCTGTAAACTTCTGGTTGAGAGAATTGCAAAAGGAAACCATATGCCATTTGAAGGCAGGCATAGAACAAAAGGAAGTAACTTTGTTTTAAAAGTTTTCTACTGCAAAGAAGCAAAGACATGGAGGTTTTAAAGTGTCTTATGGATGGATGTTTCACTCCTGAGATGATTCTCTTGTTGCAGGAATCAGTTTTCAATTCCTTTAGTCTGGTCTTGAGTTTTCCATAGCAATAAGAATTCCAAAAAAGCAGGATCCAGTGAGTATGATCAGCAAAAGCAGCCTCTTCTCGGACTACCACTATTTTAAGGAGAGTCCCAAAGAAATACCCAGGGTTTGTTTTGTTTGCTTGTTTGTTTAGTTTGTGCTGGTTCTGGGGTTTAAACTTAGAGACTGGCCCCTGTCCATGAACAGTTGTCTTTCTTTCCTACCTGGCCCAAACCTAGTACTCCACTGCTTGAGCCAAAACTCCACTTGTGGCTTTTTTGGTGTTTAATTACAGATAAGTGTTTGACAGACTCTCTTGCCTGGGTTGGCTTTAAACTAAGACAGTAAGAAAGCTAAGTGACATCGACTCTATGGACTTCTCTTTTGAACCAAGAAATATTAGATGAAGTTTATTATAAAGCTAATATTTGACAATTTTTAAAGAAGAGAATATGTTTAGCAAAGAAGCCATAACAAATAACTCAGTAAAAGTAGGTGCACTACTAAATCATTTGGGAAGATTACTATTGACTTCATCATTCCTTTGGGGGAAACTTAAACCTATATTTGCACTTTTTTGTTGGTTGTGGGTATTGAACCTTGATCCTGGGCACTGTCTCTCAGCTCTTCAGCACAACTTGAGCACTCTACCACTTTAGCTACAGCACAACTTCCGGGTTTCTGGGGTTAATTGAAGATAAGTTTCATGGACTTTCCTGACCAGGCTGGCTTTGAACCACAATCCTCTGGACTCAACCTCCTGTGTAGCTAGAATTACAGGCATGAGCCAACAGCACCCTGCTCATATTTGCATTTATGTGCATTAATGTCATTATGTAGACAAAGAATGGAAATATGAACCATATGATGTGACATTGCAGCTTTTCAGAATAATTAAGGTAGCAATAAATATGTCCTCCTTTTCCATTTTGTTACATAAATGACTCATGAGCTATGGGACTCTTACATTAGCATCCTCTTTCATCTTTGTAGGTGTATTTAGTATTAGGAAATGTTCATAGATAAATACAGCAAGACAGATTTTTAGAAAGCAAAGGAGATCAGGTATAAAAGATCAGCATAGAAGGAGATACATTCATCACTCAGAGATTAAGAACTAGCCTAGGAGATTTTGAATGCCAAAGGCAATGAGGAATAAGCCTAGTTGATAACTACTTCTTTAATAAGCAAAAATGGTTCCCTAGAACGGTTTCTGCTATACCTTAGTTACTATCATTTATTCTTTCCATCTGGAGTTATTCCTTCTCTTCTGTCACAACTGTTAATTAGCCTCTGCCTTTTTGGTAAGATGACTGGCCAAAATAGTTTCTGAATCTCACTTACACTATCCTTCACATTGTGATTAGAAGTAACCCCACTCAAAAGCCTGGAATCTTTGAATTTCCAGAATTAATCTTCACCTGACATCTAAGCACATTCCTAGCATTAATTGCCGTGACCTAATGAACAAAACATTTTTTCAACACAGTATCCTAACATAGGTAAAGTACATGTATTAGGAACTATTGTCAGGTATCAGTATGGAAGGTGCAATTATATATTCCAAGTATGGGTTCTTTATTTCGCATTTACTAACTAAATGTTCATTGTTGTTGTTGCTGTTGTTTTGGCAGTCCTGGGGCTGAAACTCGGTGCTTGGGAATTATTCTTCAGTGTTTTTTTTCCCTCAAGGCTAACCCTCCACCACTTGAGGCACAGGAACACTTCCAGGGTTTCCTTTTCAATTTATGTGGTACTGAGGAATTGAACCCAGGGTTTCATGCATGCTAGGCAATCACCATACCATGAAGCCACATTCCCAGAACCATAAATGACTTTCTTAAGATGGCATTACATTTTCATTCTATAACTCTGCATCATAATTTTAGCCAGGAATTTTTGCTAGAAAAGAGCATTGAACAGAGTACTGAGTCCAGTAAGGCTAGATGGACAATGGATAACTGTCACAGTGTAGCTAGGGTACAGAGGGACTTACCTCATGGAGCTGGTACCACAGACTGAGCAAGACAGCTCCTGACCCACAGCCTACCTCAAGAATGAGAGGACCAACTTGGTTCCAGCCACATGGAGATGCTGGGCCACCTCCTCCAGCACCCATTGAATAAGTTCCTGAGAGAGAAAGCGAAAGAAAGAAGGTCAGAATTACACTTAAGCCAGGTGATGGTGGCTCAGGCCTATAACCCTAAGTACAATGAAGACTGAGATATGAAGGTTGTGTTTTATAGCCAGCCCGGGCAGGAACACCTGTGAGACTCTTATCTCCAAAGAACCACCAAAAAACTGGAAGTGGTGCTGTGAATCAAGTGGTAGAGTGGTAGCTTTGAGCTGAGGAGCTCAGGGAGCTGCCCTAGGCCCAAAGTTCAAGCCCCATGACTGAAAAGAAGTGGACTTCCCACCACAAGAAGTGGACTGAATAGCACCCATTGTCCTAGGGAGCATGGCAGAGAAGTCAGGCTGAGCTTCCTGTCAGCTGGGAGTCATTTATAGGTCACCAGGCTTCTCTGTGCCTCAGTTTCTCCAGCTTCAAAACTGAACGAAGTGAAGGATCCCGTTACTCATGGGGATAGAGTAATAAAGAAAGAGAACCAATGACTGAGCAGGTCACTACATATCTACCATCCCAACTACAGAAGAACGGGCCTCGTGGCTAAGGCCTGTCACAGATAGGAGGACCATGATCCAGCCCAGAATGAGCATGTATTAATTCTCCATCTCAGAAATTCCCAAGACAGAAAAGCTTGACTCGCATGGTAGAAGACTTGACTGGCAAGCCTAATGCCTTGAGGTCAAACCCTAATATACCAAAAAGAACCAGAGTCCCAGTGCCAGAGACTCATGCCTATAATACTAGATACTCAGGATGCTGAGATCTGAAGATCACAGCTCAAGATTTAAAATAGGGTTGGCCTCGCACATCAGACGGCATTATGAGAAGACCCAGAGTCTGACCTATGCTGTTGCGCTCCATACTAGCAGAACTCATATCCTTACTAAGAGTTGGCCATGCTCTCTGTCCTCCTGGGAAGCCATTCCCCGCAGGCCACACTCCCAGGTCCTCCCAATCTCCAAATGCCACCAACCAGGCCCAAGGGAGTACACAGCTCCATTGCACACAGATCCCTTGTTCTTGTAATTTAACTGTGCTGTGTCCCCTTCAAGCCTCTCACCCTTCCAGGCCCCCAGACCTCAGCTGTGAAGCCCATACATGCCCCAAAGATAGCAGGTAGAAGTTACCAAAGTATTCGGCCTCCTTGTTACAACCCACTTCTACACACACACACACACACACACACACACACACACACACACACACACACACACACACACACACACACACACACACACACACACCACACACACACACACACACACATCCAGACAGGTGACAGAAGACTCCTCCATGCAGCACACCTGCAATTTGCCAACTGATCACTCACCTGAGCACAGTCAGGCTGTATAAGGACAAAGATTATCTCTCTGTCTCTCTGTCTCTGTCTCTGTCTCTCTGTCTCTCTGTCTCTCTGTCTCTGTCTCTTTCTCTCTCTCTGTCTCTTTCTCTCTCTCTTTCTCTTTCTCTCTCTCTCTGTCTCTCTGTCTCTCTGTCTCTCTGTCTCTCTGTCTCTGTCTCTCTGTCTCTCTGTCTCTCTCTCTCTCTCTCTCTCTGTCTACAGGTGAAAGTTTGACTGAGCACAGAAGACAAGGGTTCACACAGCAAGGGTGTCTATCTTCTGCATCCACCTCCTCCCATCCTCAGAAAAAAAGGAAAAAAAACCCAGAAGGCAGGTGTAGACATGCTGCTCCCCACCTCTGACTAAAGCCACTGGGTTCCCACCAGGGAGTGGAAGGGCACAGATGTGCTGCTGTGTGGTTCCCACTGCTCCAGGCCAGGGGATCTTTGGCGCCCCCTCCTCACCCAACCTGCACCCAACCTGCATCTCCCCGTATCCTGGACACTAGCCGCTGGGGATAGGGGTGGCATCCTCGGGTCAACCCCCACCCCCACCCCTGGGGAACATTTGTGGCAGGGCGTGGGCCAGACTGTGGGGCACAGGGGAGGCGTGGTCCCAGTCGGAGGGGAGGTAGTGGTGTCAACAAACAGAGTGAATCAAGGTGCTACTGAGCAGCAAGGAATGTGGGCGTGGCCACCATTCTTGTATCCCATTGGTCAGAAAGAACCATGAAACAATAGAGGTGTGGCTGGAACCTTCTGATGCAGGCAGAATGGGTGGAGTCAAAATGAAGGCAGCCCCTTTCCCAGGGAACTCTGTCCAATCCAGTTGAGGACAAGAGAGTGACCCACTTTAGCTGGATGGCTGCACACATTGTTGTGTATGTCTGTTTGTTCCCAGACTTGAACTCAGGATCTGGGCACAATCTGTGAGTTGTTTTTGATCAAGGCTAGCTCTCTAAGACTGGAGCCACATGGCTTTACTTCTGCCTTTGATTGCACAAGTTGGACAGGAGTCTCAAGGATTTTCCTGCCTAGGGTGACTTTGACCATGATCTTCCTTTCACAGCCTTGTAAGTTTTAAGGAGGACTGCTGAGAGCCACTGATGCCTGGTTTTGCTGATGTTCTTGGACAGACCTTTGAGTTCCCTATCCTAAGGTTTAAGTGGTAGGAGCTGGAGCCCACAGCTTGAATCCTGGTCCTGACACCAACAAATGGCAGGAGATCCTATGAAACTCATTCCTATTCATATGATTACCAAAGGAATGTGATGTATGTCATGATTAAATGGGCAGTACTTGAATGATTCGAGGATAAAATTATACACAATTACATAATAGGACACTGGTCGATATTAATTAATACTTTATGAAGCATTTAAACAATCACCTTCATTAAATGGAGGCCAAATGAAATACCTACGAATTGGGCATCACATACCATAGAGATGTCATTTTTTTCTGCCAGGACTGGGATTTGAACTCATGGTCTAGGTAACCCTGCTGTTGCACTGTGTGGGAAGGGGAAGCTTGCCTCCTTGAATTCAATAAATTCAAGTCTGTTTCTTAGGCCTGAAATCGATGCCCACCACTAGAAAACATACTATTTGTTTACATTTTAAATATAGGATTTATATTTTTAAACATATGTTGATTCCATATTGCATTCAGTGTAGTTATTTTATTTTTTGTTTTATTCATGTACTGACTATTTTATTAACTATTATGACACATAGAACAGTGATTACATTGATTACATAGGATATAGTTTTGCATATGTATTGCACTTCCTTCCTGACACCCAGGACTTCCACAGAAAAGGAAAACATGTGTCACCATCAGCTTCTTACTACACGATTCATTTTTTAGGAGTGCTGGCATCTGAACTCACAGCCTTCAAGGCCCAATTCATGAATGGGTGAGTGTCAGCCTGCCATCCTGTGGCAAATTGAGCAGACAGGCAGTACTGAGTACCTGAGATCGAGCCCCAGAGGTTGACAAAATAAGAACAGATTGACATACAGATGGTAGTAAATGTATATCTTTATAGAGTTCCAGAGATGTCTATATATTATTCAGTTATATAGACTACATTCCTACCAATTCTTGGGTATTTATAATGCCTCCATGTAATTAATCTTATTGTTTTCATGGTTAACAAACTATTAAGTAAATCAATCAATATCCTGAAATTATTGCATTCTGTATGTAATGTTTCATAAATATTAAATAAAGTCAGTCTTCTGAAATGATGCTGTCTAATTTTATCGGAGCGTCATTCACCATCAACTCATTCAACTGTGACATTGATAATATTTCCTTGTTATTCCCATGGATGGGAACAAGTCTCTTAATATCTCCTGCCATTGATTGGTGTCATGACTGGGATTCGAAATCAGGGCCTACATTGCAATGTGGACCTATGACTTCCTCAATAGTCTGACAACCTTCAGCAATGAAAGGTGAAGTACCCTTTGCAACAGTGTCATTCAGGCCCAGGAGGGTCACCGTGCAAAAGAAGAAAACATAAAAAGGCCATCTCGCTGCATTTTTTTCTGTACATTTTTGCCACACAAGGCCTGGGGGTCTAGGATCCCAGGATCTACTGTGGGTCCAGTGGCTGCACCCCAGCAAATGGTGTCAAAGCTGAGGTAGACTTACCACAAGCCCCCTGCTGAGTTCAAGCCCCTTGCTGAGCAAAAAAATAATTAAAAGAGATTAGCTCCCTGGCTTGCAATTCACCCTGTTTATCCTGCCAGGCTTTGGATTTGAACTCAGAGTCTAGGTGAATCTACAGCACTGTGGAAGAAGCAGAAGCTCACCGTACTTGAAGATAAGAAAGTCAGGCCTGTAATCTAAGCCAAAATTCAAGCCCCTGCCTTGGAAAACATACTATTTATACACATTGTAAATACATGATTTGTACTTACCTATGAATGTTCAGTCCATACACATTTGGTGTGGGTGTTCCTTGTACTTTTGGTTTTATTCACTTATTTACCATTGATTTTTCTATGATGACACCCATTCCCTTTATTACATTGATGACATCCTATCACATGGAATATAAATTGGTAGACATGTTCTCCGTCATGCCAGACACACAGGACTCTCAATGAAAAGGAAAAAAGTTTCACACTTGGCTTCTTACTGCATGATCCAGTTGTTGGTAGTGCTGGGATCTGAACTCAGGGCTTAGCAGGACCAATTGTTGAATAGTTCAAGGTGACCAAACCAGCCTGTGAGCAACAAAGGGGTTAGGCTATTCCCAGCAACTGACATGGATCCCCAGGGTGGTCCATGATAGTCATAAATTAATAATTTAAACATAGGATCTATATTTACATATATGTGTGGACAGCATCTTGCCTTTGGAGTACTTTTCTCCTTATTTTCTGTCTTATGTAAGTATTGTGTATTTTACTGAATAAAGTAACAGATATAACAGAACTTACATGGAAGACAACCTATTGCCCTGGCTATAGGGTTTCCTATGCATTCTCCATCCAAGCTGAGACCCAGGACTTTCACAGGACAGGAAAACAGGTGAATCGATGGGCTTCTCACATCAGGATTCATCTTTTGGCAGTGTTGGGATTTGAACTCACACTCTATCAGGACCAATTGGGAAAATGGTCAAGGTGAGGACACCAGCCTGTGAGCAACGAAGGAGATAGGCCATTCTTAGGAACTGACATCGAGTTCCATGGAGGTCCAGATAGTCATAAATTCGTAATTCAAATATAGGATCTATATTTACATAGATGTGTGGACAGCATCTTGCATTCGGTGCACTTCTCCTTAATTTGTGTCTAATTCATGGAGTTATTGTGTATTTTACTGAGTATTGTGAAAGGTATACTGTGCTGACATGGATGACAATCTGTTCCCATAGTTATATGGTTGCCTATGCATTCTACATCCTAGTGAATGCCCGGTTCTTTCACAGGAGAGGAAAACATGTTCAATGACTGGCATCTGACAACAGAATGAATCTTTTGTCAGTGCTGGGATTTGAACTGAGGTCTGGGTAGCTCTGTTGCACTTTGGGGCAAGGGAAATCTCACCATCCTTGAAGACTAGAATGTCAGGCCTCGTCAAGGGCCTGATTTGAAGCTCCAGTACTGGACAAAATAACAAGCCTGCCTTTTTTAAACATAGGATCTTTCTTTACCTACAAGTTTGTCATGCATCTTGCATTCAGTGTAGTTATTCTTTTTATTTTGTGTCTTATTCATGGATGTATTGTGTATTTTATTGAGTATGGTGATAGATATAACTATGCTGACATGGATAACAACCTTTTCGAATGGCTATAGAGTTGTCTATATAGAATTTCCATCCTCGCTGAGACCCAGGATTTTCACAGGACAGGAAAACAGGTGGATCGATTGGCTTCTCAAATCAAGGTGAATCTTTTGGCAGTGCTGGGATTTGAACTCAAGCCCTAGCAGGCCCAACTGGTGAATGGGTCATGGTGAACACAGCAGCCTGTGAGGCACTAAGGAAGTATGTCGTTCCCAGGAACTGAGATGAAGCCCTGGTTGGGGCCAATATGGTCATAAATTTATCATTTAAACAGAGGATCTATATTTCCATACATGGATGGGCAGCATCTTGCATTTGGTGTAGTCATTCTCTTTATTTTGTGCCTTATTCATTGATGTATTGTGTATTTTCTTGAGTATAGGATGACAGATATAACTGCGGTGACCTGGATGACAACCTATTCCCATGAGTATAGAGTTGCCTGTGCATTCTCCATCCTAGCTGAGACGCCGGACTTGCACAGCACAGGAAAACTGGTGCAGTGACTGGCTTCTCACAACAGGTAAATTTTGGCAGTGCTGGTATTTGAACTTTGGGCCTAAGAGGCCCAACTGAACAATGGGTCCACGTGATCACACCAGACTGTGAGCCACTAAGGTGCTGGTAGGGTCCCAGGAACAGAGATCGAGCAACAGGGAGGCCACAATTGTCCTGAATGCATCATTTAAACATGGGATGTATATTCAAATCCGTGTGTGGACTGCATTGTGCATTTAGTGTAGTTATTCTATTTTGTATGCTATTCATGGATGTATTGTGTATTTTCTTCAGTATATGATGACAGGTATAACTTGCCTCACAAGATAACAACCTATTCCCATGGCCACAGGGTGGCCCATGTATTCTTCATCCTAGCTGAGACCCAGGACTTGCAAGGAAAGGAACACAGGTGCAACAATTGGCTTCTGACATCAGGAGGAATCTTTTGGCACTACTGGGATCTGGACTTGGGGACCAGCAGACCCAGTTGACGAATGGGTCCATGTGAGCACACCAGCCTGTGAGCTATTAAGGAGTAAGGCCGTTCCCCGGACATGAGATGGACCCCTAGGTGGGGGGGGGGGAGTAGGGTACACAGTAGTCATCCATTCATAAGTTGAAGGTAGTATGCAAATGAGTACACATTTGTATGGAGTAGGAGAGACGATAACCTGTGATGGAATCCAATCTACCATGTGTCTACTGATTCTTGGATCTTTCCAGATGTCTTCATTTCATGACTGTGATGATCATTGTCACACTTAATCAACACTGCTTTACAAATAAGTGATACCCCATGAGTCTTGCCTATCATTTCCTAGACACATCATGCATGAACTACTCATTTGATGAGATCGTTCATATTCCATGACTTTTCCTGGTCCAGAAACCAGTTTCTCAGGATTTCCTGCCATTGTTTTCTCATGGGGGTGGGCTGAATTCAAGCCTCAGGCATGGAAAACATACTCCTTATATACATTTTAAAGATAGGATTTATAGTTCCATACAGATGTTCAGTAGATACTGTGTTTGGTGTGGCAGGATTTATACATCCATACATTTTATTCATTTTTTTCTTTTTTTGTTATTCATTTTATTTCTTTTTTATCCATTTATTTACAATTTATTTTATTGTCTTTGATGACACCTATACCATTTATCCATTTATTACGATTTTTACATCATATCACATACCATCTACATTTGTAGATGTGTTCTCTATCATGCCTGACATCCTGTACTCTCCCAGAAAAGGAAAACATGTGTCACACTCGGCTTCTTACTCAAAGATTAAATTTTTGACAGTGCTGGGATCTGAACTCAGGGACTAGCAGGCCCAATTCATGATTGGATGAGTGTGAGCACAGAAGCCTCTAGCCAATGAAGCTGTCAGGTGGTTCCCAGGCACTGAGATCAAGCCCCAAGTTTAGCCAAAACAGCAATACATGGCTAGGCAGAGGTGGTATACAAATAAATATATATAGTGAAAGAGTTCCAGAGCTGTCTATCTATGACTGAATGACATCTACTACATTCCTACCAACTCTTAGGTATTTATTATATCTCCATTGAAACAATATTATTCTTTTCATGTTTAATAAACTATTAATTAAGGTCAATCAGCATCCTAGGATTATTGCATCCAATCTTAGACTAGACAAATGCATGAACTACTCTTTCAATCTGTATTCTTATGCATAGGAACGAGTCTCTTGTGATCTCTTGCCATTGGTAAATGTAAGGATTAGGATTTGAACCGAGGGCCTATGTTGACATGTTGGCTTTTGGCTTCCCTGATAGCCTGCCAGCCATCAGCAACGGCAGGCCAGGTACACTTTGAAACCATGTCATTCAGACCCAGGATGGTCACCATGTAAAGAAAAAAATTGTAAAACCCTGAGCCCTCTACAGGTCCCCACTTTTTGTGCTGTTCTGCTTTTTTTCCTTCCTGCAAGCCCTCTGGCCCTAGGGTCCCAGGATCAGCTTTGGGTCTCGAGGCTGCACCCCAGCCTAGGGAGAGTGAAGCTGAGTCAGAGTTACCATGACCTGAGTTCAAGCCCCATGGTTGGCAAAATTAATTAACTAATTAATTAATTAACTAACTAACTAACTAACTAAATTGAAATAATAAAGCTCCTTGGTTTGGATTTTCTGCCAGTTTTCTTTAATAGACTGGGATTTGAACTCAGAGTCTTGATGAATCCGTAGCAATGTGACAGAAGGCACAGAGTTGCCAATATTTGAGTTCAAACCCCATGCCAAGACAAAAATAAATAAGTCACTGACCTCAGAAGGGAAGTTAGTTGTGAAGATGGGACGGAAGGGATGGTAGGAGAAAAACAAATGAGGAGGCAACAATGCTCAATAGGAAATGTACTCATTACTTTGCTCATGTAACTGTGACCCATCTGTACAACATTTTTAAAATAAAAAACATACAAAAAATTATGTAGTGCTCAAGAAGCACTTTGGGGTTAAGGGATGGATATCTGAATAGCTGTACAAAATTCTACACTGATTTTTTTTCAGTGTTCAGTATGGAACTGAAAAACATAACTGTTTTTCTTACAAATATTAAGTCACTGTCTTGGAACTGGGGCCAGTATTTCTGCCATTGCTGGGATTTGAGCTCACTGTCCATGTAACACTTTTGCACCTTGGGTGAAGGCTAAGATCCCTGTCCTTGAGGAAAAGATTTTCAAGCTCGAGTTCCCAGGGCCTGAATTAAGACCCTGCAATAGAAAAAATTTTTGTGTACATGTGTAATATAAGATATATAGTTAAATATGTATGTTTATTTCACAGTATGATTATTATTATTAATTTTGTATTTAATTTTTATTTTACTCATTTTATTGTTTATTGTATTTAGTATTATTATACACATAATATTTATTATGTTGTGTATATATATTATAAAAAATACACAATAATTCAGTACATTGACTAATTTTCATTAATACTTTATTAAGTTTTGAATAATAATACTTAATTAAAAGGAGGCATTTGTCAAGTCATCACATGGTTAGAGTCTGTCCCCAGTATGAGTTTTGTCTTATTTATGTTTGGACAACTTCCTATACGGATTTGTTTAGATGATATATACTCAGAAGCCTTTTCTTGTGGATAGGCAATTTGAGGGATAAAATCGTAAGGTTGGGTCTGGAAATGTGGCTTAGTGGTAGAGAGCTTGCTCAGCATGCATGAATGCCAGGGTTTGAATCCTCAGTGCTACATACTCAGAAAAAGCCAGAAGCTGTGGTGGGGCTCAAGTGATAAAGTGCTAGCCTTGAGAAAAAGAAGCTCAAACACAGTATCCAGGCCCTAATTTCAAGCTCCAGGTATGGCAAAAACAATAGTCCAGATTTCAGTGGCTCTGGAAACCTACTTTCTCAGGAGGCTGAGATCTGAGGATCACAGTTTGAAGACAGCCTAGGGAAGGAAAGCCTGTTAGACTCTTACCTCCAATGAAAAATCAAAAAACCCCATGTGGCACTGTGGGTCAAGTGGTAGAGTGTTTGCCTTGAGCTGAAGTGCTCAGAGACAGCGCCCAGGCTTCAGTTTGAGACACACAACTGGAAAGAGATTGAGGGATAATCAAAATAATTTTCCTATTTGCTACTTATGAAAATATTTTTAGGAAAATGAATGCTGATGTACACCAGAATTGGAGTCAGACCTCAAGGTTAAAGTGAAGCACATCCATAACCCCAGCCTCTCAGACTCTAGCATTATAAACTTGTGTCCTACAGGGTTCTGAAAGGCACATTGTTGAAAGGCTTAATTTGCTCCCCAAGCACTTTGTGATAAGCAGTTGACTTGTATTGTCAATGTCATTACAGTTCTGACCCTAGCAGAGAACCAATACCTCATGCCCATCACCCTAGCTCAGGAGGCTGAGGTCTCTCATAGGGTGAAACCAGCCAAGGCAAGGAAGTCTAGGACATTCTGACTTTCTGTTCTGAAAGTTCAGATGCTTAAGAAATTCCTGTTTCACTTGGTGATGAGAAGTTACTTGCACTCTAAATGTTCTTGGAGTTCTTGAGCTACAGAAGAAGGAAAGAAATATTATTGACCCAATCAGGGTTCAAATGAAGTTCTCAGGATCTAAGCCCTAACTCTGTTAGCAGGAAGAACTCCAGTGTAACACTGTATTTGAAGGACACAAAACAGTTTCAAAAACCAGGCTAGGTGCAGAGAACTAGGCCTGCAGGATTAGGAGGCAGAATATACACATTCATCACAGAAGTGAGCTGCAAAACCACTTCATTCATTCCAGGCACAGCCAGCAATGGGGCAACCTGAAACATTTGTTAGAGTTACAGCAGGATCAGGCTTTTCTCAGTCTCTTCAAACAATGACTAATTAACCTTCCTTCCTCACGTGAAGGGAGCCTCAGGCTATCTTTATATTACCAATAGGGAGCAAGTTTAGTGCTGGAGAGGGGAGGAACAGAGTAGAAAAACCCTGCTCTCTCGTCTTAGGGAGTGGGTTTTTGACTCTCAATTTGTCAAGTTTGAAGGCCCTTCTATCTCTGCCAGTCCATTCTCCTTACTTCATTCTCTACATCATTAATGCAAATCCCCAGTCCAAGGAGGGGCAGGGCCATTTCTCTTCTGTCTCCAAGCACCTGAGTTAGAAACTGGCTCTGCCCTCTTGACTCTGGGGCTCTTGGATGCCTGAGAAGTGGGACAGAGACAGTCATCCTGCTCTGCATTTGTGTGAAGGTGATGCTGGTGTCCTGGCACACTGCAGAAAGCCTCATGACTGGTAAATTACCCTTCTTTCCTACTGACGTCAAAAACAGATTCATCTATCAACTTTCTTTCTTTCCTTCCTTCCTTCCTTCCTTCCTTCCTTCCTTTCTTCCTTCCTTCCTTCCTTCCTTCCTTCCTTCCTTCCTTCCTTCCTTCCTTCCTTCCTTCCTTCCTTCCTTCCTTCCTTCCTTCCTTCCTTCCTTCCTTTCTTTCTTTCTTTCTTTCTTTCTTTCTTTCTTTCTTTCTTTCTTCCTTCTCTCTCTCTCTCTCTCTCTCTCTCTCTCTCTCTCTCTCTCTCTCTCTCTCTCTCTCTCTCTCTCTCTCTCTCTCTCTCTCTCTCTCTTTCTCTTTCTCTTTATTTCTTTCTATCTATTTACCTACCATCCTACCTAGGTAGCTATCTCTTTGCCAGTTGTTGGGTTGAATTCAAGGCCTGGGAATTGTCTCTAGCACTCTGCTACTTGAGCCACAGCACATATTCTAACTTTGTCTGTGTACAGGTGCCTGAGGAATCGAACCCAGGGCTTCTTGCATGCTAGGCCAGCACTCTCTCATTAATCCATATTCCCAGCTCCTTCATTTTTTTCTTAATGGTAGTTTTTACATAAGTATGCTACCATTTTATGTTCTCAAGTTTAATTTTCTGAATACCGGTTACTTCTAAGAAACCTGATATCTTCCCCTGCCAGATTTGTGATTGTTCCTGGATTGCCCTCATAATAAAATGTAAATAAAGGCTGCTGAGAGCTTCAGTGTGCATCATATAAAGACACAGGCCTAGAACCCTGGAAGAGAAAAGCAATGGGCCTGAAATGAAGAGAATGATGCAGTATGCACAACTAGCATATCTGAAAAATAAACCAGTAAATAAAAGCAGAGTTTGCACTATGGGAGGTAATATATATACACACATAAGTAGGTAGGGCACTGATACATAAACTTGGCCTTCTCTTTTTGAATTTTTTTGTGGCCATCCCAGGACTTAAACTCAGGGCCCGATGTGTTCCTGAGCTGTTTTCCTCAAGGCTGAGTCTCTACCACCACCACAGTTCCACTTCCCGCCAGCTGGTAGTTAATTGGACCTAAGCAATTCCCAGGCTTTCCTGCCTGGTCTGGATTGTATCTCCTACTCAATTTTCTCTCTCAAAGCTGGAGCTCTACCCTCTGGGCCATTGCTTCACTTCTGGTTCTCTGGTGGTTTATTGGAGAAAATAGTCTCACTCTCCTGCTCTGCTGGCTTGAATGGCGTTCTCCTGAGAAGGCTTCAAATGGTTTCCTCAGGAATTCACTGAGGAGCCACTCCACACAAACCCTTAGTCTAAGTCTCGATGAGTACTAGAGAAAAATGGAAACATTGTTATACCCCAGTCGCAGGACCCCCACCAAAAAGACCACCGAGTGTCAGACTTTACAGCTGTTTTAATGTTTTATTTAAACGGGCTGCAGCTCGGGTCTCATCCTACACTCCAACACAGCAGCACCTAGGAGAAGAGCCCCAAGGTAAAGATTTGCAGCGTTTATAAAGGCACACAACCAACCAGGTGTTTGGATTACCACCACGTGTTGCTCTGCTAGAAACAAGCAACAAGTGGTCACTGCCTCAAAACTTTAACCCTTCATTCCCCCCCTTGACTTATGGTCTTGTGGCTCCAGCCTCAAACTAAACTCCAATAGCTCTTGATCTTTAACGGGTATGGTCCCTAACTGACCTTAGCCATACTATTAAACAACAATACTAATAATAATCAGCTCATTTTTCTTTTCTTGAGTTGTATGCAGAGTGGTTGGGTAGGATGCTTGGAGACTTCCCATGTTTTCCCACAGTTGTCCAGGGCAAAGGGGTCAGCTGGTCTGGGGTGGGAGCAGTGGATCCAAGCAGCAATGCCATCCACCTTAAGGGCAGTAGGTGTAGTCAGTAGCACCATGTAAGGTCCCTTCCACCGTGGTTCCAGAAATATCAGGTTGTGTCTTCCAACAAACACCCAGTCCCCTGGTTTAAACAAATTGGGGGGGGGTAGGAATAGAAGCAGAATCTTATAATGCTCTAAGCTGGGTCCACATACTCTTTTGCACCATCTGTATATAGTCAAGCTTACACAGAAATTCAATATCATCCAAATCAGCAAGCAATTCAGTCTGAAGGGTAGGGATAATGGTTGGAGGGTGTCCATACATTATTTCAAAAGGAGTAAAGCCAAGCTGATAGGGTGAATTTCTTATTCTAAACAGGGCAAATGAAACAGCGATGCCCAGTCTGGGCCAGTCTCCAAGGCCAATTTAGTTAAGGTCTCTTTTAGAGTCCAATTCATTCTTTCTACCTGCCCTGAACTCTGTGGTCTATAAGCACAGTGCAATTTCCAATCCATCTCCAGTGCCGCGGCTATTCCCTGACTTACTTTTGAGTCAAAGGCTGGTCCATTGTCCTACCCAGTGGTGGATGGGAAGCCATCCCTGGGTAGGATTTCTTCCAGGATCTTCTTAGATATGACGTTCACAGTCTCATGCTTTGTTGGGTAGGCTTTAACCCATCCTGAAAAGGTGTCTACAAAAACTAGCAAATATTTATATCCAAATTTTACAGTTTTAATTTCTGTGAAGTCTACTTCCCAATACATACCTGGCCTATCTCCATGGAGATGTGCTCCTTTTGTAACCAGTTGATTAGGGGCATTGGTGAGCTGACAGGCTTTAAAATTTTTTAACAATGTCCTCAATGAGTTGATTTCCTTGCCTGATTTTTACTTCTGAGAGTAGGAGCAAGTTCTCCATTCTTTGGGTTCCCATGTGAGAGACCCGATGGATTCTCATAAGAAACCTCTTGCCCAATCTTTGTGGCAAGATAAGTTTCCCCTCACCAGTTTTCCACCAGTCTTTATCTCTTTCTCTGTTTGGGGGTTTATAGGCCATGGAAATTTTCTTTATCCACTTCAGGTCTTCTTGGGAGTACTGAGGCTCAGGAGGCAAACCTTGTGGCCCTGGGCTGGACATCCACCTCCTTAGCTGCCTGATCGGCCATGTTATTTCCTTTGGTTATTGAATCATTACATTTTGATGGCCAGGAAAATGCATAATGGCAATATTTTCTGGTTCCCATAAGGCCCGGATGAGGCTTAAAATTTCTTTTTCGTTTATAATAACCTTTGCCTCAGCTGTTAACAGCCCCCTCTCTTGGTAAATGGCTCCATGGACATGTACAGTGGCAAAAGCATACCGACTGTCCGTGTAAATGTTTAGTCTCTTCCCTTTTCCCATCTGTAGGGCTTTTGTTAATGTCACTAGTTCTTCGCTTTGTGCAGACCTTTCCTGGGAGCGTGCTTCTACCCACACTATATCAGTGTCCGTGGTGATTGCTGCACCAGCGTACCTTTTTCCCTCTCAAATGAAACGGCTGCCATCTGTGAACCAGGTATGCTCAGCTTGCGATAGTGGCAAGTCCAACCAGTCTAGCCTCGTTTCTTCAGCCTGGTCGCTCTTTTCACACTCAATTTCATGTTCTTTGTCCTTCCATTCCTGTCTTTGCTACTGTCTCTCTCTCATTGTAAACCCTTTCCACTGCAGCTACTAGATCCCTTATAGACTTTTCACTAAGTCTGTCTAGAGCCTGCAACTTTTGCTTTATGTCTGGTGCAGCTTGATTTATATAGGCAAACATAATCATCTGAGCCGACTCCTGTGTCTCAAGATCATATCGGTATATTGACTAAAAGCTTCCATGAGCCACTCAAGATATGCTGCCAGACTTTCACTTCCTCCCTGTCTAACATTATAATCTTTGGCCATATTAGTAGGTTGGCAAGCTGCCACCTTGAGACATGCCAACAGAGCCTGGCAATAGACGAGGAGTCGCTCCCTACTTTCAACTGTATTGTTGTCTCAATTGTTTGTTGGATCTCAGGAAAATAGGCAGTGATCAGGGCAGGATCCATGATAGGTGCCCCTGTGGGGCCAGGGATATGTTCCGGGCTGCCTCTTGGATATAGTCTCTCTCTTTGGTGGTAAAAAGGACCTGTAAAAGCTGACTAAAATCATCCCAAGTGGGCTGATGAGTAAAGAGAATAATTTCAAGCAAACAAATTACATCCTGGTGTTTCTCAGAAAAGAGGACATTTTGGGTGTGCCAATTGTGTAGATCACTGGTAGAAAATGGCCAATATTGGAGTTGCTGTTGACCATCTGCATCCACAGGACCTATGGTGCTTATGGGAAAAACAGCTGCATTAGAAGGGGGGTTGATCCCACTTTGTCATGGAGTGACTGGCCACTCAGAAACTTTAAGGGCAGGTGCCGAGTTTTTTATAGCTCCCTCCTCCTCTTGACTATTCTCAGGTTCTGCAAAAGGAACCTGGAAAGGAGAGTATGGGGGAGGAAACATTTCTTCTTCCAAGTTATCTCCCTGAAAAACCGGGGGGTACCTTTTCTTTCCCTCTGTCTCAGTTACTTTTTGTAAGTCTAGGAAGCTAGATGGAGTGGTGCCTATACTTTCCAGTCCCGTCAGTCGTACAGTCCAAAAAACAATAAACAGCACAAACAAAACACAGGCAGGCCTGACAGTTACAAAAAAGGGCTTACAAAGTGGAGATCTCCCAAATTGGTCCACTGACTACAGTCATGGTGGGGTTCCACACCCAGGCCACACAGCAGAAAGAGCAGAGCCACAGTGGGCGAGTTGGGCCTCTGTTAGGAGGCCCTCTTGGTCAGTTCCAGCCCAACACTGAACCGACCCCCACCCCACAATTCACACAGCAGTGTTCCAAGGACTGCCCCCCCACCCCACACAGCGGGGTTCCAAGGACCCCCGCCCCAGAAGAGGATCTTGGACATCTCCCAGTTCCTCCAGGATTGTGGTGCAAGCGCATCTGCCTCAACAACCCTTTACAAATAGGAGTGGCCATCCTCACAAAGGAAAACGAAAGTAAAACAGACAAATGACAGGACAAGACAAATTAACAAAGACAGCTCTGTATTTCCTTTGGAGTCTGAGATCTCAGGGTTCTTTGGGGGGATCCCGGACAAGCCCTCACTAATATGTTATACCCAGGTCTCAGGATCCACGCCAAGAAGACCATTGAGAGTTAGACTTTACAGCTGTTTTAAGGTTTTATTTAAACGGGCTGAGCTTGGGTCTCATCCTACACTCCAACACAGCGGAGCCTAGGAGGAGAACCCCGAGCTCAAGTTTTGCAGGGTTTATAAAGGCACACAACCAACCAGGTGTTTGGATTACCACCACGTGTTGCTCTGCTAGAAACAAGCAACAAGTGGTCACTGCCTCAAAACTTTAACTCTTCACATGAAGATGCTACTAGTGTGTTCTAGACACTTAACGTTGGAGACACAAAACACTCATAATTATTAGATCATTTTATAGGCAAAGGGAGCAATGCAGACTGTATGAGAATCACTCCAGCTTTCAGTCCTTATATCCTGAGACAGTAAATTCACAGCAGCTCAATGCTAAGTTACAGAACTGGCATGTACTGTGGATATTTGCTCCCAAATCCGGTGACACTCATTTTTCACTTTTAGCCTCAAACCTGTGACCAGAGGGGAAGATGAGGAGAGAAAATCCTTCTAAGGGAAAGCAGCTATAAATAACATTGGATAGTTTGCTTATAAATTAAAACCTTGACTTCTTAACAGAAGTCAGATTGTCCAGATTAAAAAATGAAGAAGAGAAGAAATAAGGTGCCAGTGGCTGCTGTCTGTAATCCCAGGACCTCAGGAGGCTTAGATGTAGAGAAACTTAGTTTGAATCCAGCCAGTATTGGAAAGTCCATGACACAGTTATTTCTAAGAGATCACAGAAATACCCAGAAGTGGTGCTGTTACTCAAGCTTAATGCAGTACCCTTGAGCAAAAGGAGCCCAGGGACCATGAATAGGATCATATTTCCACCCCAGGATCTGCCCCCTCAAAAAGAGCCTGTACTTCCATGTCTTTGTTTATACATTGTATTCTTATAGGTGAAATTCCCGAGTAGCTATACTGAATGGCACCAAAGTAGGAAATTTGTATTCAATAAAATGAGTTCATAACAGAGAGACTTCTTTCCAGATAGTGCATGATCCGGGGCTCCCCTCACTGAAACCTGAGGGTTTCTCTGCATCACAGGCCTGCTGGAGGAAGTCTCTCTCATTGTCTGGACAGGCACACAAAAGTCCTCACTCCTGTACAGCTGGGTAACAAACAACTCCATCTGGGCCAATTAGTGAGGATGAGTGTGAGTTGGCTCTGAAGGTCAGGAAAAAATGGCCTCTTTGTACCCTTAGCTATCTCTCTCCGCAGTGCTCTGTTTTAACAGGAGACCTTCATTTGTGCCACCTCTCATGGCAGGCCAAGTTCTGTGCACTTATCCTGCCTTTGTGAGACTATATTCTGTTGTTCAGTTACATTGCTCAATATAATTCAGGAGTCATTCAGGCAGAAAACTAAGGCACTGAACATAATGAAATGATTCATTGCAAGCAATGTTGGGCCTATGATGCCTTTCCTATGTTTCCGGAAGCTTGGGAAATCCAAGCACATGTTGGATATCACAAAGCTTCCTGTCATCTAGGACTTGTGAATCTCATCAGGTTTTGAAACCTTTGACTTCTCCTAGCTGGTCCCTGGATGGCCAGGTTTTGGGGTTGAACATAAGTCCTGAGTGCTGATCATGAGCTCAGTGCAGAAGCCCAGTGCTTTCCCATTTTGTGTAACAACATCTCTTCTGGTCTGTGAGTATATGTGTGGGTGTGTATGTGTATACACCACGGTGTGTGTGTGCGTGGGAGGGTATGTGCGTGCACACATATACATGGGTCCTGAAGCTTGACCTCAGCACCTGAGTACTGTACCTAGTTTCTCTTGTACAATAATATCCCTCTCCCACTTGAGCCACAGAGCCACTTCAGGCTTTGTCCTAGTCATATGGTCCTGAGAAATGAAGCCCACGATTTTATATATGCAAAGTATTCTACCACTAAGGCACATTCCCAGCCCTGTATTTCAGCTTTGTTAGTTTATTTCTGTCTTTTTTATTGTTGTTGTTGTCAATTGAAGGAGTTGAAGTCTTGGTGTGGGTGCTGTACCAGACCCCTTCAGCTCAAGTCTTGTGCTCTACCACTTGAGCCACAGAGCTACTTCCGGTTTTCTTGTGGTTCATTGGTGCTAAGTTTCTCAAGGACTTTCCTGCCTAGGCTAGCTTTGAAACATGATCCTCAGATCTCAGCCTCCTGAGTAGGTAGGATAACCAACATGAGCTCAAGCACCCAGCTTCCCCTTCAGGTTCTTAGTAGTGAATTGGAGATAATAGTCTCACAGTACCTTTTGTGTCTAAGATAGTTTGGAACCCAGATCTTTAGAACTCAGCTTCCTGAGAAGGCAGGATGACAGACTTCAGCTACTGACCCCTTGGCCATAGCCTCTGCTGCAAGGGGGTCCAAGGCTCCACGTGGTGGAGTGCTAGCCATGAGCCCAAGAGATAAGGGTCAGTGCCTCAGCCCCGAGTTCAAGGTTCATGACCAAGAAAAAACCAAACCAAATCATTGTCAGCTGTAGACAACTCATGAGTCTTCAGTAATACATAATTTTGTCCCTGACATAGGGGCCTATCTGAGCCTCAATATTCTTGTCTGTATAATCATCTAAGTTGTGGAGCTCTTACATAGACAAGATGTAAGAATGCACCCGGTTAAGGACATAGCACATGGCACTCTTTGCACCACTCAGCACACAACATCCTGTGAAAGATTCAGCACCCAGCACCCAACGCAGGACTCAGCACTCTGCATCCTGTGAAAGACTCAGCACATAGCACCCTGTGCAGGACTCAGAATGGAGTACCCAGTGGAGGACTCAGCACATAGCTCCATTCCACAAGCTGTCATTAGAATTAGGGTGCTTTCATCAGTATCACCATTCTTTGAGGAAAATTTACAAACCATAAAAGTTCACATTTAATGGTTTAGTGGGGTGTTTTTCTGGGGAGAGGGGGTTAGCCATGGGGCTTGAACTCAAAGCTCTACCACTTGGAGCCACATTTTGAGGTGCCTCTCAGACTTCCTGCCAGGACTGGGTTTTAAAGCCCCTGAGCAGCTAGTATAATGGGCATAAGCCAGGATGACATGGGTAACCCGTGGAGCAGGGTTGCAGCAGTTTACATGTGACTAAGTCAGGTTAGGTGACAGCTGTCAGCACCAGACTCCTAGCTTGTTCTGTAATGTGGTATTTGAAGTTCTGTCCTTCTATAGAATATCCTACCTTTTTTGGCATCATACCTGGGGCTTGAGTAAGAGCTTAGACACAGTTCCTAAACGTTTGTGCTCAAGGCTAGCACTCGATTGAAAGACAGCAGAACTTCTGAGTTTTCTGTTTTGTGGCACTGAGGAATCGAACCCAGGGCTTCGTGCTTACTATGAAAACACTCAACCACCGAGCCTCAGGAGTGAACGAGGTATAAATAGATAGAGACTGCTGTATATAAATATTATATACACAAAAAGAGATTTCTGCATAATATTAAATTATAGATAATATTGCTACCAATATTTAGGTATTAAATTATGTCTCCATTTAATGAAGTGTCCCAGTTAACAATTAATAAAGCATTAATTAATAATTACTCAATATCCCATAACTGTTTATCTCATATATACATATATCCATACATAAAATTTGATATTTCATAGAATGAGAACAATGTCTATATATTATTAAATTATGCATCATGTGTTCTCCCAATTATTAGTTGTTTAATTATGTCACCTTGTAATTTTTTTTGTTAATGCTTAATAAAATATTAATTAAACTTAGTGCACATCCTACACTTATTGCATGTAATGTTATCCTAGAATCATTCACTACTAATTAAATCTGTTTATCATTTACTGTAGTAGTAACTCTTCTACCTATGATGTTTTCTACCTTTATTACATCCTATTACATAGCATATAGATTTGCATCCAAATTATACATCCTACCTGACACTGAGCAGGAAAACATGTGTCATGCTCAGCTTCTCACTGCAAGATTACATTTTTGGGAGTGCTGGGATCTAAAATCAGGGCAAAGAAGGCTCAGTTCATCAATGGGTGACTGCCAGCACAGCAGCCCCTAGCCAATTCAGCTGCCTGGCAGTGCCCAGGCCCTGAGATTGAGCCCTGTATGTTGACTCCAAATTGTGCTTAGAGTAGTTACTCATTTTATTTTTTATTCATTTACCATTTATTTTATTGACTGCTATAACACATGGAATATCTACTACATTTATTACATAAGATATAGAATTGCCTATGTATGAAACTTCACACCTGACACCCAGGAGTTTCACAGAAAAAGAAAACATGTGTCACCCTGTGTCCTACTGCATGATTCAATTTTTGTTAGTGCTGGCATCTGAACTCAAAGCCTACAAGGCCCAATTCATGAATGGGTGAGTGTCAGTACGCCAGTCTGGGGCATATGGAGCCTACACCAGTTCCCAGCACCTGAGATTTAGCCCCAGGGGTTGACAAAACAAGAACAGATGGACATGCAGATGGTAGTACACAAATAAATATAGATCTTTATAGAGTACCAGAGATGTCTATATATTATTTAGTTATATAGGCTACATTCCTACCAATTCTTGGGTATTTATTATGCCTCCATGTAATTAATATTACTGTTTTCATCCTTAATGAATTATTAATTATATCGACCACTGTCCCGACCACTGTCACAAAACAAGAAGTGTCCCTGTGGCTCAAGTGGTAGAGTGCAAGCCTTGAGAAAAAGAGCTCAGGGACAATGATCATGGACAACAACAACAAGGACAGGCATTGCATGTTGGCTTTGGGATTGACATGGGCCACATATTGGAAATTTCAAGACTGCCAAGATAAAGCAGTACCTCCTTTAGTCCCATGCTCTTCTATCTTGTCCAATCCCTGTCCTTGTCCGTGCTTCAGGTCAGGATGGCTCTAGCTTGACACCAAGGCTCCAAGGACGAGGATCCCAGACCAATTGCCCTGGCTCCTTCCTCCCTGCTCACACTGCTGATTCTGCTCTTTGCCATAGACGTTCTTCCTGAAATCCATCCATGAGATCATTGACACCAACACAGTGGTGAATAGTGGGTCCAGCCTAACTCAGGGAAGTCAGAGGTGGAAGGCAGGCTGGGACTAGGCTTCTACTTTGGGTGTGGGCTGAAGCCAGGGCTGACATTTATTTCACTCTGAGCCTTGCAGGGGTAGGGAGACAGTGTAGACACAACATTGAGTAAGGTAAGATGGGAATCTGTAGCACCACTTGTGTGGGGGAGGCTGTGGCACTCAGGGGGACACTGTTCTTGGTACTCCTCTTTCAGACGTCCCTCTCCCTCTCTCATCCCTCAATAATAAAAGAGAAACTTTAAATAACGGTGTCAAAGAAGGGGCAGGGAAGTATTTCCTTGTGAACCAGACTTGTGCTTCATATTCATCCTAGCCCCTAAAACCTATTTATCTGAGGATTGGCCATATGGGTTTGGGGGAGGGGGATCATCCTAGCTGAGAATGTGGCTCAGTGATAGAACAGTCGCCTAGCAAGTCTGAAGCCCTGGGTTTGATTCCACAAAGATAAAGCTGGAAGGGGAGGTGGGGCTCAACTTGTAGACCACAAGTCTTGATCAAATAGAGCTCAAGGACAGTGGCCAGGCCCTGAGTTCAAGCCCCATAACTGGAAGAACAAATCCTTGTGGAGGCTTTATTTTCCCTTTGGAAACAATTTATGCTTTGTGATAAGCATAACATGGGCCTCTTCCCTGGCCACCAATAGGCCATTAGATGTCCCTGGAATTTGGGCCTCCTCCCAGCAGCCTCTGCTCTACTCGGCCCACAGGTTACCCTTCCTACCACCAGGCAGATGGAGGCCTAGAGAATCCCACCTGGCCACCTAGTTCTGGTGGCTGCTGAGGATTTGGGAACTCAGTATGTCACATAGGGAGTCATCATCCCCATCAGTCTACAGAGAAAAGGGATGGAGCACTGCAAGCCTGAGTGCACCAGCTGTGGGTAGTTCTGGATGTGGGGATCTGCAGCAGGACATGCTCTGTGGGGGAGTCCTGTATGGGGCAGCGAACCCTTACTTCTCCTCTTGCAGTTTCTACACTATCCTGAAGTAGCAATTCTTCAAAACCTTTTTGTGCCTTCCTCATTTTGCCCACACAGGAGCCTGACTCCTCTGAAGAAGCTGGACTGGTGGGGAGCTCAGCCTGTGTCAGTATCTGGAGCCCCGTGTAGGAGTGACAGCAACTCTTGCAGCTATCTACTCTTCATCGTCTCCTGGGACAGCTGGCACATGCACTCGGCTTTCTCCTGACACAGCTGAACCAGAATGAACATCTGTCCTTTACATGCCAAGAGGGATTCCTGGATGGTGTGGATATGTGCCGACAGCTGGTTGCATGGATGGTGGAGCTCATCTGCAGGACTCTGGAAGTCCGCCTCATCAGGCAGGCTGCGGATGAACCAGATTTTCTTCTCGGATGCCCACATGTCCCATTTCTCATTCTCTCATGTGTTGTGGTGGCAGCTCACGGGGCGAGGGACCCGTGGCTCCAGCTCTATCTGGTACTGAGCTGTCCGGGGAAGGGGGAGTACCTGCAGCAGTCCGGCAGGAGTTTCCCCCTGTGGATCTCAGCCTCCGAGAGTGCTAACAGAACCACATCCCTCTCAGTTTGGGGGACATCTCCATCCTCTGCCATGGGCACATCGAGGAGAGTCGCTTCCTCAGCTTTTGCTTCTCCAGGGTTCACAGCTTCCCCTTCCCCAGGGATAGCCAGGAAGCTCAGCTGGCCCTGCAGGCACTCCTCCTGTGGACTGGTCACGTCCAGGCACTTGAAACTGTCCTGCCACTTTGGGGGCACCACCTAGTCCCTCCATTTAGTCGGACCCTGCACTTGTTTCAGCTGCTCCAACGGCTGGGTCTGCTTCTGCAGGTGCTACTGCAGGACCTACTACTTGGAGCAAAGCTGCTCATTTGAAGTAATGTGCTGCTCGCAGGTGGCTCTGAGCTACTGCAGCTAGGCCAGGGACTGCTCCTGCTGCCCCTGCAGCCCCCGAGCTGCTTGGCTCTCTCAGCCACCTCTTTCCATTCCTCTGTCTTCTCCTCTGAGCAGTCCAGCTGTTCCCGCAGATGTTTCTTCACCTGCTGCATTGAGTCCACGATGCTGGTGAGATCCTCCTTCTCACTGCTCACCCTGCAGAGAGCATCCCGCAGCAAGGTCAGCTGTTCCTCCAGCTGTGGGTTGCACACACATGCATATCGTGGGGTCTCGGGATCTCCTGCCGATCTTTGGTTTTCTCCTCTAGTCTTCCCAGTTGCTCCTGCTGCTCTGCAATCTGGAGATGGAGCCTATGATTTTCCTGGACCTAGATGTGAAGTTGTTTCTCCAGGTTTTTCAACCCCATCTGCGTGCAGTAGGCATGGGCCTGCAATTTCTGTTCCTCCTGAGATGGACCCTTGGGGGGCCATGGCTCTGCCAGCTTCGTTCTCAGTTA
Organism: Dipodomys merriami; assembly: GCF_024711535.1. Taxonomy (NCBI): domain Eukaryota; kingdom Metazoa; phylum Chordata; class Mammalia; order Rodentia; family Heteromyidae; genus Dipodomys; species Dipodomys merriami. The sequence goes on along the minus strand of NW_027206357.1, from coordinate 637,534 downwards.
CCCCAACTATTCTCTAGGTGCAGCACCTACCTTGATCCTCACTCCTTCTCCTCTGTCAGTTGGTTTACCTGCTCAGTCAGCCACCAGGCCTCCTCCTTCGGCATGGACCTCTCAATGCTCAGGTTCTGGGAGAAGGTGTCTGTCTCCAGATTTGCTGTGGTCACCATTCAGCTCAGGTTGTCCTGTAACCTCTTTAGTACATCACACCTCTGCAGCACTTGTCGGAACTTGCAGATTCTGTTCTTCCTGTTGCTCCTCTATGTCCAGAGTGCTTCCAGCTTCTCCAAAAACTCTGTGTTCACTTGCTCCAGGTCATAGAAGCTTCTGGTCTTTTCCTTGAGCTGAAGTGTTACATCATTCAGCTGTTCAAACAACATTTCAGTATCCTTCTGTAAGTAGTAACCACAGAAGCCACCATCTCCAGCTCCCCCATGCACTCCTCTGCAGCGTGTAGGCAGCTGGTGAGAGCTTCGTGCTTCATTTCTCTGTCATCGACCGCGAGCTGCATGTGGGCTGGTGCCAATTGTAAATCACTTTCTGCTAAAACTAACCACTGTATGGGTAGCTTGTGGATGTCTAGCTCTGTTCTCGGCGCTTTGTGAACTTGGGCTACCTTCTTCTCTTTCGCTTGTCAATCCTGCAGGTCTTTCTTTTCCTGCTTCAGTGGTTGGATCTTGGCACAGAGCACCTGGTTTCTTCTTTTGCTGCAGTACAGGGAAGGCACCACATGTCGGTAGCACCTCTGCAGATTATTGGTGGTATCTGGACCCTTGACACTCTGGACCCTGGTGGCTGTGACTGTGTCCAAAGGCAGGGGAGGCCTGTGGTAAGCATCACCTTTGGCCAGGCCCTCCGTTGAATCACCCTCCCCAGTGGTGTTTGTGTTTGGAATACTTCCCTTTTTTGTATTCTTTGTTTTCTTGAATGTTGAAGGTCTGATGTGAGGATTCTTCTGCTGGTGTTCTGGCAATAGATTGTTGCCCGCAGCTCTGTCTCAGAGACTTGTTGTTTCAGACATCTGAGCGCTTGGATGGGAAAGATGGGCTGGCCACATTCCCATGCTCTGGGAAATCCTCTATTCTCCCACTCACTGACTAGGTTGCCAATTTCCTATTGTACTCCAAATTCGCCTCGAGACTCTTGCTTACCACTCAGATACCTCTACCTTCCGCAACTTCTGGTAGTGGTGTCAACCAACAGACAGCCGAATGGCTACACAGATTGTTGTGTATGTCTGTTTGTTGCCAGTCCCGGATATTGAACTCAGTACCTAGGCACAGTTCATGAGCTGCTTTTGCTCAAAGATACCTCTCTACCACTGGAGCCACATGGCTCTACTTCTGGATTTGTTGACACTGAAGTTGGACAGGCGTCTCAAGTACTTTCCAGCCTAGGGTGACTTTGACCATGAATCTCCTTTCACAGCTTTGTAAGTATCATGGAGGACTGTTGAGAGCCACTGGTGCCTACTTAATCATTGGTCTTGCTGATATTCTTGGACAGACCAGTGAATTCCCTATCTTTGGGTTTAAGTGGTGGGAGCTGGAGCCCACAATTCGAATACTGGTCCTGCCAACACTAAATGGCAGGAAATGCTAAGAAACATTTTTTTTCCTAGAAAAGGTGCGATATAAATCTTTGTTTTTTTAATTTTAATTTTAATTTTTTGTGAACATACTGTAGAGAGGGGTTAAAATTACATGGGCAAGATAATGAGTACATTTCTTATAACGAATTGCAGCCTCCTCCTTTGTTTACCCTTCACATCCCTTCCCAGCCTTTCCACCACCCCCACTGCCAATACTCCCCATCTCCCCCTCACCAAAGTTGTAAAGTTCATTTTCAACATGACAACTTGTACTTCTCATTGTTGCAACAAGTCCACCTGTATCCTTAAACAATTTGGTTTTCCCCATCTCCTCCAGAAATTATACCTACATAAAATATAGTGAAAGCAGGGGTTATAGTGTGGGGGAGAGACATACAAAGAAACAAAGAAATAATCTTATAAATGTGTTAGAAACAAATGCATGAAAGAAAAAAACATTAAAATACATATCTAAGGGTTCTTTTTCCTAACATCAAATTATTTAACCTTTTCTGCTTGACTCATACATATACTAGATATTACAAATAAGGTAAACCATGGTAACTATGTTTCTTTGGGCTTGGCTTACTTCATTTAATATAATTTTTTCCAAGTCTTTCCATTTCCTAACAAATGGGGAAATGTCATTGTTTCTTATGGAGGCATAGAATTCCATTGTGTATATATACCACATTTTCTGAATCTTTTCATCTATTGAGGGGCATCAGGGTTGGTTCCATATCTTAGCTGTGGTAAATAATGCTGCAATACACACAGTTGTGCTGGTAGATTTAGTGTGGTCTTGTTTGCAAACATTTGGGTAAATGCCCAAAACTGGGATTGCTGGGTCATAGGGGAGCTCTATGTGAAGTCTTTTGAGGAACCCCCATACTGCTTTCCAAAGTGGTTGAACAAGTTTACACTCCCACCATCAATGCAGTAAGGTTTCCTTCTGTCCACATCCCCTCCAGCATTTGCTGTTGATAGAGATCTTGATTTTTGTCATTCTAACTGGGGTGAGGTGGTATCTCAATGTTGATTTGATTTGCATTTCTTTTATGGCTAGGGAGGTTGAGCATTTCTTCGTGTGTCTATTGGCCAACCTTTTTTCTTCTTCAGAGAAGTTTCTCTTTAAGTCTTTAGCCCACTTATTTATTGGGCAGTTGTTTCTTTGAGGATTTGTTGTTGGGGGATTTAATTTTTTGAGTTCCAAGTATATTTTAGATATGAGACCCTTGTCTGTTGTATGGCTAGTGAAGATCTTCTCCCAATCCGTAGGCTTTTTATTGATCTTACTAGCTATGTCATTTGCCGTGCAGAAGCTCTGAAACTTCATACAATCCCATTTGTCCAACTTTTCTTTTATTTGTTGTGTTTCTATTAAGAAAATTTCGCCCTGGGCCAAGGAGACCTAGGTATTCTTCTATTCCATTCTCTAATGTTTTCAGAGTGTCTTCTTTGACTCCGAGGTCTTTCATCCATTTGGAGTTGATTCTGGTACAAGGTGATATATAAGGATCTAGCTATAGTTTTCTACAAATAGTTAAGCAATTTTACCAGCACCATTTACTGAAGAGGCTGTCTTTCTTCCATTCTACTTTTTTAGCACCCTTATCGAAGATTAGATGGCTATAAGTCTGTAGGTTCATTTCGGGGTTTTCAAATCTATTCCATTGGTCCTGAGGTCAGTTCTTATGCGAGTACCAAGCTGTTTTGATTACTATGGCTTTATAGTAGAGTTTGAAATTTGATATTGATATTACTCCAGCAGTGTTCTTGCCGTTGAGTGGCATTTTAGCTATTCGGGGTCTTTAATTGTTCCATATGAATTTTTGGATTGCCTCTTCTATTACCTTGAAGAATGGAATTTTGATAGGTATAACATTGACTTTGAAGATAGCCTTGGGAAGTATTACCATTTTCATGATGTTGATCTTTCTAATCCAGGAGCATGGGAGTTTTTTTTTTTTTACCACTTTTTAAGTTCTGATTTGATTTCCTTTTAAAGTTTTCTTCATAGAGGTCCTTCACTTCTTTGGTTAAGTTAATTCTTATGTATTTTATTTTTTGGGGGGCTATTACAAATGGAGTTGCTTTCCTAATTTCAGCCCCACTTTTCTCATTGTTGGCATACAGAAAAGCCATTGATTTTGGGGGGTTAATTTTATACCCTGCTACTTTGCCAAAGTTTTGAATCAGCTTGAGTAATTTGGGAGTGGAGTCTATGGGAATCTTTAAATACATGATCATGTCATCTGCAAAGAGGGAGAGTTTTATTTCTTCTTTCCCTCTTTGGATCCCCTTTATGTTTGCATCTTGTCTTATTGCTGTAGGTAGGCATTCTAATACTAGATTGAAGAGAATTGGAGAGAGGGACATCCTTGTCTTGTTCCTGAGTTTAGAGGAAATGGTTTTAGTTTTTCAACATTAATTATAATACTGGCTGTAGGTTTGTCATATACAGCCTTTATTGTATTGAGGATTGTTCCATGGATTCTTAATTTTTCCAAAACTTTCATCATAAAGGGGTGTTGGATCTTGTCTTATACTTTTTCTGCATCTATTGAGATAACCACGTGGTTCTTATTCTGATGCTGCTGGCTAAAATATTCGGTAGATGTCTGTTAAATCTAGTTGATCTATGCAGCTGGTCAGATCTGCAGCTATGTGGGATTTGAGGGAAAGTAGTGTTTCTTGGATAAATTTGAGTGCTCCATTGTTTGGGGAATAGATATTTAGAATGGTAATATCCTGCTGAAGGAGAGATCCCTTAATTAGTATGCTCCTGAAGGCAGCAGATAGAAAGATCTTTTTTTTTTTAATCCACTAGACAGTCTATGTGGCTTAATTGGAGAGTTAATTCCGTTAATGTTAATCGATAGGATTGAGTGGTATTTGGGAGTTCCTGCCATGTTTTCCACCTTCTTGGGGGTTTTGAAAGCTGGATTCTTCCTATGGTTCTTGGATTCTCAGTTTGGTTGCAGTTTCTTGGTCTTTATTGTGGTCTTGTTGGTTTTTCTATATGCAGGACATCTTTAAGAATCTTTTGTAGGGCTGGTTTGGTGGAGATGTATTGCTTCAATGTTTCTTGGCTATGGAAGTTTTTTATTTGGCCTTCACTTATGAAGGAGAGTTTAGCTGGGTACAGTATCCTTGCTTGATAGTTGTTTGATTTTAGGGCATGGCCTACATCATATCAGACTCTTGTTGGATTGTCTCTGCTGAGAAATGTGAGGTGATTCTAATTGGTTTCCCTTTATTGGTGATTAATCTTTTCTCCTTGACAGCTTTAATGATCTTTTCCTTGGTCTGAATTGATCCTGTGTGGATTATAATGTGGTGTTGGGATGTCCTATTCTAGTCTGGTCTATTTGGAGTTCTAAAAGCTTTTTGTATCTGAATAGGCCTATCTTTTTTCATGTTTGGGAAGTTCTCTTCCAGGATCCTGTTAAACAAGTTTCCTAGACAATTAACTTCTGTTTCTAGGTTCTCCTCTGCACCCATTATCCTTAGATTAGGCCTTCTGATGGTGTCTTCCAAGTTTTGGATAGATCTATCATATTTCTTGGACTTGTCTTGGATGGTTTTATGTTCTTTCTCTATAATACCTAGTATGTATTCAATCCCCGAGATTCGATCTTCTGCATGGTCTAACCTGCTGTCAAAACTTTCTACTTTGTTTTTTATTTCTTTTCCTTCTTATTGGGCAGCTTTGATGGTTTTAAATTCTTTGTTGAAGCTTTGTTTTAGATCTTGTATGAAGTTCTTTACTTCCTTAATTTGGTGTTCAGTGTTTATTCTTAAATCACTTAGTTTATGGGTTATGGTTTCCTTGGGCTCCCATTCCTTCTGTTGAGTTCCATTCAGCATTCCCTTTGTGGTCTCCCTGTCTTCCTTCAACTCTTTGTTAATGGATCCCGTGAATGCCTTTAGTGATCTTTGTGTATTCTCATCCTGCACTCTCAATTCCTGTATTACTCTTTCCTTAGGTTCCTCCCACTCCCATTCATGCCATTCCTGTAGTTCTCTTTGAATGTTCTCAGCCTGTTAACTCCATTCCTGCCTTTCTCTTTGAGTATTCTCAAGCTGCTCATGCAAATCCTGTATCAGTTTTTGAATAGCTTCCTCACGCTCATGATATGCTTGTATAAACCTTTGGATCGCCTTCTCTCTCTCCCTATCGTGCTCATACAGAGTCCTTTGTAGGTTTTCAATCTTTTCCTGCATTGACCTTTTGTTTGCCTCCTCTCTCTCCCTATCACGCTCATACAGGGGCCTTTGTATTTTTTCAAAATTTTCATTTATCATGTTTGCCAGCAGTGTTTGTAGAGCTATTTGGGAACTCTCCTCTGGATTATACATTATCTCTTCTGTCCCCTGCTTATCATGAGTGGGAGTTGAGATACCGGGACTTGCCATTTTTCTTCTGTTTTTCCGGCTTAATCTGCCCATTTGGGATAAAAATAGGACCAGTTTTGTGCTAGAACACTAACTTAAGGCAAGCATCAACAAAAATCTGAATTTGCACAGTCAATAGTCTGCAGATACAATCTAGTTCAACAGATACATCTATTCAACATCAAACAACTATATATTAATGGGCTATGGACTGCAAAGATGAATTTGGAAAACCAGAAATTATTAGGCTTAGTGAGAAATGTGGGTTAAAAATAGGAATAGAGTGATGTGGGCAAGCACAGGTAGAGTTAACTAAGTCCTAATCTCAAAGCAGGAAATAGGTTGGATAAGATGAAAATAGATTGACAGAGAAAAAGAAGAAAGAGAAAGGAAAAATAAAAGAGACCAGAAAAAATAGAAAATAATAATTAGTAACATTATGCATATTGAAAACAAACTATTCAGAGAAGAACATGAATATAATTGTAGAAGGGAAGGGATATGAAGGAGATGTGAAAAAATTAAAAATAAAAATGCTTAAAATATTATATAGGTATAAAAAGTTAGTACTCCTATTAAGGAATTTAAGTCTCAGAGGTTTTTAATTGAGTAATAAATTTGTGGATTAAGTGTGTACACAATGGGGGATAGGATCTAATAATCAACTACTGGTTTATCTGACCATGTGCAGGACAACAATTAAGTAACATAAAGAAGAACGAAAGAGAAGAAAAGGTGAAAAGGATAAGAAAGGAAGAAAAAAAGATCAGAAGTCCAGAAGAGCCAAACAAAAAACAAAAATAAAATTTAAAAAAAGAAAGAAAACAAAGAAAGAAAAACACAAACACATATGTATCCCTGAAATAAAAATTATAAGAGGAAAATAAAGTTACTAGAAAACAATATTTTTCAAAAAAGGTAAAAATTATAGATTAAAAAATGTAGTAGAAAAGAAAAAAATTTTATAAAAGGTACCAAAAGGAAGAAGAAGAAGAAGAAGAAGAAGAAGAAGAAGAAGAAGAAGAAGAAGAAGAAGAAGAAGAAGAAGAAGAAGAAGAAGAAGAAGAAGAAGAAGAAGAAGAAATAGTTCTTTAATTTTTTTGGGAGGGGTGGGAAAAATCTTGTATCTCCCTTATGTCCGTAATCACCCTCTTGTTGTAGTCTCTGGTCTGCTTTTGGTCCTGTAGCTTGGTTGGTTTCTTAAGTCAGTTTGTTCGAACAGGCAGAAAAATGCTGTGCTTTAACCAGGGTATTGCGATCATCCTCCCAGGGTAGTTCAATGGGAGTAGGATCTGCTTTGAGTATTACAAAAGAGGGAAATGGCTTTTTCCTCAAGTTTGGTGATACTGTGATGAGGCTAGGTTCTGAGTAGAGTTGAGGCACTTCAACAAACAGTAGCTTTTCCGGGGGATAGTTTGTGAGAAACTCACAGAGCCCAGCATAGAGCCATTCTCAGGGTTTCTGTTTATACTTAATTTCAATTGATTGTCGAGGCTGCTAAAGGGAGGGGCCGCTTCTGGATCTGATAACCCAGTGAAGAAAGCCACTCCTAGTTCTGGCACCCGAGCTGGGTGACTTTTCCCTTGGTGTAGCTGAGTCTGGCAGGTCAGGTTAAGTTATTGTGACCTGCTAAATGACTCTAGTTTTATTCAAAGGCCTGAGTTGGAACTAGCAGCTCCTCCAAGCTTTGTCGGTATCCAAGATGGAGATCTCTGGTACTGGGGGATCGGAGGGGTAGCCTTCCCTCCTCTGCTCCCTGAGAAGGAGTGAGAACGTCAGGCTTCTACTTACTCCGAGTCTTGGTTCCTGGGTTGTCTCTGGTCTGCAAACTGCATGGTGAAGATGTCCCAAGGAACTCATTTTTATCCATATGTATACCAATGGAATGTGATGTATGTCATGATTGAATGGGCAATTCTTGAATGATTGATATTAATCAATACTTTATGAAGTGTTTAAAAAATTACATTCATTAAAAGGAGAAATAATGAAATACCTAAGAATTGGTTGTCACATAGCATAGAGATGCCATTTTTTTCTGCCAGGACTGGGATTGCAACTCATGGTCTCGGTAACTCTGTTGCACTGTGTAGGAAGGGGAAGCTTGCTTTCTTGAAGTCAAGAAATTTAAGTCTGTTCCTTACGCCTGAAATCTATCCCCACCACTAGCAAACATCCTATTTGTGTACATTTTAAATACATGATTTATATTTGCATACATATATTGACTCCATATTGCATTCAGTGTAGTTATTCATTGTACCTTTTGTTTTGTTCATGTAGTAACCAGTTATTTTATTGACTATTATGGCACATAGAATATTGATTACATTGATTACATAGGATATAGGTCTGCATATGTATTCCACTTCATACCTGACACGAAGGATGTTCACAGAAAAGGAAAACATGTGTCACCATCTGTTTTTTACTCCACAATTTATTGTTTGGGAGTGCAGCCATATGAACTCATGGCCTACAGGGCCAAATTCATGAATAATTGAGTGTCAACCTGCCATCCTGGGACAAACTGAGCTGACAGGCATTTCCCAGGACCTGAGATTGAGCCCTTTGGGTTGACAAAATAAGAACAGATTGGCACGCACATCGTAGTATGCTAATAAAAATATATATTTATAATGTGACAGAGATGTCTATCCATTATTCAGTAATATAGACTACATTCCTAACAATTCTTGGGTATTTTATTATGCTTCCATATAATGAATATTATTGTTTTCATCCTTAATAAACTATTAATTAAATCAATGTCCTGAAATTATTGTGTCCCTGTAAGAAATACAAACAAGACCACACTAAAGCTCCCAGCACGCCTTTGTTTATTGCATCATTATTTACCATAGCTAAGATATGGAACCAATTCAGATGCCCCTCAGTAGATGAATAGATCAAGAAAATGTGGCATATATACATAATGGATTTCTATTCCTCCATCAGAAAGAATGACATTGCTCCATTTGTTCAGAAATGGAAAGACTTGGAAAAAATATAGTAAGTGAAATAAGCCAGACCTAAAGAAACATAGCTCCCATGGTTTCCTTTATTTGCAGTAACTGGAATATGTCTGAGTCAAGCAGAATAGGTCAGATAAGTTGATGTTAGGGAAATGAACCCTAAGATATGTATTCAAATGTTTTTTTTTCTTTCATGGGCTTGTTTCTACCACATTTATAAGATTATTTCTTTGTTGCTTTGTATGTCCCTCCCCCATGGTATAACCCTTGCTTTAACTGTATTGATGTCGGTATAATTTCTGGAGGGGAAGGGCAAAAACAAATCGTTTAAATAGGGATACAGGTGGACTCATTGCAACAATAAGATGTACAAGTCATTATGTCGAAATCAAACATTGCAACTTTGGTGGGGGGAGGAGGATTGGGTGGAGGCGTCGGGGGAGGATGGGAAGGGATGGATAGGAGAAACAAAGTAGGAGCCTACAATGCTTGACAAGAAATGTACTCATTGTCTTGCACAGGTAATTTTAACCCCTCTGTACAGTATTTTCACAAGAAAAAATAATAAATTTTAAAAAAGATAAAAACAGAAGAAAAAAATCATGAAGATGATCTTGTATTTAATGGACTCCATGGACTCCACTCCCAAGTTACTTGAGCTGATATGAAACTTTGGCTAAGTAGCAGAATATAATTTTGCCTCAATAAAGCCAACCAAGAATGGAATAAAAAATAAACAAGAAAGGAAGAGACAGTTGGAAATTTGGGCTAATTTTGTCATTATGTTTTGAGAATTCAAGTTTCCTATAGAAATGCAACTCATATATAATCCTTAGTTGTGTTTTAAATGTTGTCTTCATTGCATAACATTTCTAGATGTGAAAGAGCTCATGATTCCCAACCAAAAATTTGAAAAAGTAAGCATCATTCTGTTAGATTCCAAAGAAATGATGAAGAATTACAAAAGTTTAAGCCTGGAGAAATAGGAAAGTTCATTTAATATAAGACTTTGTAGACTTGCCTAAATTTGAATTAGATTTAAAATAGATAATTTTTGTTTGTAATTCAATATTCTATAGGATACTGCAAAATTCTTTTCAAATAAAAGATTTAATTTACAAATTCACAAATGATTCTGGCATTCCAATTGACTAGAGTAATCTTTCAAGTGAGGTACAATAAGAACTTAGTTAATAGATAATTCCAACAGTTCATGTGTAAAATGATAATGTGAATAATCTAGACAAATTGTCAACAAATTGATGATATTAATTTATAAATATAGAAAAAGAGCAATCTTTTGAGACTTTGGTGTAACACGGTATGAAGAGAGTAATTGTGTGACATCGTTTTTTTCTACCTTTACATAACACAGGAAGTAATTTCCTTAATTATGTACCTCTATATACAATGAGAAAAATGCTAGGTTTGAGGGGTTTTTAAATTATGTTTTTGTTGTTTGATTTGTCCTAGGGCTTAACCCCTGGGCTTGGGCAATGTCCCTGAGCCTGTTTTTGCTCAAGGCTACTGCTCTACCACTTGAACCTCAGTGCCACTTTGGTCTGGCTTTTCCTTATGAGTTTATTGGAGATAAGAATCCAAGGAACTTTCCTGCCTGGGTGGGCTTTCAACCATAATCCTCAAATCTTAATATTAACATATACTGATCTCCTGAATATCTATGATAGATTATATATATATATATATATATATATAGTAAAATAAATATAAAATAAAAATAAAAATAAATTCTATTTGCAAGTGTTCTGATCTCAAGAATACCACTGTTGGGAAAATGATGTAGCAAAGTTAAGTGTATTATTCTTTCCACAATAGGAAGGGCATCACATTAGCAGAAGTGTAGTATTTTTTCACAATATTGATAAACAAGTCATGATGTGAATTTAGGGAATTTTAACGTGCACCTTACAAGTTGGAAACTGTTGGGCTAGGATGACTTTATGGCATAAAAACTTGGGATTGATTGTCATTGAAATAATAGTTAATCTGATGAACAAAAGTTTACTCTTACGGAATTTTTATTGGAAGTGGCACTGTGGCTCAAGTGGTAGAGCGCTCACCTTGAGTTGCAGAGTGCAGGGACAGTGCCCAAGCCCAGACTTCAAGCCACAGGATTTACCAAAAAAAAAAAAAAAGAAATTAATTATTATAGTTACTTCATAGTTTTATCCTCTACAAGAACGTGTCTATTTTTTCTGTTGACTTTTAAATATGGAATGCCTCATTGAAAACTGCATCTATTGCAGAATTAAATAAAATACAAACAGGTACTCTTTTGAATGTCTCTGGTATGGCATGTTCAGAATTTGAAAATGAGTAGTTAGTAGTCATAGGAATGTTGAGGAACAGATATATTCTCTCCTCTTAACAATTAGTAAGTTTTCAAAGTTAGGAGTTTCCATAGAATTGAACGGTTTTCTGTTTTAGTATGAGAAAACACTAAAAATAATGTTTTTGTCCAAATAATGCCAAGTATATTCTGAAAATATTGTATAGTTTGATAACATTCCAGTTGATGTCTGATAAAGAAAGAGGTAATTCAAATTAGCAACTAAAATGTTCATTTTTAAAGGTAATACACATAGAAAAATATTTACTATATCAATACAGTGAAATTATATTTTATGTAGCTCATTTTTTACTTAATTTTATTGTGAAGGTGATATATAGAAGGGGTTGCAGTAATTGTAAGGTATTGAATACATAACATGTCAAAATTTTTACCCCCGCCCTCATTTTTCTTACACTTTTCCTTCACCCCAATACCACTCACAAATTGTAATGTAAATTTCCAACATATTGTCCTGTGTCTATTGCTATTGCATTGGTTTGCCTTTTGTCCTTTGTCTCGCCATTTTATTGTTCTGCTTCCCTTGCCAAATGAAGATAAATATATATACAATACACAGGATACTGAATCCAAATACAACAATGGACAAACCATAGGGGAAAACACAAAAGAAAAAAGAAATCACATAGTACATTAAAAACAACAACCGCAAAGAAAAACCTCTCTTTCCATATCTAGGAGTTTATTTTGCTCAGCATCATTTTATATGGTCATTTATACATAGCTATTGATTCATTCTGCTCATCTGCTAAGACTATCAGATATTTCCTAGTTATTACAAATGAGGGAAACCATGGAATCTGTTTCTTTGTATCTTGCTTATTTTTTTAGTAGGATTTTTCCAAGTCTTTTCATTTCCTTATGAATAGGAAGCATAGAAGTTCTCCGTACATATATAAACCACATTTTGTCAATTCATTCATCTACTGAGTGGCATATTGTTTTAAAACATGATTGCATGTAAGTATCACTTAAGGCCATTCAAAAATGACAGATGCTGCCTCACCAGATACACTAATATCATGATTTCTAGGTAAGATAGTATTTTATGGTGGTACAAATGTTGAGATATAGGATGAGTCTAATGTATATCTTGCACGAATTAGCCAGGAAGATATCCAATATCATGTAGGATTAAAATAGTAGTGACAAAATATTTCCTTTGAGAAAGATATAGGAGGCTGGCAGAAGTATGAAGTAGTTCAGATAAATTTGAAGAATTTAGAAATGCAAGCTCAATTATGTCTCTTTAAATAATAATTATGTAATGGAAGGGCAAAAAAGGGGTAAGAGAAGAAAATAACTGACAACAGATCATTATCCCAAGTTAGAGTACAAAAAGACATAATCTATAACTTCCAAGTTAAAGAGATACCAATATAATACGTCCCACTTAATTTAGGTACATGCAAAATATTTACTTGGCTTTTCCCTACTTAAATGCTCCAAAATAAATGAACACTTATAAGAAAAGTTATGTTATTGCCATTGTTTCAACACTAACTGTGCTCAGCCCTCTTTTTATCACTTTGCACATGGTAAATTGATGATGTTGTGGCTGATTAGAGTCAGAATTAGGGGCTTCTACTTGTACAATTATCCCAGAACAGTTTAAAGCAGTTTTCCGCCCAAGATATCCAACTACATTGTCTGAACCTGTACTTTGAACACACCCTCACACCTGAGCACATTATTTGAAATTATATTTTAGCTTTTCTTGGCATATTCTACTTTGTGCCTTTGTTTTCTTTGCACATTCTTTTTGAGTTCATAGTTGCTCTATTTCCATTTCATCTGTACAAACTGCTAAGAACATTGTTCAACTACCACTTCTTGTTTGTACACGCCCAGTCTATGTATGAAGGTACTTTGTCCATGTTAAGCAATAGGGTAATACTCACTCTCTGAGGAGAAAAGTTCCACAATATATCCCTATGCCCACATTAAAGGATGTAGAATTTAAAGCATTTTGAGACAGTGATATTAGAATTGAAAGGCTCCTTAGGGACATTTTCATGGAGTTCATTAGTTTACCCAGGAGAAATATAAATATCCACAAAATTTGGAGCTAATTAGTAAGTATCCAAATTAACATTAGATCCTAGATGTTGTGTAAATACAAGTCACAATTGTCTTATTGTTAAATCAGAATCCTTCATTACTTGACAATGTGTATGAGAAAGTGAAAGAAAAGCATTAAAGCAAAAGCTCTTACTTGTTAGGCATTTAATCCTAGTGGTGAGAGTAATGTCTGAATTTTTCCATTCAATAAAAGCTTGAAGTTTATAAGAACATTTTCCTACATATAAGAATTTGTGTCAGGTTGGTTGACAGTGTTATTTCAGCATAGAGATATACCTAACAAGATTTATATTTCAATAGTGTATATGGCAGTTATGATGTGTCAATTGCTATTGAGGCATTTTCTATTGTAAAGACGAATAAATTCCAGGAGTCTTCAGACACATCATTTAAAGCTGTATGTTCAACCTAATACTTGGTGTTACTTGTCCTATATTTATAATGTATCCAAACATATCTAAATATATTTCAATAAAATCCCAAACTGATATTCATAGATAGGTCACTAATTGGAACTGTAGGACAAATTAGGCTTTTTTGTGCTGTAGTTCAATCTATAATCTCCTAGCTAAATAAAGTTTTCAAAAATATTCACAGAATACCACTAAGAAAAGTTCATGACAGTTATATCTATAATATTTCTAAGGTCAGGATTAAAGCATTTGTTCCCAACATTTAGAATCCACAGGATCTGTTGAATTAATCGATCCAGAATTTTGTCCTCACATTCACATCGCAACATTTTATCAATATAACTTTCACCAAAACACTGTTCTTATTGAACTTGTCTATGTCCTTTTACTTTTCAAATCCAAATAGTAGGTTTCCTTCAATATCTCCCTGAAAATTCTTTCCTTCCTTTTCTTCTGTAAATCTGTGTTTATTCCTTTTTTGTTTCCTCATTCATCACTTTCCTCCAATCTTGTCCACTCTGATACTCACATTCTTCACACTTTCGTCAGAACATTCCTTTTCCTCTTTCCTTTAATAATGTCCCTGATTTTATTATTTTTCATATTCATGGTCATGAATATTTTGAAGATGTCCAAACAGACCTATCTTTGCATCTGTTTAACATAAATCTTAGAACTATCAGAGAGTTTTTTCCTCTAAATCCATCTTTATCACCAAGATAAATCCATCTAAATCCATCCTTATCACCAAGAATGTAACTAACACAGTTAGGAGACACAGATGTCGAAAAACTTTACATTTCCTCTTACCCTACGTCCATCCATTAGATAAGATGAACGATCAAGATTTTCTGTTTCTGTCACTAATGCAATGTCTATGTACTTCTTTTTATGACCCTGACACACCAGCGTATTGAGTCACTCAGTCCTAAAACAACTTTTTACTAAGTATGCATTTCTCCCCAGTCTTTTTCATATTGGTCCTCTCCATCACCCAATGAGTCTCCTTGTAAGCACACAGAGTGAAGAACTCAGACAAAAATTCTAGTACCATTAATTACTCACAACATTGAATGTTGGTCTTACATTTAATGGATGTAATCTGCCAGAAATATTGAAGAATATATTTGTTGACTTCTAGAGCAAGGAAAAAGAAAGTAAACAGTCCTTACATTTTCTACCTTAGCTTACAAATAAGGAAAGAGTCAAATTCAGTTTGTTGGTATAAAGTCAGAAATAGTTTCATGCAGAAATAAAAATAAAT
Organism: Dipodomys merriami; assembly: GCF_024711535.1. Taxonomy (NCBI): domain Eukaryota; kingdom Metazoa; phylum Chordata; class Mammalia; order Rodentia; family Heteromyidae; genus Dipodomys; species Dipodomys merriami. The sequence continues at coordinate 622,443 of NW_027206357.1, read as the reverse complement.
TTTAACTCCTGGCTCTGCAGCTTGTGTCCTTTTATGGTAACTGCAGATATGTAAGTACTATTATGTAAATTGTGTCATGTATTTACAGCTGTAATGAAGAACATACTCTTAATATATCATTTAAAAACATTGGTTATTGAATGGTATCTATATGAGAATGTTATTTGAACTAATCACACTAAGTTGAAACCTAAATCTTAGTCCATCAAAATGTGGAAATAAACGATTTTATTTATAAGAAAATAATACCACCAAGAACAGTGAGTGTATATACATTAGAAAGACTGCTGGAATAACATTAAGGTTTTTACTGTCTGTACCTGTTTATGTGATTGTAATTCTTGATATTCAAACTCTCCTTTTGTTATTCTGTTTTGTTTTGTTTTGTTTGGTTTGGTTCGTCATGGGGCCTGGACTCTTGGCCTGGCACTGTCCCTCAGCTCTTCAGCTCAATGCACTCTACCACTTGAGCCACAGTGCCACTTCCCACTTTTTCTGCTTATGTAGTGCTCAGGAATCAAACCCAGAGCCTCATATAGACAAGGCCAGAACTCTGCCACTGAGCCACCTTCCCAGCCCTCCTCCTCTTATTCTTATTGTATGTAATCCAATGCTGTTTATAACTATGCATTCAATGTGAGAAATCCAGCTTCAAAGATATCTCCATATTTTTTTCCGTTTCAATCACAACATCGTCATTATCAGGCTACATTGTGGTCATCATCCTCCCCATCAAAATTATTATTAGCAACATAAGTGCTAATTATTGCACGTCAGATATGTGTCTATGATTTTATTATTTGTCTTTTGATTAATAATTTTAATGTTACCACTGTGCATGAATCCATATTGAAATTTTGAACAAATAAACAATAAACCTAATCCATATCAGGTAGTTTGACTATGTGCTTATAAAAAATTATGGAATAGATTTTTTGAAGCATTGCAATTTCCTAATCAGTATGAATTAACTTCTTCTCTTTCCCTAACTACAATCAAATATTTAAGAGTTTGGGCAGAACCTTTTCAAGTAATATACTGTAAATGTTACTATAATATCATGTGTATATCTAAAATTCCCTTGAAAGTAATAAACTCTACTTTCTATTGAAATATTAGTTATTTTATTCTAGGAAACTTTTAGAAAAATAGACTATATATCTTTGAAATGAAAAAGGTCAAAAATAGTAGCATAAAATTTTTAGAGCGAGTCTGTCTTCTCTCTCTTTCTCTCGCTATATATCTGTCTTCTCTATATATAAATGTTATGTGTAGAATAGTATATTTTTAGAGATTATTTGTCCTCAGAAATATATGCATATATCTAAATTTATGTGTAGAATGATATACATTATAGTGAAACAAGTATCTTAAAATATAATTAAAATTAAAAAAAAAACTTCATGAAATCAAGTGCCGGTAACTCACCCTTATAATAAGAGCTATTCTGGGTGCTGAGATCTTAGAATTCTTTCCGAAACTAGCCCAGAGAGAAAAGTACTTGTTAGATTCTTATCTCCAATTAACCACCAAAAACAACACCCACAACAAAAAATGTAGCACATTAATTTCACAAAAGCATCTTTTAACTGCTGTGAACATTTCTTAGAAACATGAATACATACCCCTGGAAAATGTTAAGTAAAAAAGTATAGAACATTTACGTCCATGTTAAAGACATGATTATTTAGATTGTTTAAGATATTTAGGTAATGATAAGAAGTTAAGAATAATGATAGGTACGTTATATATTGGGACTGATTTTTTTATTCTATTTTACAGTAGTAATAAAATTATATTTATAATGATTATATAAAATTACTCTTGCTTTATATTTGAATTATCATAAGTGATAAATATTTTTAAATGATTTTCAAAGCAAAGGAGTATCAATTCTTTTGTAATTTCAAAACAATTAAGAAAATGATTTCAAGGCTGGTTCACTCTAAGTCTATATTTGTTTTCTTGTTCTAGTTTTCCTATGTTAGTAGAAATTAAAATTCCAAAAAATTAATGGATATTGGCATTTAGAAACATCTTCACATACACTAATATTGGAGTCCCTTCAGTGGAATTATTTTCTTTCATTTGTTACTTTCACAAATAAATCTAAATGATTGTGCATTTTGTTATTTTCACTGCTTTTGGCTCTTATCTTGAGAATACGTTTTTCCTAGAAAAGTAGAGATAAGCAATTGGATTGAGCATGTAAAATATGACTTTCATAAAATGCAGATGCATAGATTTGTGTCTTTTGTCATTTGCTAAAAGTTACTTCCAGAAAAGTTTCTCAATTACTTAGAAGGTTTACCCCTTCCCCCTACAATTATACTGACATCAAATACAGTGAAAGCAGGGGTTATACTGTGGTGGAGGGATATACAAAGCAACAAAGAAATAATCATAAATGTGTTAGAAACAATCGCACGAAAGAAAACATTTGAATACCTACCTTAGGGTTCATTTCCCTAACATCACCTTATCTGACCTTTTCTGCTTGACTCAGTCATATACTAGATATTGCAAATAAGGGAAACCATGGGAAAATAATAGGGATACAGGTGGACTCATTTCAACAATGAGATGTACAAGTCATTATGTCGAAAAATGAACTTTACAACTTTGGGGGGGGAGCAGGGAGTATTGGGTGGGGGACAGGGGGAGGATGGGAAGGGATGGGAAGGGGAAACAAAGGGGGAGGCTACAATTCTTGATAAGAAATGTACTCATTATCTTGCCCATGTAATTGTAACCCATCTGTACAGTATTTTCACAATAAAAATAATAAAAAAATTACTTAGTATTGATGCATAATTCCTAGGTATTCCAGTTATCACATATACTTTTGGATTGAGTTATCTCTGTATAAACCCAAATGGACAAAATACCCTCAAAATAAACAGAAATCACATCTTTGTTTTAAATGCAGTAGTTTACAAAGAGGTTTTAGCCAACACCAAAACATCTTTTTAGCTATTCTGCATTTTGTGTGAAGAAGTTTTAACAATAGTTTTTTTTTTTTTTTCCTGACATGCAATTCACTTACGATATATTATCTCCTTTTATTGTATACATTTTAGTGCTTTGGAAGTGAATTGTGCCTTCATAGGTTTCAAAGCCCGATTTTCACAAACTTGCATTCCTTCAAATAGAAATGCTGTAAATTTTAAAAATAGATATAAAATTCAGTTACAGGAATTTGCCCAGCATACATCCTCTATTGTGTGTCTTTTCAAAATTTGTTTTTGCGGATCATTTCCAGGGTCTCACACATACTATTCAAGTTCACTGTCAATTAACTACATTCTCTATCCAAAAAAGTTTTTTACTTCTGTTTAATACATTCATAGAAGTGTAATGCCTGGATCGTATAAAATTCTCTTTCACCTGTTGAAGACTTGAAATCTTAATTGCTAAAATGATTGTAGTATTATACAAATCGATCACTATCAGAAGTATATCAATTTCTCCACAAATGCATTACTATATTTTGTGTCCTCTTTTTATATTATGGACTTACTAGTGAGTTTTTATTATTTCTTAGACACTAAAAAGGAGCATATTTCATATGCTCCTCCTATTGACTATTAATTTGCATATGTTATTTAACGAAATATACTATTCAGGAAAAAAATTATATACAATTAGAAGATATAAACATACTTAAGTTTTAGGGGCTGGGAAGGTGGCTCAGTGGTAGAGCGATGCCTTGCATGCCTGAGACCCTGGGTTCGATTCCTTAGCATCACATAAGCAAAAAAAAAAAAAGCCGGAAGTTGCTCTGTGGCTCAAGTGGTAGAGCGCTAGCCTTGAGCTGAAGAGTTGAAGGACAGTGTCCAGGCCCAGAGTTCAGGCCCCACAACCCGACCCCTCCCAAAAAACACTTAAGTTTCAGAATCATTGTAGCATTAACATTGTAGCATTAACAAATATGTGCCCTCTATCTGTTGGATATGGTTTCGTTTCTGTTATAGTGTCCTTTGAATTATGAAAGGTTATCACTTGATATAATCCAGTTCTTGCTTCTCTTTAGCTACTAATGTTTTCCATGTCAAATTTTTACAAACCTTTACTAATCCGATGTCATGAATTTTTACATTTATGTTTTACAGGTTTTTACTTCTCAAATTTAGTTTGATAATCATTCTTTATAAGGTTTGAGGTAGGCCAGATGCCGGTGGCTCACGCCTGTAATCCTAGCTAATGAGGAGGCTGAGATCTGAGGATGGTGGTTTAAAGCTATCCTGGGCAGGAAAGTCCATGAGACTCTTATCTCCAATAAACCACTAGAAAACTGGCAGTTTTGCTGTTGCTCAAGCGGTAGAGTGCTCACCTTGAGCTGAAGAGCACATGGACAACTCCCAAGCCCAGAGTTCACACCCCATGACCGACATACATACACACAAACAAAGGATTGAGGTAATATTCTAAGATCATTCTTTAAATCTAGAGAGGCAATAGTGCCAATACAACCATTTAAGATTCTGTTTTTATTTCATAAAGTCTCATAGCATCCTTTTCAAAATCTGTGGAACATAAAACTAAGAATTTATTTTTGAAAAATCTGTTACCTTCTTCTATGCATCTATTCTTATAATAGAACTAGGTTATCTTCACTAAACATGGTAATACGATTCAAAGCTTGTATGAAGGCTCAAGCTACACCATTTTTCAAGATTGTTATGAATTCCTAGAATTTACATACGGGATTATTGAGCAGGTGGACCAATATTCTCCAGAGATATCTGGATGTTTGATAGTCACTCATATTTCGCACCTTGTGGAAACACAAACCCCTGATATTATATATAGATAAATGTCTTTAGAGATTGCTCAAAGCAACTAAAATTAATTTAGGAATGAGTTAAGATTTAGATAACATTATAGCATAATAAAGCTGAATGATAATGGCTTGAGCTGTACTGCAGAAGAGAGAGAGATGGGGAAGAATGGTGGATCAAATAGGAGCTGTATGTCATTGGTATTGTTTCAAAAAACAGAAAGACTTCAGAGAAGAGAAGAAGAAAAATAAAGTGTCCTGAATCAAGTTTCTTTTTAATCCACCTGGTAGTTTGGACTGAAAGTCAGATAACATGGAAAAAATAAAACAGAAAACAAAGCATTGTATAGAGCTGTTACAATGTAAAAAAGTTGTAATAGGAATATAATTCATTTCCAAAGAAATAAGAGAAAGAATAAAACTAACAATTGCTAATGTGGATAGACGATGGATCACATTTTATCATATATAATTTTGAAAAAGCATACTAGGAATGAAAAATTTAAAAAGTCATAACTTAAAACACAATTTGTATTATAACTAGACAGTATAGTTCAGTGATAAAACTTTGGCCTAACATATGTGAAGCAATTGTGTGATCTCCCAAGCATTACAAGGTACACACAAAGCACACACACACAAAACCCACATAAACACACACACACATACCACATACACACATTTGGAATATTGTTATTATAATATTAAACAGAAGAAATTATCACAAACAGTAAAAGTATTTTAATATATAAAATCATAATATTGCTCATACTATTTAAAAGTTTAGTAGAAATAAAACAGAAACAAGATACTTGGATTCTTATAGATTAGTAAATTGAATATTAAGAAATAAAAGACATGAGAAATTTGCAAACAAGTTTTAAATAATAAACATTTTGAAACATGTATACTTTTATTTTGATAAAAGATTGATGTTAATGGTGTTTTAACTCAAGATTTAGTATATGATAACCAGGTGCTCTATATCTTGCTAGGCATGGCTATATCTCTAATCATTTCACTCTGGAAATTTTATGATAAGGACTCATAGTTTCCCAGTCTCTCCCGAATTACAAACCCTATTTACACTTCCCACCATAGTTAGAAAATGGAAACCACAAATCACTATGCCCAGCTCAGTTTTTTTTTAAATTAAAGTATAAATATTTCCAAAAAGTGACCATGTAATGCAGCCTTTTTTAATAAAGTATGTGCTTCTTGAAAATACAGTATTCATTACCTGAACAAATATGTTTAGAACTTTAAGAAATTAAATTTATTTAAATTCATCAACCATATAAAATTTAAGAAAATAATTTTTAAATATTCATATGTTAACTATTTTGAAAGCAAAAAATATATCTCTGAATAATTTACATGTGTTAAAAATATGCAATTCTAAATTAACTAATCCTACATCTCTGAAAAAATAATTACCCTACAGAAACAAAAGAAAATAATTAAGTTCAAAATTTAGAAAATAAAATGAAGTGTACTCTTTAGTTGACTTAAATAACTGTAAGCCCTCAGTATATCAATTTTATCATAAAAAATGCATGAAGAAAGAAAAGTACCCATTGGTCAATATCGACAGGAAAAGCATCAGTAGTTTTTTTTTTTTTGAGTGTGCAAAAAAATCAATGGAAGCGATAAATATGTTCCTTCCATAATAAATGTACTCTTTACTTTATTTAGGTAACTGTATCCATTCTGTAAATTACCTTTACAATAAAATTAAATTGAAATTAAAAATAAACTAAATAATACACCAATTAAGAATTCATAGAGAGCTAGGAATGTGGCTCAGTGGTAGAACTCTTGCTTTGCATGTTTGAGGCCCTTGGTTCAATTCCTCAGCATCACATAAACAGAAAAAAAAAAAAAAACTGGAAGTGGCGCTGTGGATCAAGTGGTCGAGTGTTAACCTTGAACTAGCCTTGAGGAACAGCGCCCAGGCCCAGAATTCAGGTCCCACGACCCGACACCCCCCCAAAAAAATAAAACAGAATTACTAGAAACCACTGGTTTAAAACTTTTTTAAAAACTGTCCTAAGTACCCAAGTAATATAATTTGATGATATTATTTAAATACTTCAACTTCAGCAGAGAAGCCAAAAGTTTAAAAACTGTTACAAAGTAAATTAATAAATCTGAATATATTACTATTAATAATAATCATAAGATGAATTTATAGTGGTAGTCAAATAGGTAAGAAATGAGGCAATTTGCCATTCGTTGGATTTAATATGTGAGACAGAATTTTCTCGGTTTTTGAAAATATATAATCAGTTTAATGAAGAAACTATTCTGTCACATCATATGATAATTAGATGAAGGTGATATTAGAGCAAAGAGCAGATTGTACTAAGTTTTTGCATGTTAAAGTATATGCTTATTTTGGTTGTGGGAAATTGTATTCAACTTGGGTATTGTTTTTGTAGACTGGTGTCATATCAGTGGTTAATTTTAGGATAGGGGTTCCCTTTCAAAAGAACATGCATCTGATCTGACTTTTTAGCCTTCCCATTATCAAGGGCATAAGAGTTGCACACCAAATTGTCTTGCTTCCTAACTTGGCTGGCCTGGATTCGGCAGCCCTTCCAATCTTAACCTGTAGATAGTGCAGGATGGTGGAAATGATCCAATGCACCCAACTATAGATTGAGAAGGAAGTCCACTAAACTTTTGGCCTGGGTTCTGTTCTCAAGCCTCCTCAGTAGTTAAGAGTTCAGATGGGAGCCCCTGGTGCCAAGCAATAAGAGTATTTCTTAAAGCAACTAGACATATACATGACTTAGGCATGTGAACACCTCAGGACAAGAATAAAAAAGCAATGAAGTATAGAGGATAGGCCCAATTTTAACTAGCTACTTGGAGGCTGGGTAAGATGAGCTAGCTACTCTGGAGGCTGAGATATGAAGACCACTATTCAAAGCCAGTCCAATCATGAAAATACATGGGATTATCTCCAAAATACCAGAAGTGGAACAATGGCTCAAGTGGTAAACCACTATCCTTAGACAGAGAAGCTTAGGGATGATGAATGAATAAATGAGCACTTGCACATGAGCATGCGTGTATACACGTGCATGTTCACACACACACACACACACACACACACACACACACACACATGAGTATTTCAATGCGAAGATTTTTTTTTACCTTGCTGTATCCTATTTCCCTGTATTCGTTTACAAATTAACAAAATCAGCTAAGCACCTATTTACATAGAACTCATCATGTTTCTCTAAAGTCAACTCTCTTTTTAGAAGCATGCTTTTATTTGACCCATATGTAAACTATTCAGGAGTTTGATTCTTCTCCCTCAATTCTGTAGAATTAGATGATTGTTTAGCTTCCCTTAGCAATACAATTTTGTGAAGTCTTGCATCAAGCAACGTATTTCTTTCACTTGAACTCAAGCCTCTGTCAAACAATTAATAATAGGTTTTTCTTCTCTTTGCTTGCATCTGTAGTTTTATTATCTTCATAGATTTTATGATGATCTGTCTGTGCATGGCAAAGACTGCTGTGAAAATAAAAAAACGGTCGCAGCACTTATCATTTATTTACCATCCATAGATATGAAGATGTTTAAATATTACTGAAATTGTTTTGTAATAAATCATGTTCACCTTGACTATCATGAAAAAGAAGAATTGGTTTCTCAGCACTTTAGGTAAGTGCTGATTGAAAGAAACAAAAGGACAAGTGAGGAACAACTCAACACATACATTCAAATGAAACAACACAACCCAAGAAAACAAATTAATTCACTAGTCAAGAACCTGCAGGAAATGCAAAGACTTAAAAAAAACATCAGCTATCACAAACTTATGAAATTCCTGACTACATGGGTGTCTACTCTTGAGAGGATAGAGGTTAAAGCCCAGACTGGACAGAAAAATCAGTACACAATGCCATGCACCTGTTATTCTAAATTACAGGAAGAATAACAACATGGACTGAGCCCAAGGTCATACACAAGGATCTGAAAAATAATCAGGATAATTTAGGGCTGGGGACATGACAAAGTGGTAAGAACACTCATTTGGGGGCACAAGACACTCAATTCAAACTCTAATATTTGGGTATTAAAGTAAAAAGCTATGATTTTAAATAATTGGAATAATTGTAATATTTGAATAATTGAGTGGAAAAATGCATGAGAGAGATAGAATGAACCCACGTTCCAATGCTTTCAACTTAATTGAAAATATTTTATGGTACTTCAGACAAAACAGAGTTACCTTGCAAATGAGCATGGTTGTGCATTTGGGTGATGGAAATACTTTAATTACACAGGTGTAAATTAAATAGATTTTATTTGGGTAGATTGTACTTCTTAAACTAAGAACCTGGATGGTCTCCCTGAGATTTTTCTCTCAAGGCCACCACTCTACTATTTGAACCACAGTTCCAATTCTGATTTTCTCTTGGTTGTTTGGTGATAAGAGGCTCCTGGACATTCTTGCCCAGGATGGCTTCAAACTATGATTGTCAGATCTCAGCCTCCCGAGTAACCAGGATGCCAGGCATGAGCCGTCGATAGTTTTAATAATTTAGTAAATTGTAGAGTTACTAAAATTATACATTATCATTATAACCTGCATAATATATGTGTGTATGTATATATCAATGCATACGGATAGAAATATTTTAACATATTTTTGTATGTACGGTACACTTATGAAAATATTCCATTATAAAATAAAATGGAAAAAAGTTAATGAGGAGCAAACCAAAGGAAATTATCACAGGTTTCTTGTTGTTGAATGGAATACGAATTCAAGAATCAGGTTGGGAAAATCATCTCTACGTTAACAAAATAGATAAGAGCTATTAATTCCAGTCCATCTATTTGCCCATGTTGTGCAACCTCACACATGAGTGTCAAAATCAAACAACACTTTTTGCCTTTGCTTTTAACTCACCTGTTATAATTTATGGGTTAGATGAAGTAATCAAATAAAGATTAAAATAATATTATGTGAGGCTATGAATTAGAGTTGAACATGATTTTAAATATGATAATAGCTAATTAAGTTGCATATTAATTACGTTTACTCTGACATGTCCCTCATTCCCACATTAGGAAAGTATATAGAAGGTTCTCACTAAAGTATATGTACAATTATGAAAAAATATTTTGAAAGAATATGGGCACAGTGGTGTTTTAACTTATTGAGACCTGTAAGGGTAAGTGTGTTTTTGAGGACTTGCAATACATTGTGATGAAGATGAAGGGAGGGATGTTCTTATTCTGGAAAACTGGATAGAGGATTGCTCCCACAAGGGAAGTGATGAATTATTACAAAATGTAACAGTAAAATCACTTTCACAACCATGTTCACTGCTGCACTATTCACTGCAGCCAAGTTACGGAAACAGCCCAGATGCCCTTTGGCAGAGTGATGATTAGAGAAAGTGTGGCACATATACACAATTGGATTGAACCCATCCATTTTGAAGATTGTTACATTATTTGCAACGAAATGGATAGATCTAAAAATATATTAATGTAACTAAGTCAGAGCCATATTTGGAAGCTAGAAATTTATACAAGTTTACACAAAAATATTAACCAAACCATGCTATTTGCAGAGGAGTATTTCAAAGGTGTAATTTCTTATAAAATTGAACTTTACTCCAACAAAATGAATACCAGGAAACTATCACTTGGAATATATGAGTGGAAGTCAAAAGGAAGGAATAAAGAGAGTTATGGAGGAAGAGAGTGAAGGTATAATATTCAATGCAGATAGTATGAAACTAGAAAAAATTAAAGTGGGGTGAGGTTTGGAAGGGTGTGGAAAAGTTATATAAAGATCCATTTTACTTAAAAAAACTGATATGTTGAATGAAAATTCCCTTGTACAAGTATTTAAGATAATAAGAATATAATTAAAAACAATGGAGACATCTGATCTTAAATTCTATTTCCATCTCTTTAAAAATATAAATTTATTTGCTCTATAATTTGATGAGAGGGATGGATTTTGTGGCTAGCTAGATCATTGCACATCTGTCTCTCTCTTCCTCACTCCCTTTCATGGTTCTCATAGGTAATATGATTGCTCCATAATTATCCTAATTTATTTTGCTTTTATATTTTTGGTTGCATCATTTCACTTTCTTCTTTGCCATATCCAAATTCATTTACATAGAAGACATTATTTCCTGTTTTCTCATTCTTAGAATAAGCTGCACATGAAGACAACACTGGCCCTCATTTTCAGTCTGTACCTTTAAATACAGAGGAAAATCTTTCCTCTGCTCTCTACCAAGTCCCTACTCTCCAGTTAGAATAATTTAGAATAGTAAAAATGAAAAAAGAGAAAATAAATAATAGTGAAAAAAACAGATTCAGAAAATTCACCAGAATTTTCTGACCATTTCATCCAATGTGAACTATTGGGGAAATACATGGACAGCTCATTATCACTGGCACTCAAAGTCTCTGGTTAGGCAATTCTGATGAAGTTGAGGAACAAGATGAAAAAGTGATAAATGGTATCAATTGCAAGAAAAAAATGAAATAGTATCCAAGCAAATTTCTTCTTTGTTCTGCTGAAAATAATCGCCTTACTACAGTGGAGAGACTACTTTCCAAAAAGGCCCCTCATGTGATTACTAGGGATGACGATGAGTATACCCCTCTTCATCGAGAAGCCTACAGTGGACACTTAGATATTGTACATGAGTTGGTGGCTCAAGGCAGATATTCATGCAATAACTGCAAATGGCTGGACATCCCTGCACAGTACTTATACATGGAATAATAACAGAGTGGCTTCTTTATTTCATCATGATGCAGATACCAATGGCCAAGTTAAAGGCCTCTTGACCCCCATGCATCTTGCTGCTGGGAATAGATGTAGCACCGATACGCTGGATCTCCTTCTGTTGAACCATTATATCAAGCCAGGTCTGAAGCACAACGTGGAAGAAACTGAATTTGATATTGCCAAAAAGATAAGTATGTATCACTACCTCTTTGAATTTGTGGAAAGCTGTACAAATTGTTCTCCTAAGTCCTAATGGATCAGTTAAGTTTCTTAAATTTCAAAATTGCCAGTCCATCCTACGTGTCCATAGAAAATATTTTCACAATACAAAGCAACAGCAATACGTTACTTTAAAAATTCATGTATTCCATGGTATTCTTCCAAGTGAATTGCCTGACTTTTATGTCAAAATATATTCGAGTTGTTTGTATACATCTAACGATTTCTATAGAGTTTGTGATTTCTTAAATCAGAAATAATTTTAACTTATCTGTTGAAATGAGTAGTACAGAAACTAAAGATATTTCTGGTGCTTGTCTGAAAAAGTATATTTTAAAATATTTAGTATTCTGTTTGTATAATGTCCATAATCTATTTCATTCACTCCTAGATATAATACTTTGAATTCGACATTGTTTTATAATACATACGTTCATTAATAAATGTGTCCTTTCAGATTGCATTCCATATAGAAACATTTTAAGATTCTTTTAATTCCTAGGTCCTTATAGAATTTTATTTCTTTGGGATAAAATGACAATGTTATCTTACTTCAAAAGTTTTATAAAGGTTATGCTATGTAAAGGCCTTTCTAAAACGGTGAAGATTGAATACACTGATGTCAAACTAACTTTTATTTCTATGAATTACATATATTATTACAGTTGTATATTTGTAATCAACTTTTGAATAACTGTTTTTCATTTCTTGCATCTGAAGAATGAAAAATATGGAATACTTCACAAATTTTCATATGATCTTTGTGCAAGAGCCATGTAAATCTCTGTATTGTAATTCGGGTAGACCTGCTGCTGAAGCATGTAGTATACTGTAAACTTAAGTAATTAATGATGCAATCTTAAGACAGGCATATATCCTTGGTTGCCTATTTGTAACAAGGTTCAATTTCCCAGGTTCAATTGATTCATCCGCGCACTAAAAGAGCAGTAGGATTGATCCTTGCAATCGGGTGGCAATCATCGCTAGAGTGGCTTCAGCTACCACTGCCGCTATATTGCTGTCCCAAAGCGTGTCCACCGTGCAACAGATAAACCAGCTCATTCCTCAACTGTCATCCATAGAATTATAACATTTACAAGTTGCCAATCATCTTAAGGGATCCCTCCTTGTGCTCCAACAACAAATAGACTTGCTCCAAGAACAGATTACGTTTCTTTGATTACAACAAGGAGGACTATGTAATGCTATGACTACTTCTGTCTCTCAGCTTTCCACTCCCGCACCAAATTTCACTGAACTTAGTAACTACATCAAAGGCCCTAAGTCCCTTAAGTACTTAAACTTCAACCAAAACCTGCTGCATGATGTTACCCACCTAAACCAGACCACCATTCAGCTTATTCCCACTGTCTCCTTTTTAGAAGATGTGCTTAAAAAGTTACAACAATGGTTTTCGCCATCCTCTTTGGTCATCTGGGGAGGCCGTGAACTTGTAGGGCTTACTCTCCTAGGAATTATTCAAGGCTAGCACTCCTGGCAAAAATGCCTCCAATGACGGGTCACCATAATGACGGTCCTTTTAAAAGAAAAGGGGAAATTTGTGGGTAGAGCCGGTCAGATCTGGTTGAGTCAGCTAGAGTAGCAGTTGAAGTACACTTCCTGCTCATAGAGACGCACCCACAGGCACGTCTGCCTAGCTTCACAGCCATGAGCTGTCCATGCTCCCTACATGCCCCCGGGGGACCAATCAGTGCCTGACACCAAGCAGTACCCATCATCAACTCCCTGCTAAGTAACTGGCTGAGAAGGACTCAGGACGTTGGGAAAGCTGGGTCTATAAAATCCCAACCCTTGTGCAGAAATAAACCAGACCTGCTTAAGCCTCTTCTCCCAACGTGTGTTCCTTGAGTGCGTCGTTCACACTTACCTCCTGCCGGAGATCTAGCCCTACAATGTAGCAATGGGGGAGGCCTTATAGTCCTTCACCTTCATTAGACTTGAAGCTAAGAATCTGTGATTAGTTGGAAATCAGGCAAGAGCTAAGTGGAAGACAGAGAAATAGGTCATAGGAGGATTGTCCTTTTGTAAAAGACACTGTCATCCATGGTATGGGTGATTCAACTCTATTCTTCTCCATACATCTTGTTGAGCAAATGCAAGATGAAGAGAAAAAAATAATCTATTGAAATAATTTTGCAAAGAATAACTTCACTGTTCCTGATATGGTATCTAAGGAGAGTCTTAAGAGAGAAAATAAAAGTGCAGTATTCTTCGGTTTCCTCTAAACATCTTGTTAGCAAAATATCTTTGAGGTTATAAGTGATTGATCCAAAAATTGGCAGACTATTTATTTTTGAGGGCACTTTAGACACAAGAAGACTTTTAAGGTAAAAGAAAAAAGAAAAATGTATAGCTAAATATTTGTGATCACAGCTTCTTGGACTGGTATTTTGGAGACAAAGTTTTACATTAGAGATTGTCCTCATTAACATTGATGCTGGGTTTCCGTGGCAACCAAATGCAAGGGGGAAGTTTAATGGACTCGCTTGGACAAGAAAAGAGCATGATAGAAAAAAATGGCTAATAATATTTAGTGAATTATTTTGACCAATTACTTTGCCAGAACAAAGAAGGAAATATTTAATTCAAATCACTTGACTTAAACTTATGAATAAAAGTAGTCAATAGAAATGAGAGAAAACGTAGAAGACTGTTTCCTCTCCAATGGAGTAATGGGTTCTTGATCTTGTTTCTTCTATTCTATCTTCACAAGCTATCAATTGTGTCTCAGGACTGGAATATCCAGTTCAGACCAAGAGAACTCGCAGAAGAAAATATTTGCAGCAGATGTAGGTGATTTATAACCTTAAACAATCTATTTAAATCTGTTAAAAATTCTCCTCTACCCCAAATTGCTCACTTCGAACAGCTTTGTAGGCTTTTCCCAAGATTGTCCTTCATTAACTATTTAAAATTTTGAGAGGTCATAATCGTACTCTATAGAGATTGCTGTTTGGTTGTGCTTTTTGTGTGTTTTTGTTTTTTGTTGTGTTTTTTCACTGAATTTCAAAAAAAAATGTGAAAGTGTGTTACAAAAATGTCCATCTAATTGTCCAATGTTCCGGGATCAGAGTCACTCCTTCTATCATTCTCAACCAACCCCTTCTACAGGATTTATTTCTGATTTACCACTTCCTTTCTCACATGTATATATTATGTATTCTAGCTGTACTTGCCCCTTGCTCCATTCTTCATTCATTCTATGGCTTTATTATTATTCCTTTACTATTATTATTATTAATTCAATTTCCTGATAGTCATTCTGTTAAACTGTCTGTTAGTACTTTGAAAGGTTTATATACATTCCCTGGAGTTTCAATTCTGCATATACTTGAACTGATGTCAGCTTATATTTCCATAATTCATTCATCTGAAGTAACAATTTGCAAGACTGGAAAAATGAAGCACCTAGACATGATTTCATTGTCCTCCATTTGGAAGATTAATCTATAGTCAACAAGAAAGTTTAAAAATGGCTTAGAATGTATTCCTAACTACCAGTTTTTATAAATGGCTTTGTACAGTAGTGTGTGATTTTTTATTTTACATGGGATAATATTTTCAACTACCTATAAGTATTGGCAAAAGAAGAAATCTAAAATTTACTACTGTAGAGGAATATGATAGAAATAGAAGACAGATTATATGTTTGTCAAATCTCTGATGAGTACCCATATTCAAGACTTAAAGTCATATTTCTTAGTATGTTACACATATAGGGAAAACATAAAACACCATATGATAAGGCAACTATTCATGACTTATTAAAATGTACTTATGTGATGAAATTTACTTTATTAGCTAATGTTTTGGTTTGAAATATTGGAGGCTGATCTATTTAACAAATTTTCGAAGGAACCTACTGAAAAACACAAATGGTGTGGGGGGGTACTATTCCTAAACTTTAATGAATGGTTGAACCTGTTTGGCATTAGTGCTGGGTGAATAAATCAACTCTATTGAAACTTGCTCCCTACACTTGAAAGACTAGTAACCTCACTAAATATCATCACTTGTAAAGTGTTATTTTGGCAAAGGTGATTTTTAAAAGTTTTTTTGAAAAGGAATATACTTTCAGCAGATTAAATGTAGGTTATCATTTGTTTGAGAATGACAACATTTTTATACTACAGAGCCAAGTTTACTGAAGTACCAGTGTTTTGAAGCACTAAGGATCTTCTCAATTAATGTTTTTTGAATTATATTTCACCTCTATGTCAAGTATTCCTAGCATTGGTAGACCAATTATGGATCTATCGTTCAGGAACTATTTTTTAGCCTGCTGATACTGGACTGAAATCATTTATTAATCATTAGGAGAAGGGTATTACAAATAATCTTATGACATTTGTGGTCTTTTTCACTCATATGGCATGGTCATCTGAAAATTGAAAGTTTGAATTTCTGTACTTTCACATTTTGTGATTTCATCTTGCATTTTAAGTTGCCTTGCATTTCCCAATTGCTCACTGCTAATTCCTGCATTTCAAGGAATTGGGGCCCTGAAATACAAAAAATGAGAAATTGAGATGCGTCTTCAATTACTTTCTCTTGTCATGTTGCATCAGCATAGGTGGGAACTTTTGCCCTAGTTATCTGATGATGCGGATAACTGGGACCTGGGATCCTAGGACCCATGGATAGTGTAGAAGAATAATAACTTTTAGACATCATATCAGCAAAATTTGAGTATAATCGGTAGGAATGCTTCAGAAATATGGAGAAAAACAATTTGGGACCAGCAAGTTAAAACAATAAACAGAGCAGTAGAGTAAAATCCCTTATAGATTAGAGGAAAACAACATTGTTTTTTTTACCATGTGAATTCAGAAGACCAAAAACCCGTAGAAAGTATCACAAGTTTATACCGAAAACATTGCATTGATACTTTTTATATTCTAATATATATTCTAATCCTGATTATTTATATTCCAATCTATTTATTGGAATAATATAAATTCACTTGTCAAATTATCAATTAATTCTAGTAAGATCCACTGTGTGAAATATAAAATCAACACATATAAATATAAAATATATAATTATCTATAAGAAAATATTTTGCATTGTTCTGTTGTGGTTAGGGAATCAAAGGCAACTGTTTTAGAGTATTATTCCATTACCTCTACCTCATTGTTTGGTAGAATTAGAACTAAAGCTTTACCATTCGGGTATGTACAGCTTAGAGGTAAGAGGAAACGCTGTGATTAAAACACTACTAATTTAAGGCTTAATAACGAGGAGAAACATATGGACTTCTCCTGGAGCTATGGAATATATTTGGTGATAGAAAATCAGTGGTGTAAATTCCTGCCTGGTTGGATGGTAATCAGGCCAGTACATTAGGTAATCATGCATATGAACAATTTTTTCACCTTCTTGGCTTTAGCTACTTTTGAAATGGAAGGTACAATAAACAATTATATTTTGATAAAAACCTTCTAGTCTGAAAAGTTCTGTCTGAAATATTCATTTTTCTATGATCCCTTGGAACTAAGATTTATTTTGTTCAAGTAAGACAATTTATACGATCAGGGTAAGATATTCTGGTTGGTCTGATCCTTCATGGAAGAAGGGTAAGGTGTCAGGTAGACATTTGTGCCAATGAGACCGTATTTGGGAAAATTTCAACTGCAGAAGTTTAGAAGTAGCTCTTAAGCAAGGCTTACTTTGAATCCGTTAGCTACACAGAGGAAACTCAGTTGAATAAATAAGTACTTGAAAAAGCCATCCCCTTTGGACCTAGCTAAAAAGGCTTCAAAATATGATTAAACTAAAATGAAAAAGATTTAAAATAGTCATTGACAAAAAAATTACAAATGTGAGCAATCCACTGAACAATATAATTATTTTCCATTATACACAGAATTTTAGGGAAATAAGATCAGTAGCATTGTTAGGAACAATAAGGTTTCCTTGTTACAAACAGGCACCCGAGGATATAATCCTGTATAAATATTGCATCATTAACTACCTAAACTTAGAGGACATTACATGCTTCAGCAGCACATGTACCCAATTTACACCAATACAGAGATTAACATGGCAATTGCAAAGGATGAAATGAAAATCTGTGAATTATTCCAGATTTTTCATTCTTCAGATGCAAGAAATGAAAAACAATTATTAAAAAGTTGATTACAAAATTACAAGTGTAATAATACATGTAATTCATATAAATAAAAGTTAGTTTGACATCATTGCATTAAATCTTCACCTTAGAAAGGCCTTTACATAGCATAATTGTTATAAAACTTTTAAAATTAGACAACATTGTCATTTTATTCCAAAGAAATATACTATAAGGACCTAGTAAAAAAGGAATCTTAAACTGTTTTGGTATGGAATGCAATCTGAAAGGACACATTTATTAATGAACCTATATATTAAAAAACAATGTAGAATTCAAAGTCTTATATCTAGGAAAGAATAAAATAGATTATGGGCATTATACAAACAGAATACAGAATATTTTAAAGTATAATTTTTCACATAAGCACCAGAAATATCTTTAGTTTCTTTAGTACTCATTTCAACAGATAAATTAAAATTATTTCTGAATAAAAAAAGCAAAACTCGAGGGGTTCCAAGATGGTGACGGGGAAGTAGGGGAACGCCAAAGCTCTCCCCAACCAAAAAGAGAGTTTGAGTTCGTTTAATCTCCCCCAGAGACCGACAACAACAACAAAATCAACATCCAGAGAAAAACAGGAGTTGAAAAGAATTTCACAACAGAGAAGCTTGAAGACGCCTCCCGCAACGTCTATTGGCCACAAAGCAGCGTGCCAAGCCATGGCCAGCCCAGCCTGGTGGGAGCTGCCGGTGGCCCAGAGACACAGGGAGTTGTCTGCAGATCACCCGCACCAAAGACCCCTGAGGTATCAGTGTCAGACTGGCTGATCCTGACGAATGAAGAAACCTCTGAGCAGGGAAATTACACAAAGATCCCACCCCTTCCCCTCACTCTCCATTGGAGCAGAGAGGCTCCATCCCACCAAAGCCACTCAGCCCCATGGCAGGAACCTCAGAGATACATGAGATGCCCACAGAACACCACAGCAGAAGAATTGAAAGGAACTGGTGCTGATCCAGAGAGCGCAAACAGAGACAAACCCCAGCAATCAGAACCTGCACAGAGGCCCCTCCCCACCCCTCGGGTGGAGGCCGGAGGCCCATCCCGTGGAGCGGACACAAACAGTGTCAATGGAGGCAGTGACAGAAAAGAAACACACAGAGCCACCACCTCTCAGCCTAGCCCACAACCACCTCAATTGAATTCTGACTACAATGGCAACCAACAACCTACATCACACAGAAACAACGAGCTCCAGGGTGAGTACCCCACAGGGGACAGTGTATGCCTCAACGGAAACCAGAGCTGGTGGGAATCCCCAGACCCCCTACCCCAAAACCTGCACCACAGGACCCACTAAAACTAGAAACCTTTCAAGAGCTCCACCAGCCCATGGATCACACTCAGTTGGCCAGGCTAGAGCAAGAGAGACCCTGGAAGGAAGCTTCAATGCCCAAGCCTGGAACAGCGCCACTGGGTCAAGACACCCAACGGTGGAAGAAATTTGAACTGTGTACTCCAAGCTGCATAATCTAGGTGGGATACACAGCAGCACAGGTCCAACAGGTGTGCCCAGGCTGGGGTCTAGGACCAGGCCTGGGGATCTGGTGCCTGAGCAACATAACCAACTCCTCCCAACTGAAATCAGAAGCTGAGCATATGCCTCAGCAGAGGGGAGAAAAACAGGGAACTGCACTCCTGGTAATCATGCCTGTGACAGCAAAAGATGCGGGGGGGTTCAGGACAAGAGAAGCCCAAATCCCACAAGAACCTGACCCATGTATTCTAGGCTAGGAATTGAACAACACAGGCCTCGAGCACCCGATAATAGTCAGGAGCTCAGACTGGTAAGGTGCTCAGCAGTACAGTGCTTGTCTTAGGTGAAAGAGACCATGGATCTGAATCCTCAGCAAAACATAAGCAGAAACGGCCAGATGTGGTGCTCTGGGTCAAATGGTAGGGTGCCAGCCCTGAGCTGAAGAGCTGAGGGACAGCACCCAAGGCCAGAGTTCAAGCCCACAAATAGCCAAAAAAAGTAAAACAAAACAAAACATCAGGAGACCATAGCAGACTCCAGAATCTGGGAGAGTACATCCAGCACATCCGAACTTGCCAAGAGCACCTGTAGGAACAAACAGGAGCAGTCTAGACTGCTCAACCCTTCAAAAGGCGGGAACTGCCAGTGATCTACAGCAGAGAGCTGAGAATCCTGTGTGGGTCAGACCAGCAGCTGGAGGTCGGCCCCCAACAGAACCTTGATCAGGTACAGACTCTCTCTACCAGCACAGAAACAGTAACCAAGCAAAGACAGACACCTATTGACCAAAACAAAATTTCAGATTAGTCTGCAATAATGCCTGAATAACCATGAGAAAATCACAGAGAAATATTACAAGATTTATCAACACCTAGGATAGCAAGCTATCTCTAAAGCCAGCAGCAACCCCGGGGAGAGCCCCACTGGGAGCAAAACAGGAATGGAAGACAAACACTACATCCAAGACATGCTGGAGGCAATGACTCAAGAAATAAAGTGAGAAATAGACCAGAATTTGAAAGAACACCAGGTCGAAATACCAAAAGAGGTGCAGGACATCAAACAGGAGATGCATGCAAAAATAGAGGTAGCACACACCTCACTAAGCCATGAGATAAGTGAAAATATAGAGGCAGTACACACCTCATTAAGAGGTGAGATTAGTATTTTGAAAACCAACATTGAATCCATTGACATCAACAATGAGTCCATTTTCCTCCATGCAAACCACAATGGAAGCCACAGTTAACAGAGTGAACAAAATGGAATATAGAAGACAGAATACATCAGCTGGAACAAAAAATGACAGATATGGAAAAATCACTTAAATTATACCAAAGGGAAATTCAAGGGCAAGCAGATAGTGCCAAGAAATTTAACCTTCATATACGAAGGTGAGGAATATCAAAGCAAGGGAATGCAACACCTTTTCCACAAGGTAATCGGTGAAAATTTTCCCCATCTCAAAAAAGAACATCTTACCCACATAACAGAAGCATATAGAACACCTAACAAGCAGGATCCCAGGAGAAACACTTCTAGACACATTATAGAATAAATGATAGATCTGAATGATAAGGAAAAAGTCTTGCATGCAGCAAAAATGGAGAAGGAGCTATACTACTATAGGAAAAATATTAGAATCACTATAGATCTCTCCACACAAACACTGATTGCAAGAAAGGACTGGGAAAGTAACACATGAGCCCTGAGAGCCAATAACTGCCAACCCAGACTGATATACTCAGAAAAGCTAGCATTCACATTCGATGGAGAACTGAAAATTTTCAATAGCAAAGAAAAACTAAATTAATACATAAACATTAAGCCAGCATTACAAAGATTACTAAGAGGTGGAACACAACCTGAGAAAAGCAACCAAGAACAGGGACCTGCACCCAGACAGGCATTAATAGAAGTCTATCTGAGCAAGGACAGAGGAAAGGAAAGAAGAAAAACAGTGACCATAATGGATCTCTCTATACTATCTCTTTAGATTAACGGGCTTACTTCAACAATCAAAAAAAAAGAACTGCAGTTTGGATCCTAAAACATGACCCATCCATCTGTTGACTTCAGGAGACCCACCTCTAAGCCAAACATGCAAACAAACTCAGAGTGAAGGGTTGGAAAAGGATCTACCAATCAAATGCCCCTAGTAAGAAAGCAGTCGTAGCAATCTTTATATCTGACAAAATAAACTTGTCATTAAAATCATTACAATGTCATACCATCCCTGCATCTCTGGTATGAAGCCTACCTGCTCATAGTGTATGATTTTTGTAATGTGTTTCTGGATTCTTTTAGCTAGAATCTTGTTAAGGATCTTTGCAACTGTGTTCATCAAGGAAATTGGCCTGTAATTCTCCTTTTTGGTTGGGTCTTTGCCTGGTTTGGGGATGAGTGTGATATTGGCTTCGTAGAATGAGATTGGGATAGCTCCCTCCTTCTCTGTTTCTCTGAAGAGCTTTAGGAGTGTGCGTATTAGTTCTTCTTTAAAGGTCTTATAGAAGTCTGCTATGAATCCATCTGGTACTGGGCTTTTTTGGTTGGAAGACTTTTGATAGCTTCCTGTATCTCGTTGTAGGATATTGGCTTATTTAATTGGTTTCTTCTTTTCTCAGTTTGGGCAACTTGGATTTCTCTAAAAATGCATTAATATCTGCCAGGTTTTCTTCCTTTAGAGATTATAACTTTTGAAAATAGTCCATTAGGATTGTTTGGATATCTTGGGTACGTGTTATGATTTTTCCCGTGGCATCCCTAATCCTGTTAAAATGGATTTCCTCTATTCCTTTTTTAATTAATCTTGAAAACAATCCATCAATTTTGTTTATTTTTTCAAAGAACCAGCTTTTTGTTTGATTAATTTTGGCTGTAATTTTTTTATTTTCTAATTGGTTAATCTCTGCTCTTAATTTGGTTATCTGGCTCCGTCTAGTATCCATAGGTTCCATTTTTTCATGTTTTTCTAGCTGTTTTAATTGCAACATGAGATTATTTATTTAGTCTGTCTCCATTTTCTTGATGTGGGCAATGAGGGCAATAAATTTGCCCCTCAGGACTGCTTTTGCTGTGTCCCACAAGTTTCTTTGTGAGATATTTTTCATTTTCATTGAGTTGTAGGAAATGTTTTATTTCTTCTGTGATCTCTTCCATTACCCAGGCATTGCTAAGGAGTGTACTGTTCAATTTGCATTTATTAGAGAAATTTCTGCGGTATGCTTTGTTATTGAGAAGTGGCTTGATTCCACTATGTTCAGATAGGATACAGGGGATTATATCGTCCCTTTGTATTTGCTTATGTTTCTTGCATGAACTATGATATGGTCTATTTTGGAGAAAGTTCCATGAGCTGCTGAGAAGAATGTGTACTGTGTTGTTTTACGATGAAATACTCGGTAGATGTCAGTTAATCTGGCTTGAAGTATGGCCTCACTTAATTTAGTAGCTTCTTTGCCAATCCTCTGGTTGGTAGGCCTGTCCTTTGGTGAGAGGGGTGTGTTGAAGTCTCCTAGTATTATCGTATTGGGATCTATTTTATTCTGTAAGTCAATAAATGTAATCCAACACATCAACAGAGCCAAGGTCAAGAGTCACATGATTTTCGCCACAGATGCAGAAAAGGCCTTTGATAAAATTCAACATTCATTCATGCTAAAGGCTCTGGAGCAAACAGAAATAGCAGGAACATTTCTTAAAACAATAAAACCATTTATGACAGACCAATAGCCAATATTATACTTAATGGTGAAAAGCTACAACCAATTCTCCTAAAATCAGGATAAGGCAGGGATGCCCACTGTCTCCACTGCTCTTCAATATAGTCCTGGAACCTTTAGCCTGGTCAATAAGGCAAGAAAAATACATGAAAGGGATCTGTATAGGGAAAGAAGAGGTTAAACTATTCCTTTTTGCAGACAACATGATATTATACTTTCATGATCCCAAAATCTCCATTTTCAAACTCTTAGAAATCATAAATCACTTCGGCAAAGTAACAGGATACGAAATAAACCCACAAAATTCAGCTGCCTTCCTGTACACTGACAATGTACAAGAAGAGAGGGAAATAAAGGGAGTAACCCTATTCACAATAACCTCCCCAAAAATAAAATATTTAGGAATTAACCTAACCAAAGATGTAAAAGAACTATTTAATGAAAACTATAAAAAGATAAAGAAAGAAATTTGAGAAGACACTAGGAAATGGAAAGAACTCCCATACTCTTGGATAGGCCAACTTAATATAGCGAAGATGGCAATATTGCCAAAATTAATATACAAATTCAGTGCAATTCCTATTAAAATCCTAATGACTTACATCACTAAAATACAGAAAACAGTCCAAAAATTCATGTGGAACAACAAAAGACCTAGAATAGCCAAACCAATTCTAGGGAATAAAGACAAAATGGGAGGGATATCCATGCTGCACTTCAATCTATACTACAGATCTATAATAACAAAGACAGCATGCTACTGGCACAAAAACAGACCAGAAGTCCAATGGAGCAGAATAGAAGATCCAGAAATAAATCCACAGGCCTACAGCCAGCTGATATTAGACAAAGGCGCCCAAGACATACAATGGAAGAAACACAGCCTCTTCTACCACTAGTGCTGGGAAAACTGGGCTGCCACATGCAGAAAACTAAAAGTGGACCCCAGCCTATCAACATGCACCAACATCAACTCAAAATAGATTAAAGATCTTAACATTGAAACTGAAACTCTGAAACTACTGCAGGACAGAGTAGGAGAGACACTTGAACTAATAGACACAGGAAGGAACTTCCTGAACAGAGTCCCAGGATCAATACAAATTGGAGAGAGACAACAAATGGGACTACTTTAAAATAAAAAGCTTCTGCACAGCTAAATGTATTGCAACCAAGCTAGAAAGACAAATAACTAATTGGGAAAAAAATATTTACCAGCAATATATCAGACAACGGGTTAACATCCAGTATATACAAGGAACTCAAGAAACTAATCCCTCCTAAACCTAACAAATCAATTACTAAATGGGCAAGGGAAGTAAAGAGGGACTTCCCAGAGGAAGAAATAAAAATGGCAAAGAAACACATGAGGAAATGTTCATCATCCCTGGTGGTGAAGGAAATGTAAATAAAGACAACCATGAGATACCACCTTACCCCAGTCAGAATGTCACATATCCACAAATCAGCCAACGACAATTGCTGGAGGGGATGTGGAGAAAGAGGAATCCTATTACACTGCTGGTGGGAATGTACACTTATACAACCACTTTGGAAAGCACTCTGGAGGGTCCTAGGAAAGATAAACATTGATCTCCCTTATAACACAGTCATACCACTTTTAGGCATCTACCCTGAACAACAGGAACCAATATACAATGACACGTGCTCCTCAATATTTATTGCAGCACTGTTCACAATAGCTAGGATATGGAAACAACCCAGATGCAGCACCACAGATGAATGTATCCAAAAATTGTAGTATCTACAAACAATGGAATATTATGCAGCCATTAGAAATGACAAAATAATGGCATTTGCAGGGAAATGGATGGAGCTAGAAGGTGATCATGTTGAGCAAGGTAAGCCAAGAGCAAAGAGACAAACGGTACATGGTCTCCCTGATAAGTGGATGCTAAATCCAAAATGTTAGGTGATATGACAAAATTAACAGGACTTAAGAAACAAAGAACTCCCACTCATCTGGTCGAAACACTACTAAATATCCCCATACTGCTGATCACATGTATGTTGTATTGTGTACACCATTATATGTTATAGACTGTGATAGACAATTTGCTCCAGGAAAGTTAGAATGAACTTATGACTTTAAATGAGCATCCTCATTTCACAATACTGTGAAATTTGGGAAGTTATGTAATCACTTCATCACAATTAAAAAAAAAGAACCTCAGGGAAGTATGGAAGGAAGGGATAGTAGGGGGAAAACAATAGAGGGGGTAACAATGCTCAATAGGAAGTCTAATCATTACCTTGCTCATGTAACTGTAACCCTCTGTATAGTATCTTTACAATAAAAAATTTAAAAAAAGATCCAATCGACAGTAAAAAAAATAAACTAAAATCAATACAAAAAGACAAGGATGGACACTACATATTAATACAGGGAACAATACAAGAGGAGGATATTACCATCATCTACCTATCATTAGCCAAACATCGGTGCACCCAAAGATGTTAAGCAAATACTCTCAAACTTACAGAATAAAATAGATCCAATATGATAATACTAGGAGACTTTTAACACCCCACTCTCACCAAAGGACAGGTCTACCAACCAGAGTATTGGCAAAGAAGCTATCGAATTAATGAGGCCATACTTCAAGCAGAACTGACATTTACCAAGTATTTCACCCTAAAAACAACACAGTACACATTCTTCTCAGCAGCTCATGGTACTTTCTCCAAAATAGCCCATATAATAGTTCATGCAAGAAACTTAAGCAAATTCAAGGAGATTGACATAATCCCCTGTATCCTATCTGACCATAGTGGAATCAAGCTAGTTCTCAATAACAAAACATACTGCAGAAATTACTCAAATACATGAAAATTGAACAGCTCACTTCAAAGCAATGCCTGGGTAATGGAAGTGATTAAAGAAGAAATTAAAAAATTCCTACAACTCAATGAAAATGAAAATACCTCGCAAAAACCTTTTGGGACACAGCAAAAGCAGTCCTGATGGACAAATTTATTGCCATCAGTGCCCACATCAAGAAAATAGAGACAGACCAAGAAAATAATCTCATGTTGCAATTAAAAAAGGTAGAAAAACATGAAAAAATGGAACCTAAAGTTACTAAACAGAGCCAGATAACCAAACTAAGAGCGGAGATTATTGAAATAGAGAATTGGAGAATCATAGCCAAAATTAACCAAACAAAAAGCTGGTTGAAAAAATAAATAAAATTGATAGCTATTTGGCAAGATTAATTTTAAAAAGAAGAGAGGAAACCCATTTTAACAGGATTAGGGATGCCACGGGAAAAATCACAACACGTACCCAAGATGCCCAAACAATTTTAACGGACTACTTTGAAAAGTTATACCCTCTAAAGAAAGAAAACCTGGCAGAAATGGATGCATTTTCAGAGAAATACAAGTTTCCCAAATTGAGCAAGGAAGAAGTAAATCAATTAAATAAGCCAATATCCTACAAGGAGATACAGGAAGCAATCAGAGGTCTTCCAACAACAACAAAAAGCCCAGGTCCAGATAGATTCGCAACAGAATTCTATACGACCTTTAAAGAATAACTAACACCTATACTCTTCAAGCTCTTCAGAGAAACAGAGAAGGAGGGAGCTATCCTAAACACATTCTACTAAGCCAATATCACATTCATCCCCAAACCAGGCAAAGACCCAACCAAAAAGGAGAATTACAGGCCAATTTCCTTGATGAACACAGGTGCAAAGGTCATTAAAAAGATTCTAGCTAACAGAATCCAGAAACACATAAAAAAACATACATTAAAACCAAGTAGACTTCATCCCAGAGATGCAGGGATGGTTTAGCATAGGTAAGTCAATAAATATAATACAACACAACAACAGAGCCAAGGTCAAGAATCACATGATTATCTCCACAAATGCAGAAAAGGTTTTTGATAAAATTCAACATTCATTCATGCTAAAAGCTTTGGAGGCAATAGGAATAGAAGGAACATTTCTTAAAACATTAAAAGCCATTTACGACAGAACAATAACTAATACTATGCTTAATGGGGAAAAGCTACAACCAATTCTCTTAAAATCAGGAACAAGGCAAGGATGCCCACTGTCTCTACTCCTGTTCAATATAGCCCTGGAACTCTTAGCCAGGTCAATAAGGCAAGAAAAAGACATTAAAAGATCTGTATATGAAAAGAAGAAATTAAACTATCCCTTTTTGCAGATGACATCATACTATACCTTCACGATTCCAAAAATTCCATCCCCAAACTCTTAGAAATCATAAATCACTTCGACAAAATAGCAGGATACAAAATAAACCCATAAAAATCAGTTGCATTCCTGTACACTGACAATGTACAAACAGAGAGGGAAATAAAGGAAAGCAAGCCCATTCACAATAACATCCCCAAAAATAAAATATTCAGAAATTAACCTAACCAAAGATGTAAAAGAACTATTTAATGAAAACTATAAAAAGTTAAAGAAAAAAATTACTGAAGACACTAGGAAATGGAAAGACCTCCCATGCTCTTGGACAGGCAGACAATATAGTGAAAATGGCAATTGTGCCCAAATTAATATACAAATTCAAAGCAATTCCTATTAAAATCCCAATGATGTATTTCTCTGAAATACAGAAAACAGTCCAAAAATTCATATGGAACCACAAAAGCCTAGAATATCCAAAACAATTCTAGCAAATAAAGACAACATGTGAGTTATATCCATGTCGCACTTCAAACTCTACTATAGAGCCATAATAACAAAGGCAGCATGGTACTGGCACAAACACAGACCCGAAGACCAATAGAATAGAATAGAAGATCCAGATATAAATCTACATGCCTACAGTCAGCTGATATTTGACAAAGGAACCAAAGACAGAGGATAGAAGAAACATAGTCTCTTCAACCACTAGTGCTGGGAAAACTGGGTGGCCATATGCAGAAGAATAAAAGTGGAGCCCATCATATCACCATACACCAACATCAGCTCAAAATGGATTAAAGACCTTAGCATTAAACCTGAATCTCTGAAACCTCTGCAGGCAGAGTAGGAGAGACACTTGAACTTATAGGCACAGGAAAGAATTTCATGAACAGAGTCCCAGGGTCACAACAAATTGGAGTGAGACACGACAAATGGGACTACCTTAAAATAAAAAAAAAAAACTTCTGCAAAGCTAAAGCTATCGCAACCAAGCTAGAAAGACAATCAATTAATTGGGAAAAATATTTACCAGCATTATATCCAACAAGGGGTTAATATCCAGTATATACAGGTAACTCAAGAAACTAATCCCACCCAGAGCTAACAAACCAATTACTAAATGGACAAGGGAACTAAAGAGAGACTTCTCAGAAGAAGAGATTAAAATGGCAAAGAAACACATAAGGAAATGTTCACCATCCCTGGTTTTGAAGGAAATGTAAATAAAGACAACCATGAGATACCACCTAACCCCAGTCAGAATGTCCGACATCCTCAAGTCAGCCAATGACAAATGCTGGAGGATATGCGGAGAAAGAGGAACCCTACTACACTGCTGTTGGGAATATACACTCATACAACCACTTTGGAAAACAGTCTGGAGGGTCCTAAGAAAGCTAAATATTGACCTCCCTTATGACCCAGTCATACCACTTCTAGGCATCCATCCTGAGCAACAGGAACCAGTATACAAGGACACATGCACCTCCATGTTTATTGTCGTACTGTTCGTAATAACCAGGATATGGAAACTACCCAGATGTCTCACCACAGAAGAATGGATCCCAAAATTGTGGTATCTATACACAATGGAATATTATGCAGCCATTAAAAATGACAAAATAATGGCATTTGCAGGGAAATGGATGGAGCTATAAGGTGATCATGTTGAGTAAGGTAAGCCAAGAGCAAAGAGACAAACATTACATGGTCTCCCTGATAAGTGGATGTTAAATCCAAAATGTTTGGTAATACGACAAAATTAACAGGACTTAAGAAACAATCTGGTCGAACCTCTACTAAATAAACCCATGCTGCTGATCACATGTATGTTGTGTATGTGTACAATGGAGGGGAACCAGGAAGATGACATAGAACTAAAGGGAATCAGGGAAAAACCCATCAGCTGTACTGGACGTTGACCAAAATGAACTAAGCAAGTTAATGGCAGGAATGGGAGAGAGGAAACAAGTGGGAAAACAGGAACAGCTGATGTTACGCAAAACAAAAGAAATGTACATAACAACAAATGTGGAAGGAATAACTGTATCACAAAGCTCATAGAACTCATAAATGTTATAGACTGTGATAGACAATTTGCTCCAGAAATGTTAGAATGTGTTTGTGACTTTAACTGAGCATAACTATCCCACAATACTGTGAAATTAGGGAAATAATGTAACCACTTAATTACAATAAAAATAGCAAAACTCTCCAGAAATCATTATAGAAGTATACAACTAACTCTTGAATACATTTTGACATCAAAGTCAGGCAATTCACTTGGAAGACTTCCATGGAATCCATTAATTGTTACAATAAGCTATTGTTGTTATTTGGATTGTGAAAATATTTTGTATGGTAACAAAGAATGCAATGGCATTTTTGAAATTTAATAAACTTAACCGAACCATTATGACTTAGGAGAGCAATTTGTGCAGTCTTGCAAAACTTCAAAGAGATAGTGATACATACTTATCCTTTTGGCAATATCAAATACAGTTTCTTCCAAGTTGTTTTTCAGACCTGATTTGACATAATGGTTCAACAGAAGCAGATTCAACATGTCTTTTCTATCTCTATTCCCAGCAGCAAGATGCAAGGTGGCCATTGGTATCTGAATCATGATGAAGTAAGAAAAAAGCCACTCTAGTATTATTCCACATATAAGCACTGCATAGGGTTGTCCAACCATCTACAGTTATTGCATGAATATCTGCCGCTTGAGCCAACAACTCATGGACAGTGTCTATGTGTCCACTGTAGGCTACCTGATGAATATGGGTATACTCATCGTCATCCCTAGTATTCAAATGAGTGACCTTTTTGGAAAGTAGTCTTCACACTGTAATAACCTGATAATTTTCAGCAGCCCAAAGAAGAAATTTGCATGGATCCTACTCCATTTTTTTGCAATTGATACCATTCCTCAATTTTTCATCAAGTTCCTCATATTCCTAAGAATTGCCTAACGAGAGACTTTGAGTGACAGTGGGAATGAGGCATCCATGTATTTCCCTAATAGTTCACATTAGTTGAACTGTTCAGAAAAATCCTATGAATTTTCTGCATCTGTTTTTTCACCATGATTTATTTTCCCTTTTTCCATTTTTACTATTCGAAATTATTCTAACTGGAGAGTAAGGAATTGATAGATATCAGAGGAAAGATTTTCCTCCGTATTCAAAGATACAGACTGAAAATAAGGACCAGTAGTGTCTCCTTCTGCAGCTTATTCTATGAATGAAAAAAGATGAAATAATGCCTTCTATATAAATCATTTGGGAAATGTCAGAGCAGAAAGTAAAATGATGCAACCAAAAATATAAAAGCAAAATAAATTACAATAATTATAGAGCAATCCTATTATCTATTAGAAACATTAAAGAGAGAGGAAGACAGACAGATGTGCAATGACCTATATAGCCACAAATGCATGCCTCTGACCAATTTATAGAGCAAACAGAGTTTTATGTTTTAAAAAAGATGGAAATAGAATTTATGTATTTACTTGAATTTGATAAATACATTTTTAGCAGCCCACATGAAGAGACGTACGTTTAATCTTATTGCAGACAAGAATCTAAATCCTTGATAATTCTAGGAACAGATCTGTATGAAATCAGTTGAATCACACTTTTCACGTACAATGAAGGAATAGGTCGAGGCTAGGAAAGCAGCAAAAGAAGGCAGGCCGATTGTATCTGTGACAAAACTTTGTGGAAAATGGCATTGAGCATTACTTACTGTTGATCCACTTGCACTGGAAGCATGATTCTGAACAATTGCTTGCTGATTCTCAACTATTGCTTTGATCATTATATTCTCCAAAAAGACAAAGTGAGATTTAATTGATAGCAAAGAACTACTAATACATTTTTATTTCTCATTAAGCACCTTCAATCATGAAGAAAATAGACAGGCCTATTTTTTTAGAGGAAAACAAGTATCTTTAAAAAAACATGGAATGTAACTAGTCATTCATGTAAAGGACTTCTATTTTAGTAGTACATTATACATTTTTTTCTAATGGATCTATTAGAAAGCTCTTAAAGCTCATATGTCCAATTGTGAGTTGTCTTATACTATATCATGGTATTTTTTGTGTATGTTCTTAAGAAGAAATTTATATTACTAACTTGAATTTCTGACAGGACAAAA
This sequence comes from Dipodomys merriami, assembly GCF_024711535.1. NCBI lineage: Eukaryota > Metazoa > Chordata > Mammalia > Rodentia > Heteromyidae > Dipodomys > Dipodomys merriami. The sequence goes on along the minus strand of NW_027206357.1, from coordinate 590,949 downwards.
TAATCATGTATATCTTGCTTCTATACTCTCATTTTTAAATTACTATCTAAGTATGTGCATTAGGTAACTATAGAGGAAAAAGCAGAAGCCACACTGGTGGCTCATGTCATTAATCCTAGCTAATCAGAAAGATGAAGTCTGAGGACTGTGGTTTGAAACCAGACCAAACAAAAAAAATGTCCATTAGATTCTGCTTTGAAAGAAACCAACAAAAGCTAGAACTGGAGCTGTGGTACAAGCAGTAAAATGATATCCTTGAGAAAACTAAAACAAAAAAAATAACAAATTCTGGGACAGAGACAGGCCCTGAATTCCAGCCTTAGTATTAGCACCAAACAAATAATTGAATTAATTCGTTAATTAAGCAATTAAATATAAATTAAGTGGTCACATGTGGATAGGCAGGTAAAATGTAACATCTGTGGTGACTGGATTGTGTATCTTTTTGTAGTAAGGCAAATTATTATTTGTACTAATCATTAATTTTTTATTTGAACTTTTTTTGTACAATTAATCCTGAATTTAGCATGTATGTATAGGTGTGTGTACATGTGTGAATATGTGTGTATGTGTATATGTGTTCATGTGCTGTTGCAATGTTGCTTGCCAATGTGGACAGTGTGAGGCTGAAAAGAGCTAACTTTGTTGCAATGTTTTTATTTATCAGTATTCTGTCATGTCATTTCAGTTGGACCACTCTTTTGTACATTTTATTTGTCAAATAATATCATCAGAATCAAAGGATTTACCATATTAAGTTAGATAAAAGAGACTGCTTTCAGCTCTTAGTATATGTTAGGTGAGAAGATTCAGACATATTTAGGTAGTAAATTAGTGCTGTATGATGACTGTCGGTACAAAATATGTATTTGACCTCTTAAATTTGTTATACTATTAACATATGCTCATGGAGTGAGTTTGACCAACTGGACCAAATAGATATTGCTTTCTAGTTATTCCCGTGAAACACAAAGTGGATAAAATCTTTCTGGCTTTCTGTTGAAAATAACTTTCTTTGTAAGATCATATCTATTCACACTTATAGGTAATCAACCCAATATTTATCAAGTTTGAATATCCCATCATATTGACTGAAAATCGATATTGTTGATATGCTTGTTAGATATTTCTTTCAAAAACAAACGAATAAAAGCATGAGTCATCTCCAGATAGTGGATGTATCTGAAGTTGTTTTTTACATGCGAAGGGCTAATGGCTCTTTTGTGGGAGTAACTATCGCAACTTAACAAATAAGGCTTTTTGAATTTCTTTTCCAATATAAATAACATCTCAGAGTGAGTCTTGCAATTTCAGAAAACCCTTTGAATATTTTAGTATTATTTCAGTTCATTGACTATAGAGCTAAAGACATTTCTGAAATAAATATTAAGATCTGAAATGGAAGTGGGTATATAGGCTTTTTATGCATATTCTTATGAAAATCCAGTTTTTATGAAACTAAATGAAATAGAATCAAAGAATGTAAGTGAATTTGGTAAGCTAATTATTAGTTTAACTTTGTTTTCTATTAACAGAATCTTTTGAATGTAGATGATGCAGTTAAATTATTTCCTTTGTGTTTTTGTACTTCAGTTATTTTTCATATCATTGTAGTTATGGGAGTGAATTTGTAGTATAAATAAAGGTCCTTTAAAATGATTCGGATTAATCTTGTGCTTTGTGTCCTACTCCCAAGAAAATGAGTTATCTTCAAGTGTTAATAGTTTATAATTGAATCTTCATTTCATAAGAAAATTTCAAAAATGCAGTAGTATTGGTGACTTTTTAAACCAATTGTATTGACAAGGTGGAGAGTCTTTAATTCATGCTTAGGTCTTGGGTCTATGATTTTTAACCTCTTGTTCCTGACATTAGTGATAGTTCAGAATGCATTTTGGGGTATATGAAAGGTAAAATATTTATCTGGGGTCAAAGATGATTTTTATATCAATCTTGCTTTAATAACATTTTATTTTATTTTATTTTATCATTTTTTTTGTTTGTGGGGCCTAAACTCCACTTCCAGCTTTTTCTGTTTATGTGTTGCTGAGGAATCGAACCCAGGGCCTCATGCATGCAAGGCAAGTATTCTACCAATGAGCCACCTTCGCAGCCCTTAATAACATTTTAAAGTAGTGCATTTTCCTCAGAATGTTGTGTATAAATAGCAATCAAAATATTTATAATGGTAAACAACCTAGGTGAGCTACAATGTGGAAATTATTGGTCCATAACACCTGCAATCTGTTTCCATCGAGAATTGGGCAGGACACTCTTTCGGTATGAGTGTGTTAAATAGAGATGGGGGTCCCCAGGCAGTGCAGTGTTGAGTGAAGGGATAGAATATGATTTCTACTATTTTGAGCTAGAAATAAAAAATGTTATACTTTAGCAGTTCCTTTCACCAGGGATGTTTAAATTGATTATGAGCTTGGAGTTTTCATATTACAGCTACCTATTTTCTAACAAAGATAAAGTCAAATATTATTACAGGGTACACAATAATTCTGGGAAAATTTCCTAGAATTAGTAGACTAAGTGCAGGTATTTTAGTCATAAAATAAAATGAGGTTATTTGATAGAGTGGGAGATGGGCCTCAGGCTAACACTTACCATGCGTGCAACGCTGTACTAGTAATTCCAATTCTGAAGATTTCAATAACATTATCTGAAAATTAAAAATGGAAGTAGTTCCACTTTAGGGGATTATTGTGAGGATTAAGTTAGATACCATAGGTAAAGTACTTGGAAAAAACTATCATTCAGCATTTGATACTTTCTACCTGTTATTTTATCATGTGATGAATTCTAACATTTTTACTGTGATTTTTATATTGTGTCTATTTACAATTTGCAATGTGATATATTGATATTCATTGCATTGGTCAGTTTTCTGACATTATGTTGAAAATACCTGCAAAGAAAATTTCTGAGGAGGAAACTATTATATTGATTCATGGTTTAAGAGAATGCAGTTTAAGATCAGATGTCTCCATTGTTTTCAATTATATTTTTATTAAATAGTTGTTCAAAAGAATTTCCATTCCACAATCAGTTTATAAGTACAATGGATCTTTACCTAACCTTCCCATACTCTTCCAAAACTCACCCCACTTTCATGTTTTCTAGTTTCATACTATCTGCATTGAATATTATGTCTTCACTCTCTTCCTCCATAACTCTCTTTATTCCTTCCCTTTGACTTCCCCTCATATCTTCCAAGTGATAGATTCCTGGTATTCATTTTGTTGGATTAAAAGTTCAATTTTATAAGAAATTACACCTTTTAAATACTCCTTTGCCAATAGTATGCTTTGGTTAATACTGTTGTGTAATTGTAACCCCTCTGTATGGTATTTTCACAATAAAAAAATCACTGATTTACGGTCAATAGATTTTGAAAAGGATGCCATGACTTTATGAAATAAAAATAGAATCTTAAATGGGTGTAGTGGCACTATTGCCTCACTAGATTTTAAAAAAAGTTCTTATACTACTACCTCAATCCTTATACAAAAATTTAAAAATTTTAAATAAAAAATGATTAGCAAACTAAATGTGAGATATAAAAACATATAAAACATAAACATAAAAATTCATGGCATTGGATCAGTAAAGGTTTCTAAAATATGACATGGAAAACATTAGTGTGTAAAGAAAAACAAGAATGAATTGGATAATATCAACTTATAATCTTTCATAATTCAAAGGACAATATAACAGAAGTGAAAACATATCTAACAGATAGAGGACACATATTTGTTAATGCTACAATGTGAATGCTACAATGATTCTGAGTCTAAGTAATTTTATATCTTCTAATTACATATAACTTTACCCCAAATAGGATATTTCTTTAAAGAACATATGTAAATAGTAGGAGCATATGAAATAAGTTCCTCTTTAGTATCCAAAAATAAATAAAGAGAAAGCTCACTAGTAGGACCATAATATAAAAAGATGACACAAATATAGTAATACACTTGTGGAGAAATTGATATACTCCACATATCAAATGAATTTGTAAAATACTTCAATCATTAAAGCAAGCAAGTTTTCAAAAGGTCAAAGAGAATTGAATGGGTTCTATCCATTACACGTCTATGTATGTATTAAAGAGAAGTAAAAAACTTGTTTGGACAGGGAATGTGGTTCATTGAGAATGCACTTGAATACTTTGTGTGAGACCCTGGAAATAATCCCAAAAAAGAAATTTTGAAAAGGCTCACTATATAGGATGTATGCCTGACAAATTCCTGTAAATGAATTTTATATCTACTTTAATGTCTGTTCTAAAATTTGGAGCATTTCTATTTGAAGAAAAGCAAATTTGTGAAAATTATTCTTGGAAAACCTATGATTGTACAATTCACTTCCAAAGAACTAAAATGCATACAATAAAAGGAGATAATATATTTCAAGTAAATTACATGTCAGCAAAAAAAAAAAAACTATTGTTAAAATACTTCACAGAAAATGCAGAATACCTAAAAAGATATTTTCTGTGTTTGCTTAAAAACTTTGTAAACTGCAACATTTAAAACAATAATATGATTTCCGTTCATTTTGAGGATTTTTTGTCTGTTTATTTTGAGTTTATTCAGAGATAACTCAGTCAAAAAGTGTATGTGATAACTGGAATACCTAGGAATTAAGCAACACTTATAAATAATTGATAACCTTTTCTGGAAGAAACTTTTGGCAAATGACAGAAGACACCAATCTATGCATCTGCATCTTATGAAAGCCATATGTTACTTGGTCAATCCAATTGTTTTTCTCTACTTTGCTAGGGAAAAAGTATTCTCAAGTTAAGAGCAAATAGCAGTGAAAAGAAACAAAATACACTATCATCTTAATTTATTTGTGAAAGTAACAAATGCTCTCAAATAAAATAAAATAAAATTAAAAAAAATAATTAAAAAAAAAGAAAGTAACAAATGAGATAAACTATTCCACTTAAGGGATTCCAATATTAGTATCTATGAAGATGTTTCTGAATGCCAAAATCCATTGAATTTTGGGAATTTTAATTTCTATGAACATATGAAAACTAGAACAAGAAAAGAAATATAGTCTTTGAGCAAACCAGCCTTGGAATAATTTTCTCAGTTGCTTTGAAATTACATAAAAATTTATATTCCTTTCCATTTGAAACATTTAAAAATGTTTATCATTTATTATAATTCAAATATGAAGCAAGAGTAATTTTATACAACCATTATAAATATCATTCTATTCCTATCATAAAATAGAATGACAAACCACTCCTAATATATTACCTACCCATCATTATTCTTAATTCCTTATCATTACCTAAATATCTTAAACAATCTAAATATTCATGTCTTTAACATAGTCGTAATATTCTATACATTTTACTTAACATTTTCCATGGGCATGTACTAATGTTTCTAAGAAATGTTCACAGCAGTTAAAAGATGCTTTTGTGAAATTAATGTGATACATTTTGTTGTTGTTGTTGTTGTTTGAAAGGCCTAAGACTTTTTATGTTCAAGGACAGCAATCTCCAACTTGAGGCACAGAGCTAATTCATGTTTTTAGTGGTTAATTATAGATAAGAATCTAACAAGTACTTTTCTGTCTGGGCCACTTTCAAACACATTTCTAAGATCTCATTACCCAGAATATGTCGAAATATAAGAGTGAGTCACTGGCACTTAGTGTGATGTATTTTTTTTTAATTTAATTATGTTTTACGATGTTTGTTTCACTATACTGTACATCATTCTACACATAAATTTAGATATATGTATATATTTCTGATGACAATCTCTAAAAATGTCATTCTAAACATAACATTAATATTTATATATACAAATATTTCTGAAGACAGACTCTTTCTAAAATATTTGCTACTATTTTGGAACTTTTATATTTCAAAGATATACAGTCTATTTTTGTAAAACTTTCCTAGAACAAAATGACTAATATTTCAATAGAAAGTAGAGCTTTTACTTTCAAGGGAATTTTAGATCTACTTATGACATTGTAATAATATTTACAGTGTATTACTTGTAAAAGTTCTGTCCAAACTCTTAAGTATTTGTGTGTAATGAGGGGGAGAGAGGAAGTTAATTCATACTGGTTAGGACCCATGCACAGTTTTAACATTAAAAATACTAATCAAAAGAAAATAATAGCAAAATCATAGGGACATATAATGCTAATGCATTATGCATTATATATAATGCACATATGATGCTAATAATAATTTTGATAAAGATGATGATGATGACCACAGTGTAGCCTGACAATGATAAGGTTATTGAAAAGGAAAATAAAACTTTACAATTCTTTGAAGCTAGAGTTCCCACATTGAATACAGTTATAAACTGAATTGGATTATATACAATAATAACAAGATGAGAGTTTCAATACCAAGAAATAAAATTACATTAATAGGTAGAGACAGTAAAAACCCTAATGTTATTTTTGCAGTCTCTCTAATGTATACTCACTTTTCTTTTTTTTTCTTTTTTTTATTGTGAAAATACTGTACAGAGGGGTTACAATTACATGGGCAAGATAGTGAGTACTTTCCTTATCAAGCATTGTAGCCTCTTCCTTTGTTTACCCTTCACATCCCTTCCCATCCTCCCTTCCCCTTCACCCAATCCTCGCCCCCACCCAAGTTGTAAAGTTTGTTTTTGACATGACAACTTGTACTTCTTATTGTTGCAACAGGTCCACCTGTATTCTTAATTAAACGACTTGTTTTTCCCCTTCCCCTCCACAAATTATACCTACATCAAGTACAGTGAAAGCAGGGGTTATACTGTGGGGGAGGGACTTACAAAGCAACAAAGAAATAATGTTATAATTGTCGTAGAAAGAAAGGCATGAAAGAAAAAAAAACATTTAAAATACATAACTTAGGGTTCCTTTTCCTAACATCACCTTATCAGACCTTTTCTGCTTGACTCATACATATACTAGATATTTCAAATAAGGGAAAACTTGGGACCTATCTTTCTTTGCGCTTGGCTTACTTCACTTAATATAATTTTTCCAAGTCTTTCCATTTACTAACTAATGGGGCAATGCCATTTTTTCGGATGGAGGCATAGAATTCCATTGTGTATATATACCATATTTTCTTGATCCATTCACCTACTGAGGGGCATCTGGGTTGGTTCCAGATCTTAACTATGGTAAATAATGCTGCAATAAACATTGTTGAGCTGGTAGCTTTAGTATGGTCTTGTTTATAAACATTTGGGTAAATGCCCAAAAGTGGGACTGCTGGTTCATAGGGGAACTCTATGTGGAATCTTTTGAGGAACATCCATACTACTTTCCAAAGTGGTTGAACAAGTTTACACTCCCACCAACAATGAAGTAAAGTTCCCTTCTGTCCACATCCCCTCCAGCATCAATTGTTATTAGAGATCTTGATTTTTGCCATTCTAACTGGGGTGAGGTGGTATCTGAATATTGTTTTGATTTGCATTTCTTTTATGGCTAGGGAGGTTGAGCATTTCTTCATGAGTCTATTGGCCATCCTTCTTTCTTCTTCAGAGAAGTTTCTGTTTAAGTCTTTAGCCCACTTATTTAATGGGCAATTGTTTCTTTGAGGATTTGTTGTTGGGGGATTTAATTTTTTGAATTCCAAGTATATCTTAGATATGAGGCCCTTGTCCGTTGTATGGCAAGTGAAGATCTTCTCCCAATCCATGGGCGTTCTATTGATCTTGCTAGCTATGTCCTTTGCCATGCAGAAACTCTGCAACTTCATGTAATCCCATTAGCCCAACCTTTTGTGATTTGTTGTTTTTCTGGGTCTCTATTAAGAAAATTTCAGACTGGGCCAAGGAGACCTAGGGTTTCTCCTGTTCCATCCTGTAATGTTTTCAGATTGTCTTCATGACTCTGAGGTCTTTGTTCCATTTGGAGTTGATTCTGGTGCAAGGTGATATATAAGGATCTAGCTTTAGTTTTCTCCAAGTAGTTAACCAATTTTGCCAGCACCATTTAGTGAAGAGGCTGTCTTTCTTCCATTCTACTTTTTTAGCACCCTTATTGAAGATTAGATCGCTATAGGTCTGTAGGTTCATTTCGGGGTTTTCATTGGTCCTGAGGTCTGTTCTTATGCGATTACCAAGCTGTTTTGATTATTATGGCTTTATAGTAGAGTTTGAAATTTGGTATTGCTATTCCTCCAGCAGTGTTCTTTCCATTGAGGAGCGTTTTGGCTATTCGGGGTCTTTTATTGTTCCATATGAATTTTTGGATTGCCTCTTCTATTTCCTTGAAGAATGAGGTTGGAATTTTGATAGGTATCGCAATGAATTTGTAGATAGCCTTGGGAAATATTGCCATTTTCACGATGTTAATCTTGCCAATCCAGAAGCATGGGAGTTTTTGACTTTTTTTAAGTTCTGTTTTGATTTCCTTTTTGAATTTTTTAAAGTTTTCATCATAGAGGTCCTTCAGTTCTTTGGTAAAGTTAATTCCTATGTATTTTATTTTTTGTGGGGCTATTACAAATGGAGTTGCTTTCCTAATTTCAGCCACACTTTTCTCATTGTTGGCATACAGAAAAGCCATTGATTTTTGAGGGTTAATTTTATACCTTGCTACTTTGCCAAAGTTTTGAATCAGTTTGAGTAATTTTGGAGTGGAGTCTATGGGATTCTTTACATACAAGATCATGTCATCTGCAAAGAGGGAGAGTTTTATTTCTTCTTTCCCTATTTGGATCCCCTTTATGTTTGCATCTTGTCTTATTGCTGTAGCTAGACATTCTAATACTAGGTTGAAGAGAAGTGGAGAGAGTGGACATCCTTGTCTTTTTCCTGTGTTAAGAGGAAATGGCTTTAGTTTTGCACCATCAAGTATAATGCTGGCTGTAGTTTTGTCATATACAGTCTTTATTGTATTGAGCAATGTTCCATGGATTCCTAATTTTTCCAAAACCTTCATCATAAAGGGGTGTTGGATCTTGTCGAAAGTATTTGTGCATATATTGAGATAACCATGTGGTTCTTATTCTTGCTCCTTTTGATGTGTTGAATAATATTAATTGATTTGCCTATATTGGACCAGCTTTGCATCCCTGAAATGAATCCTGTGTGGTCGTGGTGTGTATTTTTTGATGAATTTTTGAAGTCCATTAGACAAATGTTATTGAGAAGATTTGCATCAATATTCATCAAAGAAATGAGTCTATAGTTCTCTTTCTTTGATGAGTCCCTGCCTGGTTTTGGGTGAGGGTTATGATGGCTTCATTTTCATTGAAGACATGGAGGAGTATTGGTTTGAGCTCTGCTTTGAAGGCCTTGTAGAATTTCGCTGAAAAACCATCTGCTCCTGGACTTTACTTAGCTCGGAGGTCTCTTATTGTTGTTTCTATTTCAATGCTTGATATGGGCCTGTAAAGATGGTTTAACTCTCATCTCTGAATTTGTTTATTTGGGTGTGTTCTCTTCTTTTTCTGATAAGATTTGTTAAGTGTCTGTCAATTTTATTAATTTTTTCGAAGAACCAACTCTTTGTTTTCTTGATTCTTTCCACAGTTTTTTGGATTCTAATTCTTTTAAATCTGATTTAATTTTAATTATTTCTTTCCATCTACTGGATTGGGGTTCATCTTGCCGCTCTTTGTCAAGGGAGTTTAGATGTGTTATTAAATTGTTGGTTTCAGATCTCCCCAATTTGTTGACGTAGGAGTTCAGCGCTATAAACTTGCCTCTGAGTACTGCCTTAGCTGTGTCCCAGAGGAGGTGGAAATTTGTGTGCTCACTTTTGTTGAATAGCATTGAACATTTGAATTTCCTTTCCAATCTCTTCCATGACCCACTCGTGATTCAGCAATGTGTTGTTCACCCTCCATGTATTACTGGACTTTCTTTGTTGGCTTTTGGTGTTGAGTTCTAATTGTATTCCCTTGTGGTCAGAGAGAGTACACTGGATAACTTCAATGTTTCTGAATTTGGACAAGTTTGCTTTGTGGCCCAAAATGTTGTCTATTTTACAAAATGTTCCATGTGCTGCTGAGAAGAACATGTATTCTGTTGCTGCTTGATAAAATATTCGGTAGATGTCTGTTAAATCTAGTTGATATATGCAGCTGTTTAGATCTTCAGTTTCTCTGTTGAGTTTTTGCCGAGTTGATCTCTCTAGTGGGGAGAGTGGTGTGCTAAAATCCGAAACTATTAATGTCTTTGGATCTATGTGGGATTTGAGGGAAAGTAGTGTTTCTTAGATAAATTTGGGTCCTCCATTATTTGGCTAATAGATATTTAGAATGGTAATATCCTCCTGAAAGAGAGATCCCTTCATTAGTATGTAGCGGCCTTCTTTATCTCTTCTCAAGAATTTTAATTTGAAGTCTATTTTATCTGATATTAGGATTGCCACTCTCGCCTGTTTATGGGGGCGGTTTGCTTGATAGATTTTGATCCAGCCTTTAACATTGAAAATGTTTTTGTTTTTATGGGCAAGATGTGACTCCTGAAGGCAGCAGACAGAAGGATCTTGTTTTTAATCCAACTAGACAATCTATGTCGCTTAATTGGAGAGTTAAGTCCTTAATGTTAAGAGATGGGACTGAGAGTTATATTGGAGCTCCTGCCATGTTATCCACCTTCTTGGGGGCTGGGAAATCTGGGTTCTTCATATGGTTGTTGGATTCTCAGTTTGGGTGCAGTTTCGTGGTCTTTATTGTGGTCTTGTTGGTTTTCTATGTGTAGGACAACTTTAAAAATCTTTTGTAGGACTGGTTTGGTGGAGATGTATTGTTTAAATTTTTCTTTGCTATGGAAGGTTTTTATTTGGCCTTCAGTTATGAAGAAGAGTTTAGCTGGGTACAGTATTCTTGGTTGATAGTTGTTTGTTTTTAGGGCATGGCATACATCATTCCAGGCTCTTCTTGATTTGATTGTCTCTGCTGAGAAATTTGAGGTGATTCTAATTGGTTTCCCTTAATAGGTGATTAATCTTTTCTCCTTGACAGATTTAAGGATCTTTTCCTTGGTCTGATTTGATCCTGTGTGGATTATAATGTGATGGTGGGATGTCTTATTCTGGTCTGGTCTATTTGGAGTTCTAAAAGCTTCATGTATTTGAATAGGCCTGTCTTTTTGTACGTTTGGAAAGTTCTCTGCTAGGATCCTGTTAAACAAATTTCCTAGACCATTAGCTTCTGCTTTTATATGCTCCTCTACACCCATTGTCCTTAGATTAGGCTTTTAATGGTGTCTTTCAAGTTTTGGATAGTTCTGTCATATTTCTTGGACTTGTCTTGGATTTTTGTATGTTCTTTCTCTATATAATCTAGGCTGTCTTCAATCCCCGAGATTCGATCTTCTACACAGTCTAACCTGCTGTCAAGGCTTTCTAGTTTGTTTTTTATTTCTTTTCCTTCTAATTGGTCACCTTTGATTGGTCAAATTCTTTGTTGAAGCTTTGTTTTAGGTCTGGTATGAACTTCTTTACTTGCTTAATTTGGTGTTTTGTGTTTATTCTGAAATCATTTAATTGATTGGTTATGGTTTCCTTGGACTCCCGTTCCTTCTCTTGGTTTCCATTCAGCATTCCCTTTGTTGTCTCCCTGAATTCCTTCAGCTCTTTGTTAATGGATCCCATGAATGCCTTTAGTGATCTTTGTGTATTCTCATCCTGCTCTCTCAATTCCTGTATTACTCTTTGCTTAACTTCCCTCCCACTCCTTTTCTTGCCATTCCTGTAGTTCTCTTTCAGTGTTCTCAGCCTGTTCACGCCATTCCTGCCTTTCTCTTTGAGTATTCTTAAGCTGCTCACGCAATTCCTTTATCAGTTTTTGAGTAGCTTCCTCATGCTCATGATATTTCTATATAAACCTTTAGATTGCCTCCTCTCTCTCCCTATCGTGCTCATAGAGAGTCCTTTGTAGGTTTTCAATCGATTCCTGCATTGACCTTTACTTTGCCTCCTCTCTCTCCTTATCACGCTCACACAGAGTCCTTTGTGTGTTTACAATCTTTTCATTTATCAAGTTTGCCAGCAATGTTTGTAGAGCTATTTTGAAACTCTCCTCTGGATTATTCATTATCTGTTCTGTCTCCTGATTATCATGAGTGGGAATGGAGATACCCGGACTTGCCATTTTGCTTGTGTTTTTCCGGCTTATTCTGACATTTGGGATGAAAATAACACCAGTTTTGTGCTAGGATGCTAATTTAAGGCAAGCATCAACCAAAGTCTGAGTTTGCACAGTCAATAGTCTGCAGATACAATCTAGTTCAACAGATAAATCTATTCAACATCAAACAACTATATATTAATGGGCTACGAACCCAAAGTAGAATTTGGAAAACCAGAAATTATTAGCGGTAGGGAGAGATGTGGGTAAAAAAATATGAAAAAAGTGATCTGGAAAGGCACAGGGTGAGTTATCTTAACTAAGTGCTAATCTCAAAGCAGGAGATAGGTTGGATAGGATGAAAGTAGAGAGAGAGAAAAAAAGAAGAAAGAGATAGGGAAAAGAAAAGAGACCAGAAAAAATAGAAAATAATAATTAATAATATTATGCAGAACAAAAACAAACTATTCAGAAATGAACATGAATATAATGAGACTATGGGAGGGATATATAGGAGATGTGAAAAAGTTAAAAATAAAAATACTTAAAATATTATATAGGTATAAAGAGGTAGTACTGCTATTAAGGAATTTAAATCCTAGAGATTTTGAATTGAGTAATAAATTTGTGGATTAAGTGTGCACACAATTGGGGTAGGGTATAATATTCAACCTCGGGTTTCTCTGAGGATGTGCAGGACAACAATTAAGTCACATAAAGAAGAACGAAAGAGAAGAAAAGGTGAAAAGGATAAGAAAGGAAGAAAAAAAGATCAGAAGTTCAGTAGAGCTAAACAAAAATCAAAAAGAAAATTTAAAAAAAAAAGAAAGAGAAAAAAAAAAAGAAAGAAAAACGCACACACACATGGATCCCTAAAATAAAAATTATGAGGAAAAAAAGTTACTGAAAACAATTTTTTCCAAAAATGTTAAAAATCAAAAATTAAAAAAAAGTTTTAGAAAAGAAAGAAAATTATGAAATGCAGCAAAAAAAAAGACAAAAAATTCTTTCATTTTTTTGGGAGTGGGGGGAATCCTGTTTCTCCCTTTTTTCTGTAACCACCCTTTTGTTGGAGTCTCTGTTCTGCTTGTGGTCCTGTGGCTTGGTTGATTTCTTAAGTCAGTTTGTTTGAACAGGGAGAAAAATACTCTGCTTTATCCAGAATTTTGCGTTCCTCCTCCTAGGCTAGTTCAGTGGGAGTAGGATCTGCTTTGAATATCACAAAATAGGGAGATGCCTTTTTCCTCAAATTTGGAGATGCTGTGTTCAGGCTAGATTCTAGGTAGTGTTGAAGCCTTTCAGCAAACAGTAGCTTGTCATGGGGGCTAGTTTGTGAGAAACTCACAGAGCCCAGCCTGGAGCCATTCTCAGGGTTTCTGTTTACTGAATTTCAATTGATTGTCAAGACTGCTAAAGAGAGGGGCAGCCTCAGGCTCTGATTACCTGTTGAAGAAAGCCACTCCTGGGGCTGGTGCCTGAGCTGGATGTCTTTTCCCTGGGTATAACTGAGTCTGGCAGGTGGGCTTAAGTTCTTGTGACCTGCTAAATGACTCTAATTTTATTCAAAGGCCTGAGTTGGAGCTAGCAGCTCCGTTGAGCTTTGTCGGTATCCAAGATGGAGATATCCGGTACTGGGGGGGGCGGGTGGCCTTCCCTCGTCTGCTCCCTGAGAAGGAGTGAGGATGTCAGGATTCTGCTCATGCCGAGTCTTGGTTCCTGGGTTGTTTCTGGTCTGAGAACTTCAGGATGAAGATGTCCGCTCCTTGTTGGTTCTTGCTGGTGTTGAGTAGAATCCGCTCGCCCGCAGTGCTGGTTCCTTGGTCTCGCACTCTCTGTGATTCAAGTATGGTGGGTTCGGCCACCGCAGCAGTGGCAAGAGCTCAGATTTCTCTCCTTGCCTGGATTTTCCTTCTCTGGCCTAACTCTCTGTCCTGTGATGGCACACTTGTTGTGATTCTCTGGCTTAGGACTTTTCACTGGAACTCTAAAACTGCTTTCTATGCAAGAGCTTGTTTAGCCACCAGCTTCTCCTCCGCCATCTTCTGAGGCTTTCACTACTAATATCACTGTTTGTCTCAAAATGTTTTAAATTCTACATCCTCTGAGATGGGCATAGGGTTATACTCTGGAACTTTTCTCCTCAGAGAGTGAGTACTACCCTATTGTTTAAAATAGACAAAGTACTTTGATACAGACACTGGGTGTGTGCAAACAACAAGTGATAGTTAAACAATGTTCTTATTAGTTTATAAAGATGAAATTGAAATAGAGCAACTATGAACTCAAAAGCAATGTGCAAAAAAGACAAAGGCACAAAGTAGAATGTGTCAAGGAAATGCTGAAGTATAATTTCAAATTATGTACTCACGTTTGAGGGTGTGTTCAAAGTACAGCTTCAGACAATGCAGTTGGATATTTTGGGCGGAAAACTGCTTTAAACTACTTTGGGATAACTACCAGTAGAAGCCCCTAACTCTGACTCTAATCACATCACAACATCATCAACTTAGGGACTATTTTCCAAGTGCAAAGTACGAAAAAGAGGGCTCATCACAGTTAGTGTTCTGGTTGAAGTAATGGCAATCACATAACTTTTCTTATAAGTCTTCATTTTTTTTTGGCACTTTAAAGTAGGAAAAAGCCAAGTAAATATTTTGCATGTACCTAAATTAAGTGGGACGCATTATATTGGTCTCTTTTTAACTGAGAAGCTATAGATTATGTCTTTTTATACTCTAACTTAGAACAATGATCTGCTGTCAGTTATTTCTTCTCTTCCTATTCTTTTGCCCTTCCACTTACATAATTTTTATTTAAAGAGACTTACTTGAGCTTGCATTTCTAAATTCTTCAAAATTACCTGAATTTCTTCATATTTCTGGAAGCCTCCTATATCTTTTTCAAGGGAATATTTTGTCACTACCATTTTTATCCTATATGATGTCTTCCTGCCTTACTCTGCAAGAAATATATTAGAGTTATCCAGGTATCTCAACTCCATAAAAAACTATCTTACTTATCAATCGTAATTTTAGTATATCTGGGGAGGTGGCATCCGTCATTTTTGAAAGACCCTAATGATACTTACATGCAGTCATGATTTAAACCAATATGCAACTCAGAAGATGAACAAATCCATTAAACACACACACCATGGAATTCTAAGCTTCCAATTCATAAGAAAATGGAAAGACTTGGAAAAATCCTACAAAGAAAAATAAGCAATACACAAAGAAACAGATTCCATGCTTTTCCTCATGTGTAATAATTAGGTAATGTCTAAGATAGTCCTAGCGGATGAGCAGGATGGCTCACTAGCTATGTGTAAATATACATATAAGAGGATGCTAAGCAAAATGAACTCCTAGACATGGAAACAGAGGTTTTGCTTTGTGGTTGTTGTTTTTACTGTTCTATGTGATTTCTTTTTTCTTTTGTGTTTTCCCCTATGGTTTATTCCCTGCTGTATTTGATTTCAGTATCCTGTGTATTATATACACATGGATCTTAATTTCGCAAGGGAAGAGGAACAACAAATGGCGAGACAAAGGACAAGGGACAAACCAATGCAATAGCAATACTCACAAGACAACATGTACGATATTCACATTACAACTTGTGAGGGGTATTGGGGTGAAGTAAAAGTGTGAGAAAAATGAGGGAGGGCATAAAAAGTTCGACTTCTTAGATAATCACTACCTTACAATTACTGCAACCCCTTCCATATATCACCTTGACAATAAAATTAAATTTAAAAATAAGCTACATAAAATATAATTTCACTGTATATCTATAGTAAATGATATTCTATACTTATTTCATTTTTTAAAAAATGAACAATATTTGGCTTCTCATTTAAATTAATTGCCCCTTTCTTTTTCAGAGGGTCAACAACTTGAATCCTATCAAACTATACAAAATTTTCAGAATATACTGTCATTATTAAAAAAAAACATTATTTTAGTATTGTCTCATACTAAATAGAAAACAGTTCAATTCTCTGGAAACTCCTAATTTTTAAAACTGAACATTTGTTAAGACGACAGAATATATATGTTCTACTAACTACTCATTTTCAAATTCTGAGCATGCCATACCAGAGACATTTAAAAGTGCCTGTATGCATTTTATTTAATTCTTCAATAGATACAGTTTCCAATGGGGCATTAAATATTTAAAGGTCAACAGAGAAACTAGCCACATTCTGGTAGAAGATAAAACTATGAAGTATCTATAATAATTAATTCCCCTAGAGTAAACATTTTTTCATCATAGTAAGCTATTATTTCAATGACAATCAATCCCAACATTTTAAGCATTAAAGTCATTCTAGCCCAACAGTTTACACTTTGTAAGCCGCACCTTAAAATTCCCTAAATTCACAACATGACTAGCTTATCACTATTGTGAAAAAAATTCTACACTTCTGCTAATATTATGCCCTTTCTATTGTTGAAAGAACACTGCACTAAACTTTGCTGCATCGTTTTCCCTCAAGTGGTATCTTTCAGATCAGAAAACTTGAAAATATTATTTATACATATCTTTTCGTCTACCATAGATATTCATGACGCAAAGATCTGTATATTATGGTTCAAAGCCCACCCAGGCAGGAAGGTTCCTTAGATTCTTATCTCCAATATACTGCTCAGGAAGAGCCAGACACAAGTAGCACTGAGGTTCAACTGGTAGAGCAGTATCCTTGAGCAAAAAACAGGCTCAGGGACAGTGCCCAGGCCCAGACGTCAAGCCCTAGGACAAACAAAACAACAAAAACAAAATGAAAACAAACCCCAAACCTAGCATTTTTCTCATTGTATACATAGGTATATAAATAAGCAAATTTCTTCCTATGTTATGTACAGGTAGAAGAAAAAAGATTTCAAACAATACCTCTCTTCATACCGTGTTACACCAAACTCTCAAAACATTGCTCTTTTTCTAAATTTATAAATTAATAGCTTCTATTTATTTTCAACTCTTTCTAGATTATTCACATTATCATGTTATACATGAAATGCTGGAATTAACTATTAACTAAGTCCTAATTACAACTCTCTTGAAAGAATATTCTAGAGAAATAATATGTCAGAATCATTTGTGAATTTGTAAATTAAAACTTCTACTTAAAAAGTATTATGTAGTATCCTATAGAATATGAAATTACCAGCAAAAGATATTTATTTCAAATCTAAATTAGAATTTAGTAAGGTCTACAAAGTCCTACACTAGATAACTTTGCTGTTTCTCCAGGCTTAAGCTTTTGTAATCCTTCATTATGTCTTTGAAATCGAACAGAATGATGCTAAATTTTTCAAATTTTTGCTTCGGAATCCTGACGTATTTTGTATCTAGAAGTATTCTGTAATGAAGAGAGCATTTAAAACATGACTGAGGATGATATATGAGTTGCATTTCAATAGGCAACTTGACTTCTCAAAATATAATGACAAAATTAGCCCAAACTTCCAACTGTGTATTCCTTTCTTCTTTGGTTTGTTTTATGGAGACAAAATTATACTACCTAGTCCAGGGAAGGTATTACTACTTAATCCACTCTCTAATCTCCTGTATTAGTCTGAGTGCTAGAATTCCAGACTTGTATCACATTGCCCTGCCATAGTTTCTTGGTTTATTTAATCGAGAAACATACTAGTAATTCTGAACTTCTCCGATGATCTTATCTATGACTGACTGCTCAAACTATTTCTGTGCAATTTTCAAAGATGTTCTAACATTTGACACAGGATATGAAAATTTTCATATGCACCTGAAGGGGTCTCTGATTCATTCTTCCATGGATCCAATCCCTTTAATAATTATTACTTGGCTCTTTTACTATCTCTGGTCAGTACCTATGTAATAGTCTCAATCTTTTGGGGGGAAAGTTCACTTGAGGACTTTCTAATATTAAAAATTATCACTTGATTCTAGTCTTACTCAAGACATATTTTCTATTATTTTCTAACTTTTCTACACATTGTGAGAGTTGTTTCATATGTGTGTTTGCACATATAAGTGCTTCTGTGCATATGTAAATGTTTGCATGTATGTATGCAAAAACCTCAGGCTATTATTCAGCACTCTTGCTCATAACTAATATCCCATCACTTGAGCCATTCGTCCACTGCAGCTTTTGGCTGGTTAATTAGAGGTAGTGTTGCAAAGACTGTTCTGCCGAGGCTGGATGCAAACTGAACTTTTCAGACTCTTTTACATTCTTAGTTTTTATTTTTTCCATCAGTATGGTTTTAAGCTACAAACATTTTTGTGGATGTAAAGTCTAACCTATAGCCTAGATTTTAACTCAAGAATTCATACAAAGATAGATGAACATACACATTACATATCCTGAGTGTACACTGCTAGAAATGTAATCTTAAGCCTGGTACTGGTGGCTCAAACCTATAATCTTAGTTACTCAGGAGGTTGAGATCTGAGGACTGCAGTTCAGACCAAGCACCAGTAAGAAAGTTTTCTGAGGCACTTATCTCCAATTAACCACCAGAAAACGAATTGGAACTGTGGCTCAAATTGTAGATCTCTAGCCTTGAGCTGAAGAGGGGAAGCACATTGCCTAGGCCCAGAGTTCAAGACCCACAACAATAAAAAAACCAAAAAAGAAAAAGAAATGTTATCTTATCCACCAGTTCATTGCTGCTATATTTCCTGCTCTCTCAACATGGCCTTTTTTTCTAGTTGTCTATGCTCTTATATCTGACTTGTTTTGGAACCCGAATTACTCTTCTGTTCTACTTTTTACAAATTTGCATGATTAGCTACCATGATTTAGATCTAGTAGACAAGAAGAGAGGCCTCATCCTTCATGTTCCACTTAGTAGTAAAGCTTTCCCTATATCACCCCCATAGATCTACATACTGGCCTTGGATTTATTTTTTCAAAGTTGTCTTATTGAAGAGTCTTCTATAGTGTATTGAACCATTATACTTAAGCACAAAACTTCTTTTTCTCTTATTATTCCTATTGTTTCTCCTACTTCTAACTTATGTACACTTGGGAAATATTGCACACCACACACACTCACAAAAAATGTTTCTGTGAACATTCTTCCCACATAAAATTGTTCTTAATTACAGAGCACTTAGGAAATTTTGAACTTAAAGTAGTCCAGGATGTTTTTTCATTTTTTTATTGTAAAAATGGTTTAAAGAGGGGTTAGAGTTACATAAGAAAGTTAATGAGTACATTATCTATCAAGCGTTTTTACCTCCTCTTTTGTATTTCTCCTTCAATCCTTTTCCTCCCCACCAACCCAACTCCCTTTTCCCCTCGTCAAGTTATAAAGCTAATTTTCTACATAGTGCCTTATACAAATCATTGTTACAATAGGTCATACTGTATAATTGTTTAAGCATTTTGTTATTTACCTTCCCCTACCCGCATTAGAAAAATGTATATGCAAGATGCAGGTCACTGACAATAAATATAGTGAAAACAGGGGTTATACACCATGGAAGAAGAAAATAGAAGAGAAACAAAAAATCGCATACTACATGTTAGATACATTTAAAAAATAGCAAGAAAGAAAAAGCAAGTTGTGTCCCTATCTTGGGTTCCATTTCACTTAACATCATCTTATATGGCCATATTTACATGAATGAGGTTTTATAAGCCATGCAAATTCCATATTTTCTCGCTATGAAGTTATCTCTGAAACACATGTTACCTCATGTCCAAAGACATACTTGTGCTATTTCAGTGAAGCCAGAAAACATTCATTTTACCTGGAGCAGCACCATGGATTGTTACTGGAAATAAGTGGAAGGAACTGTTATTGCAAGAGAGGAATTGAACATAGAAAAATGACAAAGTTCAAGGTAATTTGTGCTGTCCTTTTTAAGGTACAAGAAAATAATCCAAGGCCTGAAGGAAACTCTGTCCCTGACTTTTTCAAGTTTTCCTTTATTTATATAAAACATGTCTGTAAACTTCTAGTTGAGAGTATAACAAAAGTTACCAATATGCCATTTGAAGGCCAGCATAGAATAAAAGGAAATAACTTTGTTTTAAAAGTGTTCTCCTGCAAAGAAACAAAGATATGGGGGTTTTAAAGAGACTTATGCACGGATATTTCACTCCTGAGATGATTCTCCTGTTGCAGGAGTCAGTTACCCAATTCTTAATCTGGTCCTGAGTTCTCCATAGCAATAAGGATTCCAAAAAGCAGGATCCAGTGAGTACGATAAGCAAAAGGAGCATCTTCTCAAACCAATGCTTTAAGGATGGTCACAAAGAAACAGGTGGGTTTTTTCATTTGCTTGTTTGTTTTAGTTTGTGCTGGTTTGGGGGCTTGAACCCAGAGGGTGGACCCGGTCCCTGTACAGTTGTCTTTCCTGCCCACCTGCCCCCAAAGCTAGTACTCTATTGCTTGAGCCTAAACTCCACTTCTGGCTTTTTTAGTGTTTTATTACAGATAAGAGTTATACAGACTCTCCTGCCTAGGTTGGCTTTGAACTGAGATAGTAATAAATCCAAGTGACTTCAACTGTATGGACTTCTATTTTTAATTTTTATTTATTTTTTATTGTGAAAATACTGTACAGAGGGGTTACAATTAGATGGGCAAGATAATGAGTACATTTCTTATCAAGCATTGTAACCTCCTCCTTTGTTTCCCTTTGGATTTCTCTTTTGAACCACGAAATATTAGATGAAGTTTATATAAATCTAATATTTGACAATTTTTAAAAGAAGAGAATATGTCCAGCACAGAAACCATACCTTAAATAACTCAACAAAAGTAGGTGCACTGAATCATTTTGGAATATTTTTTTTCTAATTGGGAAGGTTACTATTGACTTTGTCGTTCCTTTTGGGGAAACTTAAAGTCATATTTGCACTTTTTTCTTGGTTATGGGTCTTTATCTCTGATACTGGACCCTGTCCCTCAATTCTTCAGGTCAAGTTGAGCACTCTGCCACTTTTGGTACAGTACCACTTCTGGGTTTCATGTGGTTAATTACAGATGAGAGTCTCATGGACTTTCCTGACCAAGCTGGTTTTGAACCACAATTCTGTGGTCTCATTTTTCTGAGTAGCTAGGATTACAGGTGTGAGCCACCAACATCCGTCTTATATTTGCATTTATGTGCACTTACTGACACTATGTAGACAAAGAATGGAAATTTGTATCAAATGATGACATTGCAACTTTTTAGGAAAATCGAGGTAGCAATAAATTTATCCCCCTTTTTCATGTTGTTACATTAATGATTCATGTGTTGTGGGACTCTTACATTAGCATCTTCTTCTGTCTGCATTTGTCGACTTAGTATCAGAAATTGTTCATAGAGAAATAAAAAAGACAGATTTTTAGAAAGCAAAGGAGTTCAGGTATGAAAGTACAGCATCGAAGGATATACAATTTATCACACAGAGATAAAGAATTAGCCTAATTACTATAATGCTAAAGGCAATGAGAAATAAGCCTAGCTGATGACTAGTTCTTTAATAACCAAAAATGGTTCCCTAGAACATTTTGTGGTATAACTTAGTTATTACCATTTATTCCTTCCATCTAGAGTTATTCCTTCTCTTCTGTAAAAAGTATAATTAGCCTCTGCCTTTTTGGTGCCATATCTTATCAAAAAGAATTCCAAATCTCACTGATACTATCCTTCTGATTGTGATTAGCAGTGACCACTCAAAAGCCTGGAATCTTTGAATTTGCAGAATTAATATTCACCTGACATCTAAGCACATTCCTGGCATTAACTGCCATGACTTAATGAACAAAAGTTTTTGGGTTTTTTCAATATTGTATACTAATATAGGTAAAGTACATGAATTAGGGACTATTGTCAGGTATCAGTATGGAAGGAGCAATTATATATTCCAAGTATGAGTTGTTTATTTTCCATTTACTAACTAAATATTTGTTGTTGTACTTGTTGTTTCGCCAGTCCTGGGGCTTCAACTCAGGGATAGGGAATTATTCCTCAGCTATTTTTGTTGTTGTTGTTCTAGGCTAACCCTCTACCACTTGAGACACAGCACTATTTCCCGTGGTTCTTTTTCTGTTTATGTGGTACTGAAGAATTGAATCGAAGTTTTCATGCATGCTAATCAATCACCATACTGTGAAGCCACATTCCCAGAGCCCTAAATGGCTTTCTTAAGATGGCATTACTTTTTCATTCCGTAACTATGTATCATAATTTTAGCCAGAAATTTTTGCTAGAAAAGGACATTGAACACAATACTGAGTCCAGTAAGGCTAGGTGGACAATGAATAACCGTCATGGTCTAGCCAGAGCACAGAGGGGCTTACCACATGGAGCTGGAACAACAGACTGAGCGAGACAACTCCTGACTCACAGCCCACCTCCAGAATGAGAGGGCCACATTGGTTCCTGCCACATGGGGATGCTGGGCCACCTCCTCTAGCATCCATTAAATAAGTTCTTCAGAGAAAGAGAAAGAGAGAGAGAGAGAGAGAGAGAGAGAGAGAGAGAGAGAGAGAGAGAGAGAGAGAGAGAGAGAGAGAGAGAGAGAGAAAGAGAAAGAGAGAGAGAGAGAGTCATAATTACACTTAAGCCAGGTGCTGGTGGCTCAGGCCTATAATCGTAAATACACAGGAGGCTGAGATATGAGGACTATGGTTTATAGGCAACCTGGGCAGGAACATCTCTGAGACACTTATCTCCAAAGAATCACCAGAAAACCAGAAGTGGTGCTGTGACTCAAATGGTAGAGTGCTAGCCTTGAGCTGAGGAGATCGAGGACAGTGCCCAGGCCCAGAGTTCAAGCTCCACTACTGACAAAAAGTGGACTTCCCACCACAAGAAGTGGACTGAATAGCACCCATTGTCCTAGGGAGCATGGCAGAAAAGTCAGGCTGAGCTTCCTGTCAGCTCTCTTATTTTATTTTTTGTTTGTTTTTATTATGAAGGTGATATTCCAAGGGGTGGGTTACAGTTACATAAGTAAAAGTACTTTTTTTTACAGTGTTATCACTACCTCATTTTTTCCTGCTTCCCCGAACACTGATATCCCATTTCCCGAAAGTTGTAAAGTTCATTTCTAACATAGTGCTTAGTGTATATTACTGTTGCTTTGGTTAATCTTTGTCCGACCATTTCTGTGATTTCCCTTCCCTTCCCCAAATCAGATAAACTTATGTATAAGACAAAGGGTACAGAAATCAAAAACAGTGACTACAGGGAATAATCCAAAGGGGAAAAAGTAAATAGAAATAACTAAAAGAAGTTCACTATACAATCATCTTGTATCCATTTCTTGGAGCTCATTTCAATAAGCATCATTTTCTATGATGACATGCATATAACTATTGAGCTGTTGTGATCTTTTATAAGAATATCATAGACATATTCTAGTTTTTTTTTAATGAGTGAAAACATGTAGCCTATGATTCTTTGGGTGTGGCTTGTTTGATGTATTATGTTTTTGGGTGTGGCTTGTTTGATGTATTATGTTTTCCAAGTCTTTCCATTTCCTTACAAATAGGGCAATGTCATTCTTTCTGAAGGAAGCATAGAATTTTGTTGTGAATATATATGACATTTTCTCGATCGATTCATCTACTGAGGGGGATCTGTGTTGGTTCCATATCTTAGGTATGGTAAATACTGCTACAATTGACATAGTTGTGATGGTAACTTTAGTGTGGCCTTGTCTGTAGTCATTTGGGTAATTGTCCAAGAGTGGGATTGCTGGGTTATAGGGGAGATCTTCTGAGGAACCTGTATACTTCTTTATGGAGTATTTGAACACGTTCACTTTTCAACCAATTGTGTAGTAACATTCCTGTTTGGCCACATTCCCACCAGACCAGCCTCTGTTATTATTAGTTTTCTTCATAATGGTCATCAAACTGGGGGGAGATGGAATCTCAATGTTGCTTTTATTTGTATTTCTATGGCGAGAAATGTTGCATATTCCTTCATGTTTCAATTGGCCATTCATATTTCTTCTTCAGAGAGGTCTCTCTAAATCTTTAGCCCACTTATTAAGAGGGTTGTTTCTTTGAAGATTTGTTTTTTGGTGGAGTTAACTGCTAGGGCTCTAAATATATTTGAGATGTAAGGCCATTGCCTGTTGCAGAGCAAGTAACGAACTTCTCCCAATCTGTGTGCTTTCTATTTATCTTTCTATCTATGTAAGTTCTCTTCTTAAATTTGGTAAGGGTCTGCCATGTCTGTCAATTTATTGAAACAACCAATTCTGTTTTGTTGATCTTTTTATGTTTTAGTTTGTCTTTATTTAGTTATTTCTGATTTAATTTTTTTATTTGTTTCTGTCTTCTGCTTTGGGTTTGGCCTTGTTTCTGTTTTCAAGAATTTGCAGGTATATAATTTTAAAAAAGACTGCAGATTTCCCCAATTGCTTGATGTAGTCACTTAGAGCTATAAATTTTCCTCTAAGTACTGCATTTACTGTTTCCCAGAGGAGTTGTTATTTTGTGTGTTCAATTTGTTAAATTTCAGAAACTTTCAGATTTTCATTCTAATGTATTCAGTGCCTCACTGGTCATTCAGCATTGTGTTGTTCAGTCTTCATGGGTTTGGGATCTTTTTTTTTGCTTTAGCTTTTTTAATACTAATTTTATTCTGTTGTGGTCTGACAAGATATGGGAATTCAAATAATTTTTCTTTCAATTTGGATAGACTTTCTATGTGATATAGGATATGTTCTATTTTGAAGACTCTTTCATGAGCTGCTGTGAAGAATGTGTATACTGATGCTGAATGTATATTCTGTAGATGTCTGTTAGGGCTAGACGTTCAATGTAGTTATTTAGGTCTCCAGTTTCTTGGTTGAGTTTTTCCTGGATGACCTATCCATGCATTTCAATGATGTGTTGAGAAATGTTTTTTTGGTTAAGTAATATTTGGTTGATGAAGTGGGGTGCTCCAGCCATTGATACTTAGACTTGATATATCTACCTAATGGAGATGTGCCTTTATCAATATATAATTTCTCTTCCTAGTAATTTTATTTTGAATTCAATTTTATCTTATGTTAGTAATTCTACTGTGGCCTGTTTATGGTGTTCATTTGCTTGAAAATTTTCCTTCCAGCCTTTCAGTTTGAGTATGTGTTTGTTATTGTCAATAAAATGTGTCTTTTGTAGATATTATATGCATGGGTCTTATTTTATTATACTATTTAGTCTGTTTTCTAACTGGAAAGTTAAATCCATTGATATTGAGAGTTAAGTCTGTGAAATATCTCATAATTCCTGCTATGTTATTCACCTGCTGTAAGGCTCTGTGTCTCATCTACTCTAAAGATATTTACATTGTTCACTGGTAGGGAGCATTTTATATAACCAGTTCCTGTTCTTCAGGATCTTCTCTATGTAGGATATATTTGATTAACTTCTATCCTGATGATTTGGTGGAGATACATTGTTTCAAGATTTCTTTGGCATGAAATATTTTTATATATCCTTTTAATGTAAAGGAGAGTTTGGCTTGGGACCATATTCACGGTTGGTAGTTGATTGCCTTTAATGTTTGTCATATATCATGTGAGGCTCCCCTTTTTACCATATCAGCTAAGAAATTTGTATTTATTCTGACTGTATATCCTTTATATAATCTGTCTTTTCTCCTGACATATTTAAGAATCCCTTCATTGATGTCTAATGATCCTCTAATGGATTATGATGTGATGGTGGTTTGTTCTGTTCTAGTATACTCTCTTTGGTGTTCTAAAGGCTTCTCTTATCTGAATTAGACTCTCTCTTTGATTTCCCTGTCTTACAATTGGTTATTGTTTTATGGCTTCTATCTCTTTATTAAAGCTTTATTTTAGGTTTGTATGGATTTTCTTTACAACTTTTTATTGGGTGGTGGCTTGGGAGGTATGTGTTTTAGCTGTATCTTCTCTCATATCTTTTAACTTGGCATCCATTTTTTCCATTGGACTCTCTTGCCTTCTCAGAATTTATTTTTCTTTGTGTTTGGAGTCACCATGAATTATTTTGCTGATCTTTGCTTGGTCTCATCTTGTTCCCAAATTTCCTTGTATAGGTTTTGTATCTTTTCATTAATCACATTTTCAGCAGGATTTGTAATGTATTTTGAAAAATATCTTCTAGATAATTGATTGTTCTAATGCCCGTCCATTTACTGTGTGAATTATATTACCTTGGCATGACTTTTCTCATTATTTTCTGATTTGTTCTGTCCATTTGAAGTATTTCTTGGCTTTCATTTGGGGGAATCTATGATTTTAATAGGTGACTATCTATGTTCTTGGATGATTTGCCAGGCGTTGCTTTGGTCTACTATTGTGATTTGTTTTTCTGGAATTAGGTTTTTGTCTAGAACATTAAGTATAGGAGAAGAGATCAGTTGTGAGAGATGTTGTCAAATTTATACTTGTGGTTCCAATGACAATTCCGACTATCCAGTGGTAAGGTGAATTGTGCCTGTGTTTATATGTGACTGTCTCTCTGTTCATTATTTTTTTCCCAAGTGTCCCTTTCATTTCCACACTGCAATTGTGTTTTTGTATATGTTGGCCAACACAGTCACAGCAGTCACCTTCCTGGCTGGGTAACTTTTCATAGATTTCTGTTTTCTTGTGAAGACAGTATAAAATATTCTTTGGGAAGCATAGGTCCCATGGTTTCCCTTATTTGCAATATCTAGTATAGGTATGAGTCAAGCGGAAAAGGTCAGATAATGTGATGTTAGGAAAATGAACCCTTAAATATGTATTTTAATGTTTTCGTTTCTTTCATGCATGTGTTTCTAACACATTTATAAGATTATATCTTTGTTGCTTTGTATGTCCCTCCCCCACAGTGTAACCCCCCGCTTTCACTATATTCGATGTCAGTATAACATGTGGAGGAGATGGGGACAAACAAGTCGTTTAAGGATTCAGGTGGACCTGTTGCAACAATGAGAAGTACAAAATGTCATGTCAAAACCAGCTTTACAATGTCGGTGTGTGTGGGGGGGAGGGGGGTATAATTGGGTGGGGGGCGGGGGGGGCCGGGAAGGGAGGTGAAGGGTAAACAAAGGAGGAGGCTGCAATGCTTGGTAAGAAATGTATGCATTATCCTGCCCATGTAATTGTAGCCCCTCTGTACAGTATGTTCTCAAATAAAATAAAATAAAATTAAAAAAAAATATTCTTTGGAATTGTGTATCTATATATAATTATACCTAACTTGGTGTGACACCCTAGAAATGGAGTACCTTCTAGGACTCTAAATCTCTGTTTCGTTAGGGAAATCTAGGGTACTTTTCTGTTGTTATTCTGCCACTGTTTTTCCTCTTCCTCTGGTTCATTTATTATATTGGGGATTTTTTTCACATAATTTAGGATTTGTGATGGTTGTATCAACTTATTTTTGTTTTTCGGTTTGTGTTACTTTTACATAGTGATTTCTGGCTTGTATGAAGAGACAGTAATAATATGAAATGTGAAGAGCTTAAAGCTCAAAGAGGCACAATGAAGGCCTAAGTAACTACATTACAGGCTAGCAACCATCTTGTGAGGTATGAATTATGAAAATAACCATGGGTTGGACCCAGAAATGACACAAAAAGAAAAACAATTCCTGGACATAAACAATCCTTGGAAAAGCCACAGGAATTTTCTCCAAATGCATTGACCAAACATTGGTTGGCCATGCAAGACACGGTGACCCAGTGGCCAGACACTTCTTGTCAATAACACCTCAATAATATTAGCCAATCACATATGTATAGCTTAGTTTATTAAAATGTTAATCAATCATGTAATTTCTCACTTAAAACTTCCATAAAGTTGTTTGTTCAATACTATAAAAACTGTGCTGCTATGCTAGGGGTCTCTTAGTGTCATGGGTTACCAATTGCACAGAGCACCAGCCTGGAGCTTGCAAATAAAAGATGCCTTTGTTATTTGTATTGGTTGGGTGGTCTTCGGGGGGTCTTGAGTCTAGTAAAACAAATGTAAGTTATTACATTGAAAGAAAGATTGCCGATATTTTAACCTATTTGCTACAATTAAATTAATATTAAGCAAAGCTAATTATCTCTTACTTACTCTTCAGAGGATGAGTATAGTACTGTTGGATATCTTGGAGGAAAAGACTTTAGACTGGTTACAACTAATGCCTTTCACTGAAATTACTGGCTAAACATTCTCCTTCAGAAAGGCAAATGCTCCAATTTTTTCGTACTAGTATTATAAAATTATAACATCTGCATTTTGAATTGTTTTCCTCTGCTATTTTCAATACCATTCTTCATCTATTAGGTATCTAGGGCTTGGAATGACCCGTTCCTTAAAATACCTATATTGCTTATATTGTGATATAAATCTCAGTAATATTAATATGAATTTATCTCTGAGTCTCATCTTGAGCTACATTCATATATAATTTATGCAGTCTCAAGCAAGAAACCTATTTTACTCTTTTCTATTCTTTAAACAATAAATCTATTATCTTTAGAAATATGTTCTAAAGAAAATATGTTCTTTTATATTGTTTTAGTAAACATCATTTATTTCTAGTACTTTTACTGAAATAAATATAAAGTATGCAACATGGAGACAACCCCCCCTTATCACTTTAAAGTATATCCTTGGGGACTATTTTATATATAAAAATAAAAAAGTGCAATGCACATGTTTATACATGAATCATCTAATGGTTATGTCAATTAGACACATGAACTATCATACCACATCAAGTCTCAGTTTACTTAAAGGCACCAACATATTAGTGTTCATGAATATCACTCATCTTTAGAAAATTACAATTCACAACAAAGTTTATATTTCAAACAGGGAAACAAAAATTAAGGGCTTGTCATATAGAAAGAAAGATGTAAAAGCATACTGTCTTATTTTAAGATGATACATACATGCAAATCTTTATTCAAAGATACTATAAAATTCATGAGCGGGTTTGTGATCAGAAGTGATAGGTAAGCAAATAACTGGAAAACTGTATTTGTAAATAGTGCTTTCAACATATGATTACATTTTCAATAAATACGCCTATAGATGATGATTTTGTATCTGTAACACATATCCAGTATTCTACATTTTAGACATACTACCATTCTCTTACCTCAGTTCTTGATCAATATTCTTCTACTTTCATGATGTCAATTTCTACTATAGTAACAAGGTGGGTGTTCTCTTGGTTTCTACATCCAATAAATTTTAGTATTTTGCAACGGTGTATAAACTCATGGAGTTTGACTGGGATGTGAAGTTTGAGGATACTGTATTCAGGGTATTAATTGGCTTGAAGCAGGCAGGAACCTATTGTGAATACACAGACACTCAGTATACTAAGAATTAGGGACTTGATCTCGGGGAAAGATAAAGGTCCAGGAAAGATCTTGAAGCTGAGATAAAGCAATGCAGCAAACATTAATCAACTATCATTATAAGGGAATGGAACATATATCTGATGTGTCTGGGTGGCAGTGGTGTGTGTGTGTGCTTGTTTGTGTGTGTGTGTGTGTGTTTGTGTGTGTGTGTGTGTAGAGAATTTTAGTGTGGCTTCTATATTTACAGTCCATAGATCATTAATTGTTAAGGAGAAGGTGCCCTTACAAGAGCTCTGATACCATTGTCATCACTTTTTACTGAAAAAAAAAAAAACAACACTTGCTTAACCTCTAATTAAAAAGGGAAAAATAAACTAACATCTTACATGATTGTTTTGAAAATTAATTGGCAAATTGAAGGCCAAAGGGAGAAATTGGAGATTAATATAATCTTTTTCCTCACTTCTGATTATTAAACTGTAATAGCTGTGATTTTCAGGAATCTCCTGTAATGTACTTACTGCTTAATTACTAATATGTTTAATAATATGAAACATATGATAGAGAAATAGATCAGCCAGCAAGCACAAAGACCTAGTGATACGATCGAGCTTTTGAGCAGGGTTGCCACATCTTTTAGTAAAGCAATTCCTTCATATGAATTTCAAAGTTTATGGCTTTCCCTGTGTGATTAAAAGGTAAGAAAGTACTGTAGAAACAAAAATTCCTGTTCAGCCAAGTAGAAAGTGCTCATGTTCTCATCCTCATGTTGAATATTTCCATTCCATAAAGACTCTTTGTTAGAGTGCTTTCATTTAATATACTTCAGCACATCATCTTTCCCTGTTGGAGACCGAAAAAAAGATAATTTTGTTTGAATATTATCTTAGGTAAGTTAGTGTGTACCGGCATGATTTTTATAATTACCAAAGTTTGTAATAAATATAAGTAGGGATCATATCACAACTAAAAAAATATAATTAAAATCACATAAGACTAGAAGTTACAGAATTTTGTGCATGAAAACATACATTAATTTAGTTGCAGAATTTCTATTTTGAGACAGACTTTATATTAAAGTATAAAGCAGTTTACTAAGGGTTGAAACATTTTATTGAAAAAAATATATTTCTTATAGATATTTTTGCTTCATATTTTAAGAAGAAAAATGGTCCCAAAGTAATTATTTTTAAAAAAATTATTTTCCTGTTTCCATGTGATTAACCTCCTAATTAGAAATCCAGATATTTAATTTAATTTAAATTAACCAAAAATATTTATTGAGTATATGAACCTTCTGCTCTCTACATTCTTCACACTAACTTTACCAAATATGATGAGTCTGAAATAATCAGTCCCTTTGTGACCTGTGATGATGATATTTACAATGTGAGCAACATCTTTAAAAAGTAGTATTTAGTTTATCTTAATTGCTCTGAAGAGACAATAAATGATATAATCAAAGGCTAAAAATGATAAGGTTTAATTTTTAGAATTCAGGAAATGTTTTTGACCACACTGGTTATTGGAGCCTTTGCAACAACCTCATGAGATAATTTATATTGATGAAGCAAAAATCCCAG
Organism: Dipodomys merriami; assembly: GCF_024711535.1. NCBI lineage: Eukaryota > Metazoa > Chordata > Mammalia > Rodentia > Heteromyidae > Dipodomys > Dipodomys merriami. The sequence continues at coordinate 560,007 of NW_027206357.1, read as the reverse complement.
ACATTTACGAATACAAAAATTGTGTCATTCTGAATATGTAGAGCTACGTATCAAACATAGAAATTTTAGCTTTTAAATACTTGAATATGCTAATACATTTAATTGCAGGGTAAATACTTGTTTTGAAAGGAGATAAAATTGCATTTATTTTGAAAAGTAAACCTAAGTATTCATTTGAATGAAAGACAATGTTTAAACATCATACATTAAAGAAACAAGATATACAGTTAGTTGTTTTTCATGCCAATTATGTTCTCTAAAATAACTAGATTAGTAAACCTAAATTATTGCTTCATAGAGAAATAGAAATTTAGTTTCCTAAAATTCATGACTATAACTTTTTCTCAATTACTAAAAAACTGTTTTATGATTATTTCATGGAATCTTATTTGCTATATTTTTTTCATTAAGTTAATAATAGATCAATAACAATATAAAATATGCATGAACAAAGTTTATCTAGCACAAGTATTTTATTCACAAGACATATCATAGCTCTCTTAAAAAATACTAGACGACAATGTGTTCTTTATTAATTTTTAGTTATGTTGTTAATGGATATTAATTGTCAGAAGTGGCAATTCCATAATATGTTTAAAGCATTTGATTATACTCCCTCCTTCTATTTTCTTTTCATTACTTCTTCTTCTAAAGATCTTCTGTATTTCACATAAAGTTACATCTTTATATATGCACATATAATCTAATTTGGAAAAATAATTAAGGTAAACTGCAATTTAATTCAAGTTGTATAGTGGATTAACAAGATGAATAAAAACTTGAATGTTTTTATTAACTTCTGAATTTAGCTATCATTATTATTATGATTAGATTTAGGATCCCAGACAAAATTAGAATTAAGTTAAGTGAAATAGGTTCAATACAGGATGACTCATTGCAACAATGATACTCAGAAGACCCTATGTTGAAAACGGACTTTACACCAAGAGGAGGCAGGATTAAGGGAGGGGTGGGTAGTAGGAGAACAACAAAGAAGGGTGTAACAATGCTCAACAAGAAATATACCCATTACCTTACTCGTATAACTAATCTGTCTTTAAAGCATCTTTACAAAAAAATAAAATTTAAAAATATAATAAAGATGGGCATCAGTGGCTAACGCTTTTAATCCTAGCTACTCAGGATGCTGATGTCTGAGGATCGGAGTTCCAAGCAGCCCAGGCAGGAAAGTCTGTGAGTCTCACATCTCCAATAAACCACTAGAAAACCATAAGTGGCGCTGTGGCTTAAGTGGTAGAGCACTCGCCTTGATCTGAAGAGTGGAGGGACAGCGCCCAATTCCAGAATTTAGGCCCCATGACCGACCAAAAAAAAAAAAAAAAGAAAAAGAAAACCTGACAGGAAATAGAAAAACACTTAAAAAAATGTAGACTCAAAATGCAAGTAAAATTTAGACCTACACGCTGAGCAAGAGAATAAAAGTGCACTAGAGGCTTGCTATTAACATTATGATTCGGTTATATGTAGGTTTGGGATTAGGCAAGGTGTTCCAGTTAGAGCTGGGGTTAGCATGAGAAAAAGATGTAAGATTTAACTTATTTTAAGAAGAATGAATGGCATCAAGGTTAGAATTAATGAAAACCAGTGTCTGTGTTACTTTAAACATTTAGACATAATTTGGCTTAAAGGTGAATTACATTTTGTTCTCGTTAGGTTTAGGGAAGGATAAGCTTTAGTGTAAAATTTAGTTTTCCAATAAGAAGTAGAAACAAAAAAATGTGTGATTGAATAGAATCTAGACAATTTTCCTTACAGTAACTATTTGGTGTTAAATCAGATTGTGATTAGGATTAGGTTTCTGGTTAAAAGAGGTTGAGAATAGGATAAATAAATTGGTTAAACTAGTTTCTCGTGCCTATTATCCTAGCTAGTCAGGAAGCTGATTTCTGAGGATCGCAGTTCAAAGCCTGCCAGGGCAGAAAGTCCATGAGACACTTATCTCCAATTAACCACCAGAAAACCCAAAAGTGGTGCTGTGGCTCAAGTGGTAAAGTGCACACCTACAGCTAAAGAACTGAGGGATCATGACCTAGAGTTCAGGGATCATGCCCAGGCCCAGAGTGCAAGCCCCATGTTGGACAAAAAGAAAAAGAAAAGAAATGTGTTAAATGTTAAGTAAATCTGAACTTATTTTAGGTTCTAGGAATTCAGGAAAAGCTTGGATATTGGAAGTATAATGTATTTCATAATATCAGGATTTGAGATCAATGGATATAATGATTCCTGTTAAGGAACTAGATAGATTCAGAGTTAAGAGTGAGAAAATCTATAGGGTTTAGGAAAACCTGCAATTTATTTCAAGAATTACAGGTGGAATTTCAGTAATGATGACACAAAACAAGCATTTTTCATAAATTTTAGAAGTGAGATACCGTAAGTGTCAAGAATATGGTTATGATTCTAGCCATGATTGGGTTTAGAGTGAAGGAGAAAAAAATGAGCGTCAAATTGAAGGTAAATTTTAGAATAAGCCTGGCAGGAATTAGAATGAATGTGAACTAGAGTATTGCTATTAATATTAGAATGTACTTGCGATTAGGGTTATGGTTATTCTCAATGTTCCAGTTAAGATTAAGTTTAGGGTTAGAAAATGACTAAGATATTGGAAAAAAATTGAAACCTATTTTTGGAAAGCTTATTTGAATCAAGTTAGGATGAGTGAAAACTAGTGTACTTGTGTTAGTATTAGTATTGACATATAATTTGGATTAACATTAGGGTCAGTATTTTGTTCTGAGTAGGAATAGTGTTATGAATAGGAAAGTTTTTAGTATAATATTCAGTTTTCACTAACAAGTGGAAGCAAAAATATGAGATTGAACAGTAACTAGACCATTATCATTATACTTATTTCTCAGTGATCATTCTAGTAATGATTAATGAGAGTTTTCCAGCCAGGTTTAGGTTGAGAGTTAGAGTTAATTAATGGACTAGGTGGTAAGTAAATCTGATATTGTTTTAGGGCACAGGGGTTCAGGAAAAGGTAGGATCATTGGAAACTACAGTATTTTTCCTGATAAGAGAATGTGAGGACAAATAATATAATGGTTCATGTTAGGGAACAAGATAATTTCAGAGGAAGTGTCAGAAAATTTGTGGGAATTAGGGCAAACAAACTCATTTCCAGAGTGCAAACTGGAGTATTCATTAGAATGAATAAAAACTAGAGTATTTTTCTTAAACATTAGTATTGGACTATCATTAGTGTGAAAGTTAGGTTTCAGTTCCAGCTGGAGTTAGTGTTAGCATTAGGGAAATGGAAAGTTTAGGGTTCAACTCAAAGTAAATCTTCGAATAACAAGTCTAGTTAGAATTAGGATGAATGTGAAATAAGAAACTGCTAATAATATTAAGATTAGGGTATGGTTAGTGTGAGTGTTAGCCTCAATATACCAGTTAGGGTTAGGGTTACAAAAATGGCAAGATAATGAGTAAAACTACAAAGTATTTTTAGAAGGATGAGTTAAATCAAAGTTAGGATGAATAAAAACTAATGTATTTTTATGACCTTTAGAATACAAAGGCTGTTAGTTCTAGGGCTAGGGTTGCTTTTCTAGTTCAGGTTAGACTTAGGCTTAGGGAAGGGTGAGCTTTCAGGTAAAACTGAGTTTTCTGCTAACACTTTCAAGTAAAATAAGTCTGAAATTTAACAAAAACTACAGAGTTTTCTTAAGTTTCTTATTCAGGTTTCAATAGGGTTAAATTTAGAGTTAGGTTTCTAGTAAGGTTTAGATATATAGTTAGGGTTAAGAACAAGAGTAGATTTTAAGTAAACCTGAAACTTCTTTTTGGAGGTAGAGGAGTTCAGTAAAAGTTAAGATCAGTGGAAACTACAGAAGTTTTCATGATATGAAGATTTGAGGTTAATGATTCATAATAGGGAACTATTTCAGAGTCCAAGTCAGGGAATCTGTAGTATTTGGAGCAAAGTGCAAATCATTTCAAAGACAATGAGTATCTGTTAGAATATATTTTCCATTAATTTTAAGGTTGGGTTACTGTTATCATCAAGGTTACTCTTAGGGTTCTGTACAAGATTTGAGTTAGGATTAGGGAAATGGAACATTGAGAACTTGAGTGACTTACTTCCCCTGTGTATGTATATGCACTATTCTAAGGCTTGAACTTTAGGATTGGGTTCTGCCTCTGAGCTTTTTGCTGTAGGCAAGCATTCTACGAATCATGAGTCCACTTCCAGCTTTCTTTGGCAGTGAGTTGGAGATGAGAAACTCACAGACATTCCTATCTAAGCTGACATTGAAATGAGATCCCCAGATCTCTGCCTTCTGATTAAAGGTAGGATTAAAGGCATGAGGTACCAGTGCCCAGGAAAGTGCCAGAATTTTACTGATTGTTTGTACTTTTGTTCGAGATTGAGACTTGAATTCATTATCTGACAGCTTTGCACACTAAGTAGCATTTTGCCACTTGAGCCATATCTCCAAAATGATTACTTTAAATAACTGAAAATCATTAATTCTTTTTAGGTGATATGTATCATTAGTGTTGTTCTAAAACTTATCCTAACAAAAAAGACTTATAGACCCTGGAGTTGATCTGAGCAAATTCTCATTCTTTGCTTCTAATTGCATAACAGTTTAGGGACATGATTTTTTAATTATTATTTTAAGTAGAAATAAATTTTAAGTAGTAAGAAATTATCATTAAACAAAGCATTTTATGCGTACAATATACCTTGATCAGTGCCAACCCTTTCAATGTTCTCATCCATCCCTCCTCTATGCACTTCTTCCTTCACTCTTCTTAATATTGTAGGATGTTTATTGGATTCCTCTCTGCATTTTCCCCCATTTCTCCTGTTCATTCTTCTACCTTTTAACCCTTCACCCCTCATTTGACTACCCACTTCCATATGATCCAGCAACTCTACTCCAGGCATTTACCGGAAAGATTACAATCCAGGATATAGTAAAGGTTTCAGCCAGACCATTCTTATTGAATCTGCCCAGATAACCTTCAAGAGAAAAAATAATCAAGAAAATGTAACACACACACACACACACACACACACACACACACACACACACACACACACACAGAAGAAATTCTACTTACCCATCAGAAAGAATATTTTAACATTTGTATCTCTCATTTCTCATTTCATCTGCCTAGTATCCCAGTGTCGTCCTACTGTCCCTGTACTGCAGTAACTGAAACATGCAAACTGATGTAAAAGATTTTCAGGGTTATGGGCTTGCCATATTTTCCTGAATATTAGTTCTTTGCTCATTCTCTTTGTCTATTCGTGCATTTGAATAGTGATTATACAGATTCATTTGTACCATTTGCTACACAGAATAGACACGAACCACTTGTATGTATGTATGTATATATACATACATATATATACATATACATATATGTATGTATATATACATATATATACATACATACTTGGATATACATATATACATGGACATATGCACACATATGGATATATATTAAATACTTGAGTACACTTCATGTTTTCAAGAATTACAGAGCTAACAGAAATCACATGTATTTTCCTTTGCAATTTTTTCAAAATCTAAATAACTTTGTCTCTTTTGAATACCTAATTTTAAAGAGAATGTCATCATCTCTGATCTGTCAGGCTCCTTGAAATTAGATGTTCAAATAGGTTAAAATTATTTATGCTTTTTGGTGGAAGTGTTCTATTCAGGGGTTCCCTGCTTGCTAGATAGGACTCTGGTTGTATACCATCAAGAAGCTCAACTACTTTTACAATACTTCTAGTCCATTTAATTACTTGAGGTCTTGAACTTTTTGCCCGGCTCTGATCTTAGATTGACTGAGACTTTGCTACCTATGCCTCCCACATAATTAGCTAGGAATACAGATGTGAACCACTATGGAAAGCTCATTCATTGAGATAGCTGTCTTGGCAGTTTTTTCTCTGGCCTGGCCTCATACCATGATCCTTGTCATCTCTGCTTCCCAATCAGCTGGAATTACATATGTGGTGCTATACTTCGTGTACATGACAACTTCTGTTTTATAAAAGAGGTTTTTACTGTAAAAATATGGTATAGAGGGGTTATAGTTACATGAGCAAGGTAATGAGTACATTTTCTATGAGTCATTATTACCTCCTCCTTTGTTTTTCCCCTACCCTTTCTTCCCTCCCACCTCCACAACTACACACACCCCTCTCCTCCCTTCCCTGCTTCCCCACCCATATTGTAAAGATTCTTTTTCAACATAGTGTCTTGTGCATCTCATTGTTACAACGGGTCAGCCTGCCCTATTTAAACATTTTGTTTTTTCCCTTGCCCTCCCCAAGCTAGAGAAATGGTGTATACAAGATGCAGGGCACCGACATTAAATACAGTGAAAACAGGAGTTATACCTTGGTGGGGGAAAATACAAAAACAAAAACAAAAAGAAATCACATGGTAAATTATAAACCCTATCTTGGTATTCACTTCGCTTAACATCATCTTATCTGGTGGTATGTACATAGCATTTCAACTCTTATGCTTGTCCTAGATATACACTAGTTATTCCAAATAAGGGAAACCATAGGACCTATATTTCTTTTGTCTGACTTACTTTGCTTAATATAATTTTTTCCAAGACTCCACTTAGAGCTCCCCTATGACCCAGCAATCCCACTTTTGGGCATTTACCAAATGATAACACACAAGACCATACTAAGCTACCGGCACAACTGTGTTTATTGCAGCATTATTTACCATAGCTAAGATATGGAACCAACCCAGATGCCTCTCAGTAGATGAATGGATCAAGAAAATGTGATACACACACACACACACACACACACACACACACACACACACACACACACACACACACACACACACACACACACACACACACACACTGGAATTCTATGCCTCCATCAGAGAGAATGAAATCGCCCTCTTTGCTAGGAAATGGAAAGACGGGAAAAATTTTTATCAAGTGAAATAAGCGAGGCTCAAATAACTATAGGTCCCATGGTTAACCTCACTTTCAGAAAGTAGTACATGGTACCATATAACCTTATAAGAGAATGTTATGTGAAATGAACCGCAAGATAGGGACAAAAATGATATTTTTTATTCCATGAGATTCTTATCTCTATATTATCCCCCAGATAAAATTCGAAGGAGAGCTGTGGTTGAAATACAGAGCACCACCCTTGAGGGAAAAAGCTTAAGTGAGAAGGTAAGGTCCTGAGTTTAAACCATAATATCAGCACTAAAAAAAGTGATTTCTTTTCCTGGAGGTTTTTATTGAATTGCTCAGAATATAATCAACGTTGTATTTATGTTTAGCACTATTATTAAAATCATGTTATAATTATTGATGTAATTTTCTTAAATTTTACTTACACATTAATATCCAATACTGATAATAGATGATTACTGTTTCACAAGTTTTTATGTCAGTTGAATATATGGATGAGAGGTGTATACAAGGAATTTGGGCTGAAAATAGATGTTTGAAAGCTCTTCACATAAATAAATGATGGCTGAAGAAGCTGTGGACAATTATGAAATAAACCAAAGAAACTAGCAAGGAAAGATAAGGTATGCTTCTGGAAAGCACACAATTTTGGAAGAAAAAAACACAAGGAAAATATGTAACTTTTGGTAAGAACGTTGTAACCCACCTACTCATTTGATTCCTTATTTCTAGTGGAAGGCATTTCAGTTAACTTCATTTTACAAAGTTAAACATGATTGACATTTAATATTAACTGGCCTCTGTCTCAGGTAAGCAAAAAGCCAGGTGCCAGGGGCTCATGCCTATAAACCTAGCTACTCAGAGGGCTGAGATCTCTAGATCCTAGTTCAAAGCCAGGTTGGAGAGGAAAGTTGTTGAGACTTTTCCATTCAACTAATGACGAGAAAATTGGAAGTGGCACTGTGGATCAAGGTGTCAACCCAATCTTGAGTAGTAAATCTCAGAGACAGAACCCAGGCCCTGAGTTCAAGCTCTTTGAAATTATTCTTAAAATACTTGTTTTCAGGATTTCTTTAACTTCTTTAGAAGAATGTTTTAAACTTAGGGATTTTTTATTACATGTTGTCACATTGATTTTTAAGATGTGCAGAGAAAAAATTATTTATAGTCAGAAATGGTTTGTATTGCTTTGTATTACACATTGCCTCTACACCCAGAGATCAGCTGGAAAGCAGATGGCCACATCCTGGCTGTTGGCAATGAAGATGGATATGTATTTTTTTAGCAAAGAAAAAAACTTATGAATTGGTAGCCTTTATATATAACACCTTAATAGTAACAATAAAATTAATATTATTACTATTAATATTTTTTGTCAGATGTGGGGCTTGAACTCTAGGTCTTGGCATTGTATCTCAACTCTTCACCTCAAGACGAGCACTCTACCACTTAAGCAACACTGTCGCTTCACATTTTCTGAACCTTTAGTTGGATATAAAGGTCTCACAGACTTTCCTGCCCTGGCTGGATTCAGACAGTTCTCAGTCTCCTTAGTAGCTAGGCCTGACAGTAAAATTATTTTGTAAATGAACAAACCCACGATTGTATACTTAAAAAAATCACAGTCTGGCAAGTGTATCTGTAACATTGTTGTATCAATTAACCATAGGCACCAATCATTTTTACATCTCACTATGTCCTTTCCAATGCCAGATAATATTTTATTAATTTATTTTAATTTTTCCTAACAAAGTTCATTATGAATTCCCAACAGCACAATTTTCTAGTGAGTATAAAAGTTCTTCAACATATTTATTTCAACAAACAGCATTTTGCACTTGTTTTATTTTTAATTTTGCCAGAGCTGGGGCTTGAAATCAGGGCCTGTGCACTCTCCCTGAATTTCTTTTGCTCAAGGCTAGCACACTACCAATTGAGCCACAGCACCACTTCCAGTTTTCCTGCTTACGGCATACTGAGGAATCAAATCAAATGCTTCTTGCATGTAAGGCCAGCACTCTACCACTAAACACACTCCCAGTCACTGGGTCTTATGTTGTTCTTGTTTTAAGATAGCATTTTACTATATGTCCTTCTGATTGCCTAAAACTTAGGCTGGCCTCAAGCTAACTTCTAAATCAGCCTCCCAAGTTCAGAGATTACAAACATTGACCACTATATTCAGCTCATGATTCTTTTTGAGAGAATACTCTTTTCAGATAAAGAAGGAGTTATTCTGTCTTCTTTGACTGGATGGTTTTTGCATTCATCAATTTTAATCACATTTCTTGTCCTGGTATGTTTCCTCTTTGAGATGAATAGAAATATTTCAAGTTCTTAACTTGAAGCTGATCCCTACCATCCAACAACATCACATTCTTGTGAATAGCACCAGCTGGCCTCATGAGCATAGCAGCCAGCTGGAGCTCAGCTATCTGATGGCCTTGGGCTCCAATAATGTAATTATTTCTGTGCACAGACTGAAAAATGTCATATGTAATTTTAATTTATTACATTCTGTTCTCAGCTACTTGCCATTCTCAGCTTTTTATGTTTTAAATTCTGTTAAACGTTAATGACTATTTCCAGTCACTCTCAAAAGTAACATATATGTCTTACTTTAAAATTCATTCAAACATGCAAAAATATTAATGTAGTTGCTTTCAACCAGTGGCTCATATTTTAAAACCTATCTACTTTAGAGGTCAAAAACTGAGGATTCAGGTTTAAAGCAGCCCATGCAGAAAATCTGAGATATTTCTCCAATTAAGAAACCAAAATCCAGAAGTGGAGATGTGGCTCAAGTGGTAGAGTGTCAGCTTTGAGCAAAAAGACCAAGCAAGAATAATACGTTTAATTCTAACTCCAATATTACTCATGGAAAACACACAGACACAGACAGACAGAAAGACAGACAGACAGACAGACAGACAGACACAAACACACACACACACACACACACACACAAACACACACACACACACACACACACGCACGCACACACACACACATATACAATCTACATTTTCCTAGACTTCCCTTCCTGAGCAGTATACAATGCCATTAACTTAATGTATGTTTTCTCCAAATTATTTTGGTAGGGATTAAACTACATTTGTATTTATGATAATGTTTTTTTTGTACTTTTTGTTTTAAAATTTTGTGTACTTATGTGAGAGAACAGTGTTTTGTGAAGACTAAACAGAAATCAAAGTGTCAGTAAATAAGTAGGTGACAGGTAGACTGAAAGATGCAGATAAAAGCACTTGAAATTTTATTTCTACAAGTTTAAATATATATGCATATGTATGTATTTAAAATGTCTGCCAAGATTTTATTTTTATTAACAATGATCTATTTGTTACATTATATAAATTTAACATATTGTATGTTTCATAGTAGATTAGTATTTATAGAATTTCTTTCCTTTGGAGACCAGGTTTTGCAGCGTAGACCAGGCTTTCCTCACCTGCTTATTCTCCTGTGTCAGGTTCCTGAGTATTGGCTGGTATTACCATGTGGTAAGATAGTACCATATCCAGTTATATTATTTACATTTTGTACAGTAGAATATTACTGTGAACAGCTTTAAGCCAAATATCTTCATGAGTATGAATGAATTTCTTGTTAATATATTATAAATAGAGTTACTGAGTGAAGGCAATTATAGTAGGCTTGCCTGTACTCCCAGTACCCAGGAGCATTGTAAGTTTAGGAGCAGCCTGTGCTACACAGGAAGTCCCTTTTAAAACAAAATAAATCAGGTGAGCTTGGAAAAGGAAATATATTGTTAAGCAGGGTCATAGGAACACAAAAAAAATTAGTGTGTGTGTGTGCTTGTGCATGTGTGTGGGTTGTGCTGGTCCTAGGGCTTGAACTCAGTGCCTGGGCACTGTTCCTGAGGCTTATGCTCCAGTCTAGCACTCTACCACTTGAACCAAACTCCACCTGAAGCTTTTTTAGAGATCATTGGAGATGAATCTGATCCAGTTTCCTGTCCAGACTTAAAACCTTGATCCACTTTTCTCAGCCTCTTTTGTAAGTAGGATTACAGACATGTTGTATTACTGTTAAGTAATATAGTAAACATCATGCCAGTTTATACTCCTTCCAGCAGTGTTTGAGTGTTGCACACACACCAAAGATAAAACCGCTCCATGTTTGATGACAACCAGATCTCATAATGCTGTAAGATACGTATTGTTATGCTCATTTTACCTGTAAAGAATTTGAGATCCAGAGAGTTTCAATAATTTTGAGTCCCCATCTAGTATACAGTGGAGCATGTATTCAAGTCCAACTAGTTCTGTTTATTTCAGAAAACATGGAGTCATCAAGTGGTCTAGTAATCATGTGTTCTAGTGAGTACTGCTCTTTGCAAGTACAGTTCTGTGCCTGACAGATTACCTTTCTCTTTCTTTAACTGCACTCCGTTTCATAAGCTAGGTAAAGCACAAGTGATAAGAAGAGCCATTTTTGAAGGAGAAATTGATAAGGGGGTTGACCTTGGTATCACATACATATTAGTCTGACCTCCCATTTGAGTTATGGCTCCAGCACTACATTTCTGTTTTTTCTTTTGTATTGTTATTATAAATGTGAATTACACAGAGGTTACAGTCATATAAGTCAGGTATGGATATATTTCTTTTTGAAAGGTCAGTCCTTCCCTTGCTCTCTCAATTTTTCTCACTGGTTTGGTTTTTTCAAAACTTCCTTCTTCTTCTTCATCATCATCATCTTCTTCTATTATCATTATCATTATTATTATTATTATTATTATTATTATTGTGCTGTAGAGGTTTTAGTTACAATCGTATGGTAATGATTACACTTCTTTTTCCTTGTTTTTGTTTTAGTCAGTAATGAGGCTTGAATCCAGGGGCTGGACACTTTCCCTGAGCTCTTTTGCTGAATAATGGCACTCATATTGAGCCACAGCTCTAATTCCCTGAGTGCATTTTTTTGGACAATTTTATCCTTTCACTTTATCTCTTTTTCTGTTTTTGCGTTCTTCCCCCAAAACAAATTGCATAGGTCATTTTCAACATAGTACCAATTGAATACCAGTGTTGCATGTGTTCATTCTTTGTCCCTCCTTTTCTATGACCCCTTTAACTTCTGAAAAAAATGACAAAAATGAAAGAAAATATATATCATCTTGTTTCTGTTTCCTGGTCACTGGTTATTTTTGAGAATGTGTGTATGTGTGTGTGTGTGTGTGTGTGTGTGTGTGTGTGTGTGTGTGTGTGTGTGTGTGTGAATACTGGGGCTTAAATTCAGGGAGCTGACCTTTAGCTTTTTTAATCAAGGGTGACAGTCTACGACTTGAACCAAACTTCCATGTCTTGATTTTGAATGGTTAATTAGAGATCAAAGTTTCACTGGTTTTTCCTAACTAGTCCAACTTCAATTCCCTTTCCTCAGATCTCAGGTTTCTAACTAGCTAGAATTACAGGTGTGAGTCACCGGTGGTGCTTGGCCTACCTTCTTTTTGTTAAGTAGTTGAAATGTAAAAGATAGTTGCAACCATAGTAAAAAAAGAAATCAATTTAACTTTCCCAGTTTCATTAATTTTTAATATTTTGTCACATTTGATACATACAGAAAAACATTTTTTGTAAATGCTCCTGCAATTTGGTTTTCATATCAGATTTTTCCTCATGATGAACTTGATTTTATAGCTTATTACTTACTAAATATTGATGAGAATATGTTCAGAGGGCATTGATGACCTTTTGTTGGCTTTCATGCAGAAATGTTGCAAGATAACACTTGATAAATTTGTGTGCAAGACCCTGATGATATATCCACATTCTTAGCCAGAATACAGTAGTGCCTGTTACAAATCATCTAGATCTGACAAAACCCTGACTCAGGCCTTGTTACCACCTTCATGAATGTCCTCTTAGTGTGCAATACTGACTCTCCAATGACCATGACAGAGCCTTGCTGCTGCACGTTCTCATGACACACCCAAGGTCACCAGTCAGGCGTGGCACCTACAGTGTGATGGGAGACTGGTGACTGTTCCTATGGTGGAACGACACAGGAAATGTTAGGTCCTTAATCTATCATCAGTCCCCAGGGCTCCTCATGAGTATTAGATCCTAAGATTTAAGGAGACATCAAACTCTCTCTTCCTTGTGCAAGTTGTGGACATGTTTTTCTTCTGGGGCTGTCATCTTCTGTGGAAAGATATGATCTGAGTTCTATAAGCCATTTTGCTTATTCTAGGCCCTTAAGGTAAGTCTGGCATTTATAATTAGACAAAAAGAAATGTAGTGACAAAAAATAGGAGACAACATTTTTCCTAGTCTATTTATTACTCAAATAGGTTTTCAGATTCTACCAATAATTCTTATTAGTAAGAAGCACTATCTCAAAAATAATCAGTGACCAGGAAACAGAAACAAGATGATATTTATTTTCTTTCATTTTTTTTTACATTTATCTCTCTTTCAGAAGTTTAAGGGGGGGCTGGGAAGGTGGCTCAGTGGTAGAGCGCTTGCCTTGCATGCACGAGGCCCTGGGTTTGATTCTTCAGCACCACATAAGCAAAAAGAAAAAAGCCGGAAGTGGCGCTGTGGCTCAAGCGGTAGAGCGCTAACCTTGAGCTGAAGAGTTGAGGGACAGCGCCCAGGCCCAGAGTTCAGGCCCTATGACAGGACCCTCCCCAAAAAAAGAAGTTAAAGGTGTCATTGAAAAGGAGGGACAAAGAATGAACATGTGAAACACTGAAACTTTGATCTCTAATTAACCATTCAAAATCAAGACATGGAAATTTGGTTCAAGTCGTAGACTGTTACCCTTGATTAAAAAAAGCTAAAGGTCATTTCCCTGAGTTCAAGCCCCAGTATTCACACACACACACACACACACACACACACACACACACACACACACACACACACACACACACACTACTCCTTAGTGCTCAGGAGCCTTATATGGAGATCAGCCTTTTCCAGCTCAATTTATACTAGTTCTGGTAAGGACAGCTCGTTAAGCTGAAGTTTGGTGGATAATAGTCATTCCTTCTCATTCTTTGTGCCTGTTGGTGTTGTTGAGTCCACTTCAGGGCAAAATCAGTGCCTGACACCTACTTGCTGCCATGGCAAAGTTGGCTGTGACAGCCTAGATGTTATGGCCATTTTATTGTGAAGCCGTGTGAGGACACCCAACCCCACACAATTTCCCCCAAGGTATGTGTCTCCTTTGCCCAGAAGTGCATTCAACAATTCAGCAACCCAAATATCACCCAGTTACTGATAAACTCAGAGTATGTTTCTATTTCCTTTAAAAAAAATTCGACATGCCTTTGATAATTTGTCATTGAATTACTGAAACAGAGTATATAATTTTATGTATTTGTAAGTCTTTGACCATCTTTCTTGAGCTCTTGTCATATTTCTATGTGTTTGCAGCTTGCGAAGGGAAAAAAGATTTAATTAAATATAGTCAGACTATATCGTTCAGAAGGATCTTTTTAGAACCTTTTGGAGGGAATGCCAACTTTCCATGGGGTGTTCTAAAGATGGCCTTCTTGGTATAGGAACTGAGTACACAGTCAAGATAAGAAGCTTGTCCTGATTTCTACTGACTTTTCTCTGGAGTCAGGGAGTGTGATCCCATGGCATATATTTCTGTTTGCTATACTGGAGGGCCCATGCCTCCTCTGAAAAATCTAAGGCTTGGGGATAAGAGATACTAAAACTCAAAACCCAGCTTCCTACATCAGTAGGATTACAGGTCTGAGTCTCCTGTACTCAACTTTTTTATACATACTATACTCAGTTTCATTATATTCACTTCCATTATATTCACTTCATAGACAGATATATACAAATATATCTATATAATATTTATTTATAATCAGTGTTATATATAGAAACACACAAATATATATTCATATATTACAATCAAATTATATCACTACTTTCTCCAATAATATTTACACTAATGTTTTGTGCAAAAAACACTCAATTCTAAAACTTTAAATGCCTTTTTAGTTTGAAAAATCATATTGAATCTAATATAGTATATTATATACTATATATAACATAAAGAATATAACATGTATTTACATATAACTGATTTAATTATGGAAATTTTTCCTGATTTTGTGTTTGTTCATCTATGTAAGTCTTCTTTCTTCTATTGATGATGGCTTTTACTTTCCAGTATATATATCTCTTATATATTTTGTCAAATATTTTCAGCCCAAAGTAGACTTTTTATATTATTGGAGCCAAATTTTCCTTCCGTATTTGCTCAAGGCAAATGAATGCAATGAAAATGTGTACAGATTTGAACTCATTGTTGGAAGAGAGTCACACTTAACGCTATAAGTATTGTGGTATTTGTCCCAATTGACAGACTAGCTTTCTAGGATATCTGATATGCTATGTCCTAGACCTTTTGTAGCCACCTTATCACCCCATATAGGCATGGCCTGGCTTCCTTGTCACTCTTTTTGCATTTAACAGCTCCCATTATATCCAGTAAGCTCTCTTCTACAGCCCCCTGTCACTCTGCTTCCCCGCCTCCAGAACAGGTATGCACAATTCTTCAGTTTGTAGGTTTAAAAAGAAATATATTTAGGATTCATGAATTCTAGAATATGTCAAAAATAATGACATTTTAATAAAGTTAGAAAAATAAATATAATGAACCTTTTACAAAAATCAGAAAAAAAAGAAAAATAAGGATTTTCTTAGGAAGGGGAGAAGGAATCTCAAAATCTAGATTGGCCTCTAAGTTTCCTTCAGGCAGAAATTCTGCCTCAGAGTCTTCAAAGTGATCTACTTCCTCATTAAAGACAGGATTTTCTTCCTGAGTCCAGGGAGGGACAGATTCTAATTTATCAACTGGAAATTGGATCCCTTGCAAGAGGAGAGATTGTTCTGGGTATTCTGTGAGGAAAGATTCCCTTTCCTCAACTGAATCTAGATTTTGGACCTCACTTATTGGTTTTCCTAAACATAGACTGGGGTCATTTTCCATTAGCACACATTTAACCATCACACCAAGAAGTGATTTTTATTTGACTGATTTAGAGCTGATCAAGCTGGATTGTGAACATCAATGGAAGACATTCTGTATCGTCTTCTTCCTTGGTGGTATGTGTAGATACAACTGCATCACATGTGGGGTTCAGAATCAGTGGGATGTCCACAGGACTCAAAACCTACTTTGGCCTTTCTACAAATTGAAAAAAACCCTCTACCTTCTCAGGATTTCTGGAGATCAGCGATGGCTTCCTATCTCCATCAGTCACCGTAGAAAACATCACTGATGAGTTCTTTATCTTGAATTCTGTAGGAGCTTCTCTACGGTGATGCAAACCTGAGAATGAAAATAGGTACAGGAGTCTTTGAGTAGACTGTCGTAGTTAAGGTGTCACTAAACTTCCAAGGGGATCTAATGGGAGAAGCAGTAGGATTTGAGTAGGGACTGAACACTGATGAGGAGGTAGGCTTTTTCTAATGAGTGGCTACTTCCAAGTTCTTTCAAAAGGAGAACAGACATTACCTGGCAATGAATATCCATAAAAGGAAATTTTGCCAAGCTGGGGAGTACTAAGGGCTCTTGGCCAATCAGGCACATCCCTAGAGACTCAGGTTCCATCCCTACTAACAAGCTCTGAGGCATCTAAACAAGGACTTCTTCCACTTTTTCTTGGTCTCATGGGTTCCTCCAGATGGTCCAGAAAAATATGTAAGCAGAAGAGCAGGTCTGAAGAGGCCATGTTGAGCTTGACATTCTGTGTAAGTTCTTTCACGGTGTCATTGTTCTTGGGCTCATAGAAATCATCAGGGTAGTAGTCCATCCACATAGGTAGGATGAAACAAACAAGGCTGTAGGCAGATTGATTATTGGGAAGTGGAAAGAGTCTCCTGCAAGCAGGATGCTCCTCACAACCCACTTCTAGTAATTTCTCAAATATAATCCTCTAAAATTCTCCCTGTAATAGGAAGAGAAATTTGTTTCCCCACTGGATCTGACTTGCTACACACAGCCCTCCCTGTCATCCATGAGAGTCCAAAAGCACAACCACAACCACAACTGTGTAATCTGCTATCCACTGAAGTGCCAAGCCTC
Source organism: Dipodomys merriami (assembly GCF_024711535.1). Taxonomy (NCBI): domain Eukaryota; kingdom Metazoa; phylum Chordata; class Mammalia; order Rodentia; family Heteromyidae; genus Dipodomys; species Dipodomys merriami. The sequence goes on along the minus strand of NW_027206357.1, from coordinate 542,949 downwards.
AACCCCCTGGTGAAAATCACAACTGGTGTGCAAAGAAGAAAGTTGAGTTTGATTCAGAAACCTCAAAGATACAAAGTTTTCAAGGATAGAACTCTTTGTGCCAGCATCCACTTACTTCTTCACTTGTTCATCTTCTTCCCAGTTATGGTAGAAAGATCTGTACCAATGGGAGGAGAGAAGGAAGTTAACTCTATGCTTCTCCTTTTCTGAACTAACAGGACACACATAGAACTCGCTAAGTCCCACATGGTAATGTAAACATGACAGACAAAATTGGAGATATGTATATACAACTTGATGGTAATTCTGTGAAGATGCTTATGTGCATCTGTCCAAATAAATGCACAATGGCTCATGCCTCTATCTGGAGGGTGAGATCTGAGAATCACAGTTTGAACCCACTCTAGTTTGTAAAAATCTAAATATATTTATCTTCAATTAACCAGCCAAAGGCCAGAATTGGACCTGGGGCTCAATTGGTAATGTGTTAGAAATGGGACAGCACTCAAGCCCCCAATTAAAGTAAAAGTTGCCTCCTTTCTTCTGTCTATATTCCTTCAAACGCCTCAAAGATAGTGATTTCCTAGGTGAGCATGGACGTTGGGTGCCACTTGCTCCTTCCTTAAATCCTAGTCTCTCAGCAAGCAAATTACTAAGGCTCCATTAACTTATGAGGCACATGAATTATTCTGGCAGCCCAGTACTAAAGAATTAGCCAAGGACTGCACTTCTTTGTCTCAAGCCAAGCTCCTTTGACAAGATCCCAGTGAAACTGTCTCAGAGATGTTCCTAGTATTCCAATATTCTGCCAGGGGGTCTCATCAGCCCTGGGTTTGAAGGAGGAACACTAACTTTTTTTGTTTGTCATGGGGCTTGAACTCTGGGCTTGGGTGCTATCCCTCAGCACTTCAGCTCAATGGGAGCACTCTACCGCTTGAGCCACAGCACCACTTCTGGTTTTCTAGTGTTTTATTGGAGAGGAGTATCATGGACTTTCCTGCCAGGGCTGGCTTTGGACCGTGAACCTCAGATCTCTGTCTCCTCAGTATCTAGGATTACAGGTGTGAGATACTGGTGCCTGGCTTCAGAACACTCACTTTTTTTGTTTGTAAAGGCTTGAACTCTGGGCCTGGGCCCTGTCCCTCAGCTCTTCAGCTCAATGCTAGCACTCTACCACTTGAGCCACAGCACCATTTCTGGTTGTTTTCTGCTTATGTGGTGGTCAGGAATCGAACCCAGGGCCTCATGCATTCAAGGCAAGCTCTCTACCACTAAGCCACCTTCCCAGCCCAGGAACACTTACTTTCAGAATATCCAGCAACTGCTCCATTGTCCTACACTCTGTGTAGTGGTGGAGGAAGTTTCCCACATAGAAGGGATCAGCTTTCTGGTAGGCAGGGACAGGTCCATTACCAGAATTTCCAGAAAGCCTGAGTCCAGGCTCCATATATTATAAGGCACATTCAGGGATTGGATCGACTCATTGTCACACTGAGGTGGTATAAAAGAATGGATCTATGAAACATGGAAATGAGAGTAGACTTCAAACTGAGTAATTGTAGTAGAGTGGATTGAAAAGTGCACAGCAAATGTTTTCTGTCTACACATATAAAAGCACATAAGAAGTTTGTAGTGTGGGCTAGGATGAGATTAAATAGGTTTTCTCTCATAGTTATACCTGGCCTGAATTTCCTTGTGATTTCCTTGGTTTCTTCTTATAAAAAGTCCTAAGACATTGGATTCATGTTGGGGCACTGATCGAATGTCTGCAGCATCGAGTGAGGCACTCACACTTCTCATGCTTGAGACCTGAGTCTCTTGACTTTGAGAACAGTACAAGAACATCTTTCTTGTTCCTGAGCCACAGGCCAAGTGAGCTGGCTTGCGCTAACTGTAGGTTACAGTTGTGTGGGTCTCAGAGTTCTATATTCTATTCCATTGTGAGTGAGGTAGTGTCATCTCTCAGAGCCCAATGATCTAAGCTGCTTCCTCACATAAGACCATCCCAAACACAAACTGGAGGCTGAAATCTCCCCTCCCACATCACTTTATGCACATGGGGACATTATCAAATCCCAATAGCCTCAGCTAGGCCTAGATACAGGCATGTCTCAGCCCCAAAGAGCTCTTCCTAGGTCAGATCCAGGCCTTATTTCTCACTATTCCTCTCATCCTGCACAAATCATTTTGCCTGCAGGGTCCCCTCGGCCTACCATGTGCTTCTTGCATCTATTTTTGACATCTACTTCCTAAGACATTATTAGGTTTTTGTTTCCTAATCTTGCTTGCCTTTGAAGCCCCAGTGTGCTTTCATCTGGAAAAAAGGCAAGTTCTTAGCGGTGGGAAAATCAAACAAGTATTGGAAAACACATGTATTGTTACACATATAGACAGACATTTTTACAGGTGTACATTCTTGTAAGATAAAAGAGTATTTTTGAATCTTTTGTCATATTTTATGACAGAGGGGAAGGGGAGAAGAGAAGAGGTGCATTGTTTTCTCATAATTTAATGATTATTTTTTAAAAATAGTATAGTTGAAGGAATGTAAGATTTAAAGATAAAAACCGTGCTCCTGTTCTTTTTTTATTTTTTAATTGTATTTTATTTTATTTGAGAACATACTGTATAGAGGGGCTACAATTACATGGGCAGGATAATGCATACATTTCTTACCAAGCATTGCAGCCTCCTCCTTTGTTTACCCTTCACTTCCCTTCCCCGCCTCCCCCCTCCCCCCCACCCAATTTTACCCCCCTCCCCCCACCCAATTATACCCCCCTCCCCCCCCAAACCGACATTGTAAAGCTGGTTTTGACATGACATTTTGTACTTCTCATTGTTGCAACAGGTCCACCTGAATCCTTAAACGACTTGTTTGTCCCCATCTCCTCCACATGTTATACTGATCGTTCTTTTTATAAGCTAGTCGTTTATAAAGTATTCCTCACTAAAGTCTTGTCGTCTGTGTCCCATGAACTATCCTCCTCCATCAAAATAATCAAGGAAAAACCTTCACAAATAAGTAGACTGTTGTCCAATCTCTGGATAAGTATTTAAGGTACAACTTTGCCTGGTAATTTGTGAGTGTACAAGTGTGTGGGAGACACACATTGCCCCATTTGTTAGGAAATGGAAAGACTTGGAAAAAATTATATTAAGTGTAGTAATCCAGGCCCAAAGAAATATAAGCCCCTTGTTTTCCCTTATTTGCAATAACTAATATATTTCTGAGACATGCAGAAAAGTTCAGATAAGTTGATGTTGGATGAGATATACCCCAAGAGAAAGATTCAAACATTTTTTTTCTTTCTTGTGATTGTTTCAAAGATTTTCATAAGATGATTTCTTTGATGTTTTGTATGTCCATTCCCCACAGTATATCCACTGCTTTCACTGTATTTGATGTTGGTATAATTTGTGGAGGGGAAGGAAAAAACACATTTTAAAAAAAGGATACAGGTGGACCCATTGCAGCAATGAAATGTACAAGCCAATATTTTGAAAAACGAACTTTACAACTTTGGCCAGGAGGGGTGAAAAGTGGGGTTAGGATGGGGAGGTGTGTGGTGGAGATAAGAAGGTATGGGAAGGGGAAACAAAGGACAGGGCAACAATGCTTGATAAGAAATTCATTCAATAACTTGTCCATTTAATTGTAACTTCTCTGTATGTTATTTTCACAATAAAAAAAACTCTATGTGAAGCCAGGTGCCAGTGGCTCATGCGTGTAATCCCGGCTACTCATGAGGCTGAGAACTGAGGATAGTGTTCAAAGCCAGCCCAGGAAGAAATATTCCCATAAGACTCTTATCTACAATTAACAACTCAAAAGCTTGAAGTGGCTCCATGGCTCAATTGACCCAGTGCTAACTAACTTGAGCACAGAGTCTCAGAGTCAGTGCCCAGGCTCGGAATTCAAGCGCCACAACTGACAAAAAAAATAAACATATAAATTTCTGAATTTCTTGTAAATTAAAATGACAGCTCTGGTATACAATTCTACAGTCTACTACAGATTTCATTATATTAATGGTTAGAAAAAGTAGCAGCACTTGAATAAAGGACTTTTTTCATAAACTACGGCAGATTGGTCTCTAATTAGAGGAAATTGCTGGGCTCATACATAATACTTTTGGTTGGTTTTTGTTTTGTTTTTAGGACAGGATGAGAAATCTTATTTCTACCAATGGGTATTTGGATATGTATGACATCATTCACAGGCCATGCAGAATTAATAGTAAAGACAGGACACAGTAAACTTGCAGTAAACTTATTTGTGTTTATGCGATATTCCGAATGATTTGTTTAGCTTATATTTCCCTATGGCCTATATTTTCCTATTCCTGCCTTCCTCAAATACAAGCATGTTCCACCAATTCAGATTTGAGCCAGGCAATATGTAGTATTAGTGCCAAGAGGTGAGGAAAATTGTAACACAACCAGGAAAGCATGAAACCAACTCTATATTAGCTGGACACTGGGGACTCAGGCCTAATCCTAGCTACTCAGGAGGCTGATGATCACTGTTCAAAGCCAACTGGAGTGAGAAAATCTGTGAGACTCTTCTCTACAATTAACAACCAACAACCATAAATGGAGCTGGGGCTCCAGAGGTAGAGTAGCCTTGCTTACAAAACGTCAGAGGCGGGGGCTGGGAAGATGACTCAGTGGTAGAGTGCTTGCCATGCATGCATGATGCCCTGGGTTCGATTCTTCAGCACGTCATAAGCAAAAAGAAAAAAAAAAAACATAAGTGGTGCTGTGGCTCAAGTGGTAGAGCACTAGCTTTGAGCTGAAGAGCGAGGGACAGTGCCCAGGCCCAGAGTTCAGGCCCCATGAACGGACCCCCCCAAAAAAAAATCAGTGGCAGCACCCAATCTTGAGTTCAAGCAGAAGGTCAGGCACAAAAACAAAAACGTTCAACACACAAAAAAATAGAAACTGGAGAAAGCTCAGGAAAGGATGGCCTTGTCTACAAAACAAATGTACACATTACATGAATTGTGAAATGGTAACTTCACTGTACAATTAGTAACAATTACATTTTAAAAAAATCTGAGAAATCCTGTAGCCATTGGCCCTTATGATGTGCATTTACTTTCTAGGATTTCAAAGTACCATCATCTGAGCTGGCAGCACTCAGGTTGTAGCCCGGGGTGATTAGAAAATATGAAACCAGAGATCCTTTCATATTGTCCCGACAACTCTTATTATTTTAAGCAAAAATAAAACAGAGGAAAGTAAACAAAATAGATTTTATGGTTAATTAAGCTGTTATTAAAGATTCCTGGCAGAATTATAATGATAAATGATGAGTTAATGCATGTGTTTTCTAGATACTGAACTCACAATGTGTCACTAAAATGTCCATGGATTCATAACTAAAAATTCTGAAGTGTAAAGCATACTAATTAGTTGAATTTCATTAGGTAACCAATAACAAGAACACAACATGGTATTAAGCCAGGTAAAGTTGTTTATTTACTGAACTGCTGCCCATGCCATACATGGTGGAAAAGCATGTACAAAAAATAGGGCGACCCAACCTCGGGCCTGGCTGTATCTAGGCAAAGGATCGGATGAGGTGTGGCCAGGTAGGGGGAAAGACTAGCAATACTGGATCTGGATGTGACTTCAGGGACTGGGATTCACCTTCAGTCAGATGGAAAGTTTGATCAGAGGCTGACCAGGTCGTGACTTAGTGGGAGGAGGAGGTGGCTGCCTCCAGGTGTGCCAGATACCTAGATAACACATAAAGGGTGGAAACTTAGCGAAGAAGTGAAAAGGCATATGCATAGGGTCTGCATGGCCAGGGGCAGACCTAATATTGAATACACGTAGTACTGCCATGTGACTCCAGACTCTTAAAAAATCATTCTCAAACATTTTCTTTCTCTCTTTCTTTTTCTTTCTTTTTTCTTTTTTCTTCCTTCCTTCCTTCCTTCCTTCCTTCCTTCCTTCCTTCCCTCCTTCCTTCCTTCCTTCCCTCCTTCCTTCCCCCCTCTCTCTTTCTCTCCTTTATTTCACTCACCCTCTCTCTCTCTCCTACTTCAGTATTCTCAACTCTCAAATAATGAACACTTGCTGACTTGAACTCACAGGCTGGGAAGAGCAGCTCAATTAGTGAATGTGAACTTTAATTTAATGTTCCCTTATACCTCTACCACAGATCACTGGAATCAAATCATGAACACTCAGCAGCATGGCATATTAAGGCATTTAGGGGAGTAAAGCAAGCAAGCTCACTGCATTCTGTGAAGTCCAACCTAAGAAAGTGTGGTAGACTCCTCCCTCCTCTTGAGCAATCTCAGCCCAGTTTCTGCATCAGGAGAGTTGACTGGCTCCATGTGAGCCAGTTACCTAAGTGGCACAGGTACTTGGCAGAGACTTAGTCTCTTGTTGTGTTGAAATTAATGGCATGCTTCAACATAATCCACTTATTTGTTGAGATTGGGACTTCCTAATTTTTTGGTTAGCCTATGTTCAAATGGTGATCTATTTATTTCTGATTTCTAACCATGATTATAGATGTGAACTAACACATCAGACCACTCAAAGTCCTTTATCACACATGGAAGACATGAAGTTGATTTTCCCAAATGACATACAAGTTGACAGACAGCAAAAGTAAGTCCTTAATTTTGGTCGAGATGTGTTTTTAATGTGAAACAAAATTACTTAGCAAAATATCTGACTACTGTGATTATACTTGCAAACTTACCCTACATTTTTATATCAAATCACCTATATTAATCATTGATTAACTCAAATTACCTGTAATCATTTATTTCTGTCATATCTTTTAGAAGTGGGCAGAACTGGAGCTCACTCCATAAAATAAATTAGTAGAATTTGAGAGGATCACAGTTCTGAATCAGTCAAGGAATATCCCTACTAGGTAGGGATATTGGAATGCAATCATAATCCCTGCTTTCTGGGATGGGTGCAAAAATTGCTACTCTAGGAGTAAAGTAACTTAAATGAGAAAGGATTGATGGAGTGGCTCCAGTGGTGGAGTACCTGTCTGGCAAACAGAACATCAAAACTCAAATCAACTTCCTAAAGACAAAATAATAAAAGGAAAGAAAAACAACAATACTGACCATGTGTTCAATGTAAAGATTTACACTAAATTATCATAGTAATAAATGCCATCATTTATTTCTAGGGCCAAACATATTTTCTGTTAAGCCTAAATGAAAAAATAGCACACTATATATAAAGCTTTGGTAAAACACAGGTCTAGCTTACAATGATGAACACTTAAGTTTGCATGTGCAGTGGTGTTGCAGGGTTGTTAAGGTTTATGGAAGTCCATCCTTTTGATGAACTTGACATGATGAAATTACCTAACCATACATAACCAGAATTTTTACTGGACAGATACTGCTGATACACACACACACACACACACACACACACACACACACACACACACACACACACACACACACACACACACACACTTGTATGTATTTATATATTAACATGTAAATAAAAATAAAAAAAATTGTAATGAATAAATTAATTGAACAGATACCTTTCGCAAAGAATTATTTTATCTGAACCAATTCATGTTTTCAAGTCTCTAATGCTATATCACATTTACATGGTTGCTGATCGCTTTCAACTTTTTTAGGATATTGTTTTTTCTTTGTTTTTCAGATGAAAAAAGCCTGCCAATAAACATACTTGTATCACATTTCTTTCTTTAGAAAATGAAAAGCACGTTGTGTTATGTGGCTCTTTATGTATCATCAAAATATTTTTTTTATAATTTCAAGTACATATTGTCTTAGACTTAAATCTCATTCATTCTCTTCCAATAGTATCTATGAGAAGGAGAAAATGAAGGATCATACTGTTACTTTGGGAGCTTCAGTTATTAATCACTGAAATAAATATTATGAAAATGAAAAAAATATTTAGAGAGATGACTTGAAAGTTATCTTTCTACACACTCATGCTACTCCCTCAACTAAATCATAGAACTTAAAATAAGTACCATTTTAGGTGTGTGCCATTGGCTCATTCATGTAATCCTAGCTACTCAGGAGCTGAGATTTGAGGATGGTAGTTTAAAGCTTCCCTGGCAGGAAATCTGTGACACTCTTACCTCCAATTAACCACCAGAAAACCGGAAGTGGCACTGAGCCCAGGGACAACGCCCAGACCCAGAATTCAAGCCCTATGACCAAGAAAAATAAAAAAAAGGAAAAAAGGAGGGAAAAGTAACATTTTTACAACTAATGTGCACATATAACATATACACAAAAATTTTCTAGAAATAAAACTATAACAGTCTCTGGACTAGCAAAGATAAAGAGATTAAAGTGAAATTGCCTTTAATCATTCATTTAGACAATCTATACTGAGGGCAGGCTACTGGAACTCACATCACTAATTGAAGAGCTAAAACTTGAGAGCATCACAGTTCATAACCAGTGTGCAAGGAAAGTAATAAGAGTCTCATATCCTAAATCCTGGCATGTTGGAATGGATTTGTAATCCCAGCTACTTGGCAGACAGAAATGAGGAACTTAGCCTCTGTTTGGCCCTCAGCAAAATTGATAACATATGAGCAAAGTAACTAAATCAAAAAAGAATGTTCTAATGGTAGAATACTTGTTCAGCAAACAAAATATAAAAATTCATACTTATTTCCTTAAAGAGGAAAGAAAAATGAAGAAAGAAAGAAAGGAATAAATAAAAGAAAGAAGGAGAAAGAAAGAAAGGGAAAAAGAGAAGTATAAACAAAAACCTCACCATGCGTTAGATGTTAATAATGACTTTAAGTAATTTTAGCTATAAATGTCATCACTTAATCCTGGGCAGAGACATTTTATATCAAGCCAGAATAAGCCATAGCATGCCACATACAAAGCTTTGGTAAAATACTGGTCTGGCATACACTGTTGGACCAATAGGAATATAAGTCTAGTGGGTGGGGTCTTCATAATAATTGTGTTATGATCTCAAAATGCGTCTTTATTTCTGGTATTTTACCTGAGTAATCTCACTTCAGTCTTTTCCAAAGGGCACTTTGGTGGAAGGATGAAAATCATTGATTCTGGTAGACAATTTCTGTTACTAAAAACTCCAGTATATAGTAAGGGAAGCAACTCCAAAATTATTCATTAGAGAGATGAGTTGAAAGTCATCTTTATACACACTAACTCTTTCCTCAACAAAGCCAGAGGATTTAAAATAACTAATATTTTTTAAGTTAATGGGCACAAATGTGCATGATTTTTCCAGAAATAAAATGATCACTCATGAAACCTTACTAATACTTCAATGGATGTTTTCCAATTAGAGGAATCATCTTCATACATTTTCACACGATGTGTATCTGCTTGATAACAGAACCTCCAACTAGACTAAGGCATCTAATAAAATTTATGAGGTGCTGTGGGGTTTCTGTCTGGTTCAAAGGAAGAGTTGGTATTGGCACAGTCCCTGTGGTGGATCAGGGCTGGGCTTTGAGGATGAAGGCCAGTCTGTGTAGGACTTTGAGATAGTAGGGAGGGGACAGGAAGGACTAGACTTGTGGAATAGGTGGGACTTTAGGATGGAGGCTGGCAGGGTTTTCAGTGGAAGAAGACTGGGTCACTGGGGAGGAGACTGTTTGGGGAAGAACTTTTTGAAGGAAGAACAAGGCTACAAAGGAGGAGGTTACTTAGAGGAGGGGTTCTGGTGGAGCACTGTGAGCTCTAGTAGGATATGTAGGGTGGGGTTTCCCATAAGGCACGGAATGGAATGGAGGCAAGAGGCTGACAGAAGGTGGGGTTTCTGGTGCAGGAATATGGATCTATGAGGGATAGGCTTTTCAGGGTCTGGCTTTAAGAGGGCAGGGCAGTGCTAGGAAGAAGTTGGCTAGTAAGAGGCATGGATTCTGGTGGAATATGGCAGGCCTTTGGGAAGTGTGTTAGGGAGGAGGTGGGGTTTCTGGCAGAGCAGGATGTATTCACAATGTATAGAGAAGCTTTTCAGGACCAGGGCTTTGTTAAAGCAGGGATAGGATCCAATGGACTAGATTAGTTAAGATGGCTTTCTGGTGTAGCCAGTCACCACTTCGAAAAGAGGAGTAAGGTTGGGGGGGGGATTTCAGTTTTACAAGGCAGGACAAGGACTTTGGAAAGGGTTTCCAGTAGTGCAAGGCAACCTTCAAAAAAAGACTACGGAGGGACAGGGATTTACAGTTGAGCATGGTGAGGCTTCCAGAAGGGGGCCAACTGGTGCAGTGGTTTCCAGTTAAGCAATGTGGGTGTTGAGAGATGGGATAGTGTGGTGGGAGATTTTTAGTGGGGGTTTTGTAGAGCAGGTCTGGGCTTAGAGCCATGGGGCTAATTGGAGGAGGGGCTTTGAGAAGGAGTGGAAAGTCTACAAAGGTGTAGGATAATTATGGGCAGGGTATCTGTTGGAGTAGGGTGTGGATCTGAGGGAGCATCTAATAGGGTTGGATTTATCTGGGGAGCAATCCAAGGCATTGAGATAGTAGGTATGGGAGATGGAGAGAATTGTTGTGAAGCAGAGCTGGCTTTCCAAGCAGGAGATGGGCTATGTGAGAAGCTTCTGGCCAACCAAGGCTGGGCTTCAAGGGCAGTTATACGGAGGTGGAGGGTTTTTGTTTAGCATGATTGGCTTTGTGGGAAGAGGTAGGTTTGGGGCTGTGTTTGACAAGTTAGGTCACTTAGAAGCAGACAGAGAGGGGCAGAGTTTCTGATGAAACCAGAAGGGACTGGAGGGAGAAGTCTGGTTGTGGGGTGGGGTATGAAAGAGAAGGGAGGAGCATGGAGGTACTAAGATATGGGATCAATGGGTTTATGAGGAAATATTGTAGTTAGGGGCTGGGTATCTGGTGGATGAAGTGAGGATTAGAGGGAGAAGCCCGATCTAGGCTGGGTTCTTTGTGGAGCAAGGAGAGACATAGAAGGAGGAGATATGGATGTGGCCTGGTTTCTGGTGGTACAGAGCCAGGATTCCAGGAAAGGGTGGAGTTGAAGAAGGCTTTCCCTGTAGCAGAGGAGGGCTTTCAGGAAGTAGTCTGGTTGCAGTCAGGCCTTTGAAAGTTTACAGCAGGACTACCAGGGGGTAGGTTAGTTAAGGTTGGACTTTTGAATGAGGAGGCTGACTGGAAGTGGGTTTCCAGTGGATCCAGTCATGTTTTATGGGAACGGGGACAGGAAAGTCTTAGTGAAGAGTTGGGAGTCAAAAAAAAAAAACAGTTACTCCAAATAGGAACACCATTTTCTGTCAGTATAGAATTGTATTACTTTTATGTATGCGAGAGATATGGGAGAAAGTAACCAAGTAATAATACCTTCCTAGTGAAAATTTTCTTTATTCCAGTTGAGTGAAAATAAAACCACAAGTCCCATCAGGCTCAGAGGCACACAGTAGACTAAGACACATGAAGCACTGGACCTGATTCCCCAGCACAACTTTTAAGAACCACAAATAAACATTTTTAAATGTCTCACTTAGTAATAATGGACACTCTATTGTCTTAAAATTGTGAATGAATGAAACTTTTACTCTGACCATTTTAGAAATCCTAAAACTATGTAAGTAGTAATAATGTTTTAACTTTTTATAATATTGGAAGGTATACTAAAATTAATTAGGAAAATATAAAATTTACAAAGATTGTTCATTCTCCAGCATCAACTTTAATCTAAAAGAATTTAAAACAATAAAATTGCCATATAGTGAGATTGCAGCATGGTTTTTTTTCCAGTCATCAAAATGGTGACTTAAACAATGTGTATTTATCTGTGGATGCAACGCTGTTAAAACATATCTAAGAATGTAAAGCACTTCTATAGAGACCCTGAAGAGACTCAGAAGGATCTGTGAAATGATGTTGGAATAAAATTAATGACTAATTACAGTAGGAATTGATTTTCTCTAGGCCCAAAAATAATTTCCAGAAGAAAAGGTTGCATTGAAAAATAAACAAAACAATGAAAAGGAAGCAGGCAGGCAGACCTTGAAGTAAACATTATCCAATGAACAATTTCTATTGAGGCATGATTGCAATCTTCTTTTATTTAAGTTACAATTGCTGACCTATGTTCTTCCCTAATGCCAAATAATAAAGCCATGAAAACGCAATAATCATTTTCAAGGCCTTACACCTTACAAAAAAATTCGATGAATGTATTGCTAGAAAGTAAAGATAGATGTCTGAGATAAAGATTGAAGAACATATCCCCAATTTCTGGCTCTTCAAGATGAGAGGGGTACAAGCCAAAGCACAAGGGGAATGGACAGAAGTACATTAGTGCATACCTGTAGTTCCCAAGATGCATTAATTAATATAACAGGGGAGAAAATCAACATGACCATCACAGGATTTAACACTGGAGAGTAGAGAGAAGAACAGTGAAAATGAATGGAAAATTACAAAGGATGCCCTTGCATATTTGGCAGAAGAGTGCGTGGCATTGAGGTCTAAACTATGTGTTATAGGAAACTACCTGTGCTCATATGGTGCCACAAGCAGTGAAGAACTTACGATTTACAAGACATTGAATAATCATAAAAGTCTTGCTTCAGTAGTACAGAGTTAAACCTTGATAAATTCTGTTTGGAAACACCTAACAGACTATAAAACCAAGACCAGAAGATTCAAATTGTATATAAGTAATTTGACTGTTCGCAACAATAGAGTTCAAAAAATCAAATCATATAATGTGGATGCAAAAGCATAACATTATTAAGGTAACCGTTAAACCACACACATTTTATGGGAGTAGTCCTTATTATAAAAGATTTGTTTTCCTTACACATTTTGGATGTACAAAACCAACAAAAAACAAAAGCAAAACAAAGAAAAGACAATTGGCAATAGAGCTGGCTGCCAGTGCTTCCTCCTTATTCCTAGATAGTCACGAGCCTGAGATTGGAATATCATGGTTCACAGATTGCTGGGGTAGCAATCCATGAGACATTTATGTTCAATTATTCAATCAACGACAGAGTTAAACCTTGGTTCAAATACTACAGACTCAATCATGAGTGAAAAAAACAAGCAAGAGTTTGAGGCTCTGAGTCAAGTTTCATTAGTGTACGTGTGTGTGTGCACACACACAAATGGAATGAGAGAGGAAGAGGGAGAGAAAACAGGGAATATTAAGAGTTTAAGGACTATCCTAAGCATATATTAATTAATAAAAATGAGGGAAACACTGGAACCTATGTTTCTTTGAGTCTGGTTTCCTTCACATAATATGTTTGGCTTCTAAGTCTTTCCATTTTATTATGAAAGGGGCTGTGTCATTATTTCTGATAGATGCATAAAATTACACATTTTCCTGATCCATTCATCTCTTGAGGGGCATCTTGATTGGTTCCAATAATGCTCCCAAAAACATAGTTGTAGATTTAATGGGTTTTAGCTTGAGATAATTTCGACAAATGCCCAGGAGTGGGATTACTGGCTCCAGAGCTACGTATATTTGACGTTACAAAATGAAGCTAATTGAAATGAACTCCAAAACATGGAAAAACCCGTCTTTTTTCAGATGTCAACCTTGATGTCGGTAGAGTATCTAGATCTTATTTTATTTCATTTGTCTTTTGCCATTCGTTTATCCCGGGCAATCTCTGTCTTGATTCTGGTTCCTTCCATCTTGTATATACATTTGTCTGATTTGGAAAAGGAAAGGGAAAAAATATAATGATGAAAGAAGTAAAAAGAGTAACTCATTGCAACAATGATATTCACAAGATACTATATAACGGAAATGCACTTTACAACTTTGGAGTGGGTGGGAGGTATAGGTGGTGGGAAGGGATAGAACAACAATGGAGTGGGTAACAATATTCAATAAGGAATGCAACTTACTCATGTAACTGTAACTACCGTGTATAGTATTTTTGAAATAAAATAAAATTTTGAAATTGAGCCTATCCTAGAAAAAATATTGTTTTCAAAATAATACATCTGTCACAGACCTTGTTAGTGATTCAAAAGTCAAGCTGTTAGACTTGGAAAAGGATAGATTGGGAAGCCATCTCAAACAGCAATCGAAAGGTTGAGAGCTGTGCTCTGTAAAGGCCAAGCAGTCAAGGGAAGACAGGGGTATGATTTATTACCTCAAGAGTATTTAAGTTCGAGCTGTTGGACACTAAAAGATTAAGACTTCGGAGACACAATGGATGTCTGTGTTATGGTTGGAATGACTATTGTTCCCTCCTGCTCCCAAACAATAAGGGATTCAATTGTCACTATGTCTACAAACAATACTTCATGTTAATAGTTGTAACCACAAGCTATATTGATGTCTTTGCGGACATACCTGCAGCCACTGTCCACCACACTCCGGTAGTAGAATGAATGTAAAGCATGTCAAGCAGGATTTAGGGATCCAGAAGTTGGCAATGACGCTTTGGGTCCTCTGGTGTCTTCTTTCCTATCACTTCCTGTGATTTCTTAGTTCTTTGTCCAGGTATCCCATCATCTTGGTTGTCCCATGGTTGCGCTTAGTGACAGTACTGATATTCTGAACACCTCAAAACAAACTATGACAAACACTTCCTCAAAGAACATTAACAAATGTATAGGAGCACCTGGAAAGATACCAAACATCAGCAGTCACACTATGATCCTCTAGCAAGAAAGTGCAATTCAGGAGTATCTTTACTTCTGATAATATGAGATAGATAATTGTCCCTAGGTATTTGGTATTGCATACATTTTCACAAACACGTATACATTGTGAAATAATGTCATTTATTTCATAGATCACAGACCATGTGACTGGAGTGATTACCCTAATATCTTCTCTCAGTTTCCTGATTCAGAATTAGATGAGTGTGAATTGCCTAATTATGAGCATTTCTCCAAGAAACTCAAGAACACAGAATGAAGTGTCAGGGTGAGGCTGTTACATACCTGTAAGGATTTTACATATATTAGAGTAATATATGCCTACACTGATCAGCATTCATGGCACATTGGTGTGTCAGAAATATGCTAAAGCTTAAAGTAGGATGATGGGCTATACATTTTCAACGCAAGAGTGATGATCACCCCCTGCAATTATTCTCAGTGGAGAATCCTTCTTATACATTTTACTGACTTAGCATCTATTCTGGGCTATACCATTATCAGGCAGGGTCACACTGTATTGAGCTACAATACTGCAGCAACCTTAGCTGCCTTTGAATTTTATCTCTAATATTGATACCGAGGTCAACTCTGCAACTCTAATCACATAGTTAGTGAACACCTGGACTTTTCAAGCGTGGTTAAATATTCAGCTATCACTGCTCATTGCCAGTGTTAAAGATCTCAGTCCTTTAGATTTATTGTGTATCTTCTTGTATTTCCAACACTGCTTTAGATGTTGGATTTTGAAATAGAGCTTTTAGTTTGCATTTGATTTATGGAGGTGCTAGTGGAGCCAGTTGAACTGCATATATTTTAATGTAAGTAATTTGATGTTTTGACATATAAATTTAATTTTGGCAATTGAGGAGGGGAATATACATGACTCATGCAAGTTTTTTATGTGTATTCGTATTGCTATATTGTGAACTTCCTAAAAGCCATCCATGGGAGCACATGTCCCTAATCCCATCACTTCTGTCACTGAGATAAGGCTTGAAAGGTCCAGACCACTTGGCGCTTCATAGTGAGAATCTTTCTACATGAAGGGGGAGAGAACAGCGAAAAGAGAAAATGAATCTTCCAACTGTTTTCTTACATATTCTTTACACTTAACCATTGAGACCACCATAATAGTATTGTTTATGACTTCTTTCCTACACTTTTACTATTCTTTGCTGTTTTATTTATGCATCTCTAAAAATCATATAAGAAATGTATATAAATCATATAAGAAATCATAAAAAATAGTTTGTTAGGGATATATAATCCAAAAAGAATAATTTTAGGAAAGTAGTAAGCACATAAAATGTAATGCATTGTCATTTTTGAAAACTTCAGCAGTTGTATTTTATTTACTCTCATAACAAAGTTTATAAACTAAGTTACAATAGTATTCCAAATGGAAAACAGAACTAGAAACATGAAGGGTAGCACTAAAGAATGCTACTGCTACCACTAATAGAGTAAGAATGAAATGTAGGCAAAATTCCTTCAGAGTAAAAGCCACAGGACAGCCCCAACATTACTTTCATTGTTCATATGAAGAAAAGAACTTTATTGGTGGTAAAGACAAATTTTCACAGATATTAATATCAATTGGGTATATATTTCTTAAGGCCTTCAGGAAGGATGCTGTGACCATGTTGGTGGAAACTGACTTCTTTGAGACCTACTTCACAATGTGCAGACACCATTCCAAGCACTGCACTTGTATTAGGGTAATTTTAGTGCTCATGTGTGTTCTTCAAGTTAGGAAATGAATTAAATATTTTATTAAAAACAGAAGTAGGCAAGAAGGCCAAACAAATTTCCCAAGTACCTAAGACTGATCAGTTGTTGACCTATAATTCAAATCCAGGTTTCCACCAGGCATATCTGAGGCTATTCTCTCTAACATTCATTAACTTTAAAGAGTTATGGAGCGGATGAACTCACATTATCTTCCTAATTATGGTTATAAGGGCAATAACAATGCTACAGAATATAAGCATTTTTAAATGAAAAGGGTGTGGATAATGAGAGTGTAAGTGATCTTTATACCAAATAAAGATCGGTTTAATTTCTACAAAAATACCTGAATGAACATCACTCACCGTCCACTGTTTATTATTCCTGGAGTAATTCCTTAAGGAGAACAAATCCCCTTTTTCTGATGAACACAGGCTTTTATCATTAAGTACCTTGAATACACAGGGAATAGTTTTTATGGATATATAATACAAAAGAAATAATTTTTGTGAATAGTTACTTTTTGTTGTACTAAAGAAAATCTATTCCCTATTCTAAAACTTATATCAATTTAATGTATATTAGTTTTATCAGTATAAATTAGGTGTGCATAATATATGTAATGTATTCTATTACATAACATATAAATGATATATTTATAATACATGTGTCATTGATATTCTATAAATAATATTCTATAAATATTATAAATAATATATGTTTAAAACTGGTTTTAGTATTATACTGTGAAGGATACAAGGAATGACAACTTTATTTAACTAAATATATTTGTATGTTTTAGTCACATAATTTATTTTTGTGCCAGTACTGATACTTGAACTATGGTCTGGGTCTTGTCCCTGAGCCATTTCTTTTAAACTGGCTTCATATAGCTATCTTCAGATCTCAGCCCCTAAATAGCTGGGATTACAGATATGAATCATGTTATATATTTTTTATTGTGAAAATACTGTACAGAGGGGTTACAATTACATGGGCAAGATAGTGAGTACATTTGTTATCAAGCATTGTAGCCTCCTCCTTTGTTTATTCTTCCCATCCCTTCCCATCCTCCCTCCCCCCACACTCAATCTTCCCCCCCCCCCAAGTTGTAAAGTTCGTTTTTGATATGACAACTTGTACTTCTCATTGTTGCAACAGGTCCTCATGTAATATTTTTTGAATTGCATCCTTGGCATGTTCCTACATAATTATTTCTGAATGTTCAATTATGTTATGATATTCCATTTCTAAACCAATTCTGAATAAATAACTACTTATTGGGTAAAACGCTATGTTGCAATCAAACTTGTAAGGACCCTACTTTACTATCAGTTTTCAAAGACATTTCTAATTTAATTCCTGGACAGATGTGCAGAGAAATTAAATTATGTATGCATAATATACATAAAATACTATATTACATAAAATATAAATGATATATTTATAATATATGCATAATTAAGGATATTCTATACTTACTATAAATAATATATTATAAAACTGGTTTTAATATTATACTGTTAAGGATACAAGGAATGTCAACAACCCTGTCTTAACTGTCTCATTTTCAACAGTATATAAACTATGCTATGAACATATAACTCAAGAAAGCACACCTCTGTAATCACGTATTCACCTTCAAATATTCTCCTCATCATTATGAGGACAAGAAGTGGCACTGTGGTTCAAGTGGTAGAAGGCTCCCCTTGAGCTGAAGAACTCAGTGACATGTTAACACCCAGGTCCTGAAATTAAATCCCAGGACCGACAAAAATAAAATTTGAAGAATTAAAGCATTAGGGCTGGGAAGGAGACTCAGTGGTAGAGTGCTTGTCTTGCATTCATGAAGTCCTGGGTTCAATTCCTCAGCACCACATAAGAAGAAAAAGTGGAAATGGCTTTGTGACTCAAGTGGTAGAGCACTAGCCTTGAGATGAAAAGCTCATCAAGGACAGTGCCCAGACCCAGAGTTCAGGCCCTCCTACCACCACCACCACCAACTACAAATTAAAGCATCAAACAACCTGAAGTTGTTATCCAGAATAATGAGGGCAGCATTATCCATTTACATGACTTAGTGACTTTAAGCCTAGTTTTCCAGGGGAGGTCGTGGACAATTGTTTGTTTACCAAAACCTGCAAAATTCTTTTGTACTTTCCCAAGGAGGGAGAAAGGAGGGAATGTGGGGAGGAGGGGAGGTGTTTGGTGACCTTGCCTTTTGGTGCAGTGATTGTTTTCTGGAGTAAATTCAAAGAAATTCTGCTTGCAATCCTAGTTGCATGGGGAATGAAGAAGCCATGTCTTGGAAGTGTTTTTATCCTGCCCTTGGCCTGGTTCCAACCACCACTGTATAATCCAAGTACCACTTTAGGACCAAGAAGCTGTGAAGACTACTGATCCACTGGACAGGTGGACCTAACCACAGCCAGAAAAGGCAAAAAATGCAATGCCCAGGGCAGCACTGGAAATCTACACCAGGAAAAGATTTTTTTATATTTTTTATTGTAAAAATGCTATACAGAGGGTTTACAGTTACATGAGTAAGGTAATGATTACATTTCCTATTGAGCATTGTTACCTCCTCCTTTGTTTTTCCCCTACTACTTCCCTCCACACCTCTCCAACTCCTTCCTCCTTGACTCGTGCCCGACATTATAAATTCATTTTCGACACAGTGTCCTGCATAACTCATCGTCACAATGCATCCCCATTTCAGCATGCTGCTATAACCTTTCCACTCTCCAAATTACAAAAATGTATATAAAAGATGCAGAACACTAAAATCAAATACAGTGAAAACAGTAATTATACCATGGGAGTATGAACCTACAAAATAATCACATAGTGCATTATAAGTACATTAAAAACAAAAGGCAAGAAAGATAAAACCACTTGTGTCTCTGACTTGGGGTATATTTCAATTAACATCATCTTATATGGTCATATGTACATAGCATTTGATCTTCTGTGCTTGTTCTAGACATGTACTAGTCCTTGCAAACAAGGGAAAACATGGGACCTATGTTTCTTTGGGCCTAGCCTTACTTCACTTAATATAATACTTACCAAGTCTTTCCATTTCCTAAAAAATGTGGCAATTTCATTATTTCTAATGGAGGCATAGAATTCAATTGTGTGTGTGTGTGTGTGTGTGTGTGTGTGTGTGTGTGTGTGTGTGTGTGTGTGTATCACATTTTTTTGATCGACTCATGTACTGAGGAGCATCAAGGTTGGGTCCATATCATAGTTTTGGTGAATAATGCTGCAATGAACATGGTGGCGCTTGCAACTTCGGTATGATCTTGTTTGTGATCATTTGGGTAAATGCCTAAATGCCCAAAAGTGGGATTGCTGGGTCATAGGGGAGCTTTACCTGGAGTCTTTTCAAGAACTTCCATACTGCTTTACAATGTGTTTAAACAAGTTTACACTCCCACCAACAATGCAAAAGGAGTCCTTTTAGACACATCCCCTCCAACATCTGTTGCTATTATATTTCTTGATTATAGCCATTCTAACTAGAGTAAGGTGCAATCTCAATGTTGTCTTGATTTGCATTCTTTTGTACTTAGAATAGTTGAGCATTTCTTCATGTGCCTAATGGCCATTTTTATTTCCTCTTCAGAGAACTCTCTAAGACTTTAGCCCACTTATTTATCGAGCGGTTGTTTCTTTGAGGATTTGCTGTTGGAGAATTTGATTTTTTGAGTCCTAAGTATATTTTAGATGTGAGTCCTTGTCCATTTTATGTCTCCTTTTTATGTCCATTTTAAATCTCCCAGAACGTGGGCTTTCTATTGATCTTGCTAACTATGACCTTTGCTTTGCAGAAGCTCTGATGTTTCATGTAATCCCATTTGTCCAAATTTTCTTTGATTTCTGTTTTTTGACTATTATAATATGTTTATTGTATACAGACTCCATTAGCACTTGGAATTTATAATTCCATCGCATCTTGTAATAGCAAATTACTAGTTTCATAAAGAGATGAATTAAAAAAATGAATTTCTTAACTTATCTTTCTTTACTCTTTGTTTCTGGCTCTCTATAAAGAAATTTTCGGCCTGTACTAAAAAGCTCTCGAGTTTATCCTATTCCTTCATGCAATGTTTTCATGGTGTCTTCTTTTATTTTGAGGTCTTTGATCCATTTGGAGTTGATTCTCATGCAGGGTGATATATACAGATCTAGCTTTAGTTTTCTACAGGTGTTTAACCAATTGTGCCAACATCATTTACTGAAAATGCTGTCTTTCTTCCATTCCATTTTTTTTCTCCCTTGTCAAACATTCGGTGGCTATAGGTCAGGGGATTCATTTCTGAATCTTCAGTCCTATTCCATTTATCCTCAGGTCTGTTCATGTGCCAGAACCAAGCAGTTCTTATTACTATGGCTTTTTAGTAGAGTTTGAAATTTGGAAGTGATATTGCTCCAGTGCTGTTCTTTCTGCTAAAGATTGACAAACCTAAAGCCATCATTATACTTAATGGTGAAAAGTTAAGGACATTTCTTATAATTTCAGGAATGAGATAAGGATGTCTGCTCTCTCCACTACTCTTCAACTTAGTATTAGAATGCTAGATGGGGCAATAAGACAAGATGCTAACTTACATGGGATCTAAATAGAGAAAGATGAAGTAAAACTATCCATCTTTGCAGATGAGCTGGTCTTGTATTCAAAGAACCCCATGTACTCCACTCCCAAGTTACTTGAGCTGATCAGAAACTTTGGCAAACTAGCCGAGTATAAACTTCACCCTCAGAAATAAATGGCTTTCCTGTTCTCCAATAACAATATGAGTGTGGCTGAAATTGGGAAATCAACCCCGTTTTAATACCCACACAAAAAAATAAAATACTTAGGAGTTAACTTAAGAGGTGAAGGACCTCTATGATGGAAATTTAAAAACCTGAAAAAGAAAATGAAAGCATAACTCAGGAAGTGGGCAACCTCCCACCCTCATGGATTGGGAGGATTAACATCATGAAAATGGCAATACTGCCAAAGGCTATATCCAAATTCAATGTGATACTTATCAATATCCCAATCTCACTCTTCAATGAAATAGAAGAAGAAATCCAAAAAGTCAGATGGAACAATAAAAGACTCCGAATAGCAAAGAGGTCTTTGTGATAACCCTGCCTGTAGCTCACAAAACACTTAATTTTTAGGTCTGGACGATTGTTCCTAGATAGTGAATTACTTAAGTGTAATTTGAACGCATAAAACTTGCATATAAAAATAGCACATTTTCCTCTTATGCGAAAACAACCTTTTTCCCATCTCAAATTTATTTCCTGAAAGGCATTTTCAGAGAGATTCTATTTTCATTTTTAGATGAAAGGCTTGTAGGAAACTATGTTCATAATATGTCTCCTCCTCCGGCACCTCAACACCTAAAACACAAATTTCACAACGCATTTACAAGTAACAATAAAAAAAACCCTGGGAATGCTCAGATGCTGAACGTTTTTACAAAACCCAGAATAAAACTCTGCTGTCTGAGGGAGGGGCTCTGAATAAATTAACAAACAAACTCAAAAAAGCAGCCAGGAGTACAAGATGTGAGTGTCCCTGGCTGCTACTCCATGGACAAGGAGCATGGAAGGGCTTCCTGAGCCTGCTGGAGAGAGCATGGAAGAAAGTTTCCTTGCCAGCCTGAGTACAAAAGTTGGCATCACCCTTCCTGGGCCTGTCTTTCTTGTCTTCTCCCCACAGCAGAGCAGAATAGTCCTGTGCTACATGAAGGATAAATATTGTACAAGCTGATCCACAGACTGGCTTCTGTTTTAATCTGTACTCTTTCCTAGGTGGGCAGCCCCTGCCTTGTAGTGTATGTGTGTTCCCAGGGGCTGATCCTCAGGGCCCAGGCCCACGGAGCAGGCATGTGCTAGATGTGAGTCAGTGACATTGTGTCATTCACGCAGCAGCTGCCGGGTTGTTGCCCTAGCCCAACAGCAGGTGCACCTGGATCTTCTGCCACAGTCCCAGGAGAGGTGCCCACAAGGGTCCAATATGGTCATGCTGCCAGTAGGATCCTACTTCACCAGACAGACTAGCATGCCAGATGAAGTGGCTGCCGCCTGAATTACTAATTATTTTATAGAGCAGTATTAAACAAAGTGATACACATTACTGTATGATTTGTAATGCTCTATCCTTGAGTCTCTAGTCAAAAACATTGAACTTTATACTAGTAAGCATGGATTTTATTGTTTGTATTCATAAGGCCATAATGTAAAACTGAAATAAAAGTACAACAAAACTCTTAACCATAAACACGTGATTAAATATCAGAATTTGAAAAAAATTGTATGTAAGTAGTACAAATAAAGTTATACTAGAATAGTAAAATACACACAAAATGCATTACATTAGTTGTATTCAAGTCTAAAATAAGTAATTACAGACAGAATTCCTACTGGATAAAAATATTACAATGGTTTAACAAGTTGAAGTGATATAGTTTATATATTTTGTTTTTATAAAACTTATTTATCTCCCAGTTCTGTTTATATCAATGAAGGGAACTGTTAGAAAGTAGATATTATATGTGGCACCTGTTGCTTCCAGTACCATGAAGGGGCGTGGCACTTCCTAATGGGAGTCCTGGGATGAAACCCACACCCGGCCCATATAGACCCATCAGTGGTCCATGTGGTGACCCTATGGGGGTCCAGTACACTGCATTGCTGCTGCAGCAAGTATAGCACTTGTTGCGGTGGGCTGTAGCAAACAAGGCTCCATTAGTGACCAAACCAAGCAACCCAGACTCAGATGTCAAAGCCAGGGGGTAAGACAGGGCAGACGCCAAGTCCTGCCTTCCATCAGTGCAGCCTACACTGCCAAGACCAGGCCCATTCCCCTGCTTTGTAGAACAACGAGGGTAGGGGGTGAGCCCATTGCCTCCAAATGGAGTATCCCTGGAATGGTACCCAGAGCTCTCCCCATATGGGCCAGAAGGGTGATGGAGGAGACTACACAGCAATGCCAACGGGGCTTCAATCCCTCGGTGCTGCAG
Source organism: Dipodomys merriami (assembly GCF_024711535.1). Lineage (NCBI taxonomy): Eukaryota > Metazoa > Chordata > Mammalia > Rodentia > Heteromyidae > Dipodomys > Dipodomys merriami. Next base: position 519,573 of record NW_027206357.1, on the reverse strand, counting down.
CTGGTGTGCTGCAAGTCCAGGCTCCTCTGGCATGGATGGGCATATGTTGGGTTGGCCCTGTACCTGACTCCACAGGGTCCAGAAAATGGAAGTCCACAGAGATGCTGAAGGGGCTCCAGGTTGCTGAGCTGCTGCAGCTGTCACAAGCCAGCTGGCAGAAGGGCCAGCACATGGCTCCACTCCCCCGCCCCCCTTAAAGCCTGATGAAGTGAACCAAGGCTAGGCTACCTAGCCCCAAGGAGGCAGACTGCATGCTCAGCCTTCCTTTATCCATGGACTGTGCAGTGTACAAACATGGTGTCCCCCACCCCCCACTCATGGGGACAGGCAGTGACCCCAGAACAGAGTCTCCCTAGGATGGGCCACACACTCAGGAGCACAGAAGACAAGTACCAGCACAGCTGGAGGAGGAGAGGGCAGCAGTGGCCTCAACTCCAGCCCCATGGTTGCCAGCTGCTGGGTGAAATGGAGCAACTGAGACTGGGAAGTTAGGTGGGATGAGTGGGCGGGCTTCATCTAGCAATTCTGAGGAGCATGCACACACATCCACTCACTGCACATCCACCGTAAGGGAGTTGACCCCACATCTCAACAGGTGACCTAAGAAGACACCCACACCCACAGGGACTACAGAAATGGAGTTTCACATAATGACTTGGAAAGGGCTCCAGGGCACAGCCTTGGAGCAATGAACAATTGGCAAAAAAGAAAAAAAAAGAAAAACGAAAAATGTCCACGAAAACTATTCATCAATGATAACCTATTACACTTTAAAAACAGTTTTGCTTTCCTCTTGTCCTATATTTTTGCATGGGGACTTCTGAATTAACCAGAAATCTCCAGGATTTCTTCATGCATAGTAACACTAATATATATATATATATATATATAGCTTCTATTCTTTTTTAATTAAGGAAGTTGCATTTAGTCCTTTCCCATGTTTGATTCATGAAAAGAAATCCTGAACTGTATCTGTAAAACACCAAACTCAGCATTTCTTCTGAACACCTCACTGAAGAAAGAGAATAAAATGACCAAGCAACAGGTATCACCCATATTGTCACTGTGCTAGCTATTTCTCTGAATAGAAAATAATCCTGCCTGCACATGCAGATCACTTATGTAAAATGTTTTCCAACAGCTCTTGTTGTTATCTTACATTTATCTTCCTCTTCCTACCTCTTCTTCTGCTCCTCTTCCCTAGTGTCCTGTTTCCCTCTTCCTTCACTCCTACCTCTACTTTCTCCCTGTCCCCTCCTCTTCTCTCTTGTGCTATGACCTTTCTCCTCTCTTACACCTTCCTCCTCCTGTCCTTTCCTCTTTCTCCTACAAATACACTTTCTTCTACATCTTTATGGTCCTGGGGGTTGGACACCCACTAAGCAAAAGCTCTGCTGCTCGCTACAGGCCTCCAGTCAGGACTTCATTTCAATGACACTCTATTTCTTTGCTACAAACCCAACAAAGTCTTTTGATTCAGGATTTAATTCATTGTACATATTCTACATCATGAATATGTGCTACTTCATACAGTGTGGCTAATAGGTTTGGATTATGCTTTGGGCTTCAGTTAAACTCATCAGAAACAATGTCTTTGAAGGCAAGCTAATGTGATCCTGTTATTCCCACATTAATGAACTGGTTACTTTGTATCTTGCACAAGTATTTCCATATTGTTCCCAGTTTAATGAACGGTCACTTTGTGGTAGCACCCACAGTAATACTAACCCAAGGATTGCTGGGGATCAGAAGATTAAGTCCAGACAGGAAAATCGATGAGATATGCATCTCAAATTAACTATTAAAAAGCCAGAAGAAAATTTATGACTACGTGGTATAGTGCCATACTTCCACAGAATAAGCTGACGACAGGACACAGACCTGAGTTGAAGACCTGTGGTGGGTGCACACACACACCCCCGCCACACACACACACACACACACACACACACACACACACACACACATACACACACACACACAAACACAAACACACACGCACACACACACAATTTCCCAGCTAGAGCAAGTACAATATCTGTTTTCCCAATGACATATCTGAGTTCCAATCCTATGTGTTTGGATGTTTTTGAAAGCTGTATCATCAACTTACCTAATTTTAATAAATGACACCCTGCTCACTATTATTTAATCCTGGTTGGAAAATATTTTAAGACACATTTTCATGTAGAAAATTGAGTTTTTTCCCCAAATCGTGACTGTCTTGGTTTATAAGAAAGAAAGAATTGTGCCTTTAATTCATTAGTTCATAAATTAAAAACGTAACCCTAACCCCAGAACCAGTTGCCTTTGGATTCAAAAAGCCACACAAATATATTAAATTTATACATCCTATCTTTGATTCAACTCATCTTTCTTAAAATAATTTCTAGTTTTACTCAATATCTTATCATTTTTCTAACACGAACCCTAACTGGAACATTCAGTCTAATCCTCACACAAATCATTTTCCAATCCTAATATTATTAGCAGTTTCCTATTTCATATTTATCCTAATTCTATCTTGACTTGTTATTTGAAAATTAACTTTCAGTTTGACCCTAAATTTTCCATTTCCCTAATGCTAACACTAAGCCCAGCTGGAACTGAAACCTAACTTTCAACCTAATCATAGTCCAAAATTAATATTAAAAAATACTCTAGTTTTTATTCATTGGAATGAATATTCCAGTTTGCACTCAGGAAATTAGTTTCAATTTGCCCTAATTCCAACAAATTTCCTGACTCTACCTCTGAAGTTATCTTGTTCCCTAACATGAACCATTATATTACTTGTCATCAGATTCTCTTATCAGGAAAAACACTGTAGTTTCCATTGATCCTACCTTTTCCTGAACCACTGTATCCTAAAACAATTTCCTATTTACTTATCATCTAGTCCATTACTCAATGGTAACTCTCAACCTAAACCTGGCTGGAAAACTCATTAATCATTACAAGAATGATCACTGAGAAATATATATATATATAATGATAATGCTCTAGTTACTATTCAGTCTCACATTTTTGTTTCTGCTTGTTAGTGAAAATTCAATTATATTAAAACGTTCCTATTCATAAAAATAATCATAATCAGAACAAAATACTGACACTGATTTTAATCCAAATATGTCAATACTAACACATACTAGTTAGTGTTACCTTAGTTTTCATTCATCCTAACTTGATTCAAAATATGCCTTCCAAACATAGCTTTCAATTTTTTCCAATATCTTAGTCATTTTCTAACCCTAAACTTAATCTTAACTGGAATATTGAGAATAAATAAAACCTAATTGCAAGTAGATTCTAACATTAATAGCAGTACTCTAGTTCACATTCATTCTAATTCTTACCAGACTTATTCCAAAATTTACCATCCACTTGAGCCTCATTTTCTTTTCTCCTTCACTCTAACCCTAAACGTGGCTGGAATCCTAACCATAACCTTAACACTAATGGTATCGCAATTCTAAAATTTATGAAAAATGCTGGTTTTGTGCAATCCTAACTAAAATTCCACTTATAATTCTTGAAATATGTTGCAAGTTTTCCTAAACCCTACAGATTTTCTCATTCTTATCTCTGAACCTATCCTGTTCCATAAAAGGAATCATTAAACCAATTGATCTCAAATCCTGATATTATGAAATACATTGTACTTCCATTATCCCAGCTTTTCCTGAATTCCTAGAACCTAAAATAAGTTCAGATTTAATTAACATTAATCCTATTCCTTTTTTTTTCTTTTTGTTGGTTGTGGGGTTTCATCTCTGGGCCTGGGCATAATCCCTGAGTTCTAGGCATGGGCATGATCCCTGAGTTCTTTAGCTCAAGGTGTGCACTTTACCACTTGAGCCACAGCACCACTTTCTGGTTTTCTAGTGGTTAATTGGAGATAAAATTCTCACAGACATTGCTGCCTGGGCTGGCTTTGAACTACGATCCTCAGAAAGCAGCTTCCTGAATAGGTAGGATAATAGGCGCGAGCCACCAGTTTAATATATATCTTTACTCAATCCTTAACACCCTTTAACCAGAAACCTCATCCTAATCACAACCTGAATTAATACCAAATGGTTAATGTAAGGAAAATTGTCTGGATTCTATTCAATCACACATTTTTTTTGCTTCTACTTCTTAGTGGAAAACTAAATTTTACCCTAAAGCTTATCCTTCCATAATCCTAACAAGAACTAAAACAGTAACACTTTAAACCAAATTATATATGAACGTTTAAAATAACACCCATACTTGTTTTCATTCATTCTAACTTTGATGTCATTCATTCTTCTTAAAATATGTGGCAGTTTTACACAATATCTTATATTATTTTCTCATCCTAAACCCAGCTCTAACTGGAACACCTTGCCTAATCCTAAACCTACATATAACTGAATCATAATGTTAATAGCAAGCCTCTATTTCACAATTATCCTATCTATTGATCAGCGTGTAGTTCGAAATTTTACTTGCATTTTGAACCTAAATTTTTAAAAGTGTTTTTCTATTTCCTGTCAAGTTTTATTTTTCATTTCTTTTTAAATTTTATTATATTGTAATGAGGCTTACATCGGGATTACAGTTACGTGTGTAAGGTAATGAGTACATTTTTTGTTGAGCATTATTACCCCCTTCTTTGTTGTTGTTCCACTATCCCTTCCCTCTCCCACTTCCATCACACTTCTCTCCCCATGGTCTAAAGTTCATTTTCAGTATAGTGTGCTATGAGTATTATTGTTGCAATAGGTCATCCTGTGTTGAACCTAAATTTTCTATTTCTCTAATCCTAATTCTAATTCTGTCTGGTATCCTAACCCTAACCATAATAATAATGATAGCTTAATTCAGAAGTTAACAGAAAATACCCTTTTTGGTTCATCCTGATAATCCACTGTATGTCTTGAATTAAGTTGCAGTTTAGCTTAAATCTTCCAAATTACTTTATATGTGCATATATAAAGATGTAATTGTATGTGAAAAACAGATCATCTTTGGAGAAAGAAGTAACAAAAAGGAAATAGAGGGAGTAAAATCAAATATTTTAATATATTATGGAACGAGAATAATTAAACTGCCACTTCTGATAATTAATAACCGTTAACAAAACAACTAAAAATAAATAAAGAAATAACACACTGCCTTCCAGTGTTCTTGAAGAGAACCATGATATGTCTTGTGAAAGAAATACTGGTGTTAGATAAACTTTCTTCATGCATAATTTATATTGTTATTGGCCAATTATTTAACTTAAATAAATAAATAAAAAATGTCAAATAAGATTTCATGACAAAATATGTATCAGTTACTTAATAATTGTTTGAGAAAATGTTATAGTCAAGAATTTTAAGAAGCTAAATTTCTATTTCCCTACAATGCAATGATTTAGGTTTACTAATCTAGAATTTCTAGTAAGTTTAGAGAACACAATTGGCATGTAAAACCATGAACTGTACATCTTGTGTTTTGGATTTTAAAAATTTTCTTTTATTCAAATGAATACTTAAGTTTACTTTTCAAAATAAATGCAATTTTATCTCCTTTCAGAACAAGTACTTACCCTGCAATTAAATGTATTAGGATATTCAGGTATTTAAAAGCTAAATTTTCTAAGTTTGTTATGTAGCTCTATGTATTCAAAATGACATGATTTTTCCATTCGTAAATGTCTAACCTGTGAGATTTTTGCTTCATCAATATACATTATCTCATGAGGTTGTTGTGAAGGCTCCAGTAACCAGAGTGGTCAAAAACATTTCGTGGATTCTAAATTTTAAATGTAATCATTTTTAGCCTTTGATTATATCAGTTATTGTCTCTTCAGAGCAATTAAATTAAAATAAATACTACTTTTTAAACATTTCACTCACATTGTAAATAATATTAACATAGGTAAACAGAGACTAATCATTTCAAACTCACCACATTTGATGATCTTAGCATGAAGAATGTAGAGAGTATAAGAACCCTATACTCAATATTTTTGGTTAGATTAAATTAAATTATATATCTGGATTTCTAAATTGGAGTAAATCACATGGAAATAGGAAAACAATAAGAAAAATGATTACTTTGGAATCATTTTCTTCTTAAAATTTTTTTATTGTGAAAATACCATTCAGAGGGGTTACAAATATGTGGGCAATGTAACAGTTCATTTCTTAGTAAGCATTGTTGCCTCCTCCTTTGTTTCCCCTTACAATCCTTTCCCATCTCTACCTCTTTGCCAGCCAAAGTCGTAAAGTTCGTCTTTCGACATAACGTCTTGTAGATCTCATTGTTGCAATGGGTCCAACGGTATTCCTAAAATTATGAAGCAAAAATATCTCCAAGAAATATATTTTTCAATAAAATGTTTCAATCCTTAGGTAAAGTGCTTTATTCTTCAAATAGTGAAGGACAAATTTTTTCTCAAAATAGAAATTCTGCAAATAATTTAATGTTTGTTTTCATGCACAAAATTCTATGACTTCTAGTCTTGTTATGTGATTTTCATTATATTTTTTATTGAAAAATGATGCCTACTTATATTTATTACAAACTTCGGTATTTATACAAATCATGCTTGTACAGGCTAAGTTACATAATTTAATACACAAACAAAATTATCTTTTTTCCTGTCTCCCACAGGTAAGGATGAGGTGCTGAAGTATATAAGAGAGTCTATGTGTATTCTTATTTAAACGACTTGCTTTTCCCCTTCCCCTGCACAAATTATACCAACATCAAATACAGTGAAAGCAGCGGTTATCCTGTGGGGGAGGGACATACAAAGCAACAAAGAAATAATCTTATAAATGTGTTAGAAACAATCACATGAAAGAAAAAAAAATTGAATACATATCTTAAGGTTTATTTCCCTAACATCACCTTATCTGACCTTTTCTGCTTGGCTCAGACATATACTAGATATTGGAAATAAGGTAAACCATGGAACCTATGTTTCTTTGGGCTTGGCTTACTTCACTTAATATAATTTTTTCCAAGCCTTTCTATTTCCTAACAAATGTGGCAATGTCATTCTTTGTGATGGAGGCAACAATGAGAAGTACAAGTCATTATGTCGAAAACGAACTTTACAACTTTGGTGGGGGGGCGAAGAAGATTGGGTGGGGGGGGAGCGGGAGGATGGGAAGGGGAAACAAAGGAGGAGGCTACAATGCTTCATAAGAAATGTACTCATTATCTTGCTCATGTAATTGTAACCCCTCTGTACAGTATTTTCACAATAAAAATACATAAAAATTAAAAAAAAGACAGGCTATGTGTAATGGAAATTTGCAACAGGAGGATGGGATCATGAGCACTTTTTACTTGGCTGAACAGAAGTTCTTGTCTCTACAGCACTTTTTTGCCATTTAATCACACAGGGAAAGCCAAAAAATTTGAAGTATATATGAAAGAATTACATTCCTAAAAGTTGTGGCAACCCTGCTCAAAAACTCAATTTTATCACTAGTTCTTTGTGCTTGCTGGCTAATCAATTTCCCTATCATATTTACATATTATTAAGCATATTAGTCATTCAACTGGCAGTACATGGCAGAAGACTCCTGAAATCATATCTATTGTGGTGTAATATTTAGAAGAGAATAAAAAGATTATATTGATATCCAATTCCTCCCTTTGGCCTTCAATATAGTAATAAATTTCAAAACAATCACATAAGATGTTAGTCTATTTTCCAAATTTAATTAGAGATTAAGCAAGTGTTTTTTGCAGTAAAGTGATGACAGTAGTATCACAGCTCTGATATGAGCACCTCCTCCCTAACAAGTAATGCTCTATGGACTGTAAATATGGACACCACAATAAAGTCTCTCTCTCTCTCTCTCTCTCTCTCTCTCTCTCTCTCTCTCTCTCTCTCTCTCTCTCTCTCTCTCTCTCTCTCTCTCTCTCTCTCTCTCTCTCTCTCTCTCTCTCTCTCTCTCCTCACACACACACACATAGAGCTGCCACCCAGACACATCGGAGATCAGTTCCATTCCTCTGTAATTATAGTTTATTGAGGTTTGTTCCCTTGCTTTTCTTTGATTCCGGATCTTGCTTGCACCTGTATATTTCCCAGAGATCAAGTCCCTTCTTAGCATACCATGTATCTTTGTATGCTTCAGGCCAACTAACAGTACCTTGAATACAATATCGTCATACTTGACATACAAGTCAAACTCCATGAATTCATACTACTATTCCAAATTACTACAATGTATTGGATCTAGGGACAAAATGCCCACCTTATTATTTTAGAAGGAATTGACATCATGAAAAAGAAGAATATTAATCAGGAACTGAGGTAAGAGAATGGGAATATGTGGGAAAATGTAGAATACTGTATGTGGGTTAGAGATACAGAATAATAGGCTCATTTATTGAAAACTTGTCATCCTATATTGAAAGCTCAATTTATGTATACAGTTTTCCAGTTACTTTGCTTACCTATCACTTCTGATCACAAATCCTCTTATGATTGTTATATTATCTTTGAATAAATCACACAATTTGCAGGTACTTATCATCTTAAAGAAATACAGTCTGTTTCTACGTTTTTCATTATATGTGAAAAACCCTTATTTTTTGTTTCCCTGTTTGCTGAATAAATGTATTCCTGGAAACAGGATATTGACAACAAATCTGAGTGTAATTTTCATTTTGTAAATTTCAAATATAATATAAACTTTGTATTGACTAGTTATTTTTTTAATGAGTGATATTCATGAACACAATATTTTGGTGCCTTTAAATCAATTGAGAATTGCTGTGGTAGTTCTTGTGTCTAATTGATTTAACCATTATGTTATTCATGTATAAACATTGCATTGCACTTTTTTCTTTTTATATATAAAATAATCCCCAAGGGTTTACTTTAAAGTGATAATGGGGGGAGGTTGTCTTCTTGTTCCAAACTTTATATTTACATCAGTGAAAGTACTAGAAACACATGATGTTTACTGGAGCAATATAAAAGATGAGAACATATTTCTAATGAGAATTGATTTATTGATTAAAACATAGAATAGAGTAAAATAGTCAGGTTTCTTGTTTGAGACCATAAATTTCATATGAATGTAGCTCAAGATAAGACTCAACGATAAATTCATATTTATATTACTGAGATTTACATCACAATATAAGAAATATACGTACTTTAAGGAATTGGTCATTCAAAGCCCTAGATTCCTAATGGATGAAGAATGGAATTGAAAAAAAGCAGAGGAAAACAATTCAACATGCATCTATTATGATTTTATAATACTAATAGGAAAGCAATGGAGCTTTTGCCTTTCTGAAGAAAAACGTTAAGGCAGTAATTTCAATGTAAGTTAGCAATTGTAATGAGTCTGAGGTCTTTTCCTCCAAGATATCCAAGAATACTATACTCATCCTTTGAAGAGTAAATAAGTAATTATTTTCATTAGCTTTGCTTAATGTGAATTTGTAGTAAATAGGTTAAAATGTCTTTTTCTCTTAATGTAATAACATACATTCTGTCTCTTTCTGTTTCTTCATACAAGCCTGAAATCACTACTTCAACGTCATATAAGCAGAAAAACAAAAATAACCTGATACAACAATCGCAAATCCTAAAGTATGTGAAAACATCCACAATATAAAAAATAAATCTGAGGAAGAGGAAAAACAATGACAGAATTACAACAGAAAATTACCCTAGCAATCTCTAATGAAACAGAGGATTATAGTCCTAGCAGATACTCCAATTCTAGAGGGTCACATCAAATCAGATATAATTATACATATGCAGCTATAGAGACATAATTATAAACATATAATTCATAAGAGATTTTATACTGTCTTCACAAGAAAATAAAATTCTATTAAAAGGTGACAGTCAGGTAGTTGACTGCTATGACTGTGTTGGCCAACACATTCAAAAGCACATCTGCAGTGTGGAAATAAATGGGCAGCATGGAAAAAAGGAGGAACAGAAGCGTACATCAGAGAAAGCCACATCCATACACATAGACAATTCACCATACCACTGGACATTCCGAACTGTCACTGGAACCACAAATATTAATATCACAACATCTCACCACAACTGATTTCTATTCCTACACTTAATGGACCTGACAAAAATGCAATTCCAGTAAAACAAATCATAACAGGAGACCAAACAAAGACCTGGCAAATCAACCAAGAACATTGAGAATCACCTATTAAGGTCATAGATCCGCCAAAAGAAAACCTCCAAATGGACAAAACAAACCAGAAAAATACAAGAAAAGTGATGTCAAGGTAAGATAATTCACACAGTAAATAACCAGACATTAGAATAGACAATCAAGGACCTAGAAGAGAGTTATCAAAACGTATTACAGATACTGCTGAAAAATGTGATTAATGGAAAGATAGAAAACCTCTACAAGGAAATTGGTGAACAAATGAGACCAACAAAAGATTAGCAAAATAATTCATGGAGACTAAAACAGAAAGATAAATAAATTCTGAGAAGTCAAGGGAGTCCAAGAAAAAAATGGATGCCTAGTTAAAAGATATGAGAGAAGACAGAGCTAAGAAAACAACCCTTGCAACTACCCCACCCAAAGAAAAAATGTACAGAGGGCTGGGAAGGTGGGTCAGTGGTAGAGCACTTGTCTTGCATGACTGAGGACCTGGGTTTGATTCATCAGCACCACATAAGCAAAAATAAAAAAAAGAAAGAAAGAAAGAAAGAAAGAAAAAACCCGGAAGTGGCGTGGTGGCTCAAGTGGTAGAGCACCAGCCTTGAGCTGAAGAGCTCAGGGAAAGTGCCCAGGCCGAGTTCAGGCCCCACGACCTGACCCAATAAAATGTACGGAATGTCCATAAAAGACCTAAAACAAAGCTTTATTAGAGAGATAGAACCCCTAAAAAATTACCAACTACAAGACAGGGAAATCAAAACCAAAGTAGAAAGTCTCCACAGCAAATAGATGACATACAAGATAATCTCAGGGCCAAATACAGAATAGATCTAATAGGAAAGAGGAAATAATCATTTAGAACAAATCCAAGAAATAAGAAATAATCTTCCCAGAACGTCAAGACTCAGTTAGAAGATGAAATTACAGGGAGACAGGTATCAAGAAGGAGAAGAGCAGGAAACTAAATGGATGGGAAACATTCCAGAATTCTAGCAGAGGACATGCGAAACATCCAAAGAGATAGGCTCATGCACAGAAGAGAAGCCTTTAGAAGAAACACAGAATTCTAGAACTGAACAATCCACCATGACATCATAATCCATTAGAGGATCATTAACAATCAAAGAAAGGATTCTTAAAGCTTCCATATATAACCATGTGGTTCTTATTCTTGCTCCTGTTGATGTGATGAATAATATTAATTGATTTGCGTATATTGAACCAGATTTGCATCCCTGAAATGAATCCTGTTTGATCATGGTGTATGATTTTTTGTATGAATTGTTGAAGTCGATTGGCCAAAATTTTGTTGAGAAGTTTTGCATCAATGTTCATCAAAGAAATGGGTCTATAGTTCTCTTTCTTGGATGAGTCCCTGCCTGGTTTTGGGATGAGGGTTATGATGGCTTCATAGAATGTGTTCGGTTGTGAGCTTTCTCTTTCAATTTCATTGAAGAGTTGGAGGAGTATTGGTGTGAGCTCTGCTTTAAAGGCCTTGTAAAATTCCGCTGTAAACCATCTGGTCCTGGACTTTTCTTAGCTGGGAGGTCTCTTATTGCTGTTTCTATTTCAATGCTTGATATGGGCGTGTTAAGCTGGTTTAACTCATCTTGGTTTAGTTTTCGCATGTTGATATTTGCTAGGAAGAGGTCCATTTCTGTCGAGTTCTCAAACTTAGTAGCATAAAGTTTTGAGAAGTATTCCCTTATAATGTTCTGAATCTTGGTTGTTTCTGTGGTGATGTTTCCGTTCTCATCTCTGAGTTTATTAATTTGGATGTGTTCTTTCTTTTTTCTGATAAGGTTTGATAAGGGTCTGTCAATTTTGTTAAGTTTTTCGAAGAACCAACTCTTTGTTTTGTTGATTCTTTCTATAGTTTTTTTGGATTCTAATTCATTTAATTCTGATTTAATTTTGATTATTTCTTTCCGTCTACTGGATTGGGGTTTATCTTGCTGCTCTTTTTCAAGGAGGTTTAGATGTGTCATTAAATTGTTAGTTTCAGATCTCTCCAATTTGTTGATGTAGGAGCTCAGAGCTACAAACTTGCCTCTGAGAACTGCCTTTGCTGTGTCCCAGAGGAGCTGGTAATTTGTGTGTTCATTTTTGTTGAATAGCATGAACATTTGAATTTCCTTTCTAATCTCTTCCATGACCCACTCATGATTCAGCAGTGTGTTGTTCAGCCTCCATGTGATACCGGACTTTCTTTGGTGGCTTTTGGTGTTGAGTTCTAATTTTATTCCCTTGTGGTCAGAGAGAATGCAAGGTATAACTTCAATGTTTCTGAATTTAGACAAGTTTGCTTTGTGGCCTAGAATGTGTTATATTTTAGAAAACGTTCCATGTGCTGCTGAGAAGAGCGTGCATTCTGATGCTGCTGGGTGAAATGTTCGGTAAATGTCTGTTCAGTCTAGTTGATCTATGCAGCTGTTTAGATCTGCGGTTGAGTTTTTGCCGAGTTGATCTATCTAGTGGGGAGAGTGGTGTGTTAAAATCCCCAACAATTAATGTCTTTGGATCTATATGGGATTTGAGGGAAAGTAATGTTTCTTTGATATATTTGGGTGCTCCATTGTTTGGCGAATAGATATTTAGAATTGTAATATCCTCCTGAAGGAGAGATCCTTTAATTAGTATGTAGCGACCTTCTTTATCTCTTCTCACGAATTTTAATTTGAAGTCTATTTTATCTGATATTAGGATTGCAACTCCTGCCTGTTTATGAGGGCCGTTTGCTTGGTAGATTTTGTTCCAGCCTTTTACATTGAAAATGTGTTTGTATTTACGGGCAAGATGTGACTCCTGCAGGCAGCAGATAGAAGGGTCTTGTTTCTTAATCCAACTAGACAGTTTATGTCGCTTAATTAAAGAATTCAATCCGTTAACCTTAAGAGATAGGACTGAGAGGTATTTGGGAGTTCCTGCCATGTTAACCACCTTCTTGGGGGCTGCGAAAACTGGGTTCTTCCTAAGGTTCTTGGATTCTCAGTTTGGGTGCAGTTTCTTGGCCTTTGTTGCAGTCTTGTTGGTTTTCTATGTGTAGGACACCTTTAAGAAACTTTTGTAGGGCTGGTTTGGTGGAGATATATTGTTTCAATTTTTCTTTGCTATGGAAGGTTTTTATTTGGCCTTCAGTTATGAAAGAGAGTTTAGCTGGGTACAGTATTCTTGGTTGATAGTTGTTTGTTTTTAGGGCATGGCATATGTCATTCCAGGCTCTTCTTGCTTTGATTGTCTCTGCTGAGAAATCTGAGGTGATTCTAATTGGTTTCCCTTTATAAGTGATTAACCTTTTCTCCTTGACAGCTTTAAGGAACTTTTCCTTGGTCTGGGTAGATCCTGTGTGGATTATAATGTAACGGTGGGATGTCCTATTCTGGTCTGGTCTATTTGGGGTTCTAAAAGCTTCTTGTATCTGAATAGGCCTATCTTTTTGTATGTTTGGGAAGTTCTCTGCTAGGATCCTGTTAAACAAATTTCCTAGACCATTAACTTCTGTTTCTAGGTGCTCCTCTACACCCATTATCCTTAGATTGGGCCTTCTGATGGTGTCTTCCAGGTGTTGGATCGACCTATCATATTTCTTGGACTTGTCTTGGATGGTTGTATGTTCTTTCTCTATAATATCTAGGCTGTCTTCAATCCCTGAGATTTGATCTTCTACATGGTCTAACCTGTTGTCAAGACTCTCTACTTTGTTTTTTATATCTTTTCCTTCTAATTGGTCAGCTTTGATGGCTTCAAGTTCTTTGTTGAAGCTTTGTTTTAGGTCTTGTATGAATTTCTTTACTTCCTTAATTTGGTGTTCAGTGTTTGTTCTCAAATCACTTAATTGATTGGTTATGGTTTCTTTGGACTCCCATTCCTTCTGTTGGGTTCCATTCAGCATTCCCTTTGTGGTCTCCCTGACTTCCTTCAGCTCTTTGTTAATGGATTCCTGAATGCCTTTAGTGATCTTTGTGTATTCTCTACCTGGTCTTTCAATTCCTGAATTACTCTTTGATTAGCTTCCTCCCGTCTGTGGGATTCCTGCAGTTCTCTTTCTTCCCGTTCGTGGGATTCCTGCAGTTGTCTTTGAGTGTTCTCAGCCTGCTCACGCCATTCCTCCCTTTCTCTTGGAGTATTCTCAAGTTGTTCACGCAAATCATGTATCAGTTTTTGAGTAGCTTCCTCACGCTTATGATATTCCTGTATAAACTTCTGGGATGCCTCCTCTCTCTCCCTATCACACTCATACAGAGTCCTTTGTACATTGTCAAACTTCTCATTTATCATATTTGCTAGTAGTGATTGTAGAGCTATTTGGGAACTCTCCTCTGGATTATTCTTTATCTGTTCTAATCCCTGATTATCAAGATTGGGAATTGAGATACCCAGATTTGCCATTTTTCTTGTGTTTTTCCGGCTTACTCTGCCCATTTGAGATGAAGATAGCACCAGTTTTGTGCTACAACACTATCTTAAGGCAACCATCAACCAAAGTTTGCGTTTGTACAGTCAATAGTCTACAGATACAATCTAGTTCAACAGATACATCTATTCAACATCAAACAACTATATGTTAAAGGACTTCGAACCGCAGAAAAGAATTTGGAAAACCAGAAATTATTAGGATTAGGGAGAGATGTGGGTAAAAAATAGGAATAGATTGGTGTGGGGAGGCACAGGGAGAGTTAACTATGTCCTAATCACAATGCAGGAAATGGGTTGGGTAGGATGCAAGTAGAGAGAGAGAGAAAAAGAAGAGACGGAAGGTGGAATGAAAAGAGACCAGAAAAAAAAATAGAAACGTTAATGTTATTATAGGGATTAAAAGACCGTCTATTTAGAGAGGAATGTGAATATGTTGAGAGAAAGGGAGGGACATAGAGGAGATGTGAAACACTTTAAGGATGGATAAGGGAGTAGAAAATATCAGAATTACAGTAGAGCTAGACAAAAAACAAAAAGATAATTAAGAAAGAAAGAAAAAGAGAAAGAAGACAAGAAAAGAAAGGAAAACGCTCATTCACATATTTCTAAAATAAAAATTATAAGAGGAGAAAAAAATGTTACTGGAAAACAATTATTTTTTTCAGAAGACACAAAAATTAAAGATTAATAAAAGTTTAGAAGAGAAAAAAATTTATATATATATATATATATATATATATATATATATAAGGTAACAAAAAACAAAAAACAAACAAAAAGAAAAGAAGAAGAAAAAAAAAGAAAAAAAGAAAAAAAAGTCTTTTGATATTTTTTTTTTTGGGGGGGAGGAGTGGGAAGAAACCTTTATCTCCCTTTTGTCAGTAAACAGTCTCTTGTTGGAGTCTCTGGTCAGCTTGAGGTCCTGTGGCTTGATTAGTTTCTTAAGTCGGTTTGTTGGAAGAGGCAGAAAAATGCTCTGCTTTACCCAAGATTTTGAGATCCCCCTCCCAGGTTAGTTTTCTGGGAGGGTGATCTGCTTTGAGAATCACAAAAGAGGGGGATGCAGTGATGAGGCTAGGTTCTTGGTAGAGTTGAGGCCTTTCAACAAACAATAGCTTTTCCCTGGGGCTATTTTGTGATAAAGCTCACAGCGCCCAGCCTCGAGCCATTCTCAGGGTTTCTGTTATTCAATTGATTGTGGTGGCTGCTAGAGGGAGGGGCAGCTCTGGCTCTGGTTACCCAGTGAGGCAACCTACTCCAATGGCTGGCGCCTGAGCTGGGTGACTTTTCCCTGGATGGAGCTGAGTCTGGCAGGTCACTTCACCATTAAGTTCTTGTGACCTGCTAAATGACTCGTTTTATTCCAAGGCCTGAGCTGGAGCTAGCAGCTCCTCCAAGCTTTGTCGGTATCCAAGATGGAGATCACCGGTGCTGGGGGGGAGGGGTGGCCTTCCCTCCTCTGCTCCCTGAGAAGGAATGAGGACTTCGGGCTTGTACTCATGCCGAGTCTTGGATCCTGGGTCGTCTCTGGTCTGCAAACTTCAGGATTAAGATGTCCGCTCCTTGTTGGTCCTTGTTGGTGTTGAGTAGAATCCGCTCGTCAGCTGCGTCTAGCTCCTTTGTCCCGGACTCTATGTCTCAGGTATGTCCCCGCGGTGGTGGTCTTGGCCGCGACCCTGCGGCCGCAGCGGCAGCAGCTGGCAGGCGCTCAGATGTGTCTCCTGGCTTCCCTTTCTTGACTAACTCTCTGTCCTCTGATGGCACACTTGGTGTGATTCTCTGGCTTAGGACTGTTCACTGGAACTCTAAAACTGCTTTCTATGCGAGAGCTTGTTCAGATTCCAGCTTCTCCTCTGCCATCTTCCCAGAACTTCTCCTTTTCCAGAGCTTTTAACATGAATGAGTGCTGAATTTTATCAAAGAATTTTCTGCATCAATGGAGATAATCATGTTGTTCTTGACCTTGGATCTGTTGATGGCAGGGATTACATTTATTGACTTACATATGTTAAACCATCCCTGCATCTCTGGGATGAAGCCTACTTGGTCATAATGTATGATTTTTTGATATATTTCTGGATTCTGTTGGCCAAAATTTTATTTAGCATCTGTCTTAATAAAAGAGGTTGTTTTGTAGTTCTTATTTTGTTGGGCCTTTCCTTGTTTGGGGATGAATCTGATATTGGCTTCTTAGAATGAGTTTGGGATTACTCCCTCTGTTTCTATTTCTCTGTGGAGCTTGAGGGTTGTGGGTATTAGTTCCTCTTTAAAGGCCTTTGACAATTCTGTAGTGAATCCATCAGATCCTTGGCTTTTCTTGTTGGAAGATTTCTGATTATTTCTACTATGTAATTTTATGTAATAGAAATGTTTAATTGATTTATTTCTTCTTAGTTCTGTTTAGGTAATTTGTATTTCTTTGTTTCTCAGGCAAGAAAACAAATTACTTTACTGAACTGCTGCCCACACCATACATGGTGGAGACACATGCCTGAAAAGTAAGGGGGGTGACCCATGTCTGGGCCAGAACTTATCTAGGCCAGGGACAGGAAGAGATGTGGCCAGGTGGGGAAAATGTGTGGCCACACTGGTTTTGAATGTGACTTCAGGGGCTGGGACACTCCTAAGGACAGATGGGACTCTGGTGACCAGAGGTGGCCCAGGATGTGACCTAGCAGGAGGGGAAGGGAACTGCTTCTGGGTCTGCCAGTTACCTATGTAACAGATATTGGGTGGAAACGTAGCCAAGAAGTGTGGAGGTGTCCCTGTTCAAACCTTACATTCTAGCCTATTGATAATTATGAAAAAGGTCGAAGATTCTCTCCAGCTACTTCCTCTTTGCAAGGGGTGTCAACAGTAGGTGTAAAAGGCTGAGATGTAATCCCCTCTGGGAGAAGGCAGCAGGCAACAGCTGTCACTTGGGCAATGAGTCCTTAGATGAAGTCTGGAGGAGGCAAGTCTCTTGGACGAAGTATGGCTATGTCTCATGAGGCATTGAGGGACTGAAAAAAATACTAGAGAGAAAATAAATGGCAAAAGGAAAGACTTGGGTTTGGAAATGTTGGTAGAAATTTCCCTAGCTACTTCTGACATCCAGCGACTAAGTACAGAAGAAGACAAGTGACAAAGGCAAGAAGATAAATTCCTATCCAGTTGAAAGGTAGATTGATATGGACATAAGATGGCATTCTTCTTTCTTCTCTTGACCTCCTGGCTCTGGTTTGTCTTGAAAGGGGAGGCACAAAATGGCTGATGTGATATCATCTCCTCTTACTCCTCTTCATGTTCCCTGAGTCTAGGTGCTGGGATGGTTTGTCCTAGTTGGTATTCAAGGAGGCTTGAACTCAAGGCCTGAGCACAGTCCCTGAGCACTTCTGCTGAAGGCTAGCACTCTACCATTTTGAGTTATAGAAACACTTGCAGTGTTTTCTGGTTAGAGATAAGAGGCTCGAGCCATGCTTCCAAACTTGCTCTTTGCAGTTTAATTGCAAAATGGATTCTTAGAGATTTTTCAGCCCAGGCTGGCTTTGAATTGCAATCTTTGCCATAAAAGACCTTTGTTATTTCCCATTATAGCAACAGGGAGATCAAATGGAATAAGTAGAGCTTACCTGGTCCTTATCAAGAACTGACCAACAAATATTCTGCAATGACAAAATTGTTAGATGGGAGAATCTTAGCACACATATACTAATATGATTGCTTTGCATGCATGAGGCCCTGGGTTTAATTCCTCAGCACCACCTAAGCAAAAAGAAAAAAGCCAGAAATGGCCCTGTGGCTCAAGTGGTAGAGCACTAGCCTTGAGCTCAAGAGTTGAGGGACAGTGCTTAGGCCCAGAGTTCAGGCCCCACAACGGGACCCTTCCCACAAAAAAAGAGTCATGTAGTCAGTTCTACATTACACAACACAAAACCAAAAAGGTAAAACTCAAAACCTAAAATTTTTGACAACAATGTTTAGCCATCTTTGCTAACAAAGCACATCAAATGGTTGGGCCTCAGTTACCAGGGTCTGTGAAAAGAGCAACTTTTTAGCAGGACACATTTGAATGGATGGATGGAGGAGAAGCAAGCTTGGTGGAAGGGTCTGGATTGGAGGGGGCCAAATGCTTAACCCACCATTTGGCCAAGATGGCGAACTCAAGATGGCATATTTCTAAAAAAATGCAAAGAAAGCCTGAACAAAAAATCAAGCCTAGTTTGGCTAGCCTTTTAGAGGGAATCTAGAGGGCATTCGTTGAACCAAGCCCATGTCACACTCTTCAGGGCACATTACAAATAATTGTAGAAAAGAAAGGGACAGATATACAAAGTTGGACATGAATAGCAGAGAGCAAAGAGAGCCTGATAGTAAGGAGACTTCTGACCATTTACCATTGCAGAGGCAAAAATTGTCTAAATCTGACAACATCAAAATATTAGGTGCTCTGCTACCCAGGGAGCACAAGAGGCATTTCAGAGGGGTTTCACAGCTCAGGCATGACTCCCAACACCCCATTAAATGTGTAGGATAGTCAGTCTGGTGAGTGAAGGAGATATGATGAGGCAGAAGCAGCATCCCGACTTCTCCCATAGCCCACTAGAGATTAATGGCCATGCCCCCAAAACAAAGTAACCTCGGCTTCAGAGGTGACCAGCCTTTTGGCTAAAGGCCATAGGAGCCCTCTGGTGTGGTGCCACATCTGAACAGGGATTGAGCAACATAGAGGCATAGAGAGTAGTTTCACTCACCAGAGTAGAGAAGTGATGTGGACATAGATGTGACGGCCAGCAATAGTATCGGTGAAAAGTCTCGCGTGGTGTCTCAAGGCAGTTTGGTTCGCAGAAAAGGGTGGTTAGGAAATTCTAACATTTCCAAATCAAAAACCCTATCCAAGTCATGGCCCCATATGTAAGATATATTTAAAAGGTAGGTTTCGTTAGGTAGCCTATGAAGAGAATGCCACACACTATTAAGTTAGGAAAAGACGTTTATTTACTGAACTGCTGCCCCCATCATACATGGTGGAGAAGCATGGCTGAAAAGGAAAGGGGGATAGCAATTTCTACTTCTGTAGAAATTCATCCATCTCTGTTAGGTTTTCCTTCCTTTGTGAGTAGAGTTTGGAATTATTTCTTTATGATTGTTTGAATGTCTTGGATGTTTGTTGTAATTTTCCCTGTGGTATCTCTGATATTATTGATATGGGTCTCCTCTCTTATTTTCTTCATTACTCTGGCCAGTGGTCCATCAGGTTTATTGATTTTTTTTCTTAAAAACAGCTTTTTAAAATTAATTTTATTTATAATTTTCTCAGTCTCTATCTCATTGATTTCAGCTCTTATTTTGATTATCTCTTTCTGCCGAGCAACTTTAGGTTCAATTTTTTCTTGTTTCTCTAGCAGTTTTGGTTGCTTCATAAGATTGTTTACTTGGTCTCTGTTTTCTTGATATGTGCTCTGAGAACAATAAATTTGCCACTCAGGACTGCTTTTGCTGAGTCCCATAGGTTTCTTTGTGATGTTTCTTCATGTTCACGGAATTGTAGGAACTTTTTAATTTCTTCTTTATTCTGTAACCCATGTATTGTTCAACTGAGTGCTGTTTAATTTCCATGTGTTTAAGTTTTTCCTACTTCATGCCTTGTTATTGAGAACTAGTTTGATTCCACTATGGTCAGATTGAATACAGAGTATTATGTAGATTTTCTTGTATTTGCTTAAATTGTATTAACTAAGAAATGATCTATTGTAGAAAAAGTTAGGGGTTTGGCAAGAGTTAGACCCTGCTGGTGTGAATGTCTGTAATTATAGCTACTAAGGAGGCTCAGATCTGTGTATTCAGGTTCAAAGCCAGCCCAGGAAGGAAAGTTCATGAGGCTTTTTCTGGGGTTGTTCAGCACCAAACCCTGCCTAATGTCTTGGGTAGTTCACCAACTTTGCCACCATGGGCTGGGCTTCGCTGCTTATGCAAGCCTGTATGGAGAGACCCTCCACCCCACTAGGAGTTAGGTGTTAACCAGTGATGTTGCCTCAGGGTGGGCTGGGCTGCTGATGTGGGCCAGTATGGAGAGGCAAAAAGCGCCATGAGTCTGGAGTTGTTCACTGCAACCATTCCTGCCCCAGCTACCGCTGCTGCCCCAGGCTGGTCTGGGCTGTTCCTGTGAGCTAGAGCCAAGAAGCATTGTGCCCAGAATCTGAGTGCTTTACCACTACTGCCAGCTGCTGCTGCTGCTGCTGCTCCAGGTTAGGCTAGGCTGTTTACACCAGCAGGACAGAGGTGCCACGCTGCCAGTACAGAGTCATTTGCCACTGCTGACAGCGGCTGCTGCTCCAGACTGGGTGGTGCTGCTTGCACCAGCCAGGCAGAGGCGCCATGCCAGGGAGGTTGAGGGGATTCTTCATGCCAGCTCTGCCTTCTGAGATTTGTTTGTATTCTCTGGGTTGGCACCAGCTCGTGGGAGTCTTCTGAGAGTCTTGGAATGCTTGTGGGTACGTGGTCCTCCGAGGGTCCAGAGCCAGGCCTGGCAAGAAGCTCCACCACTTAAGCTGCTCAGCGTGGAGCCCCATCACCAACAAGGGGTGGCTGAAGGTTATTTCCACTATACTGTCTGTGTAGGTTTTTCCCTTTTCTTTTTTTCACTTACTGTACCTCTCTGAGTAATCTCCTTTTTTGGGGGTCACTTGGAGAAACCAAGCATTGAAATTCAAACTGTATTTGGTTGGAGAAAGCTGTGGTGTTTACCTGCTGTTCCATCACCATCTTGGCCTCTCCCCTTCCGGTGGAGTTTTTTTAGGTGGACGGTGGGCCTTAGTTACCAAAGGATATGTACATAAAAGAATATGTCGCAAAGCCTGCAGATTGTAGTTAGATATTTCTGTTAATATAGCCTTCCCAAATTTAGGAACCAAAGGTGTTGGTCTACCCTAAAGTATTTCAAAGGGATTAAATCCTTTAACATAAGGGCTACATCTTTCTTGAAGGAGAGCAAAGTAGAAGAGGCTCATCTAGCCATGGACAGCCTCTGTATTTAATTTAGTCTCTGTATTTAATTTAATTTAATTTAACTAATTTAAATTCTTTCAAATGCCTTGAACTCTGAGTGCTATAAATGGATTGTAACTTCCAATTTATTCCTAGAGCGTTAGTTAATAATTGAGAACTTGGGCCATGAATGCAGGGCCATCTTTGGACCCCACAAATAAGGGTAAGGCAAATCAAGAAATTATTACATGCCTCAGCTCAGCCTGAAAATCTGTCCACTATTACTAACCGATACGAATACCCATACTTTCCAGGTTTTATCTCTGTGAAGTCCACTTCCGCAAATTCACCATCTTAGGTTCCTCACATATGAATTCTTTCCATATGTTCCAGCTTTTCAGCATTTACCTGTTTTGAAATTACATACACACATTACAAAGGATTGTCAGCCTGAGGCCCCACTGGTTTTCGAACAGTTGCCTGGAGCAATTTACCAGGGTGCAAATATCTACCCGTAAACTGAAAGAAAGCTTGAGCCTGTTTACATTTTTCACAAGTCGAGTGTCAACATTTGCCCACATATTACCACTGTTTTTGTTTCTTCCCATAATCTTAACGACTAGTAACTCTAGAGACCACACTGGTTTTAGAGTGGTCTCCCAAGCTACCTGATCAGCTCAGATGTTTCCCTGTATCTTACAGTCTCTAGGTCTTTAACTTCTGTGTAGTACTCTGAACCTTGGAGGCTTCTTCCATATTATTCTCCTTTTCTCTCAAACTTGCTTTCATGATTCCACTCTCCTTCTCAATTAGCTCCTTAACCTGCAAGTGTTTTCGCAGGGTCACAGGAGAGTTCCTTTGACTGGCCAATTGCTGCTCCTTCTCAGAACTTTGCTTGCTCTACAGCTCCTCCCTTAAATTCATAAAGGTGCTATTGAGAGGTACTTTTTTCACCTTTTCCTGTTCCATTGGGACAAGATGTTTCTGCATTACATTTATGGTGAAGATCTCAGCAGTCTTTTTGGCCTTTTACTCTATTAGTTTCCCTTACTAGTTTTTGACTTCAGTGTATTTTTGTGACAGGTCTTTCAACTGTTTGTTTAGCTCTTCTGTTTTTCTTCCTAATGCTCATTCCTTTTGCCTGGCATTGTCTATCAGAGCATGTGGTCCTATAACTCTTTCTGAAGAGTAACAATCTTTCTTGAGCCTGATATTTTCCTGTTCACTTTTCTTGGCCTCATCTTCTATGACACAGCACTTCCCCGTCTTCTCTGCTAGCTACTTTTTCCTTCTTTCTCTGTTGCTTTGAATTTCTGTTGACACGCTTCAAAGCTTATAATAGACATGTACTTCACCCTAATACATTCTTATATTAGGTCTGGCTCCATTTTCATGGCCACAATTTCTAAATGCAGCAACAGGATCTCTTCTTGTCCTCACTTGTTGTTAGCAAGAATGGCAGCATTGCTGTCTTGTGCTTCTGTCAGCATCTGACCTGTGGTCCCCAAATTTGCCTCATGCTCACCCAGGCTAATGAACTTGAATTTCATTTGATTCTGCGTGTTTTCTAGGTTCCTTTCTAGGTTCTTCTCATTTTTGACTCTCACAAGTTTATATCTTCAAATCTTTTCTTCATGTCAAATTATTCTCCCTGTTTTCTCCAGTGTCCAGTGCTTTTAAACTCTTGGTGGGTTTGGACTGGCACATATTGGAGATTCAGTCTTTTATAAGCCCGTGTTTTGAGATAGAAGTGTGTGAATTTTTCTTTGCTTCATTTCTTCTTAAGTTCAGAGGGCTGATTTTTAAATTGAACACAATTGGAATTCAGAGCCCCAAGCTCCTTTGCATGTTACTCTCGAGATATGAACACATTTTCCAGGTGGTTAATGTGATTACATAACCTGTCATTTTCTATCTTTCTCCTCCTTGGTCATTCCTTTTCCCAATGTCCATTTTGCTTGCAATAAGGACACTGATCTAGTCCTAGAGGTTCCCTACTCCCATTTGCAAATGAATTATACTGTCTTTGCCAAGGGTTTCTTGATCCCTATTCTGGTGCTCCTATCAAAACTCAACCCCCCTTCTTAGAGTCTTTTTTTTTCCAGGGTATCTCTGTTATCAAACACCTACTAGGCAACCACTTCCAACTTAGAATAAACCTTTCTTTCAAAACCTTCTAACTTTTGAAGCGTTCTTCTAATATCTGGGGCTGACTGGGTAACAAAGGCCATATTTAGGGCTCTTTGATTCTCCAGGGCTTCAATATCTATCGGCCTATAAGTCCTATAGACTTCTGGGAGAAATTTCAGAAGAGCATTTGGGTACTCACTGGGGAACTGTACCATCTCACTCACTTTTGATTGATGACTTGGCTTTCTAGCCACTGTGGTAAACCCTGCCAATCGAACCTGTCAATAATAGGTAAGCACTTCCATACCTCAATCACTGTTAGTCTCTGCTTGGGTAAGTATATTGAAAGACTTGCTCCAAATGGTCTGGTTCAATAGTAGGGATACTGTCTGGTCCAAGGACAACTTTCAATCACCGAGCAGGATACACTCCCTTTTCTACCAGGTGAAAAGCACCTGTAAAATTTGCTGACACTCATCCCAGATGTGCTTGCGTGTGAAAATTACTGTCTCTAATGAAGTAATGAGCCCCTGTTTTTTTTTTTTTCTCTAAAAATGATGCAGTTTTCTGTTTCCAGTTATACAGGTCACTAGTTGTATAGGGAACATATATTAAAAAGGGGGCCTGCCCACCATCTCCTCCATGCTCCTGTCTCAAGTGTAATAAGTGTAACTTACCACATTGTACCACCTCAGGCTGGTACAAGTAATCACTTTTGGTATGGGAGGACTTAACATTAGGGGTGCTGACGGCAAAGAACAGGAGAGAGAGTACATCAATGAATCTTCCTCTGAGGAACTCTATAACCTGGAGGAGAATATTTTTTGGATATGGCAAGTTTAGGCCTTGTTCCCTCATCCTGATTAAAAAGTATACAGAGGTGCATGCAGGACACAGCTAGAACTATCAACATACACACACAGACCACTAGTCACGGACACTTAACTTACATGTCCCACACCTCTCAATGTTGACCTCTACAGGAGGTCCCAGATGACAGAGAGAATGTCCCAGATTGCCTCTTTAGAAGGCCGCAGATGACCTCTGGTGGATGTCACATATGTCCACCGTAGGAGGCTCGAGAAAACCTCTCATGGAGGTTCAAAATGGCTCCCGAAGATAGTGTCTGATGACCTCCAAAGGAAGTCCCAGATGTCCTCTCAAGGAGTCTGAGATTACCTCTCAAGTAGCTCCCAGAAGGCCACTCAAGGAGGCAACATATAAACTCCAGAGTAGGTTCCAGATAACTCTCTTGAGAAAGGCACAGATGACCTCCAGAGATGGTCCTATATGGCTTCTCAAGGAAGTCCCACATGATGTCCGAAGATGGTCATATATTTCTCATCAAGGTAACCTGAGATGACCTCCCAAAAAAGTTCCAGATGACCTTAGGAGGTGGTCCTAGATTGCCTCTTAAGGAAGCCCCAATGACTATTGTTGAAGAGGTTTCAGGAGGCCTCCTGAGGAAGCACCAGATGACCTCTGGATAAAGTCCAATATGGCCCCTGGAGAAGGCCCCAAATGACTTCCAAGGTAGATCTCAGATGGCTTCTCAAGGAATTAGCAGATGTACTCTTGATAATGTTCCAGATGGCTTCCCAAAGAAACCCTACATGACCTCTCAAGGAGTTCCCAGATGGATTTCCAAGGATGCCATAAATGACCTCCAGAAGGGGTCTCCAAAACCGGCTGGCAAGCTTGCACAGACGCAGCTCTAGTGGAGTCTAAATGACTTTTGTCTATGTTGGACCTCCGGAGACAAAAACTCGAGGTAGACTCTCAACCCTGAGAGTTGACACTCTCACCTATGGGGATTTTTCCCTGGGCCTGATGCCATCCAAATGGATGATCTTGATGAGGTCTCTAAAAATTATGAATTCTATAGTTGAAGAGAATCCATTGAGACACATATAATAAATGTTCTCCAAACCACCAACCCCCAAAATTATGATATCCAAAGTTCCAAACATCAAAGGTCAAGCCTTTTTTTCCCCTTCCATTTGTCTCGCCTTCACTACAGAACTATACTTCCTTCGAGGTTTTTCCATTTTTCCCTTCTAACAGTTCCTTCTTCTCTTTAGGCCTCTCCACTCTCCAAACGCCTGAACTGCTTTGCCTGGGTCGTCAGTTGCCATCCTTCACCTCCTGCCCCCTCTCAACTTCCTCTCCTCCCAGGTCTTTCCCCTTCTGCTATCACACCACTTCCTTCCTTCCAGGACTTTTCCCTTTTTCTCGTTCCTTCTATTGCTCTGAACAAGTAGCCTGTAAAAAATCTCTGCACCTATTGAGATAACCATGTGGTTCTTGTTCTTGCTCCTGTTGATGTGATGAATAATATTAATTGATTTGCGTATACTGAACCAGCTTTGCATCCCTGAAATGAATCCTGTTTGATCATGGTGGATGATTTTTTGGATGAATTGTTGAAGTTGATTGGCCAAAATTTTGTTGAGAAGATTTGCATCAATGTTCATCAAAGAAATGGGTCTATAATTCTCTTTCTTTGATGAGTCCCTGCCTGGTGTTACGATGAGGGTTATGATGGCTTCATAGAATGTGTTCGGTAGTGAGCTTTCTCTTTCAATTTCATTGAAGAGTTGGAGGAGAATTGGTGTGAGCTCTGCTTTGAAGGCCTTGTAAAATTCCGCTGTAAATCCATCTGGTCCTGGACTTTTCTTAGCGGGGAGGTCTCTTATTGCTGTTTGTATTTCAATGCTTGATATGGGCCTGTTGAGATAGTTTAACTCATCTTGGTTTAGTTTTGGCATGTCAATATTTGATAGGAAGAGGTGCATTTCTGTCAAGTTGTCGAACTTATTAGCATAAAGTTTTGAGAAGTATTCCCTTATAATGTTCTGAATCTTGGTTGTTTCCGTGATGATGTTTCCATTCTCATCTCTGAGTTTATTAATTTGGGTGTGTTCTCTTCTTTTTCTGATAAGATTTGCTAAGGGTCTGTCAATTTTGTTAAGTTTTTCAAAGAACCAACTCTATGTTTTGTTGATTTTTTCTATAGTTTTTTTGGATTCTTATTCATTTAATTCTGATTTAATTTTGATTATTTCTTTCCGTCTACTGGATTGGGGTTTATCTTGCTGCTCTTTTTCAAGGAGGTTTAGATGGGTCATTAAATTGCTAGTTTCAGATCTCTCCAATTTTTTGATGTAGGAGCTCAGAGCTATAAACTTGCCTCTGAGTACTGCCTTTGCTGTTTCCCAGAGGAGATGGTAATTTGTGTGTTCATTTTTGTTGAATAGCATGAACATTTGAATTTCCTTTCTAATCTCTTCCATGACCCACTCTTGATTCAGCAGTGTGTTGTTTAGCCTCCATGTGATACCGGACTTTCTTTGGTGGCTTTTGGTATTGAGTTCTAATTTTATTCCCTTGTGGTCAGAGAGAATACAGGGTATCACTTCAATGTTTCTGAATTTAGACAAGTTTGCTTTGTGGCCTAGAATGTGTTCTATTTTAGAAAACGTTCCATGTGCTGTTGAGAAGAACGTGTATTCTGATGCTGCTGGGTGAAATGTTCAGTAAATGTCTGTTAAGTGTAGTTGATCTATGCAGCCGTTTAGATCTGCGGTTTATCTGTTGAGTTTTTGCCGAGTTGATCTGCCTCGTGGGGAGAGTGGTGTGTTAAAATCCCCAACAATTAATGTCTTTGGATCTATATGGGATTTGAGGGAAAGTAGTGTTTCTTTGATAAATTTGGGTGCTCCATTGTTTGGCGAATAGATATTTAGAATTGTAATATCCTCCTGAAGGAGAGATCCTTTAATTAGTATGTTGCGACCTTCTTTATCTCTTCTCACGAATTTTAATTTGAAGTCTATTTTATCTTCCGCCTGTTTATGAGGGCCGTTTGCTTGGTAGATTTTGTTCCAGCTTTAACATTGAAAATGTGTTTGTATTTACGGGCAAGATGTGACTCCTGCAGGCAGCAGATAGAAGGGTCTTTTTTTTTAATCCAACTAGACAGTCTATGTCGCTTAATTATGGAATTCAGTCCGTTAACGTTAAGAGATAGGACTGAGAGGTATTTGGGAGTTCCTGCCATGTTATCTACCTTCTTGGGGGCTGCGCAAACTGGGTTCTTCCTAAGGTTCTTGGATTCTCAGTTTGGGTGCAGTTTGTTGCCCTTTATTGTGGTCTTGTTGGTTTTCTATGTGTAGGACATCTTTAAGAACCTTTTGTACGGCTGGTTTGGTGGAGATGCATTGTTTCAATTTTTCTTTACTGTGGAAGGTTTTTATTTGGCCTTCAGTTATGAAGGAGACTTTAGCTGGGTACAGTATTCTTGGTTGATAGTTGTTTGTTTTTAGGGCATGGCATACATCATTCCAGGCTCTTCTTGCTTTGATTGTCTCTGCTGAGAAATCTGAGGTGATTCTAATTGGTTTCCCTTTATAGGTGATTACCCTTTTCTCCTGGACAGCTTTAAGGATCTTTTCTTTGTTCTGAGTTGATCCTGTGTGGATTGTAATATGACGGTGGGATGTCCTATTCTGGTCTGCTCTATTTGGGGTTCTAAAGGCTTCTTGTATCTGAATAGGCCTATCTTTTTGCATGTTTGGGAAGTTCTCTGCTAGGATCCTGTTAAACAAATTTCCTAGACCATTAACTTCTGCTTGTAGGTGCTCCTCTACACCCATTATCCTTAAGTTAGGCCTTCTGATGGTGTCTTCCAGGTGTTGGATAGTTTTCTGGGAGGGTGATTTGCTTTGAGAATCACAAAAGAGGGGGATGCAGTGGTGATGCTAGGTTCTGGGTAGAGTTGAGGCCTTTCAACAATCAGTAGTTTTTTCCTGGGACTGTTTTGTGCAAAAAAAAATCTCCCAGAGCCCAGCCTGGAGCCATTCTCAGGGATTCTGAGGATTGATTGTTGAGGCTGCTAGAGGGAGGGGCAGCCTCTGGCTCTGGTTACCCAGTGAGGGAAGCCACTCCAATGGCTGGCGCCTGAGCTGGGTGACTTTTACCTGGATGGAGCCGAGTCTGGCAGGTCACTTTGCCGTTAAGTTCTTATGACCTGCTAAATGACTCGTTTTATTCCAAGGCCTGGATTGGAGCTGGCAGCTCCTCCGAGCTTTGTCGGTATACAAGATGGAGATCACCTGTGCTGGGGGGGAGGTGTGGCCTTCCCTCCTCTGCTCCCTGAGAAGGAGTGAGGACGTCGGGCTTGTACTCACGCCGAGTCTTGGATCCTGGGTCGTCTCTGGTCTGCATCACAATAGACGCAGAAAAAGCATTCAACAAGATCCAACACCCCTTTTTGATGAAGGTTTTGGAAAAATTAGGAATCCATGGAACATTCCTCAATACTATAAAGGCTGTATATGACAAACCTACAGCCAGCATTATACTCAATGGTGAAAAACTAAAGCCATTTCCTCTTAACTCAGGAACAAGACAAGGATGCCCACTCTCTCCACTTCTCTTCAATCTAGTATTAGAATGCCTAGCTAGAGCAATAAGAAAAGATGCAGACATAAAGGGGATCCAAATAGGGAAAGAAGAAATAAAACTCTCCCTCTTTGCAGATGACATGATCTTGTATTTAAATAATCCCATAGACTCCACTCCCAAATTACTCAAGCTGATTCCAAACTTTGGCAAAGTAGCAGGTTATAAAATTAACTCCCAAAAATCAATGGCTTTTCTGTATGCCAACAATGAGAAAAGTGTGGCTGAAATTAGGAAAGCAACTCCATTTGTAATAGCCCCACAAAAAATAAAATACCTAGGAATTAACTTAACTAAAGAAGTGAAGGACCTCTAGGATGAAAACTTTAAAATCTTGAAAAAGGAAATCAACACAGAACTTAAAAAATGTCAAAACCTCCCATGCTCTTGGATTGGCAAGATTAACATCGTGAAAATGGCAATACTTCCCTGGGCTATCTACAAATTCAACGCAATACCTATCAAAATTCCACCCTCATTCTTCAAGGAAATAGAAGAGGCAATCCAAAAATTCCTATGGAACAATAAAAGACCCCGAATAGCAAAAACACTTCTCACCGGAAAGCACACTGCTGGAGGAATATCAATACCAAATTTCAAACTCTACTATAAAGCCATAGTAAAGAAAACAGCTTGGTATTGGCATAAGAACAGACCTCAGGACCAATGGAATAGAATTGAAAACCCAGAAATGAACATACAGACCTATAGCCATCTAATCTTCGATAAGGAAGCTAAAACAATAGAATGGAAGAAAGACAGCCTCTTCAGTAAATGGTGCTGGCAAATTGGTTAACTACATGTAGAAAAGTAAAGCTAGATCCTTATATATCACCCTGCACCAGAATCAACTCCAAATGGATCAAAGACCTTGAACTCAAAGCAGACACTCTGAAAACATTACAGGATGGAATAGGAGAAACCCTAGGTCTCCTTGGCTCAGGCCGAAATTTTCTGAATAGAGACCCGGAAACAAAACAGATCAAAGAAAGGTTGGACAAATGGGATTGCATAAGGTTGCAGAGCTTCTGCAGGGCAAATGACATAGCTAGCAAGATCAATAGAAAGCCCACCGATTGGGAAAAGATCTTTACTAGCCATACAACGGACAAGGATCTCATAGCTAAAATATACTTGGAACTCAAAAAACTAAACCACCCGACAACAAATCCTCAAAGAAACAACTGCCCAATAAATAAGTGGGCGAAAGACTTAAAGAGAAGCTTCTCTGAAGAAGAAAGAAGGATGGCCAATAGACACATGAAGAAATGCTCAACATCCCTAGCCATAAAAGAAATGCAAATCAAAACAACATTGAGATATCACCTCACCCAAGTTAGAATGGAAAAATCAAGAACTCTAACAACAACAGATGCTGGAGGGGATGTGGACAGAAAGGAACCTTACTTCATTGTTGGTGGGAATGTAAACTTGTTCAACCACTTTGGAAAGCAGTATGTAGGTTCCTCAAAAGACTTCACATAGATCTCACCTATGATCCAGCAATCGCACTTTTGGGCATTTACCCAAATATATACAAACAAGACCACACTAAAGCTACCAGCACAACTATGTTTATTGCAGCATTATTTACCATAGCTAAGATCTGGAACCAACCCAGAAGCCCCTCAGTAGATGAATGGATCAAGAAAATGTGGTATATATACACAATGGAATTCTATGCCTCCATCAGAAAGAATGACATTTCCCCATATGTTAGGAAATGGAAAGGCTTGGAAAAAATTATATTAAGTGAAGTAAGCCAGGCCCAATGAAACATAGTTCCCATGGTTTCCCTTATTTGCAATATCTAGTATAGGTATGAGTCAAGCAGAAAAGTTCAGATAATGTGATGTTAGGAAAATGAATCCTTAAATATGTATTTTAATGTTTTTGTTTCTTTCGTGCATGTGTTTCTAACGCATTTATAAGCTTATTTCTTTGTTGCTTTGTATGTCCCTCCCCCACAATGTAACCCCCACTTTCACTTTATTTGATGTCAGTATAACATGTGGAGGAGATGGGGACAAACAAGTCGTTTAAGGATTCAGGTGGACCTGTTGCAACAAGGAGAATTACAAAATGTCATGTCAAAGCAAGCTTTACAATGTCGGTGTGGGGGGGTAGGGGGTATGATTGGGTGGGGGGGAGGGGGGAAGCTGGGAAGAGAGGTGAAGAGTAAACAAAGGAGGAGGCTGCAATGCTTGGTAAGAAATGTATGCATTATCCTGCCAATGTAATTGTAACCCCTCTGTACAGTATGTTCTCAAATAAAATAAAATAAAATTTAAATTAAAAAAAAATCTCTGCACCTCTTCCACTCCAACTGCCTAACAGTTTTCAATTGTCTCAGCAGAATTTGCCCAATGCCCAATCACTTTTAACAGCTCAATAGGTGGGGATTAATGCAACAGCCCCTCCCACAGAATGCCCCACCTTCTTTGGTGGCATACTTTGTCCTCTACAGCTGGCCAGGAGATGGTACCTGGCTGATTATTGGACCCTATAGATTATTGTGGCCCTGATGATTATTACAGTATCCTCCTTGTGAATTAGTTGCAATTGAAATTGGAAATTTGATTGTGATATTACAAACTCGTTATGCCATCACAAACTCATTTTGACATCATCATAGCACGACATCACAAACCCATTGTGACAATATTGTCATTGTGACATCCTGATTCCATTGTGATATCTCAAATCTATTATGACCTCTTAGCACCTTTGAAAAATCACATGCCTTTTTCAACATCATAGTCCCTTTGTGTACCCATATCCTTGTTGTTAACCAATGACAATTGAGATCAGACATGCCATTATAACATCAAAAATGTTTGTGACATACTAAAGAGTGGGACATCGCATTTTCATTATGAGAGCATCATCTCATTGTGACATCACCAAACTCAATGACATAATTGCATTATGACAACAATTCTCAATGTGACATCAAAGATATTGTGAATGTCTATTATGTGATTTCATTGTATTTCAAATGTGGCATGAGAGTTGATATCAGAAACACA
The DNA here is from genome assembly GCF_024711535.1 of Dipodomys merriami. Lineage (NCBI taxonomy): Eukaryota > Metazoa > Chordata > Mammalia > Rodentia > Heteromyidae > Dipodomys > Dipodomys merriami. Next base: position 487,427 of record NW_027206357.1, on the reverse strand, counting down.
TGTTTGTGCTTACACAATCATTTTGACATCATAATCACTTTGTGATATTGAAATGCCATTGTGATATCATGAACACAATGTGACATCACAAAACTCTCCTGTCCTCATAACTTTTGTGACAAGCTAACATTGTGATATCTTAGACCTTTTTGCCCTCATAATTTTTCAACCTCATATTTCATGTATGACATGAGATACCAGAAATCCACTAACATTATGACCATGTGACATCACACTGACAGATGTCATGATCATCATGCCACATGACATCACAAAAGGATTTGATGTCAATATTAGTTGGTGATGCCATACAGGTAAGGGGTCACAGTAGGTTTATGATGTCACAATTTGTTGGTGATATCCAAATGGCATAAAGTATCTCATTTGTCATGAAATCACAGAGAATATGAGTTCACAAACAGACCGTGGTGTCTTCAAAGGCATGTGTTGCCACAAATGTGATGAAGTCCTAGGAGTAATATGATGTCACAGTGTGACACAATGTGCATGATATCTGTCAGTATGATGTCACAATTGTCATGATGTCAGAGTGGATTTCTGATATCACATATCAGATTATGAGCTCTTAAAGGGCCTAAGCCATCACAATTGCAGCACGTCACAAGACTTATGAGGACAGGGAAGGTTTGTGATGTCACAGTGTGTTAATGATATCACCATGGCACTGTGATGTCACAAAGTGATTGTGATGCCATATATTTATGAGATCATAATGGTTTTCTCATAACCCACATGCCACTTTTGAAATAGAATGAACTAAGAAAATAGGCATTTACAATGTGTCTATAACATCGCAATGATAATATAATGTCATAATGCTATGAGGCCATTATAAATTGGTGATGTTGCAAGGACATAATGGTGTCATAATGAATATTTGTTGTCTCACTTGTGATGGGGTCACAAATGGTGATGTTACAATGGCATATATGAATTCCATTATCATGTGTTCACAATGAGGATATGGGCATACAAAGGGACTGTGATGTCACAAATGCCATGTGTGTTTTCAAAGGTACTTAAGGGTCATGATAGCTTTATGATACACTGTTGTGATGAGGTCACCATGGGTTTTTGATGTCATAATGATTTTGTAATATCTCAAACACAGGTCCAATTTCAATTGCTAGTATTTCACAATGTGCATACAAGTTCACAGAAGGATCTTGAAGTCCTAATGGACATGAATTTTTTTAAAGTTATGAGGTCATATTTGGTTTGTGAATACAGAATGAGACAGATATCAACATGGCAATGTCAACTCACTACATCATGTAAAAATATTGTGTTGTTGTCACAATTGGTGATGAGGTCACAAAAGATTGGTGATGTCACAATGTGTTGGGCATATCAAAATGACATGATGGTTCTCAATTGTCTTTAACTTACAATAAGTATAGGAGTTCACAAAGGGACTGTGGTTTCTCCAAAAGCATGTGTTGTCACAAATATATTGAAATACTAAAAGGTTTGTGATGTTAAAATTTGACACAATGGTTATGAAATCTGGCAGTATGATATCACCATGGTCATGATGTCACTGGGAATTTGTGATACCAAGTGTCATACATAAAATCTAATGAGGTCGACAACAGATTATGAGGACAAAAAAGCCAAAGGTATTAGAATTGCAGCATGTCACAAAAGTTATGATGACAGGATGGGTTTGTGATGTCACAGTGTGTTAGACATATCACAATGGAAAAGTGATGTACAAAGGGATTTTGATGTCACAATGGTTAGGAGTTCTTGATTTGCTTATGATATCAACTTACAGGCCACATTTTAAATAGAATGAAATAACAGAAAACGCATTCATAATGTGTCTATGATGTCACAGGACAATGTGAAGTTATAAATCTATCATATCATTTTAGATTTGTGATTTTACAATGAGCAGATGGTGTCAAAATGACAATGTGATGTCACAATTTTGATAAACTCATAAACTGTTTTTGATGTTAAAATGTCATGTGTGATTCTCAATTGTCAATATTTCACAGTGGAGATTTGAGTACACAAAGGGAATGTGATGTCACAAAACTATGTATTTTTTCAAAATGTATAAGAGGTCATAATAGATTTGGGATGTAACAATGTGATTCTGGTGTTAAAAATATCAATGTGATGTCACAATGGGTTTGTAATGTCACAATGGTGATGAGGTCACAATTGGTTAGTTATGTCATGAGTTTGTAATATCACAATTATTTGTCCAATTTCAATTGCTCTAGTTCACCATGAGGACACTATAATAACCATCAGTGCCCGTATAATCCACGGTAACAAATAGTCATCATGGCCTGTTGGTCTGGACCACCAGAGAGAGGGGTGTATTCCGCTGAAAGGGGCAGGACATGCTGTTGAAGGAGATAGGATGTCAAGCCCCACATGGTGAGCTGCCAAGAAGTGACGGGGTATGGACATTTGGGAAGTGATGATTGAAAACTGTTATGTAGGAAACATATTGCAGTGGGGGAAGGGTACAGCCTATATATTGGCTGCATGTTCAGAGCAACAGAAGGGTACAGAAAAAGGGGAAAGGCCTGGAAGTAAAGAAGGGATGAGACTGCAGGAAGGTAAAGACCTGGGAGGAGAGGAAATTGATGGAGAGCAGGAGCTGAAGGATGGCACCTGGCCACCTGGATAGGGCAGGGCAGGCATGTCAAGAGTAGAACAGCCTGAAGAGAAGAAGGCAATGGTGGAAGGAAAAAAAATAAGACGTGAAATGTAGGACAGGTCTGTAGTGAAGGAGGATGAAGAGATAAGAAAAAGCATTGTCCTTTGAAATGTGGAGCTTTGGAGATCATTATTTTTGGGGTTGGTTGTTTGAAGACCAGTTAACAAATGGCTGGGCTGTTCTGTGGAGTTCTGAGGGTTCATGCTTGAGGCTGCATTTAGCTCTGGGCATCCAGCCCAGGTCAAGGTAGTCGCTTGTTACAAAATTTATGAGGACAAGACAGATTTGTGATGTTACATTGCATTAATGATATCACAATGTCAATATGAGGTCACAAAGGGATTGTAATGTCACAATGGTGATGTGGTCAAAATGGGTTTCTGAAATCAAACTATATGCCACATTTGAGATAGAATAGGCAATCACATTGTCTCTAGGACCTCACAATGAATATGTGATATCATAATGCTATGATGTCATTGTTATTTTGGGATATCACAATGGGCTAATGTTATCCTAACAACAATGTGATCTCACTCTGGAGATGATGTCACAAAGCATTTGTAATGGTACAATGGCATGTCTGATGTCAATTGTCCTTTTTCAAAGGTGCTAAGAGGTCACAAAAGATTTGGGATATCACAAGGTGATCGTGATATCACTGTGGAAATGTGATGTCACAATGGGTTTGTGATGTTACAGTGGTGATAAAGTCACACTTGGATAGTGATGTCACAATGAATTTGTAATATCACTATTACATATCTAATTTCATTCTACTAGATCACAATGAAGATACAACTTTACATAAGGAGCTAGAAGTCAGAAAGACCATGGGTTTTGTAAAATATTTTGCGGACATAATAGATTGGTGAAAATGCAATGGGACAGAGATATCCCATTGGCAAAGTGATGTTACCATTACATGAGATAGTATTGTTTTGAAGTCACAAATAGTTGGTAATGCCATACAGCTGATGAGGTCACATAGATTTGTGATTTCACAATGGGGTGTTGATGTTACAATCTCATGCCAGGTCTCTAATTAACAATAAATATATAAGTTCACAAGGGATAATGTATCCAAAGGCATATGTTGGCACAAGTGGAATGAGTATTAACAGGTTTGTGATATCACAATGTGACTCAGTGGTCATGACATCTGGCAGTGTGATGTTACAGTGGTCGTGATGTCACAGTGGATTTCTGATATCACATGTCATACCTGAAGTATTATGAGTTAAACAATTTATGAGCTTAGAGAGGCCAGAGATCAAACTGGCAGCATGTCAAAACATATATGAGGATAGGAGAGACAGTGGGTTAGTGATATCATTATGACAATGTAGTGTCATCAAGGTATTGTGATGTCATAATGGTTAAGTGTTCACAATCTATTTCTGATATCAACACACCTGCCACATTTGAAATAGAATGAAATCACAGATTAGACATTCTATTGTACCTGGGACATCACAATGACCAAGCGATGTCATGATTCTATGATGTCATTGTTGTTTTATGATGTCACGATGGGCTGATGTTGTTATAATGACAATGTGATGTTACACTGGTGATGATGTCATAAAGGTTTTGAGATGCTAAAATGGCATGTCTTATCTCAATTGTCATTAGCTCAAAATGAGGATTTGTGTACAAAAAGGTCCTGGGATGACGCAAAGGCCATGCTTTCTTTCAAAGCTTCTGAGGTCATAATAGGATTGGGATGTCACAATGTGAGCATGGTGACACAATGGCAATGTGATATCACAATGAGTTTGTGATGTCACCACTGTGATGAGGTCACAATGGGTTAGTGATGTCTCATCAAGGAATATAACAATGACATATACAATTTCAATTTCTTCAAATTCACTATGAGGATACTTTAATAACCAGTGAGGCCAGAATTATCTGTGGGAGCCGATAATCATTGTAAATTCTTGGCCTGGCCCACTGGAGATATTGGGGAATACCGTCAAAGGTGGAGGTGTCAAGCCTCACATGGTGAGCTGTCAAGAAATAATTGAACATTGGGAAGTTTGGGAAGTGACGGTTGAAAACTCTTAGGCGGAAGACACATTGGAGTGAGGAGGGATACAACCTATATATACGTTGCATTTTCAGAGCATTGGAAGGGTACATAAATATGAGGGCTACCCAGATGGAAGAAAGTGGTGAGACAGCAGGAAGGGAAAAACTTCAGAAGAGAGGAAATTGAGGGAAAGCAGATGGTTGGCAAATGGTCACTGGGACAGAGCAGGGCAGGCCTGTGGAGACTGGAGATGCATGAAGGAAGTGGTGGAAGGGAAATAGGGAAAGACCAGGAAGAAAGGACAAGTCTGTAGCGAAGGAGGGAGGAATGGAAAAGTAAAAAGCCTTGCCCATTAAGGTTTGGAGCTTTGGACATCATAATTTTTGGCTGGTGGTTTCCAGATCAATTAATCAAGGGTGGGGCTGCCCATTGAAGGTCTGAGGTTTGGTGGTCAAGGCTGCTCTTGGACTGGGTATCCAGTCCAGGATAAGATAATCACAGTCCCCTTTCTAGTGTAAATTGGTTTATTATATTAAATGTGACTTGCTGGTTTGTCTCTTGGCCTTAGAAGTTATAAGTACACAAGTTCACTTAAAGAGCTTGAAGTCACAAAGGCCAGGAATTTTCTAAAATGTGATGTGGCCATATAGGTTTGTAAAAACACAATGGACAGTGATATCACAATGGCAATACCACAATATCATGTCAAAATAATGCTTTGATACCACAATTAGTTGTTGATGCCATTCTCTTGATGAAGTCACAATAAGTATGTGATCTCACAAAGGGTTCATAATGTCAGAGTGGCATGGCAGATCTCAACTGTCATTAATTGGCAATGAATATATGATTTCAAAAAGGGACAGTAATGTCTCCAAAGGCATGTGTTGTCACAAATGTGATGCCGTTCTAACAGGATTGTGATGTCACAATGTGACACAATACTCATGATATCTGAAAGTATGATATCACAGGGGATTTCTGATATCACATGTCATACCAGAAATATGAGATTGAAAACAGATTATGAGCTCACAAAGGCTTAACATAGGACAATGGCAGTATGTCACAAAACTTATATGGACTGTTTTGTGATGGCATAGCAGATTAATGATGTCATAAAAGATTGTGATATCACATTGGTTATATGGTCAAAATGGGTTTCTGAAATAGAATGAATTCACAGAATAGGCCTTCACACTGTTATGACTATGATGTAACAATGTCATTGTGATTTATCATGGTAAGATGCCATTGTTGTTTGGTGATGTCACAATGAGCGGAATGTGTCATAATGACAATTTGATGTCACTGTTTATTTATGATGATACAATGGTTATGAGGTCACATTATGTTTCTGATATCAACACACATGTCAAATTTGAAAAAGAATGAAAAAGGAGTTCCGGGAAGATGGCGGAGGAGAAGCTGGAATCTGAACAAGCTCTTGCATAGAAAGCAGTTTTAGAGTTCCAGTGAACAGTCCTAAGCCAGAGAATCACACCAAGTGTGCCATCATAGGACAGAGAGTTAGTCAAGAGAGGGGAAGCCAAGAAGACTGCCAGCAGCTGCCACTGCGGCCGCAGGGTCGCGGCCGCAACCACCACCGCGGGGTCATACCTGAGACATAGAGAGTCCGGGACAAAGGAGCTAGACGCAGCTGACGAGCGGATTCTACTCAACACCAACAAGAACCAACAAGGAGCGGACATCTTCCTGAAGTTTGCAGACCAGAGACGACCCAGGATCCAAGACTCAGCGTGAGTACAAGCCAGACGTCCTCACTCCTTCTCAGGGAGCAGAGGATGGAAGGCCACCCCTCCCCCCCAGCACCAGTGATCTCCATCTTGGATACCGACAAAGCTCGGAGGAGCTGCTAGCACCAGGTCAGGCCTTGGAATAAAACGAGTCATTTAGCAGGTCACAAGAACTTAATGGTGAAGTGACCTGCCAGACTCAGCTCCATCCAGGGAAAAGTCACCCAGCTCAGGCGCCAGCCATTGGAGTAGGTTGCCTCACTGGGTAACCAGAGGCAGAGGCTGCCCCTCCCTCTAACAGCCACCACAATCAATTGAAAAACAGAAACCCTGAGAATGGCGCGAGGCTGGGCACTGTGAGCTTTATCACAAAATAGCCCCAGGGAAAAGTTATTGTTTGTTGAAAGGCCTCAACTCAACCCAGAACCTAGCCTCATCACCGCATCCCCCTCTTTTGTGATTCTCAAAGCAGATCACCCTCCCAGAAAACTAACCTGGGAAGGGGATCTCAAAATCTTGGGTAAAGCAGAGCACTTTTCTGCCTCTTTCAACAAACCGACTTAAGAAACCAATCAAGCCACAGGACCTCAAGCTGACCAGAGACTCCAACAAGAGACTGGTTACAGACAAAAGGGAGATACAGGATTCTTCCCACCCATCACCCCCCCCCAAAAAAAAATCAAAGCACTTTTTTTCTTCTTCTTTTCTTTTCTTTGGTTTGTTTTTTGTTTTTTGTTACCATATATATATATATATATATATAAATATATATATATATATACATATATAAATTTTTTTCTCTTCTAAAACTTTTATTAATCTTTAATTTTTGCCTCTTCTGAAAAAATAATTGTTTTCCAGTAACTTTTTTTTTCTCCTCTTATAATTTTTATTTTAGGAATATGTGAATGAGCGTTTTCCTTTCTTTTCTTGTCTTCTTTCTCTTTTTCTTCCTTTCTTAATTATCTTTTTGTATTTTGTCTAGCTCTACTGAACTTCTCATCTTTTCTTCTCCTTTTCCCATCCTTAAAGTGTTTCACATCTCCTCTATGTCCCTCCCTTTCTCTCAACATATTCACATTCCTCTCTAAATAGACGGTCTTTTAATCTCTATAATAACATCAACTTTTACGTTTCTGTTTTTTTTTGTGGTCTCTTTTCATTCCCCTTTCCATCTCTTCTTTTTCTCTCTCTCTCTACTTGCATCCTACCCAACCCATTTCCTGCATTGTGATTAGGACATAGTTAACTCACCCTGTGCCTCCCCACACAAATCCATTCCTATTTTTTACCCACATCCCTCCCTAATCCTAATAATTTCTGGTTTTCCAAATTCTTTTCTGCGGTTCGAAGTCCTTTAACATATAGTTGTTTGATGTTGAATAGATGTATCTGTTGAACTAGATTGTATCTGTAGACTATTGACTGTACAAACGCAAACTTTGGTTGATGGTTGCCTTAAGATAGTGTTCTAGCACAAAACTGGTGCTATCTTCATCTCAAATGGGCAGAGTAAGCCGGAAAAACACAAGAAAAATGCAAATTCGGGTATCTCAATTCCCAATCTTGATAATCAGGGATTAGAATAGATAAAGAATAATCCAGAGGAGAGTTCCCAAATAGCTCTACAATCACTACTAGCAAACATGATAAATGAGAAGTTTGACAATGTACAAAGGACTCTGTATGAGTGTGATACGGAGAGAGAGGAGGCATCCCAGAAGTTTATACAGGAATATCATAAGCGTGAGGAAGCTACTCAAAAACTGATACATGATTTGCGAGAACAACTTGAGAATACTCCAAGAGAAAGGGAGGAATGGCGTGAGCAGGCTGAGAACACTCAAAGACAACTGCAGGAATCCCACGAACGGGAAGAAAGAGAACTGCAGGTATCCCACAGATGGGAGGAAGCTAATCAAAGAGTAATTCAGGAATTGAAAGACCAGGTAGAGAATACACAAAGATCACTAAAAGTATTCATGGAATCCATTAACAAAGAGCTGAAGGAAGTCAGGGAGACCACAAAGGGAATGCTGAATGGAACCCAACAGAAGGAATGGGAGTCCAAAGAAACCATAACCAATCAACTAAGTGATTTGAGAACAAACACTGAACACCAAATTAAGGAAGTAAAGAAATTCATACAAGACCTAAAACAAAGATTCAACAAAGAACTTGAAGCCATCAAAGCTGACCAATTAGAAGGAAAAGATATAAAAAACAAAGTAGAGAGTCTTGACAGCAAGTTAGACCATGCAGAAGATCGAATCTCAGGGATTGAAGACAGCCTAGATATTATAGAGAAAGAACATACAACCATCCAAGACAAGTCCAAGAAATATGATAGGTCGATCCAACACCTGGAAGACACCATCAGAAGGCCCAATCTAAGGATAATGGGTGTAGAGGAGCACCTAGAAACAGAAGTTAATGGTCTAGGAAATTTGTTTAACAGGATCCTAGCAGAGAACTTCCCAAACATGCAAAAAGATAGGCCTATTCAGATACAAGAAGCTTTTAGAACCCCAAATAGACCAGACCAGAATTGGACATCCCACCGTCACATTATAATCCACACAGGATCAACCCAGACCAAGGAAAAGATCCTTAAAGCTGTCAAGGAGAAAAGGGTAATCACCTATAAAGGGAAACCAATTAGAATCACCTCAGATTTCTCAGCAGAGACAATCAAAGCAAGAAGAGCCTGGAATGACATATGCCATGCCCTAAAAACAAACAACTATCAACCAAGAATACTGTACCCAGCTAAACTCTCCTTCATAACTGAAGGCCAAATGAAAACCTTGCATAGCAAAGAAAAATTGAAACAATAAATCTCCACCAAACCAACCCTACAAAAGTTTATTAAAGATGTCCTACACATAGAAAACCAACAAGACCGCAACAAAGGCCAAGAAACTGCACCCAAACTGAGAACCCAAGAACCTTAGGAAGAACCCAGTTTGCGCAGCCCCCAAGAAGGTGGTTAACATGGCAGGAACTCCCAAATACCTCTCAGTCCTATCTCTTAACGTTAACGGACTGAACTCTTTAATTAAGCGACATAGACTGTCTAGTTGGATTAAGAAACATGACCCTTCTATCTGCTGCCAGCAAGAGTCACATCTTGCCCGTAAAAACAAACACATTTTCAAAGTTAAAGGATGGAACAAAATCTACCAAGCAAACGGCCCTCATAAACAGGCGGGAGTTGCAATCCTAATATCAGATAAAATAGACTTCAAATTAAAATTCGTGAGAAGAGATAAAGAAGGTCGCTACATACTAATTAAAGGATCTCTCCTTCAGGAGGATATTACAATTCTAAATATCTATTCGCCAAACAATGGAGCACCCAAATTTATCAAAGAAACACTACTTTCCCTCAAATCCCATATAGATCCAAAGACATTAATTGTTGGGGATTTTAACACACCACTCTCCCCACGAGATAGATCAACTCGCCAAAAACTCAACCGCAGATCTAAACAGCTGCATAGATCAACTAGACTGAACAGACATTTACCGAACATTTCACCCAGCAGCATCAGAATACACGCTCTTCTCAGCAGCACATGGAATGTTTTCTAAAATAGACCACATTTTAAGCCACAAAGCAAACTTGTCTAAATTCAGAAACATTGAAGTTATACCTTGCATTCTCTCTGACCACAAGGGAATAAAATTAGAACTCAACACCAAAAGCCACCAAAGAAAGTCCGGTATCACATGGAGGCTGAACAACACACTGCTGAAACATGAGTGGGTCATGGAAGAGATTAGAAAGGAAATTCAAATGTTCATACTATTCAACAAAAATGAACACACAAATTACCAGCTCCTCTGGGACACAGCAAAGGCAGTTCTCAGAGGCAAGTTTATAGCTCTGAGCTCCTACATCAACAAATTGGAGAGATCTGAAACTAACAATTTAATGACACATCTAAACCTCCTTGAAAAAGAGCAGCAAGATAAACCCCAATCCAGTAGACGGAAAGAAATAATCAAAATTAAATCAGAATTAAATGAATTAGAATCCAAAAGAACTATAGAAAGAATCAACAAAACAAAGAGTTGGTTCTTCGAAAAACTTAACAAAATTGACAGACCCTTAGAAAACCTTATCAGAAAAAGGAGAGAACACACCCAAATTAATAAACTCAGAGATGAGAACGGAAACATCACCACGGAAACAACCAAGATTCAGAACATTATAAGGGAATACTTCTCAAAACTTTATGCTAATAAGTTTGAGAACTCGACAGAAATGGACCTTTTCCTAGCAAATATCTATATGCAAAAACTAAACCAAGATGAGTTAAACCAGCTTTACAGGCCCATATCAAGCATTGAAATAGAAACAGCAATAAGAGACCTCCCAGCTAAGAAAAGTCCAGGACCAGATGGTTTACAGCGGAATTTTACAAGGCCTTCAAAGCAGAGCTCACACCAATTCTCCTCCAACTCTTCAATGAAATTGAAAGAGAAAGCTCACAACCGAACACATTCTATGAAGCCATCATAACCCTCATCCCAAAACCAGGCAGGGACTCATCAAAGAAAGAGAACTATAGACCCATTACTTTGATGAACATTGATGCAAAACTTCTCAACAAAATTTTGGCCAATCGACTTCAACAATTCATGCAAAAAGTTATACACCATGATCAAACAGGATTCAATTCAGGGATGCAAAGCTGGTACAATATACGCAAATCAATTAATATTATTCATCACATCAACAGGAGCAAGAATAAGAACCACATGGTTATCTCAATAGATGCAGAAAAAGCATTCGACAAGATCCAACACCGCTTTATCATGAAGGTTTTGGAAAAATTAGGAATCCATGGAACATTCCTCAATAAAATAAAGGCCGTATATTACAAACCCACAGCCAGCAGTATACTCAATGATGAAAAACTAAAGCCATTTCCTCTTAACTCAGGAACAAGACAAGGATGCCCACTCTCTCCACTTCTCTTCAATCTAGTATTAGAATGCCTAGCTAGAGCAATAAGACAAGATGCAGACATAAAGGGGATCCAAATAGGGAAAGAAGAAATAAAACTCTCCCTCTTTGCAGATGACATGATCTTGTATGTAAAAATCCCATGGACTCCACTCCCAAATTACTCAAGCTGATTCAAAACTTTGGCAAAGTAGCAGGTTATAAAATTAACTCCCAAAAATCAATGGCTTTTCTGTATGCCAACAATGAGAAAAGTGTGGCTGAAATTAGGAAAGCAACTCCATTTGTAATAGCCCCACAAAAAATAAAATACCTAGGAATTAACTTAACTAAAGAAGTGAAGGACCTCTACGATGAAAACTTTAAAATCTTGAAAAAGGAAATCAAAACAGAACTTAAAAAATGGCAAAACCTCCCATGCTCCTGGATTGGCAAGATTAACATCGTGAAAATGGCAATCCTTCCCAAGGCTATCTACGAATTCAACGCGATACCTATCAAAATTCCACCCTCATTTTGCAAGGAAATAGAAGAGGCAATCCAAAAATTCCTATGGAACAATAAAAGACCCCGAATAGCAAAAACTCTCCTCAACGGAAAGAACACTGCTGGAGGAATATCAATACCAAATTTCAAACTCTACTATAAAGCCATAGTAAAGAAAACAGCTTGGTATTGGCATAAGAACAGACCTCAGGACCAATGGAATAGAATTGAAAACCCAGAAATGAACCTACAGACCTATAGCCATCTAATCTTCGATAAGGAAGCTAAAACAATAGAATGGAAGAAAGACAGCCTCTTCAGTAAATGGTGCTGGCAAAATTGGTTAACTACATGTAGAAAAGTAAAGCTAGATCCTTATATATCACCCTGCACCAGAATCAACTCCAAATGGATCAAAGACCTTGAACTCAAAGCAGACACTCTGAAAACATTACAGGATGGAATAGGAGAAACCCTAGGTCTCCTTGGCTCAGGCCGAAATTTTCTGAATAGAGACCCGGAAACAAAACAGATCAAAGAAAGGTTGGACAAATGGGATTGCATGAAGTTGCAGAGCTTCTGCAGGGCAAATGACATAGCTAGCAAGATCAATAGAAAGCCCACCGATTGGGAGAAGATCTTTACTAGCCATACAACGGACAAGGATCTCATAGCTAAAATATACTTGGAACTCAAAAAACTAAACCACCCGACAACAAATCCTCAAAGAAACAACTGCCCAATAAATAAGTGGGCGAAAGACTTAAAGAGAAGCTTCTCTGAAGAAGAAAGAAGGATGGCCAATAGACACATGAAGAAATGCTCAACATCCCTAGCCATAAAAGAAATGCAAAATGCCGGGCGCTGGTGGCTCACGCCTGTAATCCTAGCTACTCAGGAGGCTGAGATCTGAGGATCGCGGTTCAAAGCCAGCCCGGGCAGGAAAGACCGAGAGACTCCTATCTCCAATAAACCACCAGAAAACCGGAAGTGGCACTGGAGCTCAAGTGGTAGAGCGCTCACCTTGAGCTGAAGAGCTGAGGGACAGCGCCCAGGCCCAGAGTTCAAGCCCCACGACCGACAAAAAAAAAAAAAAAAAAGAAATGCAAATCAAAACAACATTGAGATATCACCTCACCCAAGTTAGAATGGAAAAAATCAAGAACTCTAACAACAACAGATGCTGGAGGGGATGTGGACAGAAAGGAACCTTACTTCATTGTTGGTGGGAATGTAATCTTGTTCAACCACTTTGGAAAGCAGTATGTATGTTCCTCAAAAGACTTCACATAGATCTCCCCTATGATCCAGCAATCCCACTTTTGGGCATTTACCCAAATGTTTACAAACAAGACCACACTAAAGCTACCAACACAACTATGTTTATTGCAGCATTATTTACCATAGCTAAGATCTGGAACCAACCCAGATGTCCCTCAGTAGATGAATGGATCAAGAAAATGTGGTATATATACACAATGGAATTCTATGCCTCCATCAGAAAGAATGACATTTCCCCATTTGTTAGGAAATGGAAAGGCTTGGGAAAAATTATATTAAGTGAAGTAAGCCAGGCCCAAAGAAACATAGGTCCCATGGTTTCCCATATTTGCAATATCTAGTTTAGGTATGAGTCAAGCTTAAAGGTCAGTTAATGTGATGTTAGGAAAATGAACCCTTAAATATGTATTTTAATGTTTTCGTTTCTTTCATGCATGTGTTTCTAACGCATTTATAAGATTATTTCTTTGTTGCTTTGTATGTCCCTCCCCCACAGTGTAACCCCCGCTTTCACTATATTTGATGTCAGTATAACGTGTGGAGGAGATGGGGACAAACAAGTTGTTTAAGGATTCAGGTGGACCTGTTGCAACAATGAGAAGTACAAAATGTCATGTCAAAACCAGCTTTACAATGTCGGTGTGGGGGGCGAGGGGGGTATGATTGGGTGGGGGGGAGGGGGGAGTCTGGGAAGGGAGTGAAGGGTAAACAAAGGAGGAGGCTGCAATGCTTGGTAAGAAATGTATGCATTATCCTGCCCATGTAATTGTAACCCCTCTGTACAGTATGTTCTCAAATAAAATAAAATAAAATGAAAAAAAAAGCTCTGGAAAAATATGAATCGAAGTCACATTTCATAAGATAATAAAAGCCTTACATGGCAGATCAAAGACCAATATTATAATTAATTGGGAAAAACTACAACCAATTCCCCTAAAAACAAGAACAAGGCAAGGATGCCCACTCTCTCCACTCCTCTTCAATATAGTTCTGTAATTCTTAGCCAGAGCAATAAGGCAACAAAAAGACATTAAAGGGATCACATAGGACAGGAAGAAGATCAACTATCTCTTTTTGTAGATGGCAATCTTTTATAAAACAACGATCCCTAAAGCTACATCCCCAAAGTCTTAGAGCTTATAAACCAATTTGGCAAAGTAGCAGAATACAAAATTAACCCACAAACATCAATTGCCTTTCTGTATGTCAACAATGTACAAGTAGAAAGGGAAATCAAGGAATCAACTCCATTTGCAATAACCTCCAAAAGTATCTAGGAATTAACCTAACCAAACATGTAAAGGGTCTATTTCATGAAAACTATAAAAGCCTAAAAAAGGAATTATAGAGATTACCAGGAAATGGGAATAAATGGGAAAAAATATATACCAGCAATATATCAGACAAGGGTCTAATATCCATTACATATGGTGAACTCAAGAAATTAAACCTTCACAAACCTAACAAACCAATCTTGAAATGGTCAAGGGAGCTAAAGAGAGACTTCTCAGAAGAAGAGATAAAATGGCAAAAAAGCCATGAGGAAATGTTCATTATCCCTGGCTGTAAAGGAAATGCAAACAAAAACAACTTTGAGATAGCACCTTACCGCAGTCAGAATGGCCCACATCCTAAATTCAGCCAATGACAAATGCTCAAGGAATACAAAGAAAGAAACATTACTGCATTGCTAGTGGGAATGTATACTAATACAACCACTTTGGAAAGCAGTCTGAAGGTACCTACGAAAGCTAAATATAGAATTCTCCTATGAACTGGCCATAATACTCCTAGGCATCTACTCTGAACAACAGGAACCAGTATACAAAGACACACAAATCTATGATTATTGCAGCACTGTTCACAATAGCCAAGATTTGGAAACAACCCAGATGAGCCATAAGTGATAAGCGGATCCAAAAATTGTGGGACCTACATACAACGGAATACCATGAATTCATTAAAAAGGACAAAATGATGGTATTTGCAGGGAAATGCATAGAACTAGACCAAATTATTTGAGTGAGGTAAGCCAAGAACAACGAGACAAACGGCACAGTGTCTACCTGATACGTGGATGCTAAAGCCAAAATGCAAGAAGGCATGACAAAGTAAACAGGACTCGAGAAACAAAGGACAGCCACTAATTTTGTTGTATCACCATTAATGACTCCATGTTCTTGACTATGTAGACGGCAGAAAGGCAACAAAAGGACCCATGAGCTGTACTGTACATAGAAGAAAAATAACTAAGCAACCCAAGCACAGTCATGGGAAAGGAGGAATGAGAGGGAAAGAGGGAATAGCCTATATTAAGCAAAAGGAAAAAAGTGTAAACATCACCTAGGTGGGAAAAATAATATGGATTGTCAAAGCTCATAGAATAAACAAATTCTAGACCATGATAACAATAATGTGTTTTGTCAAGGTTAAAATGTGTTTGTGGTTTTAACTAAGTATCACAATTCCAAAATACTGTGAAATATGTAAAATATACGTAATCACCTATCTCAATTTTTACAAAAACGATGCGAGAAGGGAAAGGTTACGAGGGATGGGTGACAATGTTTTAAGACACCTTGTATTCGTGTACTGTTTTGTAGAATGGGAACTTCTTTGTACAACTACTTAGAGATAATAATAATAAAATGTGTTTAAAAATAAACAGGATGAAAATATAAATTTCAAATATCAATTAAGAAATTAAATCCAGTTGGAAGGAAAATTTCTTTGGGGAGAGTAATTTAGTTTATTCTATAGCAAGTCTCACTTCAGAAATAAATTAAAAAACTAGACCCCAGGTAAGTGAAATAAACTAAGAAATGGAGTTGAAAAAAGCAAAAAAAGAAACTCCACCCACTCTTTCTTGCCTGGACCGCTGGTGTGGGTAAAAATGCATCTTGGTCCTAAATTGGAACCGAAGTGGCAAGGACTTTATTTGGTGGTGCTATCTTCACTGTCAGCTATTAAATTAGCAGGAAAACAGCATTGGATCCATCAGTCTCAAGTGGAGTAGGTAGTGGACCAATATACAGAGAAGGCTGCAAGATGGACTGTTCAGAGACAGAGGATCCCTTAAGAATAAGACTTACTAAGTGTTGATTAGTGCTAACTAGTGTGTTTCTATAATTTACTTTTTTTCTATTAAATTTACATTTTAAGCCTCTTCATTAGGTGGAGAGAATGGAATTTTTAGGATTTGGTAAGAAGGAATCAAGGAATTGATTGGACATGAAAACCAGTGGTTGATGTATAAAGCAGCATGGTCCTAATAATGAGCATGGCACGCTAATCAATGTGAACCCATGACCTAGCCCACTGGAGTGCATGGGGCATGCCACCCAAGTGGGCAGGGCATTCTGTTGGAGGGGGTAGGATGTCATCTTCACATGATAAGCTGTGAAAAAGCGATTGGGGAACAGGCAGTTTGTGAAGTGATGCTTCAAAACTGTTAGGCAGGAGAATCACTTGATTGATGCGGGGATTCAACCTATATATAGGTTGCATGGTCAGAGCAATGGAATTGGAGAAAATCAAGGGAAGACCTAGAAGGAAAGAAGTGTTGAGACAGCAGGAGGGGAAAGACGTGGGAGAAGAGGAATTTGAGGGAGAGCAGGAGGGGAAGGATGTTGATTGGCCACCAGGCCAGAGAAGTGGAGGCCTGTGGATAGTGGAGAAGCCTAAAGAGAAGTAGGGAGTGATGGAAGGAAAAAAGTGAAATGAAGGAAAGATCTATAAAGAAGGAGGGGGAAAGGGAAAAGGAAAAAGCCTTACCTATTGATGTTTGGAGCGTGGAGATGATGATTTGGGGGGTTGGTGGTTTGCAAACCAATTAACTATGCGGTGCTGCCCATTGCACGTCTGAGATTTGGTGGTTGTGCTGGCATGTCACAGAATTTACAGCCCATGACAAGGTAAATGCAAGCCCATTTCTAGTGTAAATAAAGTTATCTTCAATGTGCCTCATTGGATTGTCTTGTGTTTTATGCATCATAAGTATACAAGTTCACAAGTTAATAGTTTCAAAGGCCACGAGTTTTGTAAAATGTTATAAAGTCATAAAAGGTTTGAAAAACCCAATGGGATAGTGATATTACAATGGCAATATGACATCACAATATCAAGTTATAATAATATTTTGATGGTATAATTAGTTGGTGATGAGGTCACAATAGGTTTATGATGACACAATAGGTCACAATAGGTTTATGATGTCAGCCAGAGGCTGGCACTCCTAGACAAACTCCTAGACAAACAATTGAAATTCAGCAAACATAAACCCCAAGAAAGGATCCAAGCTGGGCTCTGTGAGTGTCTCAGGAGCTAGCTCCTCAGGGAAAAGCTACTGTTTGCTGAAAGGCTTCAACCCTACCCAGAACCTAGCCTCATCACAGCATCTCCATACTAGAGGAAACAGCCATCTCCCTTTTTTGTGATAGTCAAAACAGATCTCCCTCCCACTGAATTAGCCTGGGAGGAGGATCAAAAAATCATGCCTAACGCAGAGAAGTTTCTGTCTGCCCAAACAGACTTAAGAAATCAGTCAAGCCATAGGAAAACCAAACACCACAAGCGGATAAGAGACTCCACCAAGAAACTGGTTATGGACACAGGGGAGATAGAGGTCTTCCCATTCACCACACACACACACACACACACACACACACACACACACACACACACAAAACTCAAGGAACTCTTTTTTGAAACTTTCCTTAACTTTTATTTTTTTAAGTGTTTTCTGTTGATCTTTTTTTCTCATAATTTTTATTTTTCTCTTGATCTTTTTTTCTCATAATTTTTATTTTAGGTGTATGTGTGTGTGTGTGTGTGTGTGTGTGTGTGTGTGTGTGTTTAATCTCTTTTGATCTTTTGGTCCTTTTTATTGTTCTCAATTTTTCCCTTTCTTTTTTTTTGCATGACTTAATTTCTGTTCTGCTCATCCCTGGACATATACCTGTCGTCAACTATTAGACCTTATCACCCATTGTGTACATACTTAATCCAGAAATTTATTACTCAATTCACAACTTCTTAGGCTTAACTTCTTTGAGAGCAGTATTATCTCTTTATACCTACATAATTATCAAATAACTAATTTATTTTTTTTAATTTTCATGTTTCCTTTCTATCCCTTCTATTCTCTCATCCTATCCTGTTCTTCTCTCGACATCATTTCTTTAAACTTACATAATTTTTAGGTGTTTCATTTCTTAAATTTAATTTTTGTTTTTCCAATTTACTTGTTTATTTTTTAATCTCTCTCCAATCATTCTGTCCAATCCATTTCCCTCTTTGAGATTAGGCTTGGTTAAATTTACTCTCCTTTTACCTCTCCACAGCCCTCTAGTCTTATTTGTCCCATTTCTTCCTAAAGCTAATAATTTCTGGTTTGCCAAATCCATTTTTGCTGTTTGTAGCCCATTAATACATATTTGTTTGATGTTGAATAGATTGTATCTGTTGAACTAGATTGTATCTGCAGCCATTTTGATTATGCAACTACAGGACTCTGGTTGATGCATGCCTTAAAATAGTGTTCTAGTACAAAATTGGTGTTTCCTTCATACCAAATAGGCAGAACAAGCCGAAAAGCACAACAAAAAGGCAAGTCCAGGTATCTGACCTCCCACTCATGATAATCTGGTGACAGAATGGTTGATGAATAATTCAGAGGAATTCCCAAAAAGCTGTAAAAACACTACTGGTAAACATGGTGAATGAAATGACTGAAAACTTGCAAAGGACTCAGTGTGAGCATGCTAGGGAGAGAGAAGAGTCAAACCAAAGATTAATACAGGAATCTGGTGAGCATTAGGAAGCTACTTAAAGATTTTTTTTTTAGGCTTTTAATTTTTTTGTGTGTGAAAATACTGTACAGAGCGGTTACAATTACATGGGCAAGATAGTGGGTACATTTCTTATCAAGCATTGTAGCCTACTCCTTTTTTTACCCTTCCCATCCCTTCCCATCCTCCCTCCCCCCTCACCCAAACCTCCCTTCCCCAAGTTGTAAGGTTCGTTTTCGACAAGATAACTTGTACTTCTCATTGTTGCAACAGGTCCACCTTTATCATTATTTAAACGATTTGTTTTTCCCCTTCCCCTCCACAAATTTTACCGACATCAAATACAGTGAAAGCAGGGGTTATTATGTGGGGGAGGGACATACAAAGCTACAAAGAAATAATCTTATAATTGTGTTAGAAACAAATGCATGAAAGGAAAAAATTTAAAATACATATCTTAAGGTTCATTTTCCTAACATCACCTTATCTGAAATTTTTGCTTGACTTATACATATACTAGATATTGCAAATAAGGGAAATCATGGGACCTATGTTTCTTTGGGCTTGGCTTACTTCAATTAATATAATTTTTTCCAAGTCTTTCCATTTCCTACCAAATGGGGCAATGTCATTCTTTCTGATGGAGGCATAGAATTCCATTGTGTATATATACCACATTTTCTTGATCCATTCATCTACTGAGGGACATCTGGGTTGGTTCCAGATCTTAGCTATAGTAAATAATGCTGCAATAAACATAGTTGTGCTGGTAGCTTTAGTGTGGTCTTGTTTGTCAACATTTGGGTAAATGCCCAAAAGTGGGACTGCTGGATCATAGGGGAGCTCTATGTGGAGTATTTTGAGGAACCTCTATACTACTTTCCCAAGTGGTTGAACAAGTTTACACTCCCACCAACAATGAAGTAAGATTCCCTTCTGTACACATCTCCTCCAGCATCTGTTGTTATTAGAGTTCTTGATTTTTTCCATTCTATCTTGGGTGAGGTGGTTTTTTGATTTGCATTTCTTTTATGGCTAGGGAGGTTGAACATTTCTTCATGTGTCTATTGGCCATCCTTCTGTCTTCTTCAGAGAAGTTTCTTTTTAAGTCTTTAGCCCACTTATTTATTGGGCAGTTGTTTCTTTGAGGATTTATTGTTTGGGAATTTAATTTAGGAATCTACTTAAAGATTAATCCAGGAATTGCATAAGCATGCTGAGAAGAGTAAAAGAGAAATACAGGAAATGTGTGAGCAGGCGTGAATGTGACAAAGCTAAACTAAGTGTAATACTGGGATTCAGAGAGTGGGATAAGAATAGACAAAAATCAATAGAGGCATTCATGGAATCCATAAATAGACAGCTGAAACAATTCAGGTAGATCACAAATGGAATGCTGAATGGAGCCCTACAGAAAGAATGGGTGCCCAGGGAAATCATAATCAGTCAACTAAGTGATTTGAGAATAAACACTGAACATCAAATTAAGGAAGTAAAGTTCATTCAAAATCTAAAATAAAGCTCCAACAAAGAATTTGAAGCCATCCAAGCCGACCAATTAGAAGAAAAAGAAATAAAAAACAAAGAAGAAAGTCTTGAAAGTAGGTTAGGCCATGCAGAAGATTGAATCTTGGGGATTACAGACAGCCTAGATATTATAGTGGAAGAACATACAAATATCCAAGACAAATCCAAGAAATATGATAGATCTATTCAACACTTGGAAGACACCATCAGAAATCATAATCTGAGGATAATGGGTGTAGAGGAGCACCTAGAGAAAGAAGTTAATAGTGTAGGAAATTTATTTAACAGAATCCTAGCAGATAACTTTCCAAACATGCAAAAAGATAGGCTTATTCAGATATAAGAAGTATATAGAACCCCACATTGACCAGACCAGAGGAGGATATCCCTCCAGTAACATTATAATCTGCACAGGATCAATTCAGACAAAGGAAAGGATCCTTAAATTTCTCAAGGAGAAAAGAACAATCACCTATAAAAACAAACCAATTAGAATCACCCCAGATTTCTCATCAGAGACGATAAAAGCCAGAAGAGCCTGGAATGGGGGATGCCATGTGGTAAAGACAAAGAATTTTCAATCAAGAACACCGAACCCAGCTAAACTCTCCTTCATAACCAATGGTCAAATAAAAACTGTCCATACCAAAGAAAAATTAAGACAGTTTATCTCCCCCAACCCAGCCTTATAAAAGACATTAAAGTTATCCTACACATATAAAACCATCAAGAACACAGTAAGAGCCAAGAAACAGCATCCAAATTAGAACTCAACACCAAAAGACAACAAAGAAAGTCCTGTACAACATGAAGGCTGAACAACTTTTGAATCACCAGTGGGTCATGGAAGATATTCAAAAATAATGAGCACACAAATTACTAGCTTCTCTGGGATACAGCAAAGGCAGTACTCAGAGACAAGTTTATAGCTCTGAGGTCCTACAACAACAAATTAGAGAGATCTGAAACCAACAATTTAATAAGACATCTGAAACTCCTTGAAAAAGTGCAGCAAGATAAACCCCAATCAAGTAGATGGAAAGAAATAATTAAAATTACATCAGAATTAAATGAATTAGAACCCAACATCACCATAAAAAGAATCAACAAAACAAAGAGTTAGTTCTTCAAAAAAAAAAAAAAACAAAATTGACATTCTCTTAGCAAATCGTTTCAAAAACAAGAGAACATACCAAATAAACAAACTCAGAGATGAGAATGGGAATGAGAAGCAACCAAGATTCAGAACATTATAAGGGAATACTTCTCAAACATTTATGCTAATAAGTTTAAGAACCTGGCAGAAATGGACCTTTTCCTAGCCATTTCCATGCCGTTGAGTTTCCATGCCAAAACTCAACCAAGATGAGTTAAATCAACTTAACATGCCCATATCTAGCATAGCAATAGAAACAGCAATAAGAGACCTCCCATCTAAGAAAAGCCCAGGACCAGATCGATTTACGGCAGAACTTTACAAGGCCTTCAAAGCAGAGCTCACACCAATACTCCTCCAACTCTTCAATGAAATTGAAAAGGAAAGTTCACTACCAAATTCATTCTATGAAGCCATCATAACACTCATCCCAAAAGCAAGCGGGGACTCATCAAAGAAAGAACTATAGACCCATTTCTTTGATGAACATTGATGAAAAACTTCTCAACAAAATTTTGACCAATTGCCTTTGACAATTCCTCCAAAAAATCCTACAGGATTTATTTCCGGGATGCAAATCTGGTTCAATATTTGCAAATCAATTAATATAATTCATCACATCAACAAGAGCAAGAATAAGAACATGGTTATCTCAATAGATGCAGAAAAAGCCTTTGACAAGTTCCAACACCCCTTTATGATGAAGGCACTGGAAAACCTATGAATCCAGGGAGCATTCCTCAATACAATAAAGCCTGTATATGACAAACCTACAGACATCATTATACATAATTGTGGAAAAATAATACCATTTCATCTTAACTGAGGAACAAGACAAGAATGTCCATTCTGTCCACTTCTCTTCAATTTAGTATTAGAATGCCTAGCTACAGCAATAAGACAGGATGCAAACATAAAAGGGATCCAAATAGGGAAGATGATATTAAAGTCTCCTTATTTGCAGATGACATGATGTTGTATTTAAATAATCCCACAGACTCAAATCTCAAATTATTCATGCTGATTCAAAACGTTAGTATGCCAACAATGAGAAAAGCATGGCTGAAATCAGGAAAGCATCTCCATTCATTATAGCCCAACAAAAAATAAAATACCTAGGAATTAATCAAAGAAGTGAAGGATCTTTATGATGAAAACTTTAAAAGCCTCAAAAAGGAAATCAAAACGGCACTTACAAAGTGGAAAAACTTCCAATGCTAGTGGATTGGAAGAATCAAAATCGTGAAAATGACAATACTTCCCTAGGCTATCTAAAAATTCAATGCAATACTTATCAATATTACAAACTCATTCCTCAAGAAAATAGAAGAGGCAATCAAAAAATTCATATGGGACAATAAAAGACCCCGGATAGCAAAAATCATCCTTAACAGAAAGAACAGTGCTGCAGGAATATCAATACCAAAATTCAAATTCTACTACAAACCATAGTAATCAAAACAGCTAGGTATTAGCACAAGAACAGACCGCAGGACTAATGGAATAGAATTGAAAAGCCAGAAATGAACCAACAGACCTATAGCCACCTAATCTTCAATACGGGAGCTGAAAAAACAGAATGGAAGAAAGACAGCCTCTCCAGTATATGGTGCTGACAAAATTGGTTTATCACTTTTAGAAAACTAAAGCTAGATCCATATATATCACACTGCACAAGAATCAACTCCAAATGGATGAAAGACCTCGGAGTCAAAGCGGACACCCTAAAAACATTGCAGGACAAACTAGGAAATAACCTATGTCTCCTTGGCACAGGCCAAAATTTTCTTAATAGATACCAGAAACACAATAAATCAAAGAAAGGTTGGACAAATGTAATTGTATGAAATTGCAGAGCTTCTGCATGGCAAAGGACAAAAGTAGCAGATCAATAGAAAGCCCATGGATTGGGAGAATATTTTCACTAGCCATACAACAGACATGGGTCTTATATCTAAAGTATACCTGGAATTCAAAAAAATTAAATTCCCCAACAACAAATCCTCAAAGAAACAACTGCCCAATAAATAAGTGGGCTAAAGACTAAAAAGAAACCTCTCTGAAGAGCAAAGAATGATGGCCAATATACACATGAAGAAATGCTCAACCTCCCTTGCAATAAAAGAAATGCAAATCTAAACTACATTGAAATACCACCTTACCACAGTTAGAATGGCTATAATGTAGAACAGTAATATAACAGTAGCTGGACGGGATGTTGGTAGGACTGTAATCTTGTATAACCACGTTGGAAAGTAGTGTGGAGCTTCCTCAAAAAGACTCCACATAGAGTTCCCCTATGACACAGCAATCCCACTTTTGAGCTTTTATCCAAATGATCACAAAAAGGACCACACTAAATCTACCAGTAAAACTATGTTTATTGTAGCATTATTTACCATAGCTCAGATATGGAATCAACCCAGATGCCCCTCAGTAGATGAATGGATCAAGAAAATATGGTATATATACACAAAGGAATTCTATACCTTCATCAGAAAAAATAGCATTGCACCGTTTGTTAGGAAAAGGAAAGCCATGGAAAAAATTATATTAAGTGAAGTAATCCATGCCCAAAGAAACATAGGTTCCATGCTTTCCTTTATTTGCAATAACTAGTATATGTCATAGATAAACACAAACTGTCAGACAAGTTGATGTGAGGTGAAATGAACACCAAGATAAGGACTCAAATGGTTTTTCTTTCTTGCTATTGTTTCTAGCATATTTACAAGATGACTTCTTTGTTGCTTTGTCTGTCCATCCCCCATGGTTTAACCTTTTTTTTTTTCACTGTATTTGATGTTGGTATAATTTGGGGAGGGGAACAGAAAAACAAATTGGGACACAGGTGGACCCATTGCAACAGTGACATGTGCAATACTATATGTAGAAAATCGAAATTTATAACTTTGGCGGGGGGGCGGTTTGTGGGGAGTAGAAAGTGAGATGGGATGGGATGGAAAGGAAAAACAAGGGAGGAGGCAATAATGCTTGATCAGAAATGTACTCATTACTTTCTTCATGTAATTTTAAAACGCTCTGTATGTTCACATTAAAAAATCATGAAATAACAAAATAAAAATCCATGCCAATTTTTTTTGTCTGTCGTGGGGCTTGAATGCTGGGCCTGGGCACTGTCGCTCAGCTCTTCAGCTCAGAGATAGCACTGTACCACTTGAGCCACAGTGCCGTTTCTAGTTTTCAAGAGATATATTGGAGATAAAAGTCTCACAGACTTTTCTGCCCAGTCTGGCTTTGAAACACTATCCTCAGATCTTAGACTTTTGGGTAGCTAGGATTACAGGCATGAGCCACCAAAGCCCAGATTCAAGACAAATTTTAAAAAGCAAAATTATGGAAACTTCTGGCTTTTTCTAATAAACAATATTATATTTTCAGCATTTGTTTATAACTATGTTATTTTTAGATGTAACTTGGAATTTTTTAATAGAATCAAATATAAATTTTATTATTACTCAGTATCTCACAAAAATACACTGTAATTTACTTTCCCCAAAGTCAATTATTACACACTCTATTAATCATTATTATTATTAGAGTCTATATTACATATAATGTGAAGTGAAAATAAATTCACATCTGTGATTTTAAGTGAAGGAAAGAAGATTTTCGAGTTCAAATGAAATATGAATGTGTAATGTGTCCCAATTAAACCAAAAATTCTGAGTTTATACTGGCAAAAATACTTTCTTTCCACTAAAGACTTTGATGTAATACCATTGGAATTAGTGAGGCATGAGGAGGAAGAATTAAAATGACGTCAAACAATGTCTGTTATTCTGCTACCACCTCCATTATGAAGACCTGTCCATTCCCCGATGTCACAAAGTTTCAGGTGTGTCTCTTAGAATTCTATTTGGAAAAGTTCTAAATCACTGATTCTTTTTGGAATTTCTGTTATATGAAACAAATCATTGACACAAAACAATTGAAATAAAATGCGCACATATGTTGAAGGCACTACAACTGGAAAACAACCAACAAAGTAGAAATCCCCCAGGAAGAAAAACATGTTTTGCCCATTTTTTTAAGCACAAAAACCTCAAATACATATTAACTTGGAGTAGAGCCATAAAGATAACTGTGTCTCATAAATACAGTTGTGTTAATTTGTAATTAAATTCTTCTAGATGAACCTAATACAGAAAATCCCTTGAATGGATCAAATTATTTAAAACAAATGTGACTGTATGCGGAGTGAGATCTGCACATATTTAAAAGAATAAAATAACAGAATAATAACGTACGTAAAAAAAGTCAGAAATGTAATGAATAAGTCCAATAGCATCCATACTGAGAACTTGTGGCGCGCACCTTCTCGACCAGCGAGGAAGAATGAACACCAGACCAGGAGTCTTCTCAGATCACGCTTTATTGGAGAGCCTTTTAGTTGATGGGAGAGCTTGAGCGTGAGAGAGCATGCACCCGAAACATGGCCACTTATATAAGGAATAGGAACACGGGTCTTTCTATCATTGGACATCTGCCTTGCACCATCACCAGGTGCCACGGGATTGGCTGGGGACTCTACGTGGCTCACGCATGCGCAAAGCCCAGGACCCACCGTCCCGCCAAGCACCGCCTGAAAGGGAGTGGTTACCTCAAAGCTGCAAGGGAGTGGGCGCCATCTTGTAATGGCGTTTACCCTGGCTCCCTACAGTTCCCCCTTTTTTGTTTTTTGGCAACAGGTAAGAGTAGAGGTTGGGCCTCTGTCTAAAACATTAGGACCTTGCACTGGCCTTCGCCTGAGGGGCGCCTTCCCCAGTGATGACCAGGCCCGTCCGATGCCTTTTTTGCAGAGGTGGGATCTTGGGCATGAACCCACTTGCAACCCAGCATGCTCTTCTTGAGGAGATGGTCCTCCTCAAGTGCAGTGCACTTGCCTAGCACCCTGTCCCAAATTGCAAATTGCATACCTATCCCGGTGCAGTGGGATCCCCTAATCCCTTGGGGTGCTAAGGCTATGCAGGATGGTAAGGCTTAATTGCCTCTCAGGGCCGACAGCCAGATCTGGGGTGAGGATCCACTCTCAAAAGCGGCTAATGCTTGCGAGATAACAACCTTGTCCCTTCTGGTTTGGGCTTGAAGGTTACAGACCAACCATAGACAGACCACGCATCCTCCCCGGAAGCAGGCTAAAAACATTCTGACTCCCACCCACTCTTTGAAAAAGGACACCGCAGAGGCAATCCAGTCTTCCATCCTACAATCTGCGGAAAATAAGGTGGGGAGAAAAAGGGAGTCTGCATGCAGGGGCATAGGAACTGGCCAGGCCCTGGTGACAGCCCACAGCCATTGGTTTAGCTATCACAGGGGTTGCTATTAGCACTGTTGCTAACAGCAGGAAGATCAGCTGCATCAGGAGACGAGTGGATGGCATCTTCAAGAGGGGGATCTGCTGCAGTCTCCACCAGCCTGGTCAGTCTCGTTGTCACCCAGTGAGGTACTTCTTGACTCTGTGGAAAAACACAAACAGCTCCCCTGGATCTCGTTATTACCGGATCCGGTCCATACCATTTATTATTAATAACATCCTTCCACATAACCATGTCTTTAGTATCCATGGGGTCTCTTGTCATATGCTGATCTGTGGCAGACTGATCGTTGTCATTTAAATTTAAAAAATTAAGGGTAAAGAGCGCAAGAGAAAGTCTTTCCCTGGGGGACGCTGACTCAGCAATTCCCCCTTTTTGTTTTTGAAGCATTTCTTTTATGCTTCTATTAGCTCTTTCCACTATACCTTGTCCTTGAGGATTGTAGGGCAGTCCGGTGATGTGGGCAACCTGCATTTGTGCGCAAAAGGTGCGAAAACCATGGGAAGTATAAGCAGGGCCATTATCCGTCTTGAGTCTAAGGGGCTTTCCCCAAGCTGCCCAAGCTTCTAAGCAGTGTATTTTGACGTGAGACACCTTTTCTCCTGCCAAAGGTGTGGCATGAATGACACCAGAAAAGGTGTCCACAGACACATGTAAATATTTCAACTTACCAAATTCTGTCAGATGAGTAACATCCATTTGCCATAGGGCGTTTGGTCTCAACCCCCTGGGGTTTACCCCCACATGGGGAGGATGAAGAAAGGTAACACAAAATTTACAGGCTTTAACAATATCTCTTGCCACATGCCTGGACAAATTATATCTTTTCCTAAGGGTATTAGCAGGTACATGATACAATCTATGAGAGTCTTTTGCCAATTCTACAGGATCAGCAGCGACCAGAGCCACAGCCCGAGTTGCCTGGTCCACCAAATCATTACACCTTGCCATCGGGCCCGGCAACATAGAGTGGGCGCGAATATGTCCAATATAGAAAGAGTGTTTTCTGTTTAAGATAAGAGACTGAATCTGTAACAAAACATTAGAAATTGTACTGGCCTGCTTAATTGAAGCAGCAACTTCAAGAGAAGCGACGGCATTTACAACATATAATGAATCAGAAAATAAATTAAAAGGTTGATCAAATCTTTTAAAAACTTCAAGCACAATTAAATATTCAACAGCCTGTGGGGCATTCGGCCAAAAATTAAAGACTACTGGCTGTTTGTGTCCTTGAACAAAAAAGGCACCTTGTCCAGATTTTGATCCATCCGTAAAGATGGTCAGAGCATCAACCAAGGGCTCCTTTGAAGTGACAACAATAAAATACACTAAATTTTTGTTAACTATGGCAAGCAGAGGATGCTTAGGATAATGGTTATCAATTACATTTGGAAATGAGCAAACAAGAATTGCCCACATATCCACTGTGGCTGCTAAAATTTCAACTTGCTCATGGGTGTATGGAATAATTAATTTATCTGGAATTTTTGCAAAGTGCATCAAACAATACTTTATACCCAAAATTGCCTGCTTAGCCACTAATTCAGGAAAATATTGAACAGTTTTTGCTCCCACAGAATTGCCGTGGAGCCACCATAAGGGGCCATTTTGCCAAAGAACCCCCGTGGGATAATTTTTTGTTTTTAATATACATAAATCGATAGGTAATTTTAAATCAACCCATGAAAGTTGAGCCCTAGACAAAGCTGCCTCAACCTTTTGTAGGGAATTTAGTGCTAAACGTGTCAGGGATCTTGAGGAGGTGACTTCAGGGTCGCCCTCCAAAATGGCAAATAAAGGTAACAACTCTGACTGAGGGAGATTAAGAACCCCCTTATCCAATTAATATCTCCTGCCAATTGCTGAAAATCATTAAGTGTTGTTTTTGTGGTTTAATCTCAGTAGGAGAAACTATGGTTCCCAGAAATTGAACAACACTAGTCTGTTGCACCTTCTCAGGGGCAATAATCAGTCCTTTATCAGCTAAGGTCTCCGTTACCTGCCCAAACACTTTATGAAGAGTCTCTACCGAGGGAGCAGCCAACAAGATATCATCCATATAATGGACAATCCGTACTTTTGGAAATTTTTTTCCTGACAGGGGTTAAAGCAGCCCCTACGAACAATTGACAAATTGTTGGGCTATTAGACATCCCTTGGGGGAGAACTTTCCACTAATAGCGAGCATCCGGGGTTTCATGATTAACAGAGGGCAAAGTAAAGGCAAAGCGCTCCCTATCCTTTTCATAAAGAGGTATGGAAAAAAAGCAATCCTTAATATCTAAAGCTAAAATAGGCCACTCTCGAGGTAATACAGAGAGCCATGGAAGTCCCCTTTGGATGGGTCCCATAATTTGCATCTGGGCATTTACTGCTCTAAGGTCATGTAATAATCTCCATTTTCCGAAGGCCTTTTTAATCACAGAAATTGGGGTCTTCTAAGGTGACACTGAAAGCTCAACATGCCCCAGCTGCAGCTGTTCCTGGACAAGAGTTTGAGCCGCTTCCAATTTTTCTCGAGAGAGGGGCCACTGAGGAACCCACACCGCCTTTTGTGTTAACCAAGGTATGGGTACCGCACCTTCAGTGGAAGCTTTGTTTTCAGAGGCCCCTAAGAAAAACCCAAACCCTTCCTGTCCTGTTTAGGAAGTGGCTCTATCGGCTCCTTACGTCCTTGGAGACACCGACCAAGCCCCAAGGCTGGCACAAATCCTTGCTGTTTCATCATATTCTGACTGGCCTCAGAATAATCATTAGTTAAAGTTAGCTTTAGCTGTTGCTGCACATTTCTTCCCCAAAGATTGACAGGGATGTCTACCACAAATGGCTGCATTTTTCCAACTTGGCCTTCATCTGTTTTCCAAGTCAATTCTTTTGCACTTAACTGTGGGGCATCGGCATAGCCCAGCCCTTGTAAGGTCTGGGAGGATTTCTGAGTTGGCCATTGCTTTGGCCACTCCCCTCTTTGGATGATGCTTCGATCTGCCCCTGTATCCACCAGTCCCTCAAATCTTTTCCCTTCCACTTGGAGAGTTAGCATGGGTCTTTGGGCTAAAGTTATGGACAGCCATGTAAGGTCGACTCCAGTGGAGCCTAGCCCTTTATCTCCTCTCTCTATCTCCTTAGCAGGGAAGTTGCCATGAAGAGAAGGCAAAAGCAGGAGCTGTGCCATTCTATCCCCGGGAGAAATGGACACCACTCCATGGGGGACATGGCAAAGGACCTTGATAGTCCCCGTATAGTCAGGGTCAATCACTCCCGGGAAAATTATTAATCCTCTCATTGTGGAGGAGGAGCGTCCTAAAACTATTCCTACAGTGCCTTCATCTAGGGGTCCTGTCATGTCTGTCTCCACAATCTGGACACCCATCTGCTGTGTTAATACCCGTCCGGAGGTGGCACAGAGGTCCAACCCTGCGGAGCCTGAGGTTGCTCTCTTTGGCTGGGGGTTGTTGTGGGTGCTGTCCGGGAGCCAGAGTCTGAAATGCCCCGTAAATTTTCGGGCCCTGGGGATGAGGGCCCTCCTTCCCGTTTTTTGGCTCTGGTTCTGAATCAGCGTTTGGAGTAATTTGGGGGATAAAATGTCCATTGGTGTCTCTAACTGACCTGCACTCGTTGACCCAATGCTTTCCCTTTTTACAACGAGGACACACTCCTGGAGTCCTTGGCGGCTTGGGTATGTTTTGCGCAGGACCACCATTTTTTGGGCACTGTTGTCTAAAATGTCCCGACTGACCACACCGGAAACACCCTTTTCCTTTACTATCTTTTGCGGCCCCGGCAGCCGACAAGACAGCAGCCGCCAGCCCCGCATTGGTCAGGGGGCCACCTACTTCTCTGCAGGCTTTTAACCAAGCTTCTAGGCTTTGAGTTCTTACTGGGGTAATTGCCCTCTGACATTCCTTGGTGCTTTGTTCAAAAATGATTTGCTGTACAAATGGCATGGCTGTTTCCAGATTTCCTAACACCCGCTCGGCTGTCTCTAGCATACGGGCAACAAAATCAGAAAATGGCTCATTAGGGGCCTGCATGATTTTTGTTAGATTGCCAGCCATCTCTCCCTTGTTTGGGAGGGCCCGCCAGGACTTGTAAAAGATCTCGTTTACCTGGCAGTATACTTCAAAGGGATATCCTGTCTGGTCTACCGTGTAGGGCCCCTGCCCGAGAAGCATATCTACGGTCCAGTCCGGGTGCCCGTCACGGACATTTCATCTGTATTGGGCTTGAGCCTTGTCTTGAACAATAGACCGGAAATCGAGGAACTGCCCAGGATTGAGACAGGTACGGGCTACCTCAAACCAGTCCGTGGGCGTCATAGCATTGACAGTCAGTCTTCAGAGCAGGGCAGTGGTATAATTAGCCGTCACTCCATAAGTCCGGACTGCCTCAACTAAATCCTTAAGCTGGAAGTAGGAAACCGGCTCAAAATTTCTTTCATTAGTAATTGGATTTTCAAAAACTGGAAAAGCGGCTGCCAGCCGCGACCAGGTACTTCCTTTTATAAAGTGACTCCGCCCCGCTGGCGGGCACGCCCCGGGGGCCGACGGGTGAGGGCCAGCTCCGTTTCCTCTTCCTGGCTGCTGCGGTACTCCCACCCCTAGGGGGCGCCACCCTCCATATCTGTCTGCCACGTGCTCCGCCGCAGCCTCTTCTAACTCTTCACTATCAGCTGGATCGAGCTGTTCTCCCTCCTCCTTTAACATTTCTTCCTCTGAGTCACACACAAGATCACTGCATTCTTGGTCCCGCCCTTCCACATGTAGGGCTGAGAACCGGTTTGCTTTTAAAGAAGGGCATAGGGGTCTCCTTGAGACCCCCTCCTCCCTAAGACCCTTCTCCTTTTGTGAGGGCTGCAGTCCCTCCTGCTTTAATTCTTTAGGATCCTTTTGTCTTTTTTCCCTTTTTCTTTTAGGCCTATTTTCCTCCCCATTACTGGATGCTGACTCTGATAGACTATCCTGATGCCGTGTTAGTACTTTGCATCCTTCCTGGATTAAATCAAACCCTCCCTCCTCGAGGCAAGTGTGCACCATCAAAAAGACAAGCCACAAAGGAAGAAGCAATGCAAGCAACCAATAAATATCTAAATCTACAGTGAACAGCATACCGGGGGATACTTACCGACGTCCCCTCTCCGCGTGTTGAGTTCTGGCTCCGGTTCGGCCTCTCGCGCGGGTCCCGGGTTTCGGCACCACTTTGCGGCGCGCGCCTTCTCGACCAGCGAGGAAGAACGAACACCACACCAGGAGTCTTCTCAGATCACGCTTTATTGGAGAGCCTTTTAGTTGATGGGAGAGCTTGAGCGCGAGAGAGCGTGCACCCGAAACATGGCCACTTATATAGGGAATAGGAACACGGGTCTTTCTATCATTGGTCGTCTGCCTTGCACCATCACCAGGTGCCACGGGATTGGCTGGGGACTCTACGTGGCTCGCGCATGCACAAAGCCCAGGACCCACCGTCCCGCCAAGCACCGCCTGAAAGGGAGTGGTTACCTCAAAGCTGCAAGGGAGTGGGCGCCATCTTGTAATGGAGTTTACCCTGGCTCCCTACAAGAACTAATGCCTACTGGTAAAACAAGAAAAAAATATGCAAATAATAGAATCTGAGCAGTGTACATGAGTGTCCATAATTTTAAACTACTCCCAATTACACTTTGTAAAAGACTGAATGTGGCTTATCTAAGGGAAAACATCAACACATGACATAAATGAAATTAAAAATCTCATGAAAAGAGAGAAGGAGTTTCTGGAAAATAATAGTTTAACAAATGGTGGTCAAAATATTTCTAGTACTGACAAAATTGCATGCCTATTTGTTTAGATCCAAAAAAGGAACCAAGTTTTTCGAGCTGATTTGAAACTTTGGCAAAGTAGCAGGATACATCTGTAACATTATTATGGATGTTGACTCTGGCATGGAATTCATTTCCTCTTTGATCTGACAAATGAATATATGAAAGAACATAATTTCTCTAACTAAATATCAAGACCTAACTAAACATATCATCAGAAAAGTCATCATGTAAGCTGTATTGCAACTGGGGTAAAAGAAAAATCCTTCATAGTGATTCTGTATTTATTGTATATGTTGATGTTTTTCGTAAATTATTTCCTTTAGTTTGCATTTTCAAAACATTGTGTTACATGATGTATATCTTGGTAACTAATTTTGGGTGCCTCCTTAAATTTTGTTCTGAGTAAAATGTCTCACTTCAGTTCCTAACCCATGAAATTATGTTGATTCCAAAACATTCTAATAACCACTGTATATAATACACAAAATCTCATAAGCATGAAACCAGTAAGCATTGGTTATCATTTTGATATCAGGGTGCCATGACTTATAAGGCCTATCTGCATGAGTATCATTGTACCGTTACTCCTCAGCCTAAATTTAGCCACTGTTAAAAAATGTTTATATCTTTCATTGTCACCCATCTGAGATTAAATCTGAGTATAAAGCCTAAGGAAAATGATAAAGTAAGAGTTTAGCTTTTCTGGATATAAAGTAAACAAAATGCAGCATAGAGTAACTCACTGGTTTAAAGTCAACGTATTTCACCAAAACATTCTAAGCATTTCCTTACGATGTGTATTATTCTCATGAAGGGAATGGGGAATTTGAGAAGAGGACTAACCAAGCATTGTCTTCAAATATATATAATTTGGATTTATCTCTAAATTTCACTATAAACATTTCTGATAAAAACTTAATAATTGATTTTCTGGTCAGATTTAATATATCCTACTTTCATATACCAAACTACATTCAGAAAATGCAATACATCAATTAACTAAAAAAAAGTCCTGGCAGAAAAAAATGGCATCTCGTTATTATGTAATGCCCAATTCTTAGGTATTATGTCTCCAGTTAATGAATGTGATTGTTTAAATGCTTCATAAAGTTTTAATTAAAATCCATCAGTGTAACCCCTCTGTACAGTATGTTCTCAAATAAAATAAAATAAAATATAAAAAAAATCCATCAGTGTACTATAATATAATTGTGGATAATTTTATCCTAGAATCATTCATGAACTGCCCATTCAATCAAGACATACATCAAATTCATTTGGTATTCATACGGATACGAATGAGTTTCTTAGGAACTCCTGCCATTTGGAGGTGCCAGGACCAGGATTCGAACTGTGGGCTTCAGCTCCCACCACTTTAAACCGAGGATCAGGAACTCACCTGTCTGTCCAAGAACATCAGCAAGACCAATGATTAGACAGGCAGCAGTGGCACTCAGCAGTCCTCCTTGATACTGAAAAGGCTGTGATAGGAGGATCATGGTTGAAGTCACCCTAGGGAAGAAAGTCCTTGAGAACCATGTCCAACTTCAGGGCCAACGAAGCCAGAAGTATAGCCGTATGGTTCCAGTGTTAGAGGGCTATCCTTAAGTAAAAGCAGCTCATGGACTGTGCCCAGATTCTGAGATCAAGGTCCAGGATTGGCAACAAACAGACATACACAACAATCTGTGCAGACATCCACTTAACGCAGGTCACCCTCAAAAGCCTTTATTTACATTTTATTTTGAGGCCAACACAGGAAGAATCACAAACCAGGCAGGGGAAGAGAAGATCAGGTTTCTTAGAAGTAACCGGTATTCAGAAAATTAAACTTAGGGACGTAAAATGGTAGCGTACTTATATAAAAACTAACATTAAGAAAAAGATGAAGGGCCTGGGAATGTGGATTAGTGGGAGAATGCTTGCCTAGCATGCAAGAAGCCCTGGGTTCAATTCCTCAGTAGCACATTCAAGAAAAAAATAGAATTGTTGTTGCGGCTCAAGTGGTAGCATGCTAGAGACAGTGCCAGGCTTTGCTTTCAACCCAAGATCTGGCAAAGAAATAGCTACTTAGGTAGGTAGGTAGGTAGATGATAGATAGATAGATAGATAGATAGATAGATAGATAGATAGATAGATAGATAGATAGATAGATAGATAGATAGATAGATAGATAGAAATATGATAGATGAATCTGGACTTGGATGTCAGGAGGATAGTAAGGAAGACTTCCCAGTCATTAGGCCTTCTGCAGTGTGCCAGGAAACCAACATGGCCTTCACACAACCAGAGAACAGGAAGACTGTCTCTTTCCACTTCTCAGGTAGCCAAGGGCCCCAGAGTCAAGAGGTCAGAGCCAGGTTCTAAGTGAGGTGCTTGGAGACAGTAGAGAAAAGGCCTTGCCTCTCCTTAGGCGGGGGATTTGCATTAATTATGTGGAGAATGAAGGAAGGAGAATGGACTGGCAGAGGTAGAAGGGCCTTCAAATCTGACAGATGGAGCGTCAAAGACCTACTCCCTAAGACCAAAGAGCAAGGTTTTCTACTCTGTTCCTGCCCTCTCTCCCAATAAAATGGCTCTCTATTGTTAACTTAAAGATAGCCTGAGGCTCCGTTCACCTGAGGAAGGTTAGCCATTGTTTGAAGAGGCTGAGAAAAGCCTGACCCTTGTGTAACTCTGACAAATGTGTCATGTTTCCCCTCATTACTGGCCATGCCTGGAATGTTGAGTGTGTACATTCTGCCTCCTAACCCTGCATGTCTTTTTCTCTTCACCTAGCCTGGCATTTGTAACTGTTTTCTGCATTCAAATATTGTTACATTGGAGTTCTTCCTGCAAACAGGGCTATTGCTTGGATGCTGAGAACTTCATTTGAACCCAGGATGGGTGAATAATGTTTCTTTCCTGCTTCTATCGCTCAAGAACTCTAACAACCATTAGCGTACAAGTAACGTCTCATCACCAAGGGAAACACAGGAAGTTCTTGAATATCTGACCTTTCAGAAGTGGAATTCAGAGTTTCAGACTTTCCTACCCTGGCTGGCTTCACCCTATGATCCTCAGACCTCAGCCTCCGGAGCTAGGGTGACAGGCGTTTGCTACTGGTGCTCTGCTAGGTTCAGAACTGTAATTACATTGGTATTACAAGTCAACTGCTTATCACAAAGGGTTTGGGCAACATATTAAGCCTTTCAACAATGGACGTTTCAGAAGCCTGTAGGACACAAGGTTATAATCCTAGCGTCTGAGAGGTTGTGTGTATGGATGGGCTACACTTGAACCTTGAGCTCTGACTCCAATTCTGGTGTACATGAGCATTCATTTTCCTGAGAATGTTATCCTAATTAGCAAATAGCAAAATACTTCGCTTAACCCTCACTTTTTTCCACTTTTGTGTCTCAAACACAAGCCTGGGCACTGTCCCTGAGCCCTTCAGCTCAAGGCGAACTCTTTACCACTTTCCCCACAGCACCAAATGTGGTCTTTTTGTGGTTCATTGGAGTTAATAGCCTAACAGGTTTTCTTTGCCTAGGCTGTCTTTGAACTGTGGTCTTCAGATCTCAGCCTCCTGAGAAGTTATGGTTCCAGTTGTTAGCCACAGGCATCTGGCCTATTGTTTTTTACAGTCCAGGTGCTTGATCTTAGGCCCTGGGTACTGTTTCTGAGCTCCTTTTTCTCAAGCCTAAGGCTGTGCTACTTGAGCCACTGTGATTATGTGGCACTGAGGATTCAAACCCTAGCATTCATGCATCCTGAGCCAGCTCTCTACCACTAAGCCACATTTCTAGCCCCACCCTTACAATTTTATCCCTCAACTTGCCTATCCCCAAGAAAAGGCTTCTGAGTAAAAATCATCTAAAGAAATTCCTATAGGAAGGTTCCAAAGATAAAGCACACAAAGCTCATACTTGGGAGAGACTCTAAACATGTGAATACTGTGACACATGCTTCCATTTAATTATGTATCATGTTTCAACACTTAATAAAATATTAATGAAAAACGAGTCAATGTCCTAAATTATTGTGTATACATTTATAATAGATGTACAACATGTACTAAATATTATGTGTATAATAATAGTAAATACAATATATACAATAAATAAATGAATCAAGTAAAAAATAAAATAAATACAAAAATCAATAATAAAAATCATAATATGTAATACACATCCACATGTAAATATATATCGTATATTACCCATATATAGGAATACTTTTTTTCCATTGCAGGGCTTTCATTCAGACCCTTGTAACTCTAGCCTGAATTTCTTTTCCTCAAGGACAGTAAGCTTTGTCTTCACCAATGGTGCAAAAGAGTTACCTCGATGGTGAGATCAAATCCCAGCAATGATGGAAATACTGGCCCAAGTTCCAAGATAGTGACAATTTTTTAATGGAAGCAGTTATGTTTATTCAGTGACATACTGAACATTTTTAAAAAAGCAGTGGAGAATTTTGTACATCTATTCAGACATCTTTCTCTTACCCCCAAAATGCTTCTTTTGAGCACTACTTTTCTTCATTTTTTGTTGTAAAAATGTTGTACAGACAGGTTACAGTTAAATGAGCATGGTAATGAGTACATTTCCTATTGAGCATTGTTGCCTCCTTCTTTGTTTTTCCCCTACCATCACTTCCCTGCCTTCTCGACAACTACTCTCCCTGCCGAGATCAGTGACTTAATTTTTATTTTTGGATTTGTATGGGGTTTGAACTCAAGTAGTGGCAACTCTGCACTTTCCCTCACATTGCTACATATTTACCAAGACCCTGAGTTCAAATCCCAGGCTAGGAAACAAAACTGGTAGAAATTCCAAACCAGGGAGCTATGTTTCTTTTTTAATTTAAATATTTTTTAATTTATTCTTTATTTTGTCGACATGCGGCTTGAGCTCAGATAGTGGCAACTCTGCCTCAGCTTCAATTGCCCTAGGGTGGGGTGCACCCTCGGACCCATAGACAATCCAGGGATCCTAGGTCCAGAGGGCTTACAGGAAGAAAAATCAATAACATAGCATAAAAAGTGGTGAGCTGCAGAGGGCTGGGTGTTTTAAGTTTTTTTATTTGCAAGGTGACCATCCTGGGTCTGAATGACATGGCTGCAAAGTGAACCTGACCTGCCATATCTGAATGCTGGCGTGCTATCAGGGAACCCATAGGCCAACCTGTCAACATAGGCCCTGGGTTCAAATCCCGGTCCTGACACCTACCAATGGCAGGAGACCACAAAAAACTCATTCCTATTCATAGGAATACCAATTGAGAGTATTTCATGCTTTGGTCTAGTCTAAAATTGGAAGCAATAAACCTAGGATGCTGATTCATCTTAATTAATAGATTATTATTCATGAAAAGAATAATATTCCTTCAATGGTGGTATAATAAATGCCTAAGAGTTGGTAGGAACATAGTAAGTTTCCTTCAATCATAGATAGATGGCTTTGGTGCTCTTTACCAATACATATTTATTTGTATACCACCCTCTGCCTATCCATGTATCACTGTTTTGGCCAAACCTGGGACTGGTTCTCAGCACCTGGGAACCACCTGACAGCTTCATTGATTAGAGGCTGCCGTGCTCACACTCATCCATTCATGAATTGGGCTTGCTAATCCCTGAGATCATATCCACGCACTGCCAAAAATTTAATCTTGGAGTAAGAAGCCAAGTATGACACATGTTTTCCTTTTCTGGGAGAGTCAAGCATGATGCAGAACGTATAGACAAATCTGGATGCTGTGATATATGATGTAAACACTGTAATAAATGTTAGAGGGGTCATCAGAGTCAATAAAATAAATGGTAAATAAATGAATAAAACAATAAATAAAATGAATAACCACACCCAACAAAATATGGAATATCTGTATGGAAGTATAAATCCTATCTTTAAAATGGATATAAGGAGTATGTTTTCCAGGCCTGAGGCTTGAATTCAGGCCTAGGGAACACGAATGCCTTTCTTGTCTTCAAGCATCATGAGATTCCCTTCCCTCACGGTGTTGCATATTTACCCAGACCTTGAGTTCAAATCCCAGGCGAGGCAGAAAAAATGGCATGAATTGCAAACTAGGGAGCTAAATATGTTTTTTTTAATTGCAGGCCATTGGAGAAGCCATAATCCTGCCCAGCCTACATTTCGAATGCCAGTCATGCCACTTCTGGATGGTGGGAGATCCTAAGAGGCTCGTTCCTATCCACAGGAATAAAGATGGAATGTTCTCAATGTCACAGTTGAATGAGATGCTCATGAATGATACTTGTATACAATTAGACGTCATGATTTCAGTCGGTTGATTGATTTTATTTAATATCTTATGAAGCATTAAAAGAATATTATTTCTCACAAAGACACAATAATTTCAGGACACTGATTTACTTAATAGTTAATTAAAGATGAAAATAATAACATAAATTATCTGGAGGCATAATAAATACCCAAGTATTTGTAGGAATGTAGTCTATATAAATGAACAATGGATAGACATCTCTATCCATAAAGATATATATTTATTCGCATACTACAATCTGCATGTCAATCTGTACTTGTTTTGTCCAACCCTTGTTCTCTATCTCAGACCTTGGGAACTGCCTATCAGCTCAATTTGCCCCAGGATGGCATGCTGACACACACCCTTTCATGAATTTGTCCCTGTAGGCCGTGAGTTCAGATGCCAGCATGCCCAAACAATGAATCATGGAGTAAGAAACTGATGGTGACACGTTTTCCTTTTCTGAGAAAGTCTGGAGTGTCAGGTATAAGTGGAATACATATGCAGACCTATATCCTATTTAATCAATGTAATCAATGTTCTATGTGACATATTAGTCAATTAAATAGTCAATACATGTTGGATCTTCGTCCGCCCTAAGAAAGATGGACGAGGTCCAAGCAAAAATAAGTGCACTTGCTCGCCGGTTCCCCCCACCCTTAGCCCGGGAGACATTCAGACAAAGCAGGGAGTCAAGTCACGCAAGAACTCGTTTATTACCACAAAGAAAGCATCTTTTAAAGGGAAAAACTGCGTGGCATGGAAGGGTAGGGAAAGGAACCAACCAATCACTGTAAAGGTCACACCCTATCATGCGCCTAAGCTTTATGCAATCAGATTTTAAGGTAAACAACTCGGGCTCTGACCACTCAACTTCCTCTCACCGCCATCTTTTCTGCCTATGTGCACCACAAATACATGAATCAAACAAAAAATAAAATGAATAACTACACTGAATGCAATATGGAGTCAACCTATGAATGTAAATATAAATTATATATTTAAAATGTTCACAAATAGGATGTATTCTAGTGCTGGGGATCGATTTCAGACCTAAGGAACAGACATGAACTTCTTGACTTCAAGAAGGCTAGCTTCCCCTTTCTACACAGTGCAACAGAGTTACCCAGACCATGAGTTCCGATCCCTGTCCTGGCAGAAAAAATGGCACCTTTATACAATGTGACACCCAATTCTTAGGTATTTCATTATGCCTCCAGTTAATGAATGTGATTGTTTAAATGCTTCATAAAGTATTGATTAAAATCTATCAGTGTTCTCTAATATAATTGTATATAAATTTATCCTAGAATTATTTAAGAACTGTCCATTCAATCATAACATGCATCACATTCCACTGGTATTCATATAGATAGGAAATAGTTTCTAAGGATGTCCTTCCATTTGCAGGTGGCAGGACCAAGAATCCAACTGTGGGCTCCAGCTCCCACTTAATCCCAAGGATAGGGAACTCATTGGTCTGTCCAAGAACAGAAAGACCAATGATTAGGCAGGCACCAGTGGTTCTCAACAGTCCTCATTGATACTTACAAGGCTGTGATAGGAGGATCATGTTCAAAGTCACTTTAGGCAGGAAAGTCCTTGAGACCCCTGTCTAACTTCAGTGCCAACAAAGCCAGAAGTAGAGCCATGTGGCTCCAGTGGTAGAGGGCTAGTCTTGATCAAAAGCAGTTCACAGACTGCGCAGATCCTGAGTTCAAGATCTGGGACTGGCAACAAACAGACATACACAACTATCTGTGCAGCCACCCTCTTGTCCCCAGGTCACCCTCTTGTCCTCAACTGAATTGGAGAGAGTTCCCCAGGAAAAGGGCTGGGGGAGCTGCTATCATCTTGACTCCATCCATTTTGCCTGCATCACAAGATTCCGACCACACCCCCATGCTTTCATGGTTCTTTCTGAGCAAGGGGATACAACAATTGTGGCCACGCCCACTTTCCCTAATGTCCAGCACCAGGATTCCCTCTGTTGGTTGACACCACCACCAGCAGTTGAGGAAGGTAGAGGTGACTGAGTGGTGAGCAAGAGCTCAAGTCCACGTTGGAGTAGAGTCGAAATTGACGTCCTAGTCAGTGAGTGGGAGAATAGAGGATTTCCCAGAGCCTGGGAACATGGCCAGCCCATCTTTCCCATCGCAAAGCTCAGATGTCTGAAACAACAAGTATCCGTTAGAGCTGTGGGCAAGAAACTACTGCTAGAACACCGGCAGAAGAATTTTCCCATTAGACCTGCAACATTCAAGAAAACAAAGAACACAAAAAAAGGGGGGGGGTCTTCAAGAAACACCAGTGGGGAAGGTGATTCACCAGAGGGTACAGACAAAGGTGGTGCTGATCGTGGGCCTCCCTTGCCTTTGGACACAGTCACAGTCACCAGGGTCCAGAGTGTCAAGGGTCCCTATACCACCTAAACATGGTGACTGCCCTCGACCACAGCAAAAGAAGAAACCAGGTACGCTGTGCTAAGATCCTACCACTGAAGCTGGAAAAGACAGACCTGCAGGATGGACAGGACAAAGAGAGGGAGAAGGTAGCCCAGATGCACGAAGCACCAAAAACAGAGCTAGACATCCACAAGCCACCCATACAGAGCTTGGTTTCAGTAGAAAGCAATTTACAATTTGCACTGGGCTAGTGAAGCAGGAGGCCAATGACAGAAAAATGGAGCAAGAAGCTCTCACCAGCTACCTGCAGGCCACAGAGTGTAACGTGTTGGAGCTGGAGATGGCAGTCGCTGCTGCACAGAAGGAGACCGAAATCTTCTTCGAACAGCTGAATGATGTGACACTTCAGCTCGAGGAAAAGACTAGAAGCTTCAATGACCTGGATTAAGTGAACACAGAGTTGCAGGAGAAGTTGCAAGCGATCTGGACAAAGAAGAGCAACAGGAAAAACAGAATCTGCAAGTTTCAACAAGTGCTGGTGGGGCATGAGGTAAAGAGACTATTGGAAAACCTAAGCTGGATGGTGACCTCAGCAATTCTGGAAAGAAACAACTTGATGGAGAGCCTGAGCATTGAGAGGTCCACGTGGAAGGAGGAGGCTCAGTGGCTGACCAAGCAGGTGAACCAACTGACAGAGGAGAAGGAGCAAAGGGCGAGGCAGGTGCTGGCCCTACAGAATGAGCTGGAGGAACTGAGAAGGATGCTGGCAGAGCCTCGGCCCTCCGCAGAGCCATCTCAGGCCGAGTGGCAGTTGCAGGCCAAGGCCTACTGCATGCAGATGGAGTTGAAAAACCTGGAGGAACAACTTCACATCCAGGTCCAGGAAAAACAGAGGCTCAGACACCAGAATGTGGAGCAGCAGGAGCAACTATGGAGACTGGATGAGAAGTCCAAGTATTGGCAGTAGATCCCCGAGACCCCACGATGTGCATGTGTGTGTGACCCATAGATAGAGCTGGCCCTGCTGTGGGATGCTCTCCACAAGGTGAGCTATGAGAAGGAGGAGCTCACAGCATTCTGAAGCTCAGAGCCACCTGTGAGCAACACATTGCCTCCAATG
The DNA here is from genome assembly GCF_024711535.1 of Dipodomys merriami. Lineage (NCBI taxonomy): Eukaryota > Metazoa > Chordata > Mammalia > Rodentia > Heteromyidae > Dipodomys > Dipodomys merriami. The sequence continues at coordinate 444,780 of NW_027206357.1, read as the reverse complement.
AGCAGCTGAACTCCAAGGAGGCCCTGCAGTAGCACCTTGCAGAGGCAGACCCAGCTGCTAAAGCAGCTGAAGCAAGTGCAGCGCCTACCAATTTGGGGGAGCAGGTGGTGCCCCCAAAGTGGCAGGATACTCCCAAGTGCCCAGAAGTGACCAGACCACAGGAGGAGAGCCTGCAGGCCCAGCTGAGCCTGGCTTTCACTGGGCAGGGGAAGTTGTGAGCCCTGGGGAAGCAAAAGTTGAGGAGGTGACTCCTCCACAAAGTGAGCACCAAAGAGGATGGAGACATGACCCAGACCTAGAAGGATGTGGCTCTGCAAGCACTCTCAGAGGCTGAGATCCACAGGGGGAAACTCCTGCTGCAGTAGCAGTGACCCCAGTGCAGTTGCATGGCCAACCTTGCAGCTCAGTGTCAGACAGAGCTGGAGGCACAGGCACCCCCGCCCTGAAAGCTACCACCACAGCAGGCTTGGGGATGGGAATTGAGACACGTGGGTGTCCAAGAAGAAAATCTGCTTCGTCCATGACTTGTATGATGAAGTGGACATCCATAGTCCAGCAGATGAGCTCCACAATCGATGCAGCCAGCTGTTGGCACACATCCACAAATGTCAAGGAGTCCCTTGTGGTATATAAGGAGCAAATGTTCATCCTGGATGAGCTGTGTCAAGAGAAAGTGAAGCGTGTGTGCTGGCTCACCCAGAAGAAGATGTAGAAGAAGAGAGAGCTGCAGGAGCTGCTGTTACTTCTCTCAGGGGAATGAGTGGACAGGAGGCTCCAGATGCCAGCACAGGCTGAGCCCCCCCCCCCCACTGCTCCAGATGCCTCAAGCTCCAGGGTGGGCGAAATAAGTGAGGAGCACAAAGGTTTTGAAGAATTGCAACTTTAAGACAACTTGGACACTGCCAGAGTAGTGGTCGGGGTTCACGACCTCGTAGATGACTCCCCCAAGGAGCACGTTCTACAGCAGATGACCCACACCCAGTTCAGCATAGAGCTCGTGGACTCGGGCAAGGAGCACTCCCACCCATTCTTCTGTAGACTGATGTGGATGATGACGCTGTATATGAAATACTTACTCTCAAAAGCCAGGGCAGCCACCAGAAGTGGGTGGCCAGGTGGCCTTCTCTCAGGCCTCCATCTGCTGTGAGATAGGAAGGGTAAACTTCGGGTCTGGTAGGGCAGAGGCTGCTGGGATGCAGCCCAAATTCAAGGGACATCTAATGGCCCATTGGTGGCCAGGGAAGAGACCCATGTTATGCTTATCCCAAACAATAAATTGTTTTCAAGGGGAAGAAAAGCCTACAACAAAGATTCGTTCTTCCAGTCCTGGAGCTTGAACTGAGGGCCTGGCTACTCTGCCTGAGCTCTTTTTGATCAAAGCTGACACTCTACACATTGAGCCCCGCCTCCCCTTCCAGCTTATTCTTTATGAAATTGAACCCAGGGTGTCAGGCATGCTAGGTGACCAGTCTACCACTGAGCCACATTCTCAGCTAGGATGATTCTCCGCCATCCCAAAACCATATGGCCATTCCTCAGATAAATAGGAAGTAGAGGCTAGGATGAATATGAGGCACAAGTATGGTTCACAGAGAAATACTCCCCTGCCCCCTCTTTGACCCCCTTAGTTGAAGATTCTCTTCTACGATTTAGGGATGAGAGAGGGAGAGGGAGTCCCGAGAGAGGAGTAACAAGAAGAATAGTCCCCTGAGCCCCACAGCCTACCCCACACAAGTGGTCCTCTAGACTCCAATATTACCTGATTCAAAGTGGAATCTACCCTGTCTCCCTATTACTTCAATGCTCAGGATGAAATAAAGGTCAGCTTTGTCCTTAGCCCACACACAGGGTAGAAGCTCCTAGTCCCAGACGGACTTCCACCTCTGACTGCCCCGAGTTAGGCTGGACCCACCACTCACCACAATGGTGGCGGTGATGACCTCATGCATAGATTCTAGGAAGAAGGTCTATGGCAAAGGGCAAAAGCAGCAGCGTGAGCAGGGGGAAGGAGCTGGGGCAATTGCTCTGGGATCTTCCTCCTTGGAGACCTCCCATCAAGCCAAAGCCATGCTGACACAAAGCAGGGCCAAGGCCAGAGTGTGAGACAAGATGGAGGAGCATGGTACTAAAGGAGGTACTGCTTTGTATTGGAGCACTTGAAAATTCCAATTATATTTGGCCCATGCCAATCCCAAAGCCAACATGCAATGACTCTCCTTGTTGTTGTTGTCCCTGAGAGCTGTCCCTGAGCTTTTTTCTCAACGCTGGCACCCTATCACTTGAGCCACAGGGACACTTCTTGTTTTCTGATGATTCATAGAGGATAAAAGTCTCACACACTTTCCTGTCCAAGATGTCTTGGCACCATAATCCTGCAGATCTCAGCTTCCTGAGTATCTCAGATGACAGTTATGAGCCACCAGTGCCCAGCATGTGATGCCTTTTGAAGGCATCTTGGCAAGTCTGTAAAAGGAGCCAAAAAGGGCCTGGATAGACCATGACCCAATCAAGGAGCTGGGATGGGGAAAGACTGACATTCTAGCCATCCTGTTCCCCAAAATTAAAGATGCCAGATGGTGTTGGATGCATCAAACACCTAGGCCAACAGCCATCAGGCTTAGTGGGGAAAAGGTAGAGAATATCCAAAGATAGCAGTGTCGAAATCTCTGATTTTGCATGCATGTGGTGTGTGTGTGTGTGTGTGTGTGTGTGTGTGTGTGTGTGTGTGTGTGTGTGTGTGTGTGTGTGTGTGAACTCAGGGCCTAGGCTCTATCCCTGAGTTTTCTTGCTCAAGCTAGTGCTCTGCCACTTGAGCCACAGCCCCACTTGCTTTTTGATGGTTAATTGTAAGTAAGAGTCTCAAGGTCTTTCCTGTCCAGGGTGGCTTTGATGCATGATGGTGGCCCCAGGAAAGCAAGAGTAAACACAACTCGCAGGGACAATCCCCATGGAGGGAGACTCCTGCTCCCTTGTGGTCAGATTGGGGACATGCGGGCCCTTACCATAATCCTCTAGAGTTCAATTGTGGGAAGTGACCATGGCTAAGCTGACTCTTGCTCACCCTGAGTGCTGATGCCAGAGCAGATCTTTTCCACCCTAGGCCAAGAGCAGGCATTACCTGGTGTGACATGTTGCAGCTCTTGCCCCTCCTGGCCCAGAACCATGGTCTGAGACGTCAATTTACTATTGCTCAGATCCACATTGCACCCATGACATGCCATTTTGATGTTCTCCATGCCCCAAGACTCGACCTTTCTCTGGTACTGTGGCCTGCTCTGTAGGCAATGGCCTCCAAAGAGACTGCTCTCAAGACTTGTACAACACCTAGACATTGGGAGACCCTCAGGGGCCCACTGGAAAGTACTCTGCCTAGAGCCACAGAGTGAGGTCCAAGCAGGCCAAGGGTTGGTCATGGGGCTTGAACTCTGGACCTGGATGCTGTCCTCCAGCTCTTCAGCTTACCACTTGAGCTACAGGGCCCTTCTGGTTTTCTGGATGTTCCTTGGAGGTCAGACTCACCAAGTCTTTCCTCCCCAGGCTGGCTTGGAACCGCAATACTCACATCTCAGCCTCCTGAGGAGCTAGGAAGACAAGCATAAGTCACCAGTGCCCGGCAGATCTGGCCTTTCAACACAGTGTACTAGCTGCTCCTGAAAGCTTTTCTTTATTTTATCGTGCTAGTACTGGGGTTTGAACTCAGAGTCTGGGCTCTCGTCCCTTAACTTCTCCCTCAAAGTTTGCACTCTACCACTTGACCCACAGTTCCACTTCTGGCTTTTGGTAGTTATTCAGCAAGAAGAGTTTCACTAACTTTCCTCCCCTGAGCTGGCTTGACCCATGATCTCAGATTTCAGTTTCCTGAGTAGCTAGGATTTACAGGGGTTGAGTCACTGCTGGCATTGGGCTAGAACCTTTTCTTAAGCAAGGGTCCTTCCCTGCGTTTGCCCTTACTCCTCCATGCAAAGGAGGTCTAAGGGTCAGGAGCTGTAAAAAATAGGCTTCCAGCCACAGGAAATGGCTGGGGTCCATGGTGAAAAGTCAAGTTGATCTTCCCGCTGGGCCTAATTCTGGGACAACACCCTCTGCTTTTTTTTTTAATTTTATATTATTTTATTTGAGAACATACTGTACAGAGGGGTTACAATTACATGGGCAGGATAATGCATACATTTCTTACCAAGCATTGCAGCCTTCTCTTTTGTTTACCCTTCACCTCCCTTCCCAGACTCCCCCCTCCCCCCCACCTAATCATACCCCCCTCCCCCCACACACACCGACATTGTAAAGCTGGTTTGGACATGACATTTTGTACTTCTCATTGTTGCAACAGGTCCACCTGAATCCTTAAACGACTTGTTTGTCCCCATCTCCTCCACATGTTATACTGACATCAAATATAGTGAAAGCGGGGGTTACACTGTGGGGGAGGGACATACAAAGCAACAAAGAAATAATCTTATAAATGCGTTAGAAACACATGCATGAAAGAAACGAAAACATACACCCTCTGCTTTCATACTCAAGTAGAAACGTTGATCCAGCATTGAACGTCCTGCCAGACTTTTCTGTAGCCACAGAACCTTCATTCCACCCATACCACCTGCTCTACAGCATACCTCAGGACCTTTGCCCATGCTGTAACTTCTGCCTGAGGCTCTCTGTCCTGTATCCACATCTTAGAAGTCGTGTGGAATTTTGTCCCTGGTTATATCACCTCCTGGAGCAAGACTTTCCTTCCCTTCTCCCTCTTTTAAAATACTGAGTTGCTAGAAATGGTGTGTATCATGGTGTATCATGGTGTGTGTGTGTGTGTGTGTGTGTGTGTGTGTGTGTGTGTGTGTGTGTGTGTGTGTGTGTGTGTGTGAGTGCCAGTCCTGGGGTTTGAATTCATGGCCTGGATGCTATCCTATCTCTGAGCTTTTATGCTCAAGTCTAGCCTTCTACTACTTGAACCACAGCTCTACTTTCTGGCTTCTTGGGTTTTTACTTGGAGAATAGTGTCTCATATACACTTTCCTGCTTGCAATGGGGATCCTCAGATCTCAGTCTCCTGAGTAGCTTACAGGGCTGAGCCACCAGCACCTGCCCTCTACCCTACTGCTTACCTATATCCTCAGCCCTCCTCTGAGTCCCAGAAAAATATGTCTCACCAGGCTCATTTTTTTAACAGTCTTGGGGCTTGAACTCAGGTTCTGTGCATGTTCCTGAGCTTATTTGCTCAAGGCTAGCACTCTATCAATTAAGCCACAGTGCCACTTTTGGCTTTTTCTATTTCTGTGGTACTGAGGAATCAAACCCAGGACTTAGTGCATACTAGGTAAGCACTCCACCACTAAGCCACATTCGCAGCCCAAATCCCACTTCTATGAGAGTGGGATTTATTGGCATACCTCTTTTGGCATAGAAATAGCTTACTATTTCTTATCTTTGCCAAGTTTTGGGACCAGCCTATGACTTAGCAATGAGGAATGATTAATTAGTGATAGCCACCAGGCTCCAGAGGTCTAGGCTCACATCCCATAGAGAAATAGAGAATATGGAGCCAGAACCTACGACAACTCCTACAATTTAGGAACTGTGGTCTCCTTGGAGGCAGTGACTGTCTGCTATGTGTCCTGATGGGATACTTCAGCTAGACATAAGACTTCAGTTATTAAATGGCAAAGAAGGATGCTTTGTTCAAGCTGCTGGCTCAGACTTAGTACTTTCTGAGGGCTTTTTCCTGCTTGCCCAGGTTGGGGGGCTGGGCATGGGCAAACTGCTGAATATCCATCATCCATCCATCATCATCCATACACAGAAACATGGAGTTATATTGCTCCTTTTGGGGGGAAGGGGGCAGTTCTGGGTTTTTACTATGAGCTTAGGCCCTGTACCTGAGCTCCTTTTGCTCAAATGTAGTGCTCTGCCCTTGAGCCACAGCCCCATTCATGTTTTACTTTCCTGTGATATCTTAGAAATAAGAGTGTCGTGGACTTGCCTGCCCTGGCTGAATTCAAATTGGCATTCTCTACATCTCAGCCTCCTGAGGAGCTAGGATTACAGGCAAGAGCCCCTGGCTCCTGGGTTTCGTTTCTTCTTGTTCTTTTTTGTAATTGTAACAATCTGAAATCTTCTCGGTGTCATTCCAATGGTTTGCATCTGAAGTAAACTACCCAGGTCTGGAGTTCAAATGCCAGGACTGCCACCCACAAATGGAAGGAGATTTTGACAAACTCATTCCTATTCATGTGAATGCTAATGGAATGTTATACAAGTAATAAATAAATTTTCAGTTAATTCATGATTCTATTTTAGAATGCCACACAAAAATTATTGGATTTATATCTTCCATTCTAGCTCCATGGTATGATTCCTCTAATGGAAGGATATCGACTAATTTTTAATTAATGCATTTCTAAGTATTACATGGAGGCATAATTTAATAACTAATAATTGATATTATATATATATATTCAATTTAATATCCTCACATTCCCTGTTTCTCTATGCATGTATATACTATTAGGAACACCTGTGGATTGATCACAGGTACTCAGAACTTCCTGGCAGCTCAGTTTGCCGGAGGCTGGTGTGCTAAGATTGTGACCCCATTTTTAGATTGGCAATTGTAGGCCGTGAGTTGAAATCCCAGCATGGCCAAAAATTTATTCCTGGAGTCAGAAGCCAATCTTGACACATTTTTTTCCTTCTCTGTAAAAGTCCTGGGTCTCAATATGATGTATAATCCATATGCAAATATATCCTATGTGATATGATGTAATAAAAGAAACATATACATGTAATAATACTAAATATATAAGGGTAATAAACAACATATGCAGTATACCTATGTATGTAAATAGATCTTATATCAATATTACTATTTCCAGAGCTGGGGCTTCAATTCAAGCCCTGGGAACCGATCTGAATTTCTTGTATTCAAGGACGGTGATCCTTTCCCCTTCACCCACAGTTCCACAGAGTTATCCAGACCCTGAGTTCAAATACAAGGCTTCCTGAAAAATGGTGCAAATTCCAAACCAGGGCCTAATTATGATGATGATGATGATGATGATGATGATGATTAGCCAAGCACAGGGCTTGCACTCAGTTCTTGGCATCTTTGCCACAGCCGATCCTTATATCCCAGGACCCGAGTTCAAATCTTGGGCCTGGGAAAAAAATAAACAGTAGAAGCATGAAATTGAGAAGTTCAAGAAGGTGGTTTTACTTTTATTTTCCTTTGTATTTTGACCTTCCTGAGTGCAAATGACAAGGCCAAGAAAGTGAATATAACCTAGCATTGCTGATTTTTGGCAGGCTATTAAGGAAGCAATAGCCAAAACTGGCAACTTAGGTATGGAGGTCGAATCCCAGGATTGCCTCTAATGAATGGTGAGATTCTAGAAACGCATTCCCAAATAAATCCATACAAATGGAATGTTATAAATGTAACAATTAAATTAGTAGTGCAAGATTATATTATAAAATTATACACAACAATTTACTACATTGACTAATTTTCAATTAGTACTTTATTATGTATTCAATCATGATACTTTGAAAAGGAAGGAATAATTTAATTGCCAATAATGGTGAGTAATATGGTATCTGCAATTTCATAGTATACAGACATATCTCTCTTGTTTTATGCATCTACATCTATCTATCTATCTATCTATCTATCTATCTATCTATCTATCTATCTATCTATCTATCTATCTATCTATCTATCTATCTATCTATCTATCTATCTATCTATCTATCTGTCTGTCTGTCTGTCTGTCTATCTATCTTTCTGTCTGTCTGTCTGTCTGTCTGTCTGTCTGTCTGTCTGTTTATCTACGAATCTACACATTTATCTGTTTATACACTTGTCCCTCCTGAGGCTCAGATGTAGAGTGCTCGCCTAGTATGTACAAAGCCCTGGATTCCTCACTACCATGTGAACACAGAAATCCAGAAGTCGTGCTGTCGCTCAAGCAGCCGAGCACTAGCTTTGAGCATGAAAGCTTAGGGACTGTGTCTAGTCTCTTACTCAAGACCCAGGAATGGTACCAAAAAAAGATGGAATGTTCTAACTGCAACTATATAAGGATAGCACTGCAAATACCTCATCACAGAGCAAGCCATGAGTCTGGTGCTGACAGCTGCCATCTAACCTGATTTAGCCAGAAGTAAACTGCTGCAACCCAGCTCCACAGAACCAGATGCTGCTGGCTTGCTCACCCCTGTCATCCAATATACTTGGAGGCTAAGATCTGACACTGGTGGGTTTAAAACCCGCCCTGGCAGGAAGTCTGCGAAACTCTGAGCTGTGGCTCAAAGTTGTAGAGCTCTAACCTTGAGCAAACTATCATAGCACAGTACCCCAACCTTTCAGTGCAATCCCCGTGTCTGACTCCACCTCCCCACCAAAAAGCCACCCCTCTAAATCATTAGATGTGAACTTTGTGTGGCTTGGGATGTGTTTCTGAAAGAATGACAATACTGATGAAAACACCCTAATTCTAATGACAGTGTGTGGGATACAGCTATGTGATGAGTCCTTCAGGAGGTGTTGTGTGCTGAGTCCTTCACAAGGTGCATTTTTTCATCTCTTTCTTATAAGAGCTCCACAAGTAAGATGATTGTGTAGATGAGAAACTTGAGGCTCAGATATGTCCCCATGTCAGGGCCAAAATTATGTATGTACCTAATTCAAGTGAGTTGTCTCCTGCAGATAATTGTTTTGTTTTATTTTTCTCAGTCATTAACCTAAAACTCAGGGCCTAGCCACTGACCATTCCCTTTTGGGCTCATGGCTAGCACCTTACCACATGGAGCCAAGAACTGCCTTGCAACAGAGTGTTACAGTCTAAGTATCTGTAGATGAGTTCTGTCATCCTTCCTACTCAGGAAGCTTAGATATGATGATCTCCGTTCCAAACTATCCCAGACACAAAAGATTTCATAAGTCTATTGTCTCCTATTCACCACTTAGAAATTTGAAGTGGAAGCTGGGCGCTGGTGACTTGCACCTGTCATCCTAGCCACTCAAGAGCCTGAGAACTGAGGATTACAGTCCAAAGCCAGGCTGGGAGGAAATTCCTTGAGAGGCTTCTCTCCAGTGAACTACCAAAATCCTGCAGGGGTGCTGTAGCTCAAGTGTTGGGTGCTTGGCTTTAACTGAAGAGCTCAAGGACAACTCCCAGGCCTAGACTTCAATTCCTCCAACTTTCAAGAAAAGAAAGAAAGAAACTTGAAGTGCAGTGCTGGGGCTGTGTCTTAGGGGTAGAGTGCTTTGCAGGTATAAATCCCTGGGTTTGATTCCTTAGTAAAACATCACTAGAAAAAAGCCTGAAATAGCTGTGTGGCTCAAGTGGTAGAGTGCTATCCTTGCACAGGAGAAACTCAGGTACAGTGTTCAGGTCCTGAGGTCAAGCTCCAAGACAAGTGTATGCACACACACACATACACACACACACACACACACACACACACACACACACACACACAAACACACACACACACACACACACACACACACACACACACACACACACACACACACACACACACACACACACACACACACACACAGATACCAGAATTGAAGCTGTGATACCAAATGGTAAAATTCTCATGGTCAGCACCCAGGCCCCATGTTCAACTCCAAAACCTAGTCACCCAGGGCATATTTAGGAGAGATCAAAGGTTTCAAACTCTGATGAGCTTCAACAGCCCTAAATAACAAGAAGCATTGTGATATTAGACATATGCTTGGATTTAGCAAGCTTCCAGAATTCTAGGAAGGCACTGTTGCCAATAATCAATCATTGTGTTAGGTTCAGCTCCCTTATTGTCTGCCAGAAGGACCCTTGAATTAATTGTAGTAGGTTATTTCCACACTGGAACATAGTATAACAAAGACAAGATAAGTACAAGGAAGTTGGCCTGCCATGGGAGGTGGTACAAATGAAGGCTTCCTGTCAAAACAAAGCACTGGGGAGAGTGATAGCTTGGGGTACAAAGAGGAATTTTTCTCCTAGCCTTCAGAGCCTGCCCACACTCCTCCTCACTAATTGTCCTGGATGGAGTTCTTGGTTACACAGCTGTAAAGGAGTGAAGCCTTTTGTCTGCCTGTTCCAACAATGAAGCAGATTGTCTCCAGCAGCCTGGGGTGTGGAGAAAACCTCAGGCTACTCTGGGAACAGTGAGGAGAGCCCAGGAACATACACTGTCTTGTAAACACTCTCTGTGCTATGAAATCATTCTATTTAAAGAAAATTTCCTAGCTGGGTGCCTTTCACCCTAGGGACTCTGGACATTCACAGATAGAAATTCATGCATACATACAAGGGGAGACATGGAGTTACTTTTGTTGTTTATTTTGGCAGTTCCGGGGATTGTATTATGAGCCTAAGCACTGTCTCTGAGCTCATTTTGCTCAAGGGTAGCCCTCTGCCCTTTAGCCACAACCCCATTCATGGCGATCTTTTATTCCTGTGAAACCGCAGAAGAGTGCTGTAGACTTTCCTGTACGGGCTGAATTCAAACTGGAATTCTCTACCTCTCAGAATCCTGAAGAACTAGGATTACAGGCAGGAACCTCTGACACCTTTCTTTTCTTCTTGTTCTTTCTTTTTCCATTTTGACAAAATGAAATCTTCACAGTGTCATTCTAATGGTTTGCATTTCGAAGTAAACTACCCAGGCCTGGAGTTCAAATGCTAGGACTCCCACGTACACATGGAGGGAGATCTTGAGAAAAGCTTTCTTATTCATGTGAATGCTTAACAGAATGTTATAAAAATAACAATTAAATTTGCAGTTAGTTCATGTATATTATTTAATTATATATACGCTATTACTACCAATTATTGATAAATTATCCCTTACTTTATTTAAGTATTATGGTTGAATACATAGCAAAGTATTAATTGCAAACTAGTCAATGTACTATAATTATTGAGTTTAATTTTATAATGTAATCATACACTACTAATGGAATTGTTACTTTACAACATTCCATTCATATGGATATATAAAAATGTAGTGGATTATGTCTTCCATTCTAGCACCATGGTATGATTATCCCAATTAAAGAATACTGACTACTTTTACATGAATGCTTTAATAAATATTCAAACATGATACTTCATTAAATGGAGGCATAATTTAATAATAATTCACTATATATATATAATTTAATATCCTCACATTGTCTCTCTCTTATATATTTTGCAAACTACATATCTACCTATCTATTTATCTAACCATCTATATCTATACCTACATCTACATCTATATCTATATATATCAGTCACAATTATGGCTTGTTCCAAGGTTCTCAGAACTGGCTGGTAGCTCAGTTTGCCAAAGGCTTTTGTTCTACAACTGTCCCGATCATAAGTTCGGCATTGTGGGCTGTGAGTTCAAATCCCAGCATGGCCAAAATTTTATATGTCAAGTCAGAAGCCAATTTTGACACATACTTTTTCCTTCTCTGTGAAAGTCCTGGGTCTTAGTATGATGTATAATTCACATGAAAATATATCCATGTGATAATATGTAATAAATATAATAAATGGTATATATGTAATAAACTAAAAAAAAACATAAGGGTAATAAATGTCATATGGAGTAATCCCATGTATGTAAATAGATCTCATATATGAATATTATTTTTATCAGTGCTGGAGCTTGAATGTGGGCCCAGGAAACTGGGCTGAAATTCTTGTCTTCAATGACAGTGAGCTTTCTCTGCCCCACAGTGACACAGAGTTACCTAGACCCTGAATTCAAATCCCAGGCCTGCCAGAAAAATGATGAAAATTCCAAGCAAGGGCCTTAATTTCTTTTGGCCAGGATTAGGGCTTGAACTCAGCTCATGGCAACTCTGCCTCAGCTTCAATCATCTTAGGCTGGGGTGCAGCATCTGGACCCACAGCCCATCCTGAGATTCTAAGACCCGAGTTCAAATCTTGGGACTGCCAATAAAAAAAAAACGGAGAAGTGCTGGGAAGGTAGCTCAGGTAAAGAGTGCTTGCCTTGCATGCATAAGACCCTGGGTTCGATTCCTCAGCACCACATAAGCAGAAAAAAGCAGGAAGAAGTGTTATGGCTCAAGTGATAGAGAGATAGCCTTGAGCTGAAGAGTTGGGGGACAGCACCCAGACCCAGAGTTCTGGCCCCAAACCGAGAAAAAAGAAAGAAAAAAATAGTGCCGGGAAAAAAAGGAGAAGGATAAAACTGGGAAGTTCCAGAAGGTGGTTTTACATTGTTTTTACCTTTACAACCATCCTGGGTCTAAATATCAGGGGCCATAAAGTGTACATGACCTTGCACTGTTGAACTTTGGTGGGCTATCAGGGAAGCCATAGCCAAAACCAGCAACCTAGGCCCCGCGTGCGAATCCCAGGACTGCCACCTATCAACGGCGGGAGATCCTAAGAAACTCATTCCGACATACATCCATATGAATGGAATGTTGTAAAGTAACAATTACATTAGTAGTGTATGATTACATTATAAAATTATACACAATAATTATAGTACATTGACTAATTTACAATTAATATTTTGTTATGTATTCAACCATAATAATTAAAGTAAGGGATAATTTATCAATAATTGGTAGTAATATCGTATATATAATTAAATAATATACAGACATCTCTGTCTTGTTTTATACATACATACATACATACATACATACATACATACATATATACATACACTACATATATATATATACATATATATATATATGTAACAATCTACATATATATTTCTACACTTGTCATTCCTGGGGCTCAGTAGTAGAGTGCTTGCCTAGTATGTATGAAGCCCTGGGTTCGATTCCACACTATCACATGCACAGAAAAAGCCAGAAGTAGTGCTGTTACTCAACCAGTTGGGCACGGGCTTTGAGCATGAAAGCTTAGGGACTGTGTCTAGGCCCTTACTCAAGTTCTAAGACTGGCACTAGAAACAAGTTAGAATGTTCTAACTGCAAGAATAGAAGGCCAGGATTTCAAATACCTCCTCACAGATTAAGCCTGATGCTGATGGCTGCCATCTAGATTGACTTCGCCAGAGGTCAACAGCTGCAACCCAGCATCATGGAACCAGACACTGCTGGCTCACCCCTAGCTGCTCAGAGGGTGAGATCAGACACTGGTAGGTTGAAAGCTCAGCCTTGCCAAGTAATCTGCTGGGCTGGGCTCTGAGCTGGGCCTCAAAGTCATAGAGCTCTAGCCTTGAGGAAAAGGTCTTAGGACAGTACCTGCAACCTGTGAGGGAAATCTCCTAGGCTGATGGGCCTCCCCACAAAACAAAACACCCCTCTAAACTGTTAGATGTGAACTTGTGCAGTTTGTGAACTGTATCTGAAAGAATGGTATTAAGCACCCTAATTCTAATGACAGTTTGTGGGATACGGCTATGTTATGAGTCCTTCCTGGGGTGGTGGGTGTTGAGTCCTTAACGGGGTACTGGGTTGTTCATGGGATATTGTGTGCTATGTCATTCACAGGGTACTATGTGGTGAGTCCTTCACGAGTTTTATTCTTTCATCTGGTCATTATAAGATCTACACAAGTAAGATGATTGTGCAGATGAGAAAGTTGAGGCTCAGATATGTCCCCAAGGCAGGGCCAAATTTATGTATATACTGAGCTCTAGTGACTTGTCTCCTATAGACAATTGTTTTGGTTTAGTTTTCTATATCATGAACCTTGAACTCAGAGCCTAAGTATTGACTTTCTTCTTGGGTTCATGGCTAATATTCTACTTTGTGGAGTTAAGCACCCCCTTGCAGCAAAGTGTCATGATGCTCCTTTAGTCTTGATGTAATGATGCCAGAGAGATGTTTGTATCTGGAAATAGCACATCTCTATCCAAGGACTTTTAAAGTACCTTTTAAAAATACTTTTGAAAGTGATTTTAAAATATTCTAATGAAATTTTCAAAAAGTTTGTTAATTTGCTCTCGAAATTAAAGTCACTAAATTATGGAGTTAAAAAAAATTATCCCAGATCATGGACAGAAGCCAGCCTGGGCAGGAAATTCCTTGAGATGATTATATCCAATAAACCATCAGAAAGCCTAAAGGGGTGCTGAAGCTCAAGTTGCAGTGCACTAGACTTGAGCTGAAGAGCTCAGAGACAACACCGAGGTCCAGACTTGAACTCCTCCAACTTACAAGAAAAGAAAGAAACCTGAAGTGGAGAGCTGGGATTGTTTCTTAGGGGTAGACTGCTTTACATGTGTGAAGCCCTGGGTTTGATCCGCATCCTTAAAAAAAAAAAGCTGAAGAGGCTGTGTTACTCAAGTGGTAGAGTGCTGTCCTTGGACAGGAGAAACTCAGGTACAGTGGTTAGGTCCTGAGTTCAAGCACACACACAAGCCCCCCCCACACACACACATACTCACACACACACACGGAGGCAGGAGTACTCTTGAATTAATGTTAGCAGTTTGGTTCAACACTGAAACACAATGTTACAATGACAGGATGAGTGCATGAACTTGGCCTGCCATTGTGGTTGCACAAATGAAGGCTTCCTGTCAAAACAGAGCACTGGGGTTGGCGCTGGTGACTCACGCTTCTAATCCTAGCTACTCAGGAGGTAAATATAAATCATGTATTTAAAATATATACGAATATTAATTTTTCAAGAGCTAGGACTTGAATTCAGGCCCTAGGAACAGGCCTGAATTTCTTGTCTTCCAGAAGGGGGATCTTCCCCATCCCCCACAGTGCTGCAGATTTACCCAGACCCTGAGTTCAATTCCCAGACCTGGCAGAAAAAATGGTATGAATTCCAAGCCAAGGAGCCTCATAATTTTTAAAATATTTTAAATGTATGTATGTATGTATGTATGTATGTATGTATGTATGTATGTATTTATGTATGTATTTATGTATTTTTATTTTGTCAAGCAAAGGGCTTGAACTCATGTTGTGGCAATTCTGCCTCAGCTTTGATCACTCTAGGCTGGGGTGTAGCCACTGGACCCACAGCCAAACCTGGGTTCCTGGGCCCCAAAGTCTGACAAGGAAAAAAAAATAATTAATGCGACACAGAAAAAAAAAAACTGGCAACTTGCAGATGGCTGCCGGTTTTACATTTGTTTTCTTTGCAAGGTGACCATCCTGTCTGAAGACACTGTTGAAAAATGTTGGTAACCTGCCATTGCTGAAGGCTGGCGGGCTACCAAGGAAGCCATAGGCCAACATGGCAACATAGGTCCTGTGTTTGAAGCCCGGTTGGGACCCCTACCAAAGCGGGAGATCCTAAGAATCCCCTTCCTATTCATAGGAATACCGACAGAAGATTATGAATGGCAAGGTTGAATAAGTTGTTTCTGAATACAACTATATAAATAGAGTGATTTTAGGAGGCTAATGGATTTTAATTAATATTTTGACATATTCAAAGAATAGTATTAATTACATGGACACAATAGTTTTGGAACAGTGGTTGATTTAATTAATAATTCATTAAGGATGAAAAAATAATATTAATTACATGGAGAGGCAACAGCCCTAGGGGTCTATAGCTGAGGTCTCTCATCCTGCTTTCTCAGGAAGCTGAGATCTGAGGACCTGGGTTCCAAACTATCCCAGACACAAAAGGTCTCATGAGCCTATTATCTCCAATTCACCACTAAGAAACCTGAAGTGGAAGCTAGGTGCTTGTCACTCATGTCTGTCATCCAAGCAATTCAGGAGGATGAGATCTGAGGATCATGGGTCAAAGCCAGCATGGGCAGGAAAGTCCTTGAGACACTTAGCTCCAATGGACCACCAAAAAAGCTGAAGTGGCGTTTGGCTCAAGTGGAAGAGCACAAGACTTGAGCTGAGGAGCTCAAGGACAGCACACAGGCCCAGACATCATCTTCTACAACAATAAAAAAAGACAGAAACAAACAAACAAACCTGAAGTAGAGGGCTGGGAATGTGCCTTAGGGGTAGAGTGCTTTGCAAATATGAAACCCTGGGTTTGATTTCTCAGGACCATAACCCTAAAAAAAAGCCTGAAGTGGCTCTGTGGCTCAAGTAGGAGAGGGCTATACTTATACAAGAGAAACTAGGTACAGTGCTCAGGTCCTGAGTTCAACCTCCAAGAATCGTGTATGCGCCTATGCACCCTCTCCCACGTGTGCGTGCACACACACACACTCACACATACACAGACAAGAAGTGATGCTGTTACACAAAATGGTAAAACACCAGGCTTTTGCACTGAGCTCATGGTCAGCACCCAGGCCCTGTCTTCAACCCCAAAACCTAGCCACACAGGGCCCAACTAGGAGAGGTCAAATGTTTCAAAACCTAAAGAGATTCATCAGCCCTAGATGACAGGAAGCTTTGTGATACCAGATATGTGCTTGGATTTCCCAAGCTTCCTGAAACCTAGGAGGCGCATCATAGGCCCATCATCACAGGAAATGAAACATTTCATTAGGTTCAATGCCCTACTTGTCCTCCAGAAGGACTCTTGAATTATATTGAGCACTGTATCTGAACACTGGACTATAGTCTCACAAAACCAGGATAAGTGCACAGGACGTGGCCTGTCACAGAAGGTGGCACATATGAAGGCTTCGTGTCAAACCAGAGCACTGCGGAAATAGATAATTTGGGGTACAAAGAGACCTTTTTCTCCTTAACTTCAGAGCCCACCCACACTCATCCTCACTATCTGACCCGGACGGAGTTGTTTGCTACACAGTTGTACAGGACTGAGGCCTTTTGTCTGCCTGTCCAGACAATGAGAGAGACTTCTTCTAGCAGGCCTGGGATGCAGAGAAACCCTCAGGTTACACTGGGAACACTGAGAGGAGCCCCGGAACATGCACTATCATGAAAAGTCTCTGTTGTGAAATCATTTTATTGAATACACATTACCTAGTTTGGTGCCATTCATCATAGCTACTCTGGAGCTTCACCTATAGGAATACATCCATACATACCCAAAGACATGGAAGTACAGGCTTTTTTTGTGGGGGCAGGTCTTGGGGTGGAGCTATGAGCCTAGAACTTGTCCCTGAGCTCATTTTGCTCAAGGGTAGTGCATTAAGCTGGAGTCACATCCCCACTTCCGGGTTTTTCTGTGATCTCTTAGAAATAAGTGTCATGGACTTTCCTAATCTGGCTAGAATCAAATTCAGATTCTCTACATCTCATGCTCTGAGGAGCTGGGATTACAGTGAGAAGCCACTGGCACCTTTTTTCTTTTCTTCTTCATTTTTAATCTGGACAATCTGACTTCTTAGCAGGGTCATTCCAATGGTTTGAATTTATAAATTAACTACCCAATGTTCTTTAGAACTGCTTTACCTGAGAAGGATTTTCTCTCCTCATCTTCTCCTCTGGGTCATATGTTTGAAGCCAAAAGTGAGAAATGAGTGTCACAGGATTTGGGAGCAAATGTCCCCAGGACATGTCAATTCTGTCACTTACCATTGAGCTGCAGTAAATTTCCTGTCTCAAGATGAGAGTACCAAAAGCTGGAGCGATCCTCATACTGTCTTCATTACTCCTTTTTTCTATAAAATGATCTAGTAATTATGAGAGTTGTGTGTCTACAAGCTTAAGAATCTAGAACCCACTAGAAGCATCTTCATGTATCTCTTTTTCTCTAGTGCTTCTCGAGATTTAGACTAAGGGTTTGTGTGGAGGGACTCCTTGGTGCATCCCTGAGGAAAGCCGCTTGAATCCTGTTTGGGAGATCACGGTTCAAATTCAGCCTGAGCAAGAATTCTGTGAAACTCTTATCTCCAATAAACCACCAGAAAACCAGAAGTGGAACAGTGGTCCAGAGGGCAGAGTTCCAGCTTTGAGAGAGAAAGCCGAGAAGGAGACACAGGCCAGACTAGGCAGGAAAGCCTGGGAGGTGCTTATATCCAATTAATGACCAGATGGCTGAAAGTGGAGCTTGGCGGTGGTAAAGCCTCAGCTTTGGAAAAACATCTGAGGAATGCATTGGGCCCTAAGGTTAAGCCCTGGGATGTCCACAAAATTTTTTCAAAAAGAGAAGGCCAATTTTATGTATCAGTACCCTACCTACTTATGTCTGTATATTACCTCCCTGAATGCAAACAGACCTTATGCAGTGCTTCTCCTTTTATTTACTGATTTACATTTTAGATATGCTCCTTTCATATACTGCATCATTCTCTTCATTTCAGGCCCATGGCTTTTCTCTTCCAGGGTTCCAGGCCTGTGTCCTTATATGATACAATGACGCTCTCAGGAGCCTTTATTACATACTTTTTTTTAAATGAAAGCAATCATGTTTACTCAGTTCCATACTGAACATTTAAAAAAAAAAGTAGTGTAGCTGGGCGCTGGTGGCTCATGCCTGTAATCCTAGCTACTCAGGAGGCTGAGATCTGAGGATCGTGGTTCAAAGCCAGCCTGGGCAGGAAAGACCTTGAGACTCCTATCTCCAATAAACCACCAGAAAACCGGAAGTGGTGCTGTAGCTCACGTGGTAGAGTGCTCGCTTTGAGCTGAAGAGCTGAAGGACAGCGCGAGGCCCAGATTTCAAGCCCCATAGCCGACCAAAAAAAAAAAGCAATGTAGAATTTTCTACAGGTATTCAGACATACTTTCCTTACCTCTAAAGTGCTTCTCTGAGAACTATATTGTTTCTCTTTTTTGTACTTTTTTATTGCAAAAATGTTTTACAGAGGGGTTACAGTTACAGGAGCTAGGTAATGAGTACGTTTCCAATTGAGCATTGTTGACTCCTCCTTTGTTTTCCCCCTACCATCCCTTGCCTTACATCTCCACTACCTCACCCTGCCGAGGTCAGTGACTTAGTTTTTCATTTTTGGTTGGCACTGGGTTTGAACTCAAGCTGTGGCAACTATTCCCTCACATTGTTACAAGTTTACCAAGACCCTGAGTTCAAATCCCAGGCTAGGAAAGAAAACTGGCAGAAATTCCAAACCAGGGAGCTTTATTTTTTCTTAATTTACTTAAATAATGTTTTTCTTCTTCTTCTTTTTTTTTACAACCATGGGGCTTGAACTCAGTTGGTTTAAACTCTGCCTCAGCTTTGATCTCTCATTGCCGACCCTGAGATCCTAGGCTCAGAGTTCTTGCAGGTAGGAAAAAAAAACCTGGAAAGCACAAAAAGTGGCAAGCTGTAGAGGGCTGGGGTTTTATGATTTTTTCTTTGGACAGTAACCATCCTGAGTCTGAATGACATGGCTGCAAGGTGGAACTGACCTGCCTTTGCTGATGGCTGGTGGGCTATCGGTGAAGTCATAGGCCAACCTGTCAACATATGCCCTGGGTTCAAATCCCAGTCCGAATACCAATGGCAGGAAATCACAAGAGGCTTATTCCTATGCATAGGAATACTGATTAAAAGAGTAGTTCATGCATCAGTGTTGTCTAAAATTGGAGTCAATAATCCTAGAATGCTGATTGGTCTTAATATTATTAAGCATGAAAAGGGTAATATTCCTTCAATGGTGGGATAATAAATACCTAAGAATTGGTAGGAGTGTAGTAGTTGTCATTCAATCATAGATAGACGGCTCTGGCACTCTTTAACAATATATATTTATTTGTATACCACCGTCTGCCTATCCATGTATTGCTGTTTTGGCCAAACCTGGGAGTTGATCTCAGTGCTGGGCAAACACCTGACAGCTTCATTGTCTAGAGGCTGCCATGCTGAAACTCACCCATTCATGAATTGGGCCTGTTAGACACCGAGTTCAGATCCTCACACTGCCAGACATGATGGAGAACACATCTAAAATCTAGATTTTATGCGATAGGATGTAAACAATGTAATAAATGGTATAGGTGTCATCAGAGTCAATAAAATAAATGGTAAATAAATGAATAAAACAAGAAATAAAATGAATAACCACACCAAACACAATATGGACTGAACATCTGTATGGAAGTATAAATCCCATCGTTGAAATGTATATAAGGAGTATCTTTTCCAGGCATGAGGCTTGAATTCAGCCCCCCTATGAAGAGGGAATGGCGGGAGATCCTGAGATACTTATTTCTGGACCTAGGAAGAGTCATGGAATGCAATCGATCTCATCCTTGAATGAGTACTTCGTGCATGATGCAAGTAGAAAATGATAGGCAAGACTCATGGGGTATAGATTATTTGTAAAGGTGAGTTGATGAAGCGTGACAATAATAATAACAGTCATGAAATGGAGGCATCAGGAAAGATCCAAGAATCAGTATTCACACAGATGGGATTCCATCAGAGGTCACCATCAATCCTATTCTATACAAATATATACTTATTTGCATACTACCTTCAGCTTATGGATGGGTGACTATTGTGCTTGCCACTCTCCCCCAGGGGGGCTCAAACTTATGTACTGGGGAGGCCTAGCTCCTTCGTTGCTAACAGGCTGGTGTGCTCATATGGAATCATTCACCAATGGTGCCTGCTAGGCCTGACTTCAGATCCCAGCCCTGCCAAAAGATTCTTCTTGATGCCAGAAGCCAATCGTTGCACCTTTTTCATTTCCTGTGCAAGTACTGGGTCCCAGCTAGGATGGCGAATGCATGGGCCACCCTGTGGTCATGGGAATAAGTTGTTATCCATGTCAGCCCAGTTATACCTGTCATCATATACTCAAGAAAATACACAATACATTCATGAATAGCATACAAAATGAAGACAATAAGTACACTCAATGCATGATGCAGTCCACACACGGTTGTGAATATACATCCCATGTTTCAATGATGCATTGAGGACTATATTGGCCTCCCTAGGGCTCGATTTCAGTTCCTAGGAACAACCCAGCACCTTACTGGTTCACAGTCTGTTGTGATCACGTGGACCCACTGTGCAGTTTGTCCTCTTAAGCCCCAAGTTCGAGTCCCAGCACTGCCAAAAATTCACCCTGATGTGAGAAGATAGTTGTTGCACCTGCTTTCCTGTGCTGAACAAATTCTGGGTCTCTGCTAGATGGAGAAGGTATAGGCAACTCTATACTCATGGGAATAGGTTGTCATCCAGTTCACAACAGTTATATCTGTCAACCTATACTTAAAAACATACACATCAATGAATAAGACACAAAATAAAGAGAATGACTACACCGAACGCAAGATGCCGCCCACCCATGTTTGGAAATATAGATCCTCTGTTTAATTATGAATTCATGACTATATTGGCCCCCACCAGAGATCAATCTCAGGACCCGGGAATGGCCTAGCTCCTTAGAGGCTCACAGGCTGGCGTGCTTACCATGACCCATTCACCAATTGGGCCTGCTAGGCCTTGAGTTCAAATTCCATCACTGCCAAAAGATTCATTCTGATGTGAAAAACCTAAGGTTGCAAATGTTTTCATGTTCTGTGCATGTCCTGGGTGTCATTGAGGATGGAGAATGCTATATAGGCAACTCTAGAGCCATGAGAATAGGTTGTCATCCATGTCAGCACAGTTATATCTATCACCATACTCAATAAAATGCCCAATACATCAATGAATAAGACACAAGAACTCTAATAACAACAGATGCTGGAGGGGATGTGGACTGAAAGGAACCTTACTTCATTGTTGGTGGGAATGTAAACTTGTTCAACCACTTTGGAAAGCAGTATGGAGGTTCCTCAAAAGACTTCACATAGATCTCCCCTATGATCCAGCAATCCCACTTTTGGGCATTTACCCAAATGTTTACAAACAAGACCACACTAAAGCTACCAGCACAACTATGTTTATTGCAGCATTATTTACCATAGCTAAGATATGGAACCAACCCAGATGCCCCTCAGTAGATGAATGGATCAAGAAAATGTGGTATATATACACAATGGAATTCTATGCCTCCATCAGAAAGAATGACATTTCCCCATTTGTTAGGAAATGGAAAGGTTTGGAAAAAATTATATTAAGTGAAGTAAGCCAGGCCCAAAGAAACATAGGTCCCATGGTTTCCCTTATTTGCAATATCTAGTATAGGTATGAGTCAAGCGGAAAAGGCCAGATAATGTGATGTTAGGAAAATGAAACCTTAAATATGTATTTTAATGTTTTCGTTTCATTCATGCATGTGTTTCTAATGCATTTATAAGATTATTTCTTTGTTGCTTTGTATGTCCCTCCCCCACAGTGTAACCCCCGCTTTCACTATATTTGATGTTAGTATAACATGTGGAGGAGATGGGGACAAACAAGTCGTTTAAGGATTCAGGTGGACCTGTTGCAACAATGAGAAGTACAAAATGTCATGTCAAAACCAGCTTTACAATTTCGGTGTGGGGGGGGAGGGGGGTATAATTGGGTGAGGGGAGGGGGGTAAAATTGGGTGGGGGGAGGGGGGAGACGGGGAAGGGAAGTGAAGGGTAAACAAAGGAGGAGGCTGCAATGCTTGGTAAGAAATGTATGCATTATCCTGCCCATGTAATTGTTGCCCCTCTGTACAGTATGTTCTCAAATAAAATAAAATACAATTAAAAAAAAAATAAAAAAAATAAAAAGAATAACTACACTAAATGCAAGATGCATACCACACCTGTAGGTAAAGACAGGTCCTATGTTTAGAAAAGGTGGTCTTGCTCTTTTGTCCAGTGCTGGGCTTCAAATCAGGCCCTGGACCAGGTCTGACATTCTAGTCTTCAAGGATGATGAGCTTCCCCTTCCCCCACAGTGCAACAGAGCTACCCACACCTGAGTTCAAATCCTAGCACTGACAAAATATTCATCCTGATGTCAGAAGCCAGTTGTTGCATGCGTTTTCTTCTCCTGTGAAAGTCCTGGGTATCAACTAGGAAGGGGAATTCATAGACAACCCTATAACCATGGGAACCTTTTGTCATCCATGTCAGCACAGTTATACCTGTCACCATACTTAGTAAAATACACAATACTTCCATGATTTAGATACAAAATTAGGAGAAGTTCACTAAACACAATATGCTGTTGACACATGTATGTCAATGTAGATTGTATGTTTAAATTATGAATTTATGATATAGTGGAACACCTTGGGGATCAATGGCAGATCCTGGGACTGGCTTAGCTCCTTAGTTGCTCACAGGTTGGTGTGTTCACCTTGACTTATTGGCCAGTTGGTCCTACTAGGCCCTGAGTTCAGATCCCAGTACTACCAACAAGTGGATCGTGGAATAAGAAGCCAAGTTTGAAACTTGTTTTCCTTTTCTCTGAATATCCTGGTTGATCCTGAGAATCCTGGCAGGGTGGAGAACATTTCTACAAATCTAGATGCTCTGTGATAGGATTTCATCAATGAAATAAACAGAATGGGTTTCATCATAGTACAATCAATGGTAAATAAATGAATAAAACAAAAAATACCACACCAAACATGTATGGACTGAATATCAACAGGTAAGTATAAATCCTACCTTTACAATGCATATAATTAGTATGTTTTCCAGGGCTTGGGCTTGAATTCAGGACTAGTGAACAGGCCTGACTTTCTTATCTTCAAGTACGGTGATCTTCCCCTTCATCCACATTGCTGCCGATTTACCCACATCCTGAGATCAAATCCAAAGCCTAGAAGAGTAAATGGCATGAATTGCAAGCCAGGAAGCTTTTTTAAAAAAAATTACTTTTCTTAATATGGGGCTTGAACTCAGGTTGTAACAAGTCTGCCTCAGCTTCGATCACCCTAAGCTGGGGTGCAGCCACTAGACCTATACCTGCTCCTGGGATCCTAGAACCCCAGGCCTTGCAGGGAAAGCAATGCACAGAAAAAATGTGGCCTTTTTATGTTTTCTTCGTTTGCACGGTGACCCTCATGGGTCTGAATGACACTGTTGCAAAGGGTACTTCATCTTGCATTGTTGAAGGCTGCCAGACTATTGGGGAGGCCATAGGCCCATGTGGCAACATACTCCCTGATTTCGAGTCCCCGTCCTGACTCCAACCAATGGCAGGAGATACTAAGAAAATGGTCCCCCATCCATAGGAATAACAATGGAATGTTTTCAATGTCATGGTTGAATGAGTTGATTGTGAATGATGTTCCTATAAAATTAGACAGCATCATTTCAGGAGGCTGATAGACTGTATTTAATATTTATTAAGCATTAAAAGAATATTATTACTTACAGAAACACAATAATTTCAGGAAACTGATTTCATTAAGGATGAAAACAATAATATTAATTACATGGATGCATAATTAAAACCCAGGAATTGGTAGGAATGTAATCTATATAACTGAATAATATACAGATATCTCTTACACTCGATAAAGATACATATCTATTAACGTACTGCCATCTGCATATCAATATTATTTTGTTAACATCTGTGGCTTGATATCACGTCCTGGGAACAGCCTGTCAGCTCAATTTGCCCCAGGATGGAGTGTTGACACTCACCCATTCATGAATTGGGCCTTGTAGGCTTGTAGGCCATGAGTTCAGATGCCAACACTGCCAAAAAATGAATTGTGGAGTAATAAGCTGATGGTGCCACATGTTTTCCTTTTCTGTGAAAGTCCTGGGTGTCAGGTATGAAGTGGAATACATATGCAGACATATATCCTATGTAATTAATGTAATAAATGCTTTTTTGGGGGGGGGTCTGGTCATTGGATCGGAATTCTGGGCATGGGCGCTGTCCCTCAGCTCTTCAACTCAAGGCCAGCACTCTACCACTTGAGCCAGAGGGCCACTTCTGACTTTTTTCTTTTTGCTTATGAGGAATCGAACTCAGGGCCTCATGCCTGCAAGCTACGCATTCTACCACTGAGCTACCTTCCCAGGCCCATGTAATCAATGTTTTATGTGACATAATATTCAATAAAATAAATGTTCAATGCATGAATAAAACAAAAAATTAAATAACTGCACTGAATGAAATATAGTCAAATATGTTTATAAATATAAATCATATATGTAAACTGTACATGAATAGGATGTTTTCTAGTGGTGGGGATTTATTTCAGGCCTAAGGAACAGACTTGAATTTCTTGACTTCAAGGAAACCAGCTTTCCCTTCCCAAATAGTGCATCAGAGTTAACAAGACCATGAGTTCCAAAACCAGTCCTGGCATAAAAATGGCACCTTTATAGTATGTGCGACCCAATTCTTAGTTATTTCATTATGCCTCCATTTTATTAATGTGATTGCTTAAATTCTCAATAAAATATTAACTAACATCGATCAGTGTCCTATAATATAATTGTGTATAATTTTATACTGGAATCATTCAAGAACTGCTCATTCAATCATGACACACATCACATTCCGTGTAATCTTATGGATAGGAGTAAGTTTTTTGGATCTCCTGCCATTTGGATGTGGCAGGACCAGGATACAAACTGTGGGCCACAGCTCCCACCACTTAATCCCAAGGATAGGGAACTCACCTGTTTGTCCAAGAACATCAGCAAGACCAATGATTAAGTAGGCACCAGTGGCTCTCAGCAGTTCTCCTTGATACTTACAAGGCTGTGATTGGAGGATCATGGTTGAAGTCATCCTATGCAGGAAAGTCCTTGAGACCCCTTTCCAACTTCAGTGACAACAAAGCCAGAAGCACTGTGGCTCCAGTTTGGAGGGCCAGCCTTGAGCAAAAGTAGCTCACAGACTGTGCCCAGATCCTGAGTTCAAGGTCCAGGACTGGCAACAAACAGAAATACACAATAATTTGTGCAACCATACGGTTAAAGCTGGTCACCCTCTTGTCTCCAACTGAACTGACATTCTTCCCTGAAAACGGGCTGGGGAGATGCTAACTTCTTGACTCTGCCAATGCCGCTTGCATCACTGGATTCTGGCCACACCCCCATTCTTTCATGGTTCTTTCTGACCAATGGGATACAAGAATGGTGGCCACGCCCACATTCCATGCTGCCTGGTAGCACCGGGATTCCCAATGTTAGTTTACACCACTACGAGCAGTTGAGGAAGGTGAGGTGTTTGAGTGGTGAGGAAGAGACTCAAGGCGACTTCGGAGTATAGTAGGAAATTGAGAAGCCTGCCCGTGCCTCAGCTGCTTTCCCCCTTTCCCAAGTTTTGAGATTTCAAATATCAGGCAATGTCTCACTGCCAGCCCGATTAAAGCCCCAACCTGATCCCTGGACCTGGTTCTCTACTTTGGGCCCATTTGTCCACAAAAACACTGCCATCACTGCTGGCCCCACCTGGAGCAGCCTCCAGCAGCTTCTCCCAGCAACACAGGTGAGTGGCCGCCCTCAAACCACCCCTGCTGAGGTCAGAACACCCTTGGAGGCACCATGACCCCTGCTTGTTTCCTCTCCCTGGCTCTGAGGAACCAACTTTCTGTCTTGGGCATTTCTAAAACAGAGACTCAATATATGGTCTGGCTGGGCTGGATCGAGGTTCTCCTATCTGTGACAGGTATGCTCTTCCAGGCCTGGTCCTCTGTAGTTGGGTTGGTAGACAGGTCGCAACATGCGCAGTCATCAATTTAGATGGCTTATCCCCAACTTTTAGTCCACAGCAGCGGATTCTTGACCATAGGTAAAGCTCTGGGTAGGGCCGCAACCATCAGACCTAATTTTCCTCACAGGACAGTTGTTAGGAAACAAGGGATTTATAGAGAGGGATCTCTGGAACATGGCTAGGCACAGAGGGAGCAGCCTACCGATAAGGTTCTCTGCAGTTCTGTGAGCAAATGACAAGAAGATACCTGGAAAGGGCTCAGATGAGGTCTTTTATTAATCGTGCAACAGATGTGGGATTATGAAACAAAACATGGCTCTCTTTCATCATTAACCTATCCCCATATGGAAGGGGATCCTTCGTTCTGTGGAGTTTTGCAGCTGGGGAAACCGAGGCACACAGAAGCCTGGTGACCTACTTAGGACTTCAACTTCACAGGAAGCTCAGTCCCTAAGACAATGGTTGTTATTCAGTAGACTTCTGGTGGTAGGAAGTCCACTTCTTGTCAGTCGTGGGGCTTGAACTCTGGGTCTGGGCACTGTTCCCGAGCTCCTCAGCAAAAGGCTAGCACTCTCCCACTTAATCTCACAGCACCATTTCTGGTTTTCTGGTGGTTTTTTGGATATAAGAGTCTCACAGACGTTCCTGCCGGGGCTGGCTATGAACCATGATTCTTGTATCTCAGCCTCCTGTGTAGTTAGGATTAGAGTTCTAAGCCACCAGCAACCTTTTTAATTGTAATTGTGACTTTTTTTCTCTCCCTCTTTCACAAGAAATGGTTGAATGGGTGCTGGAGGAGGGGGTTCGGCATCCACATGTGGCTAGAACCCAAGGTTGCCCTCTCATTCTGGAGGTGGGCTGTAGTTCAGGTGCTGTCTTGCTCAGCCTGTTGAAACAGCTCCATGAGATAAGCCCCTCTGTGCCCTGGCTAGACCATGACAGTTCTTCATTATCCATCCAGCCTTACTGGATTTATTGTATTGTGTTGCTTTCCACATCATTTCTAGCACCTGGCCAAAATTATGATACATAGTTACTGAATAAAAATGTAATGCCATCTTAAGAAAGTCATTTAGGGCTCTGGGAATGGGGCTTCATGGTACAGTGATTGCCTATCATGCATGAAACCCTGGGTTCAATTCCTCAGTAACACATAAAAAGAAAAATTCTGGAAGTGGTGCTGTGCCTCAAGTGGTAGAGTGCTAGCTTTGAGCAAAAAAAAAAGAAGAAAAAACCTCAGGAATAATTCCCTATCCCTGAGTTTAAGCCCCTGGACTGGCAAAACAAAAACAAAAACAAAAACAAAAACATTTAGTTAGTAAATGCAAAATAAAGAACCCATACTTGTAATATATAATTGCTCCTTCCATATTGACACTTGACAATAGTCCCTAATTCATGTACTTATATTAGGAAACTGTGTTGAAAAAAAGTTTTGTTCATTAAGTCATAGCTATTAAAGCCAGGAATGTGCTTAGATGTCAGGTGAAGATTAATTCTGGAAATTCAACGATTCCAGCATTTGGTATCGTCACTGCTAATCACAAAGAGAAGGGTAGTCTAAGTGTGATTTTGAAACCTTTTGGTCAGTTATGGCACCAAAAAGGCAGAGGGTAATTAAGTGTTGTGACAGAAGATAAAGAATAACTGCAGATGTGAGGAATAAATGATAGTAACTAAGGTATACCAGAAACTGTTCTAGAGAACCATTTTTGGTTATTGAAGAACTTGTTGTCAACTAGGCTTTTCGTCATTGTCTATAGCATTCTAAATCTCTTAGGCTAGTTCTTAATCTCTGTGTGATAAAATGTATCTCCTTCTATGCTGTTGTTTCATAGGTGATCTCCTTTGCTTTCTAAAAATCACAGTCTTTCTATATTTCTCTATGAACATTATCTGATACTAAATTGACCTATACAGATGTCAGAGGATGCTAATGTAAGGGTCCCATAGCTCATGAGTCATTAATGTAACAAAATGGAAATAGAGGACATATTTATTGCTATGTCAATTTTTCTGAAAAGCTGCAATGTCATCATTTGGTTAAAATTTCCATTCATTGTCAACATAGTTTTATTCAGTGCACATAAATGCAAATATCTGCCAGGTGCTTCTTGTTTACACCTGTAATCCTAGACACTCAGGACGTTGAAACCAGAGGATTGTGGTTCAAATAAGCCTGATCAGTAAAGTCCATGAGATACTAATCTTCAGTTTACCACCAGAAACCCAGAAGTGGTGCTGTAACTAAAGTGGTAGTGCACTCAAGTTGAAGTAAAGAGCTGAGGGACAGCGCCCAGGATCAGAGTTCAAGCCCCACAACCAATAAAAAAAGGTGAAATATGACTTTTAACTTTCCGCAAAAGGAATGAAAAGATCAATAATCTTCCCAAGCAATACAAATAATTCCAAAATTATTCAGTGCACCTAATTTTGCTGAGTAATGTTATGGATTATTTGCTGGACATATTCTCTAAAAACAAATCGTTTAACTAGGGATACAGGTGGACCCATTGAAACAATGAGATGTACAAGTTCTAACGTCGAAAAAAGAACTTTACAACTTTGGTGGGGGGGAGGGAGGACCAGGAGGGGGGAGAGGTAGTATGGGAAGGGATGGGATGGGGAAAAAAGAGGAGGAAACAATGCTTGATTAGAGATGTACTTGTTATCTTGCCAATGTAATTGTAACTCCTCTGAACGGTATGCTCACAATAAAAAAAGAAAAAAATTGTCAAATATTAGCTTTAAAATAAACTTCATCTAATATTTCACGTTGGAAAGAGAAGTCTATACAGTTGATGCCACTTGGCTTTCTTATTATCTTACTTCAAAGCCAACCCAGGCAAGAGAGTCTGTCAAACTCTTATCTGTAATTACACAGCAAAAAGCCAGAAGTGGAGTTTTGGTTCAAGCAGTAGAATACTAGATTTGGGGGCTGGTGGGCAGGAAAGAAAACTGTTCAGGGACAGGGTCCAGCCTCTGGGTTCAAGCCAGAGAACCAACACACACTTAGCAAACAAGCAAATAAAAAAAACCCCATATTTCATTGGAACCCTCCTTAAAGAAGTACTGATCTGAGAAGAGGCTCTTTTTCCCGATTATACTCACTGGATGCTTCTTTGAAATCCTTCTTGCTCTGGAGAACTCAGAACTTAATTAAAGGAATTGATAAATGACTCCTGCAAGAAGAGAA
Organism: Dipodomys merriami; assembly: GCF_024711535.1. NCBI lineage: Eukaryota > Metazoa > Chordata > Mammalia > Rodentia > Heteromyidae > Dipodomys > Dipodomys merriami. Next base: position 415,212 of record NW_027206357.1, on the reverse strand, counting down.
TCATCTCAGGGGTGAAATATACATCGATAAGACTTTGAAACCTCCATGTCTTTGTTTCTTTGCAGTAGAACATTTTTTTTTTGGGGGGGGTTTCAGTCATGGGCCTGAATTCTGGGACTTGGCACTGTCCCTCAGCTCTTCAACTCAAGGCTAGCCCTCTAACAATTGAGCCACAGCACCACTTCTGGCTTATGTTTGCTTACGTGGTGCTGAGGAATCGAACCCCGGGCCTCGTGCATGCAAGGCAAGCGCTCGACCACTGAGCCACCTTGCCAGTCCCTGGAGTAGAACATGTTTAAAACAACGTTATTTCCTTTTGTTCTATGCTGGCCTTCAAATGTCACATTATTTCTTTTTTTAATTTATTTTTTGTGGTGAAAATATTGTACAGAGGGGTTAAAATTACTTGGGCAAGATAATGACTACATTTCTTATCAAGCATTGTAGCCTCCTCCTTTGTTCCCCTTCCCATCACTTCCCAGTCTCCCCCCAACCCCCATCTAATCCTCCCCGCTCCCGAATCAAAGTTGTAAAGTTCATTTTCGACATGACAAATTGTATTTCTCATTCTTGAAATGGGTCCAACTGTATCCTTATTTAAACGACTTTTTTCCCTTTCACCTCCACAAATTATACCGACATCAAATACAGTGAAAGCAGGATTTATACTGTGGGGGAGGGACATACAAAGCAACAAAGAAATAATCTTATAAATGCGTTAGAAACAAATGCATGAAAGAAAAAAAACATTTAAATACATATCTGATGTTTCATTTTCCTAACTTCACATTATCTGACCTTTTCTGCTTGACTCATACATATACTAGATATTGCAAATAAGGGAAACCATGGGACTTATGTTTCTTTGGGGTTGGCTTACTTCACTTAACATAATTGTTTTCAAGACTTTCCATTTCCTACCAAATGGGGCAATGTCATTCTTTCTGATAGAGGCATAGAATTCCATTTTGTATATATTCAACATGTTCTTGATCCTTTCATCTACTTAAGGGCAACTGGGTTGGTTCCATATCTTAGCTATAGTAAATAAAGCTGCAATAAACAAAGTTGTGCTGGTAGCTTTAGTGTGGTCTTGTTTGTAAATATTTGGGTAAATGCCCAAAAGTGGGATTGCTGGGTCATAGGGGAGCTTTATGTGAAGTTTATTAAGGAACCTCCATACTGCTTTCCAAAGTGGTTGAACAAGTTTTCACTCCCAGCAAAAATAAAGTAAGGTTCCCATCTGTCCACATCCCCTCCAGCATCTCTTGTTATTAGAGTTCTTGATTATAGCCATTCTAACAGGGGTGAGGTGGTATCTCAATGTTGTTTTGATTTGCATTTCTTTTATGGCTAGGGAGGTTGAGCATTTCTTCATGAGGTTACTGGCCATCTTTTTTCTTCTTCAGAAAAGTTTCTCTTTAAGTCTTTCGCCTACTTATTCATATGGCAGATGTTTCTTTGAGGATTGGTTGTTGGCAGATTTAATTTTTTGAGTTGCAAGTATATTTTAGATATGAGATCCTTGGCCGTTTTATGGCTAGTGAAGATCTTCTCCCAATACGTGGGCTTTCTATTGATATTGCTAGCTATGTCCTTTGCCATGCAGAAGCTCTGAAACTTCATGCAATCCCACTTGTCCAACCTTTCTCTGGTTTCTTGTGATTCTTAGTCTCTATTAAGAAAATTTCTGCCTGGACCAAGGAGACCTAGGTTTTCTCCTATTCAATCATGTAATATTTTCAGAGTGTCTGCTTTGACTCCGAGGTCTTTAATCCATTGGAAGTTGATTCTGGTGCAGGGTGATATATAAGGTTCTAGCTTTAGTTTTCTACAAGTAGTTAACCAATATTGCCAGCACCATTTACTGAAGAGGCTGTCTTTCTTCCAGTCTATTTTTTTAGCTCCCTTATCAAAGATTAGATGGCTATAAGTCTGTAGGTTCATTTCTGGGTTTTCAGTTCTATTCCATTAGTGCTGAGGTCTGTTCTTATGCCAGTACCAAGCTGTTTTGATTACTATGGCTTTATAGTAGAGTTTGAAATTTGGTATTGATATTCCTCCAGCAGCGTTCTTACCGTTGAGTGGCGTTTTTGCTATTCGGGGTCTTTTATTGTTCCATATGAATTTTTGAATTGCCTCTTCTATTTCCTTGAAGAATTAGGGTGGAATTTTGAGATGTATCTCATTAAATTTGTAGAGAGCCTTGGGAAGTTTTGCCATTTTCATGATGTTAAGCTTTCCAATACAAGGGCATGAAAGTTTATGCCATTTTCTAGGTTCTGTTTGATTTCCGTTTTCAAGTTTTTAAAGTTTTCATCATAGCGGTCCTTCACTACTTTGGTTATGTTAATTCATAGGTATTTTATTTTTTGTGGAGCTATTACAAATGGAGTTGCTTTCTTAATTTCGGCCACACTTTTCTCATTGTTGGCATACAGGAAAGCCATTGATTTTGGGGGGTTAATTTTTTACCTTGCTACTTTGCCAAAGTTTTGAATCAGCTTGAGTAATTTGGGAGTGGAGTCTATGGGATTCTTTAAATACAAGATCATGCAATCTGCAAAGAGGGAGAGTTTTATTTCTTCTTTCCCTATTTAGAATCCCTTTATGTCTCTATCTTGTCTTATTGCTGTATCTAGGCATTCTAATATACTAGATTGAAGAGAAGTGGAGAGAGTGGACATCCTTGTCTTGTTCCTGAGTTAAGAGGAAATGGCTTCAGTTTTTCACCATGAAGTATAATGCTGGCTGTAGGTTTGTCATATACAGCCTTTATTGTATTGAGGAATGTTCCATGATTCCTAATTTTTCCAAATCTTCATTATAAAGGGGTGTTGGATCTTCTCGAATGCTTTTTCTGCATCTATTGAGATAACCATGTGGTTCTTATCCTTCCTCCTGTTGATGTGATGAATAATATTAATTGATTTGCGTATATTGAACCACTTTTGCATCCCTGAAATAAATCCTGCTTGAAGGAGGTATATAATTTTTTGGATGTATTCTTGAAGTCGATTGACCAAAATTTGTTGAGAAGTTTTGCATCCATGTTCATCAAAGAAATGGGTCTTTAGTACTCTTTCTTTGATGAGTCCCTGCCTGGTTTTGGGATGAGGGTTATGATGGCTTCATAGAATGTGTTTAGTAGTGAACTTTCTCTTTCAATTTCATTGAAGTTTGGAGGAGTATTAGTGTGAGCTCTGCTTTGATGGCCTTGTATAATTCTGCTCTAAAACCCTCTGGTCCTGGACTTTCCTTAGCTTGGAGGTCTCTTATTGCTGTTTCAATTTCAATGCTTGATATGGGCCTGTTAGGATGGTTTGATTCATCTTGATTTAGATTTGGCATGTCAATAATTGCTAGGAAAAGAGCCATTTCTGCCAAGTTCTCCAACTTATTAGCATAAAATTTTGAGAAGTATTCCCTTATAATATTCTAAATCTTGGTGGTTTCTGTGGTGATGTTTCCATTCTAATCTCTGAGTTTATTTATTTGGGTGTGTTCTCTTCTTTTTCTGATAAGATTTGCTAAGGGTCTCTCAATTTTGTTAATTTTTTCTAAGAACCAACTCTTTGTTTTGTTGATTTATTCTATAGTTTTTTTGGATTCTAATTCATTTAATTTTGATTTAATTTTAATTAATTCTTTCTGTCTGTTGGATTGGCATTTATCTGTCTGCTCTTTTTCAAGGACGTACAGATGTCTCATTGAATTGTTAGTTTCAGATCTCTTTAATTTGTTTATGTAGGAACTCAGAGCTATAAACTTTCCTCTGAGTTCTTCCTTTGCTCTGTCCTAGAGGAGCTGGTAATTTGTGTGCTCATTTTTTTTGAATAGCATGAACATTTGAATTTCCTTCCTTATCTCTTCTATGACCCACTCGTGATTCAGCAGAGTGTTGTTGAGCAGCCATTTGTTACAGGAATTTCTTTGGTGGCTTTTGGTGTTGAGTTCTAATTTTATTCCCTTGTGGTCAGAGAGAATGCAAGGAATAACTTCAATGTTTCTGAGTTTGGACCAGTTTTCTTTGTGGCCTAAAATGTGGTCTATTTTAGAAAATGTTTAATGTGTTGCTGAGAAAACCGTGTATTCTGATGCTTCGGTAGATGTCTGTTAAATCTAGTTGATCTATGCAGCTGTTTAGATCTGCGGTTTCTTTGTTGAGTTTTTACCGAGTTGATTCATCTAGTGGGGAATGTGGTGTTTTAAAATCACCAACAATTAATGTCTTTGGATCTCTGTGGGATTTTAGGGAAAGTAATGTTTCTTTGGATAAATTTGTGTGATGCTTTGTTTGGCGAATAAATATTTAGATTTATAATATCCACCTGAAGGAGAGATCCCTTAATTAGTATGTAGCCACCTTCTTTATCTCTTCTCACTAATTTTAATTTGAAGTCTATTTTATCTGCTCTAAGGTTTGCAACTCCGCCTGTTTATGGGGTCTGTTTGCTTGGTAGATTTTGTTCCATCCTTTAACATTAAAAATGTGTTTATTTTTATGGCAAGATATGACTCCTGCAGGCAGCAGATAGAAGGATCTTATTTTTTAAATCCAATTTTACAGTCTATATCGCTTAATTGGAGAGTGAAGTCCGTTAATGTTGAGAGATAGGACTGAGAGTTACTTGGAAGTTCCTGCCATGTTATCCACCTTCTTGGGTTCTGCGAAAACTGGGTTCTTTCTATGGTTCTTGGATTCTCATTTTGGGTGCAGTTTCTTGGCCTTAACTGTGGTCTTGTTGGTTTTCTATGTGTAGGACATCTTTAAGAATTTTTTGTAGGGCTGGTTCGGTGGAAAGTTATTCTTTCAATTTTTCTTTGCTATGGAAGGTTTTTATTTGGCCTTCAGTTATGAAAGAGAGTTTAGCTGGGTACAGTATTCTTGGTTGATAGTTGTTTGTTTTTAGGTCTTGGCATATGTCATTCCAGGCTCTTCTTGCTTTGATTGTCTCCGCTGAGAAATCTGAGATGATTCTAATTGCTTTCCCTTTATAGGTGATTAATCATTTCTCCTTGACAGCTTTAAGAATCTTTTCCTTGGTCTGAGTTGATCCTGTGTGGATTATAATGTGACAGTGGGATGTCCTATTCTGGTCTGGTCTATTTGGGGTTCTAAAAGCTTCTTGTAACTGAAGAGCCCTATATTATTCCATGTTTGGGAAGTGCTCTGCTAGGATCCTGTTAAACAAATTTCCTAGACCATTAATTTCTCTTTCTAGGTGCTCCTCTACACCCATTATCCTTAGATTATGCCTTCTGATGGTGTCTTCAAAGTGTTGGATAGATCTACCATATTTCTTGGACGTGTCTTGGATGGTTGTATGCTCTTTCTCTGTAATATCTAGGCTGTCTTCAATCCCGAGATTCGATCTTCTGCATGGTCTAAACTGCTGTCAAGAATTTCTACTTCGTTTTGTATTTCTTTTCCTTCTAATTGGTCAGATTTGATGGCTTCAAATTCTTTGTTGAAACTTTTTTTTAGATCTTGTATGAACTTCTTCCTTAGTTTGGTGTTCTGTGTTTATTTTCAAATCACTTAGTTGACTGATTATTGGTTCCTAGGACTCCCATTCATTCTGTTGGATTCCATTCAGCATTCCCTTTGTGGTCTTCCTGACTTCCTTCAGCTCTTTGTTAATGGATCCCGTGAACGCTTTCAATGATCTTTGTGTATTTTCATCCTGCCCTCTCAATTCCTGTATTACTCTTGGCTTGGTTTCCTCACGTTCTTGCCATTCCTGTAGTTTTCTTTGAGTGTTCTCATCCTGTTCACGCCATTCCTGCCTTTTTCTTCGAGTATGCTCAAGCTGCTCACGCAAATTTTGTATCAGTTTTTGTGTAGCTTCCTCATGCTCATGATTTTCCTGTATAAACCTTTGGATTGCCTCCTCTCTCTCCCTATCACGCTTATACAGAGTCTTTTGTGTGTTTTCAATCTTTTCTTGCATTGACCTTTTGTTTGTCTCCATTACCTTTTGTTTGCCTCCTGTCTCTCCCTATCACATTCATACAGAGTCCTTTGTAGGTTTTCAATATTTTCATTAATTATGTTTGCCAGCAGTGTTTGTAGAGCTATTTGGTAACTCTCCTCTGGATTATTCATTATCTCTTCTGTCCCTGGTTATCATGAGTGGGAGTGGAGATACCCGGACTTGCCATTTTTCTTGTGGTTTTCTGCCTACTCTGCCCATTTGGGATGAAAATAACACCAGTTTTGTGCTGGAACACTAACTTAAGACAAGCATCAACTGAAGTCTCTATTTGCACAGTCAATAGTCTGCAGATACAATCTAGTTCAACAGATACATCTATTCAACATCAAACAACTATATATTAATGGGCTACAAACCGCAAAAAGAATTTGGTAAGCTAGAAATTATTAGGTTTAGGGAGAGATGTGGGTAAAAAATAGGAATAGAGTGATGTGGGAAGGCACAGGGTGAGTTAACTTAAGTCCTAATCTCAAAGCAGGAAATAGGCTGGATAGGATGAAAGTACAGAGAGAGAAAAAGAAGAAAGAGAAAGGAAAAAAAGAGAACAGAAAAAATAGAACAGTAAAAATTAAATATATTATGCAGAAACAGAAACAATCTATTAAGAGAAAAACATGAATATGAGAGAAGGGGAGGGAAATAAAGGAGATGTGAAAAATTTAAATATAAACTTACTTAAAATATTATATAGTTATAAAGAAGTAGTATTGCTATTAAGGAACTTAAGTCTAAGAGGTTTTGAATTGAGTAATAAATTTGTGGATTAAGTGTGTACACAATGGGTGATAAGGCCTAATAATCGACTACAGGTTTGTCTGAAGATGTGCAGAACAACAATTAAGTAACATAAAGAAGAACCAAAGAGAAGAAAATGTGAAAAGGATAAGAAAGAAAGAAAAAAGATCAGAAGTTCAGTAGAGCTAAACAAAAACAAAAGGTAATTTAAAAAAATAGAAAGAAAGAAAGAAAGAAAAACGTGCGCGCACACATACATACAGCTAAAATAAAAATTATAAGAGAAAAAAATTTACTAGAAAACTTTTTTTTGAAAAAAGGTAAAAATTAAAAATTTAAAAAAGATTTAGAAAAAATTGGGGCCGGGAACATACTGTACAGAGGGGTTACAATTACATGGGCAAGACAATGAGTACATTTCTTATCAACCATTGCACTCTCTTCTTTTCTTTACCCTTCACATCCCTTCCCAGCCTCCCCTCGCCCCCTTCATCCAATCCTCCCCACGCAAACAAAATAGTAAAGTTCGTTTTCGATATGACAGCTTGTACTTCTCATTGTTAAAATGAGACCACCTGTATCCTTAAACAACATGTTTTTCACTTTCTCCTCCACAAACTATACCGACATCAAATATAGTGAAAGTTGGGGTTATACTGTGGGGCAAGGACATACAAATCAACCGTTAATAATCTTATAAATGCCTTAGAAACGAATGCATTAAAGGAAAAAAAAAACATTTAAATACATATCCAAGGGTTCATTTTCCTAACATCAATTATCTGACCTTTTCTGCTTGACTCATACATATAATTGATATTGCAAATAAGGTAAACCATGAGATCTATGTTAATTTGGGCTTGGCTTACTTCACTTAATATAAATTTTTCCAAGACTTTTCATTTCCTAACAAATGGGGCAATGTCATTCTTTCTGAAGGAGGCATAGAATTCCATTGTGTATATATACCACATTTTCTTGATCCATTCATCTACTGAGCGGCATCTGGGTTGGTTCCATATCTTGGCTATGATAAATAATGCTGCAATAAACAAAGTTGTGTGGTAGCTTTAGTGTGGTCATGTTTGTAAATATTTGGGTAAATGCCCAAAAGTAGGATTGATGGGTCATAGGGGAGCTCTATGTGAATTCTTTTGAGAAACATCCATATTGCTTTCCAAAATGGTTGAACAAGTTTACACTCCCACCAAAAATGAAGTAAGGTTCCCTTCTGTCCACATCCCCTGAGCATCTGTTGTTTTTACAGTTCTTGATTTTTGCCATTCTAACTGGGTTTAGATGGTATCTCAATGTTGTTTTGATTTGCATTTCTTTTATGGCTAGAGAGGTTGAGCATTTCTTCATGTGTCTATTGGACATCCTTCTTTCTTCTTCAGAGAAGTTTCTCTTTAAACCTTTGGCCCACTTATTTATAGGGCATTTGCCTCTTTGAGGATTTGTTGTTGGGGGATTTAATTTTTTGAGTTCCAAGTATATTTTAGAATAACACCCTTGTCCGTTTTATGGGTAGTGAAGATCTCCGAATACGTGGGCTTTCTATTGATATTGCTAGCTATGTCCTTTGTCATGCAGAAGCTGTGCAACTTCATGCAATCCCATTTGTCCAACCTTTCTTTGATTTCTTGTTTTTCCATGTTTTTATTAAGAAAATTTCGGCCTGCGCCAAGGAGACCTAGGGTTTCTCCTATTCCATCCTGTAATATTTTAAGAGAGTCTGCTTTGACTTCGAGGTCTCTGATCCATTTGGACTTGATTCTGGTGCAAGGTGTTTTATAAGGATCTAGGTTTAGTTTTCTACAAGTAGTTAACTAATTTTGCCAGCAACATTTACTGAAGAGGCTGTCTTTGTTCCATTCTATTGTTTTAGCTCCCTTATCGAATATTAGATGGCTATAGGTCTGTAGGTTCATTTCTGGGTTTTCAGTTCTATTCCATTGGTCCTGAGGTCTGTTCTTGTGCCAGTACCAAGCTGTTTTGATTACTATGGCTTTATAGTAGAGTTTGAAATTTGGTATTGATATTCCTCCAGCAGCATTCTTACCATTGAGGAGCGTTTTTGCTATTCAGGGACTTTTATTTTTCCATATGAATTTTTCAATTGCCTCTTCTATATCCTTGAAGAATGACGTTGGAATTTTGATAGGTATGGCATTGAATTTGTAAATAGCCTTGGGAAGTATTGCCATTTTCACGATGTTAATCTTTCCATGCAGGAGCATGGGAGGTTTTCCATTTTCTAAGTTCTGTTTTGATTTCCTTTTTCAAGATTTTAAAGTTTTCATCATAGTGGTCCTTCACTTCTTTGGTTATGTTAATTCCTAGGTATTTCATTTTTGGGGGGAGCTGTTACAAATGGAGTTGCTTTCCTAATTTCAGCCACACATTTCTAATTGTTGGCATACAGAAAAGCCATTGATTTTGGGGCATGAATTTTATACCTTGCTACTTTGCCAAAGTTTTGAATCAGCTTGAGTAATTTGGGAGTGGAGTCTATGGGATTCTTTAAATACATGATCATGTCATCTGCAAAGAGGGAGAGTTTTCCTTCTTCTTTCCCCATTTGGATCCCCTTTATGTTTGCATCTTGTCTTATTGCTGTATCTAGGCATTCTAATATACTAGATTGAAGAGAAGTGGAGAGAGTTGACATCCTTGTCTTGTTCCTGAGTTAAGAGGAAATGGCTTCAGTTTTTCACCATGAAGTATAATGCTGGCTCTAGGTTTGTCATATTCAGCCTGTATTGTATTGAGGAATGTTCCATGGATTCCTCATTTTTCCAAAATCTTCAACATAATTGGTGTTGCATCTTCTCGAATGCTTTTTCTGCATCTATTGAGATAACCATGTGGTTCTTATCCTTGCTCCTGTTGTAATGAATAATATTAATTGATTTGCGTGTATTGAACCAGCTTTGAATCCCTGAAATGAATCTTGTTTGATCGTGGTGTATGATTTTTTGGATGAATTGTTGAAATTGATTGGCCAAAATTTTGTTGAGAAGTTTTGCATCAATGTTCATCAAAGAAATGGGTCTTTAGTACTCTTTCTTTGTTGAGTCCCTGTCTGGTTTTGGGATGAATGTTATGATGGCTTCATAAAATGTGTTTGGTGGTGAACTTTCTCTTTCAATTTCATTGAAGAGTTGGAGAAGAATTGGTGTGAGCTCTGCTATGAAGGAGGAAAAAAATTTTTTATAAAAGGTGCAAAAAAATTGAATTTTTTTTTTATTTTTTTGGGAGGGGTGGGGAAAATCCTGTATCTCCCTTGTGTCCGTAGCTAACCTCTTTTTGCATTCTTTGGTCTGCTTGTGGTGTTTGAATTTCCTGTGGCTTGGTTGGTTTCTTAAGTCAGTTTTTTGAACAGGCAGAAAAATGCTCTGCTTAACCCAGGATTTTGTGATCTTCTTCCCATTCTTGTTCAATGGGAGGGAGATCTGCTTGAGTGTCACAAAAGAGGGAGATGGCTTTTTCCTCAAGTTTGGAGATGCTGTGATGAGGCTAGGTTCTGGGTAGGGTTGAGGCCTTTCAGCAAACAGTAGCTTTTTCCAGGGGTTAGTTTGTGAGAAACTACCAGCCGGTAGCCACTCTCAGGGTTTATGTTTACTAAATTTCAATTGATTGTCAAGGCTGCTAAAGGGAGGGGCAGCCTCTGGCTCCGATTATCCAGTGAAGAAAGCCATTCCTTGGGCTGGCACCTGCGCTGGGTGACTTTTCTCTGGTTGGAGTTGAGTCTGGCAGGTCACTTTAGGTTCTTGTGACCTGCTAAAAGTCTCTAGTTTTCTTCCAATGCCTGAGTTGAAGCTAGCAGCTCCACCGAGCTTTGTCAGTATCCAAGATGGATATCTCCAGTACTGGGGAGGGTGGCCTTCCCTCCTCTTCTCGCTGAGAAGGAGTGAGGACATTAGGCCTCTACTCATGCAGTGTCTTGGTCCCTGGGTCATCTCTGGTCTGCGAACTACAGGATGACGATGTCTGCTCTTTGTCAGTTCTTGCTGGTGTTGAGTAGAATCTGCTTGCCCACCGCGTCTGGCTCCTTCGTCCCAGCCTCTCTCTGTTTCAGGTATGGTGGGTACGGTTGCCGCTGCCACAGCTTCTGCAGCAGTGGCATCTCCTGGCAAGTGCTCTGATCTGTCTTTTTGCCTGGATTTTCCCTCTCTGGCCTAACTCTTTGTCCTGTGATGGCAAACTTGGTGTGATTCTCTGGCTTAGGACTGTTCACTGGAACTCTAAATCTGCTTTCTATGTGAGAGCTTGTTTAGCCTTCAGCTTCTCCTCCACCATCTTCCGGGAACTTCCCGGTAAATTATTTCTTTCTGTAATACTCTCAACTAGAAGTTTACAGAAAAGTTATTTATGAGTCAAACACACTAGAAAAAGTCAGGGAAAGAGGAGCAAGGTAATGAGTACACTTCATATTGAGTATTGTTACCCTTTACATTGTTTTCCCCCTACCATCCCTTCACTCCCTAGGTTCCCTGAAGTTCTTTTTTTTTAAATTGTGGTTAAGTGATTACATAATTTCACCATATAGTGGACTATTGATGCTCATTTAAAATCACAATTTCATTTTAACTTTCCTGGAGCGAATTGTCTATCACAGTCTATAACATATAACACTGTACAATATACACCATACATATGATCAGCAGCATCGGGATTTTTAGTAGTGGTTCGACCAGATGAGTGGGAGTTCTTTGTTTCTTAAGTCCTGTTAATTTTGTTGTACCAACTAACATTTTGAATTTAGCATCAACTTATCAGGGAGACCATATACCGTTTGTCTCTATGCTCTTGGCTTACCTCGCTCAACATGATTCCTTCTAGCTCCATCCATTTCCCTGCAAATGTCATTATTTTTCATTTTCTAATGGCTGCATAATATTGCTTTGTTTATAGATACCACAATTTTTGGATCCATTCATCTGTGATGGGTCATCTGGGTGGTTTCCATATCCTAGCTATTGAGATCAGTGCTGCAATGAACATGGAGGTGCACGTGTCCTTGTATATTGGTTCCTGTTGTTCAGGGTAGATGCCTAGAAGTGGTATGACTGCGTCGTAAGGGAGGTTCAATTTTAGTTTTCTAATGACCTTCCAGACTGCTTTCCAAAGTGGTTGTCTAAGTGTACATTCCCACCAGCAGTGTATAGGGTTCCTCTTCCTCCACATCCCCTCCAGCATTTGTTGTTGGCTGATTTGTGGATGTGAGACATTCTGACTGGGGTAAGGTGGTATCTCAGCATTGTTTTTATTTGCATTTCCTTCAGCACCAGGGATGATGAACATTTCCTCATGTGCTTCTTTGCCATTTTTATTTCTTCATCTGAGAAGTCTCTCTGTAGTTCCCTTGCCCATTTAGTAATTGGTTTGTTAGGCTTGGGAGGGATTAGTTTCCCTGTATATAATGGATGTTAGCCCCTTGACTGATATATTGCTGGTAAATATTTTTCCCAATTAGTTGGTTGTCTTTCTAGCTTGGTTGCGATAGATTTAGCTGTGCAGAAGCTTTTTATTTTAAGGTAGTCCCATTTGTCGAGTCTCTCTCCAATTTGTTGTGTCCCTGGGACTCTGTTCAGGAAAGTCCTTCCTGTGCCTATTAGTTAAAGTGTCTCTGCAGTGTCCTGCAGTGGTTTTAGAGATTCAGGATTAATGTTAAGGTCTTTAATCTATTTTGAGTTGATGTTGGTGCATGTTGATAGGCTGGGGTCCACTTTTAGTTTTCTGCATGTGGCCACCCAGTTTTCCCAGCTCCAATGGTTCAAAAGGCTGTGTTTCTTCCATTGTATGTCTTTGGTTCCTTTGTCAAATGTCAACTGACTATAGGCATGTGGATTTATTTCTGGATCTTCTTATTCTATTGATCTTCGGGTCTGTTTTTGTGCCAGTACTATGCTGTCTTTGTTATTATGGCTCTATAGTAGAGTTTGAAGTAAAGCATGGACATCCCTCCCTTGTTGTCTTTATTCCCTAGAATTGTTTTGGCTATTCTAGGTATTTTGTGGTTCCATATGAATTTTTGGACTGTTTACTGTATTTCAGAGATGTACATCATTGGGATTTTAATAGGAATTGCATTGAATTTGTATATTAATTTGAGCAGTATTGCCATTTTCACTATATTGTCTGCCTTTCCAAGAGCATGGGAGGTCTTTCTATTTCCTAGTGTCTTCTGCAATTTTGTTCTTTAACTTTTTATAGTTTTCATTAAATAGTTCTTTTACATCTTTGGTTAGATTAATTCCTAAATATTTTATTTTTGGAGCAGTTATTGTGAATGGGATTGCTCCCTTTATTTCCCTCTCTTCTTGTATATTGTCAGTGTACAGGAAGGCAACTGATTTTTGTGGGTTTGATTTTTATCCTGCTACTTTGCAGAAGTAATTTATGTTTTCTAAGATTTTGGGGATGGAGTTTTTGGGATCCTGAAGGTATAGTATCATGTCGTCTGCAAAAAGGGATAGTTTAACTTCTTTCCCTATGCTGAACCCTTTAATGTATTTTTCTTGCCTTATTGCCCTGGCTAAGGGTTCCAGGACTATATTGAATAGGAGTGGAGACAGTGGGCATCCTTGTCTTGTTCCTGATTTTAGGAGAATTGGTTGTAGCTTTTCCACATTAAGTATAATATTGGGTATTGGTCCGTCATAAATGGCTTTTATTGTTTTAAGAAAAGTTTCTCCTATTCCTATTTTCTCCCGAGCTTTTAGCATGAATGAATGTTGAATTTTACGAAAGGCATTTTCTGCATCTGTGGCGATAATCATTTGATTCTTGACCTTGGCTCTGTTGATGTGTTGGATTACATTTATTGACTTACATATGTTAAACCATCCATGCATGTCTGGGATGAAGCCTACCTGGTCATAGTGTATGTTTTTTTTTTATGTGTTTCTGGATTCTGTTATCTAGAATCTTAAGGGTCTTTGCATCTGTGTTCATCAAGGAAATTGGCCTGTAATTCTCCTTTTTGTTTGGGTCTTTGCCTGGTTTGGGGATGAGTTTGGGACAGCTCCCTCCTTCTCTGTTTCTCTGAAGAGCTTGAGGAGTATGGGTATTAGTTCTTCTTTAAAGGTCTTATAGAATTCTGCTGTGAATCCATCTGGCCCTGGGCTTCTTTTGTTGGAAGACTTTTGATAGCTTCCTGTATTTGTTGTAGGATATTGGCTTATTTAACTGGTTTATTTCTTCTTTGCTCAGTTTGGGCAACTTGTATTTCTCTAAAAATGCTTCCATTTATGCCAGGTTTTCTTCCTTTAGGGATTATAACTTTTGAAAGTAGTCTGTTAGGATTGTTTGGATATCTTGGTTATGTATTGTGATTTTTCCCGTGGAATCCTTAATCCTGTTAATATGGGTTTGCTCTCTTCTTGTTTTAATTAATCTTGCCAACGGTCCATCAATTTTGTTTATTTTTCAAAGAACCAGCTTTTTGTTTGGTTAATTTTGGCTATAATTTTCTGATTTTGTAATTGGTTAACCTCTCCTCTTAATTTGGTTATCTGGCTTCATCTATTAACTTTAGGTTCTATTTTTTCTTGTATTTCTAGCTGTTTTAATTGCAACATGAGATTATTTACTTGGTCTGTCTCCATTCTCTTGATGTGGGCACTGAGGGCAATAAATTTGCCCCTCAGGGCTGCTTTTGCTCTGTCCCACAAGTTTCTTTGTGAAGTGTTTTCATTGAGTTGTAGGAAATGTTTTATTTCTTCTCTGATCTCTTCCGTTACCCAGGCATTGCTAAGGAGTGTACTGTTCAATTTCCATGTATTAGAGAAATTTCTGCAGTATGCTTTGTTATTGAGAACTAGCTTGATTTCAATGTGGTCTGATAGGATACAGGGGATTATGTTGATCCCGTTGTATTTGCTTAAGTTCCTTGCATGAACTATGATATGGTCTATTTTGGAGAAAGTTCCATGAGCTGCTGAGAAGAATGTGTACTGTGTTGTTTTAGGGTGAAATACTCGGTAGATGTCAGTTAATTCTGCTTGAAGTACGGCCTCAATTAATTCGGTAGCTTCTTTGCAAATCCTCTGGTTGGTAGACCTGTCTTTTGGTGAGATTGGTGTGTTAAAGTCTCCTAGTATTATCGTATTGGGATCTATTTTATTCTGTAAGTTTGAGAGTATTTGTTTAACATATCTGTGTGCACCAATATTTGGGGCATATAAGTTGATGATGGTAATACCTCCTCTTGGATTGTTCCTGGTATTAATATGGAGTGTCCGTCCTTATCTTTCTGAACTGATTTTAAGGAAAAGTCTATTTTGTCATATATCAGGATAGCTACACCTGCTTTCTTCCTGGGGGCATTTGATAGGTAGATCCTTTTCCAACCATTTACTCTGAATTTGTTTGTATGTTTGGCTGAGAAGTGGGTCTCCTGAAGGCAACAGATCGATGGGTCATGTTTTCTGATCCAGTCTGCAGTTCTTTTTCTTTTGAGTGGTGAATTAAGCCCATTAATATTAAGAGAAAGTATAAAGAGATGCATTGTTGTCCCTGTCATTCCCTGTTTTCCTGAGTTTTTCTTCTTTCCTTTCCTCCTGTGCTTGCTCAGTTAGACTGATTAATGCCTGTCTGGGTGCAGGTCCCAGTTCCTGGTTTCTTTCTTCAGGTTGTGTCTCCACTCTTAGTATTCTTTGTAATCCTGGCTTAATGTTTATGTATTCATTTAGTTTTTCTTTGCTATTAAAAATTTTCAGTTCTCCAGCGAATGTGAATGCTAGCTTTGCCAGGTATATCAGTATGGGTTGGCAGTTATTGGCATTCAGGGCTCGTATGGTACTTTCCCAGGCCTTTCTTGCATTCAGTGTTTGTGTGGAGAGATCTGCAATGATTCTAATTTTTTCCCCATTGTTGTATAGCTCCTTCTTCATTTTTGCTGCATGAAAGATTGTTTCCTTATTATTCAGATCTATCATTTTTACTATAATGTGTCTAGAAATGTTTCTCCTGGGATCTTGCTTGTTGGGTGTTCTATATGCTTCTGTTATGTAGGTAAGATGTTCTTTTTTGAGGTGAGGACATTTTTCACCAATTATCTTGTTGAATAGGTGTTGCATTCCCTTGCTCTGAAATTCCTCACCTTCGTCCACTCCAATTATATGAAGGTTAAATTTCTTGGCATTATTTTCTTTCTCTAGAATTTCCCTTTTGTTTAATTTGAGTGATTTTTCCATATCTGTCACTTTTTGTTCCAGTTGGTGTATTCTGTCTTCTGTATCTGA
Source organism: Dipodomys merriami (assembly GCF_024711535.1). Lineage (NCBI taxonomy): Eukaryota > Metazoa > Chordata > Mammalia > Rodentia > Heteromyidae > Dipodomys > Dipodomys merriami. Next base: position 399,227 of record NW_027206357.1, on the reverse strand, counting down.
CACTCTACATTCCATTTCATTCACTCTGCTGATCGTGGCTTCTATTGTGGTTTGTATGGAGGAAATGGATTCCTTTATGGATTCGATGTTGGTTCTCAAACTATTGATCTCACCTCTTAATGAGGTATGTACTACCTCTAATTTGGCATTTATCTCACTTCTTACTGAGGTTTGTGCAGCGTCTATTTTTGCATGCAACTCCTGTTTGATATCTTGTATCTCTTTTGATAGCTCATCCTTGTGCTCTTTCAATTACTGGTCTATTTCTCGCTTTATTTCTTGAGTCATAGCCTCCAGCATCCCTTGGATGTAGTTTTTTTCTTACATTCCTGTTTTGCTCCCACTGGGGCTCTCCCCTACGTGGCTGCTGGCTATTGAGGATAGCTTGCTATCCTGGGTAGTGATAAACCTTGTAATTTTTCTCGGTGATTTTCTCATGGGGTTCAAGGATTATTGGAGGCTAATCTGCAATTTTGTTTTGGTGTGTCTGTCTTTGCTTGGTTGCTGATTCTGCATTGGTAGATAGAGTCTGTACCTGGTCTGGGTTCTGTTGGGGGCGTACCTTTAGATCGCTGGCAATTCCCACCTTTGGAAGGGATGAGCACCCTAGACTGCTCCTGTTTGTTCCTACGTGTGCTCTTGGCAAGATCGGATGCTCTGGATGCATTCTCCCAGATGCTGGATTCGGCTATGGGCTCCTGATGTTTTTGTTTGTTTGTTTGGTTGGTTTTTTGGGGGGCTGGTTGTGGGCTTGAACTATAGGTTTGGTTGCTGTCCTTCAGCACTTCATCTCAAGGCTGGCACCCTACCATTTGTACCACAGCACCACTTCTGACCTTTTCTGCTCATGTGATGCTGAGGAATCAGATCCAGGGTCTCATGCACCCAAGACTATCACTCTAATGCTGAGCCACCTTACCAGCCTGAGCTCCTGCCTACTATCAGGTGCTGGTGGCCTGTGTTGACCAATCCCAGCCTAGAGTATATGAGTTGGGTTTTGGTGGGGTTTTGGCTTCTCTTGTGCTGAGTCTCCAGGTCTTTTGTTGTCACAAGTGTGCTTCCCAAGGGGTGCAGTTCCCTGTTTTTCATCCCTCTGCTGAGGCATATGCTCAGTTGGGAGGTATTGGTTGTGCTGTTCAGGTACCGGATTGCCAGGCCTGGTTCTGGCCCCCCACCTGGTGCATGCTGGTTAGGCCTGTGCTGCTGTGTATACCACCTAGTTTATGCAGCCTGGGGTACACAGTTTACATTTCTTCTACAGTTGATTGTCTTGACCCAGGGTCGCTGTTCCTGGCTTGGGTGTTTAAGCTCCCTTCCTGGGGTGCTCTTGCTCTAGCGTGGCCAGCAGAATGTGCTCCAAGGGCCAGTGGAGCTCTCGAACAGTTCCCAATTTTATTGGGTCCTGTGGTCAGGGTGTTGGGGTAGGGAGTCTGGGTCAGGGCCTGGGGATTCCCTTCAGCTCTGGTCTCCTTGAGGGATACACTGTCCCCTTTGGGGTATTCACCCTGGAGCTAGTTGTTTCAGTGTGGTGTAGGTTGTCAGTCGTTGTTGCAATCTGAGTTCAGTTGGGGTAGTTGAGGGCTAGGCTGGGCGGTGGTGGCTCTGTGTGATTCTCTTTTGTCTCTGCTTCTTTCGAAGCTGTCGGATCCACAGTGTCCACACTCAGGCGGCTTCTGCTCCAGTTATGTGCATGCAGCTCCCTGTGTCTCTGGGACCCTGGCAGCCCCTGCCAGGTTTTCCCAATCGGCGGGTCTGACATCGGTACCTCAGGCATCTTCTGCATGAGTGATCTGCAGGCAACCCTCTGTGTCTCTGGGACCCCGGTGGCCTCCACTGGGTCATCGCAATCAGCGGGTCTGACACCAGTACCTCAGGTGGCTTATGTGCTATCTGCAGACAGCTCCCTTTGTTGCGCTGCTGGTGCCAGGCAGCTTTGGTGGGATGGAGCTTCTTTGCTTGGATGGAGAGTGAGGGGTGGGGGTGGGATCATCGTGGAGACTCCCAGCTGGTAGGTTTCTCTATTTGTGGTTATCAGAGGGTCTGTGAACTGGTACCTCAGGAAGCTTCTGCACGGGTGATCTGCAGGCAGCCCCCTGTGTCTCTGTGACTCCAGCAGCCCCCTCCGGGCCGGCTGGCCATGGCTTGGCAAGCTGCCTTGTGGCCAGTGAATGTTGGGGGAGGGGTCTTCGCTTTTCTCTGTTCTGAAATTCTTCTTTTCCTCTCTGTCTTTTTATTATTTTCCACCTCCTGTTTTTCTCTGAGTGTTTGTCTTTTTGTTGTTGTCGGTCTCTTAGGGAGATTAAGCATTGGAACTCGAACTCTCTTTTTGGTTGGGGAGAGCTTTGGTATTTCCCTACTGCCTTGTCGCCATCTTTGTGCTTTTCTCATACAGTAAAAAGGAAATCACAAGTTAACTTGAACTTTGTCAATCCTCTGTATTCCATTCTCCTCCTAGGATCAGTTTCCACATCCAGTAACAGTTACTTCCAGGAACAATCGATGGTGATGCTTGAGGTATAATGAATGTTTTCTAGCTTCACCGAAATAACACAAGGACACCTTTGGACCTGAGGTAACACGTGTTTCAGAGACAACTTAGTAAAGAGAAAATAACATTTATATTGCTTATAAATACGTTATCCATGAGTATATTGAGTTCAAACTTTGTAAGTCCTCTGTAAATTAAGGCGAATTTTAAATGGGGAGAAGGTTCTCAGATCATTTTTTTTATGAGTGTATGTGCTGCACATTATTTCCCAAATGTACATGAGTTAACAGTAGGGGAATCAATAGCAATAATAGGAGAAAGAGAAGTTCTGTGTTTAAGTTTAAGGGTTCATTACGCTATAGAAGACTGTACAAATAAGACAATATTGAAACAATAAAGCCAAGTCTAGTATGTAGATTTATGAGAGTGATATAGGGAAATCATTACTCCTACGTGGAACACGAAGTATGAGGCCACTCTCTTTCTAAATCACGCTTGTTAATCACGCAAATTTGTAGAAAGTAGAATGGAAGAATAATTCTGTTTACAATGCAAGTCAGATATAAGAGCATGGACTTAACTGGAAAAAAAGTCCATCTTGAGAGAGCAGGGATTATACGAGCCATGAACTGGTGGATAAGATCACATTTTTTTTCTTTCCTTTACTTATATATTTTTTGTTGGTGGTGGTCTTGGCACTTGAACTCTGGTCCTGGGCTCTGTCCCTCTGCTATTCAGCTCAGGTTAGCATCCAGCCTGGGCAGAACAGCCTTTGAGATACTATTTATAATTAATGAGCCAAAAGCTGTATTAGAAGAATGGCTCAAGTGATGGAATACCAGTCATGAGCAAGATGGCTGAATAAGAGCTTGAAGCTTTTGCATACATACGTACAAACATACACATAAACACAGAGGCACTTATATGTGCACACACAAATATAAAAATGAAGCAATTCTCAGAATATGTAGAAAAGTTAGGAAACAATAGATAATATGTCCTCAGTAAGACTAGAATCAAGTGATAATTTTTAATGTTAGAAAGTCCTCAAGTGAATTTTCTTCAAAAAAGTTTAAGAATATTACATAGATAGGGACCGGAGACAGTAAGAGAGTCGTTTAATCATTATGAAAGGGATCGGATCCATGGAGGAATGAGTCAGAGACCCCACAGGTGTATCTGAAAATGATCATATCCTCTGTGAAATGTTAGAACACCTTTTAAAATAGTACATGAACAGTCTGAGCAGTCTAGTGGATGATATCAATGGAGAAGTTCAGAATTGCTAGTCTGTATCTAGATTAAATAAACCAAGAAACTATGGCGGGTCAATGTGATACAAGCCTAGAATTCTAGCACTCAGACTGACAGGACATTAGAAACTGGAATTACATAGTGATACCTTCCCTGGACCAGGCAGTATAATTTTGTCTCAATAAAAGAAAGGAAACAAGAAAGAAATACGCAATTGGTAGTTTGGGCTAATTTTGTTATTATGTGTTGAGAAGTCGTTTCCTATTGAAATGCAACTCATATATAATCCTCAGTTGTGCTTTTAAATGCTCTCTTCATTACAGAACACTCCTAGATGCAAAATGGCTCATGATTCCCATCCAAAATTTGAAAAAGTAAGTAATCTTCATTCTGTTAGATTCCAAGGAAAGGATGAAGGATTACAAAAGCTTAAGCCTAGCGATAAAGCAAACTTCGTCTAATGTAGGACTTTATAGATCTTGCTAAATTAAAGTTTAGATTTAAAATATATATTTTGGTTTTGTTTGTAATTTCATATTCTATAGGATACTACAAAATTCTTTTTAAGTAGAGGGTTTAATTGACAAATTTACAAATGTTTCCTGCATTCTATTTGCCTAGAATATACTTTCAAGGGAGCTATATTTAGAACTCTGTTAATAGATATTTCAAACAGTTTATTTATAAAATGATGTGAATAATGTAGACAGAGTTGCCAACAATGGATGATATTAATTTATAAATTTAGAAAAAGAGCAATTTTTTGAGGCTTTGGTATAACATTGTATGAAGAGAATAATTATGTGACTTCTTTCTTCTACCTGTATGTAATACAGGAAGCAATTTCCTTAATTACATGTCTCTGTATACAATGAGAAAAAAGCTAGGTTTGGGGTTTGTTTTTGTTTTTGTTTTATTGGTTTGTCCTAGGGGTTGAAATCTGGGCCTGGACACGGTCTCCGAGGCTGTTTATGCTCAAGGCTTGTGCGCTATCACTTCAACATCACTACCACTTGTGTCTGGCTTTTGCTGAGAAGTTTATTGGAGATAAGAATCTAGGGAACCTTCCTGCCTAGGTGGGCTTTGAAATGTAATCTTCTGATATTAGAATCCTGTTTATCTATGATAGTTATAAAAGTATAAATATAAATAATATTTGCAAGAATACCAGTGGAGGAAAAATGATGCAACCCAGTTTTTTGTGGTGCTTTTTCCAGAACACGTAGGGCATCACATTAGCAGAGGTGTAGTATTTTTTCACAATGGAGATAAGCTATTCATGACGTGAATTAAGGGGATTTCGAGGTGCACCCTACAAGTTGGAAACCGTTGGTCTAGGATGACTTTATTGCATAAACCTTGGGATTGATGGTCATAGAAGTAATAGCTTAATTCTTATAAACAATTGCTTACTCTTGAAGAATTAATTATAACTGATGTTTCAAAGTTTTATACTATACCAGAATGTGGCAATTTTTCTGTTGATTTCTCTATCTGTAACACCCCATTGGAAAATGTACCTATAGCAGAATTTCCTAACATGCAAAAAAATACTATTTTGAATCTCTCAGGTATGGAATGTTCATTATTTCAAAATGAGTAGTTATTAGTCAGAGGAATGTTGAAGACCACATATATTCTGTCCTCTTAACAACTTATTTACTTTTAAAACTTCTGGGTTTCTGTAAAATTAACGTGTTTTCTGTTTTAGTATGAGAAAGTACTAAATTTATTTTTTTTCAAAATATTGGCAAGTATATTGTGAAAATATTGTCTAGTTGGACAACATTCAAGTGGATGGCCCTGTGATTAAAAATGGGTAATTAATTCAAATTAGATGTCAAATAGTACTGATTTTTAAAAAGTTACTACATAAATACTAATATTTACTATACCAATACAGTGAAATTTTATTTCATGCAGCTTATTTTTTAAATTTAATTTTAATGTCAAAGTGATGTTCAGTGGGGTTACAGCAATTGTAAGCTAGTGAATTCACAACTTTTCAAACTTGTTACCCCCTCTCTCATTTTTCTCTCAGTTTTACTTCACCCCAATACGCCTCACAAATTGTAATGTACATTTCCAACTTATTGTCTTGTGAGTATTGCTATTGCATTGGTTTGCCCTTTGTCCTCTGTCTCGCCATTTTGTTGTTCCTGTTCCCTTCCCTAATTAAGGTAAATGTATGCACAATTGACAGGGTACCAAAATCAAATACAGCAAGGGATAAACCATAGAGAAAATCCCAAAGAAAATAGAAATCACATTGTACATTAGAAACAACAACTGCTAATAAATAACTCTGTTTCCATAGCTTGGAGTTCATTTTGCTCAGCATCCGCTCATATGATCATATACATGCATAACAAAGCCACTGGAAAATAATAGATTCATGGACAGCATATCAGGAAAAAACATATTAACTGTTTTTATGGTAAATTTGGAATTAGGATTGGTGAATTCGCGATTCTGATAAAGGAATTTCAAAAAAGTTTAAAAATTTATGACAGGTAAATTTTAATTGTTCAAACTTTTTCACAACTAAGCCTATTAAGAAAATTTAAAATTACCTGGAAAAATAGTGTTTCATGTAAAGAAATCCATAGAGACTTAGCTGAGAAGGAGCAATGTGAGTGAAGATGGCTCTTCACAAACCTCACAAACCTTGCTGTAAATCATGTAGGTTCCCTTGAGCATTGTCCTTAACCAGGAAAAATACTCTTACTGTGTAAAAACAAGGTTGTAGTGGTATTTAAACTCAAAGTTTTTTAAAAAAATAAGAAATTAAAATTTGTGAATTGACTTCAATTACCAAACAGTAATTTCCTGAAAAAAATAATTTGGTTCAAATTATTTAGGGAGAGAATGTCCTCCACAATGATAGAAGGTATTGGGTTTACACTTTTCTGTTTGTAATACTTTCCACAATGTCTTTCCTCGTGAAGCAGTGGAACACAGAAAAAAATCTGATTGGATACTTCAAACCAATTATTTCTCATTTCTAAGTAGCTCAAAATATAATATCCTTATTAACATGAGATAGTGAAGACTTATCTAATTACATAAGCCAAAAACTTTTGAGATCAGAAAAGAATTGGGAAAATTGAAAAGGTAAGCAAACGCGTTCTTAGAAGCCCTAGCTAAGCATATTGGCTTCTGCAGTGGTGGGAGGCCAAAACTTTTTGATATAGATTGTCTTAATGTTGTTGCTACCTAAAGTGATTTTAGAGTTTATTTGGTTCAGTGTATTGCAGAACAAATTGAAGACATGAAAATAAATTCCACATCCAAATAAAAGAGTTTTGAAAGAGAAACCATGAAGATATAGCAGTGTGGGAGGCCTTATAGTCCTTCAGCTTTACCAGACCTGAAGCCAAGAAGCTATGATTAATTGGAAATCACTCAAGAGCTAAGAGGGGAACTGAAAAGTAGGACATAAAAGTATTGACTTTGTAACAAACACTGTAATCCAAGGAATGTGTGATTTAACTCTATTCTTCTTCATACATCTTGTTGAGCAAATGCAAGACCATGAGAAAAATAATCTATTGAAATAATTCTGCAAAGAATAACTTCACTGTTCTCGATATGGTATCTAAAGAGAGTCTTAAGGGAGAAGATAGAAGTGGAGTATTCTTCAGTTTCTTCTAAGCATCTTGTTAGAAAATATATATATCTTTGAGGTTAGAAGTGATTGAAGCAAAAAGTGGTGGATTATTTATTTTTGTTTTATTTTTAATATTATTGCCCTAAACTTATTCTAATCTACTGCCGTGCAAGAACTGGGTTACATTATCAAGTAAAGCTAAACAAACAAATGAAGAGTTCTCTGGTGTTCCTCAACCCCAGATGATTCACCTTTGAAACTGGAGGTCTCCTTTCTTAGGTCTGTTCCCTGTCTAGACACACCTAAGTTGGTGCCAATGCTCTCAAGGTAGAGTATTTATTTTTGAGGGCACCTTAGACACGAGAAGATTTTCAAGGTAAAAGAAAAAAGAAAAAAAATTATAGCTAAACATTTGTGATTACAGGTTCTTGGACTGGTTTTTTGGACACAATGTTTTGCATTACAGTTTATCCTCATTAACATAGATGTTGAGTTTTCTTGGCAACCAAATGCAAAAGGGAAGTTTAATGGACTCACTTGGACAAGTAAACAGTATGATAGAAAATAATGTGAAATAAAATTTAGTGAAATATTTTGAACAATTACTTTGCCAGAACAAAGAAGGAAATATATAATTCAAAATCAATTGAGTTTATTAAAAGTATGAAAAAAGAGTAATGAAGACAGATGAGAGAAAACATAGAGAAATGTTTTCTCTCCAGTGGAGTAATGCGTTCTTGATCTTGTTTCTTCCATTCTATCTTCACAAGCTATTAAGTGTGCCTCATGACTGGAGTGTCCAGTTTAAACAAAGAGCACTCGCAGATGAAAATATTTGCAGTAGGTGTAGGTCATTTATAACCTTTGACAACCTACTTAATCTGTTCTAAATTCTCCCCTACCCCAAACTGCCCTCTCTGAACAGCTTTGTTTGCTTTTCATAAGTCTGCCCTTCATTAACTGCTTAAAATTTTGATAGGTCATATTCATACTCTCTAGAGATTGATGTTTGGTTGTGATTTTTGTTTGTTTTGTTTTTTAACTGAATTTCAAAAGGTTGTGCAAATATGTTACAATTAAATATGTCCAACTAATTGTCAAGTGCTCCAGGATCAGAGTCACTCCTTATATCATTCTCAACCAATCCCTTCTCCAAGATTTATTTCAGATTTACCACTTCATTTATTACATGTGTATATTGAGTATTCTAGATATACTTGCCCGTTGTTCCATTTTTCATTCATTCTATGTCTTTACTATTATTCCTCTCAGGTTTCAATTTCCTGATAGTCATTCTGTTAAACTTTCTGTTAATATTTTGAAAGGTTTGTATATATTCCATGCAGTTTCAATCCCGCATATACATGAACTGATGTAAGCTTATATTTCTATAATTCATTTGCAAGACTGGAGATGTGAAGCACCTAGACATGATTTTATTCTCAACCATTTGGAAGATTAATCTGTAGTCAACAAGATAGTTTAAAAATGGCTTAGAATTTATTCCTACCAGTTTTTATAAATGGCTTTGTAAAATGGTGTGATTATTTTATTTTACATGGGATAATATTTTCTACTACGTATAAGTTTTGAAAAAAGAAGAAAACTAAGATTTACTACTATAGAGGAATATGATAGAAATAGAAGGCAGATTTTATGTTTGTCACATCTCTGATGAGTACCCATATTCAAGACTTAAAGTCGTATTTCTTACTATGTTAGACAAGGAAAACATAAAACAACACATGATAAGGCAACTATTAGTGACATTTTAAAATGTACCTTCTTATGTGATGAAGTTTACTTTATTAGCTAATATTTGGGTTTGAAATATGGGATGCTGTTCTGTCTAACACATTTCGGGAAAGCACCTACTGAACAACGCCAATGGTGTGGGGAGGTAACATTTCTACACCTTAATGAATTGTTGAACTTGTTTGGGATTAGTGCTGGGTAAATAAATCAATTCTACTGTAACTTGCCCCCTACATTGAAAAACTTGTAATGTCACTATCATCTACTTGTCAGTGTTATTTTGGCGAATGCGATTTTTAAAAGTTTATTTGAAAAGGAATATACTTCAGAAGATTAAATGTAGGTTATCATTGGTTTGAGAATAACAATATTTTTATACGACAGAACCAAGTTTTACTGAAGTAACAGGTTTTTGAAGCACTAAGGATCTTCTCAATTAAAGTTTTTCTAAATTATATTTGACCTCTAAGTCAAGATTTCCTAGCTTTGTTAGACCAATTATGGATCTACCATTCCAGGAAGTATTTTTTGGCCTACTTTTGCTGGGCTGAAATCTTTCATTAATCATTAGGAGAGGCGTATTAAAAATAATCTTGTGACATTTGTGATTTTGTTCACTCAAATGGGCTTGTCATCTGTAATTTGAAAGTTTGAATTACAGTACATTCTCTCATATTTTATGATCTCATCTTTCATTTTAAGTTGACTTACATTTCACAATAGCTTACTGCTAAATCCTCCAAGGAATTAAGGAACTGAAATATTATAGGAAATGAGAAATTGAGACGGGTCTTCAATTACTTTCTGTTGGCATGTTGCATGGGCCTAGGTGAGAAGTTTTGCTCTTGTTATCTGATGATGCAGATACCTTGGATCTGGTATCCTAGGACCCGTGGGTCCTGCAGAAGAATAATAGCTTTTAGACATCATATCAGCAAAATTTTGGTATAATCAGTAAGAATGCTTCAGAAATATGGAGAAAAACATTTTGGGACCAGCGAGTTAAAACAATAAACAGAGCAGCAGAGTAAAATCCTTTATAGATTAGAGGAAAACAATACTGTGTTTTTACCATGTGAATTCAGAAGACCAAGAACACTTAGAAGGTATCAGAAGTTTATACCAAAGACATTGCATTGATACTTTTTATATTCTAATGTTCTAAACTTAATTATTTATATTCCAATCTATTTATGGGATGAATATCAATTTAGTTGTCAAATTATCATCTAATTCTAGTAAGTTTCACTGTGTGAAATTTAAGATCAGCACACATAAATAAAAATATATAAGTATATATAATATAAGAAATTATTTTTCATTGTTCTGTTGTGGTTAGGGTATCAAAGGCAACTCCGTTTTAAAGTATTGTTCCATTATCTCTCCCTCAGTTTTTGGTAGAGTTAGATCTAAAGCTTTACCATTTTGAGATTTACAGCTTAGAGGCAATAAGAAACACTGTGATTAAAACTTTACCAATTTAAGGCCTAATATCGAGGAGAAACATATGGACTTGTCCAGGAGCTATGGAAATATTTGTTGATAGAAAGTCAGTTGTGTATGTTCCTGCCTGGTTGGATTGTAGACAGGCTAGGACATTAGGTAATCATGCATATGAACAATATTTTTACCTTCTTGGCTTTAGCTACTTTTGAAGTGTTTGGTTTAATAAATATAATATTTTATTTATATAATATTTATATAATAAATATAATATTTTATAATATATTATATATTATAATATATTATAATATTATATATATAATATATATTATATATAATATATGTAATAAATATAATATTTTATTTACATAATATTTATATAATAAATATAATAAATATAATATTTTCATAAAATACTTCGAATATCTGCCTTTAGCTACCAACTCATGGACAAGGTCTAAGTGTCCACTGTAGGCTTCCCCATGAAGAGGTATATACTCATCCTCACACCTATTTTTATAAAATACCTTCTATTCTGAACAATTCATTCTCAACTGTTCGTCTTTCTATGATCCCTTGTAACTAAGATGAGTTTTGTTCCAGTAAGACAATCTATGCAGCCATGGTAAGATATTCTGGTTGGTCTCTTCCTACATGGAAGAAGGGTAAAGGGTCAGGTAGACATTTGTACCTTTGAGACCTCATTTGGGAAATTTTAAGCTGCAGATGTTTAGAAGTAACTTTTAAGAAGGCTTACTTTGAGTCCATTAGATCCACAAAGCTAACTCAGTTGATAAGTAAGTACTTGAAAAGCCATCACCTTTGGACTTAGCTATAAAGGCTTCAAAATATGATCAAATTTAAAATGAAAAAGACAAAATAGTCATTGACAGAAAAATTGCAAATGTGAGCAATCCACCAAACAATATAAGTTTTTTTTCCACTATACACAGAAATTTAGAGAAATATGATCAATAACATTTTTAGGAACAATAAGGGTTCATTGTTACAAATAGGCAACCAAGGATATATGCCTGTATAAAGACTGCATCATTAACTACTTAAACTTAGAGGATACTACATGCTTTAGCAGCAGGTCTACCCAAATGACAACAATACAGAGATTCACATGACTCTTGCACAAGGATCATATAAAAATTTGTGAAGCATTCCTTATTTTTCATTTTTCAGATGCAAGAAATAAAAAACAGTTATTAAAAAGTTGATTACAAAAATTCAAGGGTAACAACATATATAATTCATAGAATTAAAGGTTAGTTTGACATCAGTGTTTACATCTTCACCTTAGAAAGGCCTTTACATAGCATAACCTTTACAAACTTGAAATTAGATAACATTGTCATCTTATCCCAAAGAAATAAAATACTATAAGGACCTAGGAAAAAAAGGAATCTTAATTTTTTTCTATATGGAATGCAATTTAAATGGACACATTTAGTAATTAACCTATATATCATAAAACATGTAGAATTCAAAATATTATATCTAGGAGAGAAGGAAATAGATTATGGACATTATACAAACATAGATATACTTTTTTCAGAAAAGCACCAGGAATACCTTTAGTTTCTATAGTATTCATTTCCACAGATAAGTTAAAATTATTCCTGATTTTAAAAAATCACAAACTCTGCAGAAAATATTATAGATGTATATGAACAACTCTTGAATATATTTTGATATCAGTGTCAGGCAATTCACTTGGAAGAATAACATGGAATCCATGACTTTTTAAAGTAAGATATTGTTGTTACTTTGCATTGTGTAAATATTTTTAGGGACATGAAGGATGAACTGGCATTTTTGAAATTTAAGAAACTTATCCAGAATTCCGGGAAGATAGCGGAGGGGAAGCTGGAGTCTAAATAAGCTCTCGCATAGAAAGCAGTATTAGTGTTTCTATTAACAGTCCTAAGCCAGCGAATCACACCAAGTGTGCCATCACAGGACAGAGTCAGGCCAGAGGGGAAAATCCAGGCAAGGAGACACATCTGTGCTCTTGCCAGCAGCCGCCGCGGCAACGGCAGCAGTGGTGGCAGCGATCGCAGGCATCATACCTAAGCCACAGAGAATCCAGCACGAAGGAGCCAGATGAAGCGGGTGAGCGGATTCTACTCAACACCAGCAAGAACCGATAAGGAACGGAAATCTTTATCCTGCAGTTTGCAGACCAGAGACGACCCAGGAACCAAGACTCAGTGTGAGTAGAAGCCCAATGTCCTCACTCCTTCTCAGGGAGCAGAGGAGAGAAGGCCCCCCTCCCCACCCAGTACCAGAGATCTCCATCTTGGATACCGACAAAGACCGGGGGAGCTGCCAGCTCCAACTCAGTCCTTTGAAAAAACCAGTCATTTAGCAGGTCACAAGAACTTAACGGCGGCGTGACCTGCCAGACTCAGCTCCACCCAAGGAAAAGTCACCCAGCTCAGGCTCCAGCCCTAAGAGTGGCTTTCTTCACTGGGTAATCAGAGCCAGAGGCTGCCCCTCCCTCTAGCCGCCTTGACAATCAATTGAAATTCAGTAAACAGAAATCCTGAGAATGGCTCCAGGCTGGGCTCTGTGAGTTTTTCACAAACTAGCACCCAGGAAAAGCTACTGTTTGTTGAAAGGCCTCAACTCTACCCAGAACCTAGCCTCATTACTGCATCCCCCTCTTTTGTGATTCTCAAAGCAGATCTGCCTCTTATTGAACTAGCCTGGGAGGAGGATCGCAAAATCATGAGTAAAGCAGAGTATTTTTCTGCCTGTTCGAACAAACTGACATAAGAAACCAACCAAGCCACAGGACCAAAAGCAGACCAGAGACTCCAACAATAGGCTGGTTACGGACACAAGGGAGATACAGGATTTTCCCCACCCCCTCCCCAAAAAATCAAAGAACTTTTCTTCTTCTTCTTCTTCTTCTTCTCCTTCTTCTCCTCTTTCTCCTCCTTCTCCTCCTTCTCCTCCTTCTCCTCCTTCTCCTCCTTCTCCTCCTCCTTCTCCTCCTTCTCCTCCTTCTCCTCCTTCTCCTCCTTCTCCTCCTTCTCCTCCTTCTCCTCCTTCTCCTTCTCCTTCTTCTCCTTCTTCTCCTTCTTCTTCTTCTTCTCCTTCTCCTCTTTCTCCTCCTTCTCCTCCTTCTCCTCCTTCTCCTCCTTCTCCTCCTTCTCCTCCTTCTCCTCCTCCTTCTCCTCCTTCTCCTCCTTCTCCTCCTTCTCCTTCTCCTTCTTCTCCTTCTTCTCCTTCTTCTCCTTCTTCTCCTTCTTCTCCTTCTCCTCCTTCTCCTCCTTCTCCTCCTTCTCCTCCTTCTCCTCCTTCTCCTCCTTCTCCTCCTTCTCCTCCTTCTCCTTCTTCTCCTCCTTCTCCTCCTTCTCCTCCTTCTCCTCCTTCTCCTCCTTCTCCTTCTTCTTCTTCTTCTTCTTCTTCTTCTTCTTCTTCTTCTTCTTCTTCTTCTTCTTCTTCTTCTTCTTCTTCTTCTTCTTCTTCTTCTTCTTCTTCTTCTTCTTCTTCTTCTTCCTCTTCTTCTTCTTCTTCTTCTTCTTCTCCTTCTTCTCCTTCTTCTCCTTCTCCTTCTTCTCCTTCTCCTTCTCCTTCTTCTCCATCTCCTTCTCCTTCTTCCTTCTTCTCCTTCTTCTCCTTCTTCTCCTTCTTCTCCTTCTTCTTCTCCTTCTTCTCCTTCTTCTCCTTCTTCTCCTTCTTCTTCTTCTTCTTCTTCTTCTTCTTCTTCTTCTTCTTCTTCTTCTTCTTCTTCTTCTTCTTCTTCTTCTTCTTCTTCTTCTTCTTCTCCTTCTTCTCCTTCTTCTCCTTCTTCTCCTTCTTCTCCTTCTTCTCCTTCTTCTCCTTCTTCTCCTTCTTCTCCTTCTTCTTCTTCTTCTTCTTCTTCTTCTTCTTCTTCTTTTCTTCTTCTTCTTTTGGTACTTTATATAAAATTTTTTGCTTTTCTAAAACTTATTTTAATCTTTAATTTTTGGCTTTTTTGAAGAAAAATTGTTTTCAAGTAACTTTTCTTTCCTCTTATAATTTTTATTTTAGGGATACATGAGTGTGCGTTTTTCTTTATTTGTTTTCTTTTTCTTTTTGTCTTTTTAATTATCTTTTTGGTTTTTGTTTAGCTCTACTGAACTTCTGATCTTTTTTTCTTCCTTTCTTATCCTTTTCACCTTTTCCTCTCTTTCTTTCCTCTTTATGTGACTTTACTCTTGTCCTGCACATCCTCAGATAAACCCGTAGTTGACAATTAGACCATATCCCGCATTGTGTACACACTTACTCTACAAATTTATTACACAATTCAAAACATCTGAGACTTAAACTCCTTAATAGAAGTACTACCTCTTTATACCTATATAATATTTTAAGCATTTTTATTTTTAAGTTTTTCACATCTCCTTTATATCCCTTCCATTCTCTCACTATATTCACGTTCTTCTCTAAATAGATTGTTTTTGTATCTTCATAATATTTTTAATTCTTACTTTTCTATTTTTTCGGGTCTCTTTTCTCTTTTCTTTTCCCTTTCCCTTTCTTCTTTTTTTCTCTCTGTACTTTCATCCTACCCAACCAATTTCCTGCATTGAGATTAGGACTTATTTAACTCTCCCTGTGCCTCCCCATATCAATCTATTCCTATTTTTTACCCAAATCTCTCCCTAATCCTAATAATTTTTGGTTTTCCAAATTCTTTGTGGTTAGTAGCCAATTAACATATAGTCGTTTGATGTCGAATAGATGTATCTGTTGAACTAGATTGTATCTGTAGACTATAAACTGTGCAAATTCAGACTTTGGTTGATGCTTGCCTTAAGAGACTGTTCTAGCACAAAACTGGTGCTATTTTCATCTCAAATGGTCAGAGTAAGCCGGAAAAACACAAGAAAAATGGCAAATCTGGGTATCTCAATTCCCAATCTTGATAATCAGGGGACAGAACAGATAATGAATAATCCAGAGGAGAGTTCCTAAATAGCTCTACAAACACTGCTGGCAAACATAATAAATGAAAAGACTGAAAACATACAAAGAACTCTGTATGAGCGTGATAGAGAGAGAAAGAGGGCAATCCAAAAGTTTATACAGGAATATCATGAGCGTGAGGAAGCCACCCTAAAACTGATACAGGATTTGCTTGAACAGCTTGAGAATACTCAAAGAGAAAGGCAGGAATAGCATGAGCAGGCTGAGAACACTCAAAGAGAACTACAGTAATCCCACAAATGGGAGGAAGCTAATCAAAGAGTAATACAGGAATTGAGAGAGCAGGAAGAGAATACACAAAGATCACTAAAAGCATTCATGGAATCCATTAACAAAGAGCTGAAGGAAGTCAGAAAAACCACAAAGGGAATGCTGAATGAAACCCAACAGAAGGAATGGGAGTCCAATCAACTAAGTAATTTGAGAATAAACACTGAACACCAAATTAAGGAAGTAAAGAAGTTCATATAAGATCTAAAAAAAAGCTTCAACAAAGAATTTGAAGACATCAAAGCTGACCAATTTGAAGGAAAAGAGATAAAAAACAAAGTAGAAAGTCTTGACAGCAGGTTAGACCGTGCAGAAGATCGAATCTCAAGGATTGAAAAGAACATAGATATTATAAAGAGCATACAACCATCCAAGACAGGAACAAGAAATATGATAGATCTATCTAACACTTGGAAGACACCATAAGAAGGCCTAATCTAAGGATAAGGTGTATAGAGGAGCACCTAAAAACAGAAGTTAATGGTCTAGGAAATTTGTTTAACAGGATCCTAGCAGAAAACTTCCGAAACATACAAAAAGATAGGCCTATTCAGATACAAGAAGCTTTTAGATCCCCAAATAGACCAGACCAGAAGAGGACATTCCACTGTCACATTATAATTGACACAGGATCAATTCAGACCAAGGAAAAGATCCTTAAAGTTGTAAAGGAGAAAAGAGTAATCTCCTATAAAGGGAAACCAATTAGAATCACCTCAGATTTCTCAGCAGACACAATCAAAGCTAGTAGAGCATGGAATGATGTATGCCATGCCCTAAAAACAAACAACTATCATCCAAGGATACTTTACCCAGCTAAACTGTCCTTCATAACTGAAGGCCAAAGAAAAACCTTCCATAGCAAAGAAAAATTGAAACAATACATCTCCACCAAACCAGCCGTACAAAAGATTCTGAAAGATGTCCTACACATAGAAAACCAACAAGAGCACAATAAATCCAAGAAACTGCATCCAAACTGAGAATCCTAGAACCACAGGAAGAACCCAGTTTTCGCAGCCACCAAGAAGTTGGATAACATGGCAGGAACTCCCAAATACCTCTCAGTCCTTTCTCTTAACGTTAAAGGACTTAACTGTCCAATTAAGGCCATAGACTGTCTAGTTGGATTAAAAAACAAGACCCTTCTAGCTGCTGCTTTCAGGAGTCACATCTTGCCCATAAAAACAAACACATTTTCAAGTTTAAAAGCTGAAACAAAATTTACCAATCAAATGGCCCCCATAAAGTCAGAATAGATAAAGAAGTTCGCTACATACTAATTAAGGTATCTATACTTTTGGAGGATATTACTATTTTAAATTTCTATTCGCCAAACAATGGAGCACCCAAATTTATCCAAGAAACACTACTTTCCCTCAAAACCCACATAGATCCAAAACTATAAATTGTTGGGGATTTTAACACACGACTCTCCCCACTAGATAGATCAACTAGGCAACAACTCAACAGAAAACCGCAGATCTAAACAGCTGTATAGATCAACTAGAATGAACAGACCTCTACCGAACATTTCACCCCGCAGCATCAGAATACATGTTTTTCACAGCAGCACAAGGAAAATTTTCTAAAATAGACCACATTTTAGGCCACAAAGCAAACTTGTCTAAATTCAAAAACATTGAAGTTATACCTTGTATTCTCTCTGACCACCAGGGAATAAAATTAGAACTCAACCCCAAAAGCCACCAAAGAATGTCCGGTATCACATGGAGGCTGAACAACACACTGCTGAATCACGAGCGTGTCATGGAAGAGATTAGAAAGGATATTCAAATATTCATGCTATTCAACAAAAATCAACACACAAATTACCAGTTCTTCTGGGACACAGCTAAGGCAAGTTTATAGCTCTGAGCTCCTACATCAATAAATTGGAGAGATCTGAAACCAACAAATTAATGACACATCTAAACCTCCTTGAAAAAGAGCAGAAACATAAACCCCAATCCTGTAGATGGAAAGAAATAATTGAAATTAAATCAGAATTAAATGAATTAGAATCCAAAAAAAAAACTATAGACAGAATCAAAAAAAGAGTTGGTTCTTCAAAAAATTACACAAAATTGACAGACCCTTAGCAAATCTTATCAGAAAAAGAATAGAACACACATAACAAATAAACTCATAGATGAGAATGGAAACATCAACACGGAAAAAACCAAGAATCAGAACATTATAAGGGTATACTTCTCAAAACTTTATGCTAATAAGTTTGAGGACTTCACAGAAATGGACCTTTTCCTAGCAAATATTGACATGCCAAAACTAAACCAAGATGAGTTAAACCAGCTTAACAGGCCCATATCAAACATTGAAATAGAAACTGCAATAAGAGACCTTTCAGCTAAGAAAATTCCCGGACCAGATGTTTTTACAGGGGAATTTTACAAGGGCTTCAAAGCAGAGCTCACACCAATACTCCTCCAACTCTTCATTGAAATTGAAAGAGAAAGTTCACTACGGAACACATTCTATGAAGTCATCATAACCCTCATCCCAAAACCAGGCAGGGACTCATCAAAGAAAGAGAACTATAGACCCATTTCTTTGATGAACCTTAATGCAAAACTTCTCAACAAAATTTTGGCCAATCAATTTCAACAATTCATCCAAAAAATCATACACCACGATCAAACAGTATTCATTTCAGGGAGGCAAAGCTGGTTCAATATACGCAAATCAATCAATATTATTCTTCACTTCAACAGGAGCAATGATAAGAACCCCATGTTTATCTCAATAGATGCAGAAAAAGCATTCGACAAGATCCAACACCCCTTTATGATGAAGGTTTTGGAAAAATGAGGAATTCATGGAACATTCCTCCATACAACAAAGGCTGTATATGAAAACCTAAACCCAGCATTATACTTCATGTTGAAAAATTGAAGCCATTTCCTCTTAACTCAGGAACAAGACAAGGATGTCCATTCTCTCCACTTCTCTTCAATCTAGTATTAGAATGCCTAGCTACAGCAATAAGACAAGATGCAGACATAAATGGGATTCAAATAGGGAAAGAAGAAATAAAATTCTCCCTCTTTTCAGTTGACATTATCTTGTATTTAAAGAATCCCATAGACTCCACTCCCACATTACTCAAGGTGATTCAAAACTTTGGCAAAATAGCCGGGTATAAAATTAACTCTAAAAAATCAATGGCTTTTCTGTATGCCAACAATGAGAAAAGTGGGGCTGATTTTAGGAAAGCAACTCCATTTGTAATAGCCCCCAAAAAATAAAATACCTAGGAATTAACTTAACCATAGAAGTGAAGGGCCTCTATGATTAAAACTTTAAAAAACTTGAAAAAGGAAATCAAATCAGAGCTTAGAAAATAGAAAAAACTCCCATGCTCATGGGTTGGAAAAATTAACATCATGAAAATGGCAATAGTTCCCAAGGCTATCTACAAATTCAATGAGATACTTATCAAAATGCCAACCTCAATCTTCAAGTAAATAGAAGAGAAAATCCAAAAATTCATATGGAACAATAAGAGACCTCGAATAGCAAACACGATCCTCAACGGAAAGAACACTGCTGGAGGAATATCAATACCAAATTTTAAACTCTATTATAAAGCCATAGTAATCAAAACAGCTTGGTACTGGGAAAAGAACAGACCTCAGGACCAATGGATTAGAATTGAAAACCCAGAAATGAACCTACAGACCTATAGCCACGTAATCTTTGATAAGGGAGCTAAAACAATAGAATGGAACAAAGACAGCCTCTTCAGTAAATGGTGCTGGCAAATTTGGTTAACTACTTGAAGAAAACTAAAATTAGATCCTTATATTTCACCCTGCACCAGAATCAACTCCAAATGGATCAAAGACCTCGGAGTCAAAGCAGATTCTATGAAAACATTACAGAATGGAATAAGAGAAACCCTAGGTCTCCTTGGCGCAGGCTGAAACTTTCTTAATAGAGACCGGGAAACACAACAATGAAAGAAAGCTTGGAAAAATGGGATTGCATTAAATTGCAAAGCTTCTGCAAGGCAAAGGACATAGCTAGCAAGATCAATAGAAAGCCCTCGGATTGGGAGAATATCTTCACTAGCCATACAACGGGCAAGGGTCTCATATCTAAAATATACTTGGAACTAAAAAAATTAAATCCCCCAACAACGAATCCTCAAAGAAACAACTGCCCAATAAATAAGTGGGCTAATGACTTAAAGAGAAACTTCCCTGAAGAAGAAAGCAAGATGGCCAATAGACACATGAAGATATGCTCAACCTCCCTAGCCATAAAAGAAATGCAAATCAAATCAACATTGGGATACCACCTCACTCCAGTTAGAATGGCAAAAATCAAGAACTCTAATTACAACCGATGCTGGAGGGGAAGTGGACAGAAGGGAACCTTACTGCATTTTTGATGGGAATATAAATTTGTTCAACCACTTTGGAAATCAGTAAAGAGGTTCCTCAAAAGAATTTACATAGAGTTCCCCTTTGACCTAGCAATCCCACTTTTGGGCATTTAACCAAATGCTTACAAACAAGACCACACTTAAGCTACCATCACAACTGTGTTTATTGCAGCATTGTTTATTTACCCTAGCTAAGAAATGGAACCAACCCAGATGCCCCTCAGTAGATGAATGGATCAAAAAAATGTAGTATAAATACACAGTGGAATTATATGCCTCCATCAGAAAGAATGACATTGTCCCATTTGTTAGGAAATGGAAAGATTTGTAAAAAATTATATTAAGTGAAGTAATTGATACCCAAAGTATCATAGGTCTCATGATTTCTCTTAATTGCAATATCTAGTATATGTATGAGTCAAGCAGAAAAGTTCAGATAAGGTGATCTTAGGAAAATGAACCCTAAGATATATATTTTAAATGTTATTTTTTTCTTTTATGCATTTGTTTCTAACGCAATTATAATCTTATTTCTTTGTTGCTTTGTATGTCACTCCCCCATAATCCCTGCTTTTACTGTATTTGATGTCGGTATAATTTGTGGAGGGGATGGGGAAAAACAAATCGTTTAAATAAAGAGACAGTTGGACCTATTGCAACAATGAGAAGTACAAGTTTTCATGTCGAAAACAAACATTACATCTTGCGGGGGGAGGGTTGGGTGAGGGAGAGGGAGGATGGGTAGGGATGGGAAGTGTAAACAAAGGAGGAGGCTACAATGATTGATAAGAAATGTACTCACTATCTTGCCTATGTAATTGTAACCCCTCTGTACAGTATTTTCACAACAAAAATTAAAAAAAAAGAACAAGAGGAGAGATTCAATATCAAGAAATACAATCACATAAACAGGTAGCGACAGTAGAATTCCTAATGTTATTCCTGTATACTCCTGTGTACTCAGTTTTTTGGGTAGTATTTTTTTTGTTTTTCTGTGATTTTTTTGGTTGGTCGTGGGGCTTTAACTCTGGGCCCAGGCTCTGATCCTCAGCTTTTCAGCTTAAAGGGAGCGCTCTACCACTTGATCTACAGTGCCACTTCAGGTTTTCTGGTGGTTTATTGGAGGTTGGATTGTCACGATCTTTCCTGCCCAGCCTGGCTTTGAACATTGATCCTCAGATCTCAGCCTCCTGAGTAGCTAGGATTATACATGTGTGAAGAGCTTAAGTAACTCCGTTTTAATATGAAGCCCCTTGAGTTGTGCTGCCCTCAGAGTAACCCCCAAAGAGAGCTGTGCTGCCAAAGAGAAAAATAGTTCTCAGAAAAACCGCAGGTTACCACCAACCCTGCCCACCCTTCAGGAACAGAACAGTTGCCCAGGTATTCGAGCAGAAAAGGGAAGTGTGATCAGGGAGGACTTAAACCCCCTAACTTGTGAAATTACTTGTGTGGAAACCCCCTGAGCTTGTGAGCTTGCTTGTGTTTAATCCTATAAAAGCTGTGCTAATTTTGAGCTTGGGGCCTCTTAGCATCACTGATTATCCAGTGTGTGGGAGACTAAGCTCAAGCTTGCAATAAGGACTCATTGATGTTTGCATTGATCATGGTCTCTGGTGGTCTGAGAGGGGGGCATCCGAAATCTGGGCACTTCACTGTGAGCCAGCAGCGCCTGCCTTGGTGGTATTGTTTTTAAATAAATCAAATAATTTATTTCCACATTTTGATGGACTAAGATATAGTTTTCAACTTATGGTGATTAGTTCAAATAACATTCTCATATAGATACTATTGAAAAATCAATGATACGTTAAGATTATGGTCTTCAATACAGCTGTGAACACATGACACAATTTACATAATAGCACTTACATGCGTGCAGTTGTCTTAAAGGCCACAGGTGGTAGAGCAAGGAGGTAAAATTTATTTTTATTTCTGCATGAAACAATTTGTAACTTTATACCAACAAACTGAATTTGAGTCTTTCCTTATTTGCAAGCTAAGGTGGAAATGTAAGGACTCTTCACTTTTCCTTTTTCCTGCTCTAGAAGTCAACAGTATTTCTGGTAAATTACATTCATTTACAGATGAGAAATGTAAGGCCAACAGTCAATATAGTGAGTAAATAATGATACTAGATTTTGTGTCTGATCTCTTCACTCTGTGTGCTTACAAAGAGAGTAATTTCATGATGGAGGGGACAAATATGAAAAGACTATGGGGAAAAACCATAGTTTTAAATGGTTGTTTTAGGACTAGGTGACCAGTGATGAGTATTTGAAATAGGCTGGTGTTAGGGGCATATAAAGGAGTACATAGAAATCATATTAGTGACAGAACTGAGAACATCTTGATCATTCATCTTATCTAATGGCGAGAGTAGAAGGATAAGAAGAAATCTGAAATGCTTCCACATCTCTGGCTGGCAACTGTATTAGTGATATTCTCTTGATAAGGACTACAGGTAAAAAAGATGGATTTAGAGGTAAAAATTCTGATAGTTCTAAAATTTATGTTAAACAGATGCAAAGATAGGTCTGTTTAGACATCATCAATATATCCATGACCATTAATGTGAAAGAGAATAATAAAATCGGGGTCATTATTGGAGGGAAGAGGAAAAGGAAAGTTCTGACACAAGTGTGAGCAAAGTGCGCACCAGTGTGGAGAAGACTGGAAGAAAGTTAAATAAGGAAACAAAAAAGTAATAAACACAGATTTACAGAAGGAAAGAATTTTCAGGAAGATGTTGTAGGAAATATATTATCTGGATTTGAAAACTAAAGGGACATAGACAAGTTCAATAAAAACAGTGTTTTGGTGAAAGTCATATTAATAAAATTTTGAGATATGAATGTGAAGCCATAAAATTGTGGATCCATGAATTCAACAGATCCTGTTGATTTTAAATGTTGGGAAAAATGCTTTTATCCTAACCTTAGAAGAATTA
Source organism: Dipodomys merriami (assembly GCF_024711535.1). Lineage (NCBI taxonomy): Eukaryota > Metazoa > Chordata > Mammalia > Rodentia > Heteromyidae > Dipodomys > Dipodomys merriami. The sequence goes on along the minus strand of NW_027206357.1, from coordinate 376,078 downwards.
TACAGATATAACTGTCATGAACTTTACTTAGAGGTATTCTGTGAATATTTTTGAAGATTTGTTTAGCCAAGAGACTATAGATTGAATTACAGCAAAAACAAGCCTAATGTTTCCTACAGTTCCAATCAGTGACCAATGAATCTATATCAGGTTGGAATTTTATTGAAATATCTTTAGATATGTTTGTATATTTTATCACCTACTCATTATAAATGTAGGACAAGTAACACTAGGTATTAGGTTGAATATAGAGCTTTATGGATGTGACTGAAGACTCCTCGAATTGATTCTTCTTTAGAATAGAAAATGCCTCAATAGGCATTAACACATCATAACTGCCACATATTCTTTTTAAGTGTAGTTCTTTTTAGGGATATCTCCATGCTGAAATAACTCTATCAATCAACCTGCCACAAATTCGTATATGTAGGAAGTGCTCTAATAAACTTCAAGCTTTTATTGAATGGAAGAATTCAGACATTACCCTCACCACTTGGATTAAATGATTAAGAAGATAACATATTGTGTTTAATGCCTTTCTTTCATTTTCTCATACATATTGTGAAGTAGTGAAGGATTCTGATGTAACAATAATACAGTGGGGACTTGTATTAACACAACATCTAGTTTTAATTCAGATACTTAACTAATTAGCTCCAAATTTTGTGCATATTTATATTTCTCCTGGGAAAACTAATGAGCTCCAAGGAAATGTCCCTAAGGATATTCTTTCAATTCTAATATCACTATTTGTCTCAAAATGCAATAAATTCTACACACTCTAATGTGGGCATAGGGTAAAATTGAGGAACTTTTCTCCTCAGAAAGTGAGTACTACCCCATTGCTTAACATGGACAAGGTACCTTAATACATAGACTGGGCGTGTTCAAAGGATAAGTGAAATTGAACAATTTTCTTAGCAGTTTTTACAGATAAAATGGAAATACAGCAACTATGAACTCAAAAGGAATGTGCAAAGAAGACAAAGGCCCAGAGTAGAATGTGCCAAGAATTGCTGAAGTATAATTTATTAATGATGACGAGTTTCTTACTATCTCTGTTCCCACGTATGTAATATTCTCAAGCTTTTGGGGGGAAATTTCACTTGAGGGCTTTCTAATATTAAAAATTATCACTTGATTCTAGTCTTACTCAGGACATATTTTCTAACTTTTCTACACAATCTGAGAATTGTTTCATATGTGTGTTTGAACATATAAGTGCCTATGTGTGTATGTGCATGTTTGTATGTATATATGTATGCAAAAATCTCAAACTCTTATTCAGCAATCTTGCTCATAAATAGTACTCCATCATTTTAGCCATTCTTCCAATGCATCTTTTGGCTGGTTAATTATACATAGTGTCTCAAAGACTGTTCTGCCCAGGCTGGATGCAAACTGAATTTCCCAGACTCCTTTAAATTCTTAGGTTTTATTTCTCCAGGAGAATCAACTTTTGAACTGCAAACATTTTTGTGAGTGTAAAATCTAAGCTGTAGCCCAGATTTTTAAATCGAGTTCATATAAAGATAGATAAAAATACACACTACATATGCTGAGTGTACACTGTTAGAAATGTAATCGTAAGCAGGGTGCCAGTGGCTCATGCCTATTATCTTAGCTAATCAGGAGGCTGAGATCTGAGGATTGCATTTCAAATCCAGCATGAGTAGGCAAGTTTCTGAGGCACTTATCTCTAATTAACCACCAGGAAAGTGGAAGTGGTGCTGTGGCTCAAGAGGTAGAGCACAAGCTTTGAGCTGAAGGGTAGAGGGACAGTGCCCAGGCACAGAGTTCAGGCCCCACTACCAACAAAAATAAAACGAAAAAAAGGAAAAGAAATGTGATCTTAGCCACCACTTCATTGCTAGTATAATTCCTGCTCTGTCAACATGGCCTATTTTCCTGTTAAGTCCATGCTCTTATATCTGACTTGCTTGGAACTGGAATTATTCTTCCATTCTCCTTTTTACAAATTTGAATGATTAGCTACCCTTATTTAGAGCTAGTAGAAGAAATACAGTGGTATCATTCTTCACGTTCCACTTAGGAGTAATGCTTTCTCTATATCACTCCCATAAATCTACATACTGGCCATGGCTTTATTGCTTCCAAGTTGTCTTATTTGCAGAGTCTTCTATAGTGTATTGAACAATTATACTTAAACACAGAATTTCTCTTTCTCCTATTTTTATTATTTCACCTGCTTTTAACTTATGTAAACTTGGGTAATAATGCACAACACAAACACTGACTAAAAATGTTTCTGAGAACCTTCTTCCCAGAGCAATTAGGAAATTTGAACTTCATACACTCCAGGATAATGTTTTTTTCTCATGTTTTTTATTGTGAAAATAGTGGACAAATTGGTTAGAGTTACATAAGTAATTTAATGAGTACATTATCTAATGAGCATTGTTACCTCCTCTTTTGTTTTTACCCTGCCATCCCTTTTCTCCCCACCACCCCAATTCTCTCCTCCCATCCCCAAGATGTAAAGTTCGTTTTCAACATAGTGTCTTGTTCTTCTCATTTTAACAACCGGTCATACTGTATACTTCTTTCAGCATTTTATTTCCCTTCCTCTCCCCACATTAGAAATATGTATATGCAAGATGCAGGTCACTGACATCAAATACAGTGGAAAAGGGTTATAGCATTGAGGAAGAAAATAGAAGAGAAACAAAAATATCACATAATACATGTTAGATACATTAAAAACAATAGTAAGAAAGAAAAAAACAAGATGTTTCCCTATTTGGGGGTTCATTTCATTTAACAGCATCTTATATGGCGATATGTACATGGATAATGTTTTATAAGCCATGTAAATTCCATGTTTTCTCGTTACTAAGTTGTCTCTGAAACACGTGTTACCTCATGTCCAAAGATGTTTTTGCGCTATTTCAATGAAGCCAGAAAACACTCATTTTAAGGAACTTTTACTAGAAGTAGAAACTGAATTCAGGAGAGAAATTGAACATAGAGAAATGACAAAGTTCAAGTTAATTTGTGCTCTCATTTTTACTGTACAAGAAAATAATCCAAGGCTTGAAGGAAACTCTGTCTCTGACTTTTTCGAGTGTGCTCTTAACTCATAAAACTTTTCTGTAAACTTCTACTTGAGAGTATTACAAAGAAAAAACAAATATGCTATTTGAAAGCCAGCATAGAAAAAAAGAAATGACATTGTTTTACAGTGTTCTACTTCAAAGACACAAAGACATGGAGTTTTAAAATATCTTATGAATGGATACTTAACTCCTGAGATGATTCTCTTGTTGCAAAAGTCAGATATCCATTCCTTCATTCTGGTCCTGAGTTCACTACAGCAATAAGGATTCCAAAAAGCAGGATCCAGTGAGTATGATCAGCCAAAGGAGCCTCTTTTCAAACCTGTGCTTTAAGGATGGTCCCAAAGAAATATGTGGGGTTTTTTTTGTTTGCTTGTTTGCTTATTTAGTTTGTGCCGCTTCTTGGGCTTGAACTCAGAGGCTGGACCCTGTCCTTGAACAGGTGTCTTTCCTGCCCACATGCCCCCAAAGCTAGTACACTACTGCTTGAGCCAAAACTCCATTTCTGGCTTTTTAGTGTTTAATTAGAGATACGAATTTGACATATGCTCCTACCTGGGTTGGCTTTGTGATATTTTTAAATCCAAGTTACATACACTGTATGGACTTCTCTTTTGAACCAATAAATATAAGGTGAAGTTTATTATAAAGCTAATATTTGACAATTTTTAAAAGAATAGAACATGTCCAGCAAAGAAGCCATAACTTAAATAACTCAGCAAAAGTAGGTGCACTGAATCATATTGGAAAATACTTTCTGCTTGTGAAGATTACTATTGACTTCGTCAATCCTTTTGGGGAAAATTAAAGTCAAATTTGTCCTTTTTCTGTTAGTATTGGTGCTTGAACTCTGACCCTGGGCACTGTCCCTCAGCTCTTCAGCTCAAGTTGAGTGCTCTCCCAGTTTAGTTACAGCACCACTTCCGGATTTCTGGTGTCTAATTGAAGATAAATGTCTCATGGACTTTCCTGACCAGGCTAGGTTTGAAATACAATCTTCTGGTCTTAACCTCCTAAGATTACAGGGGTGAACCACCAGCACCCGGCACATATTTGCATTTATATGCACTTAATGACACTGTACACAAATAATGGAAATTTGAAGAAAATGATGACATTGCAGCTTTTCAGAAAATGTGAGATAGCAATAAATATGTCATCATTTTCCATGTTGTTACATTAATGACTCATGTGCTATTGGAGTCTTACTCTAGCATCCTCTGATGTCTGTGTCAGTGGATTTAGTATAAATAATTGCTAGTAGAGAAATAGAGAAAGACTGAGATTTTTAGAAAACAAAGGAGATCAGATATGAAAGAACAACATAGAATGAGATACAACTTATCACACAGAGATGAAGAACTAGCCTAAGCGATTTAGAATGCTAAAGGCAATCAGGAATAAGCCTAGTTGATAAATAGCTCTTCAATAACCAAATATGGTTCCGTAGAAGAGTTTCTGGCATAATTTAGTAATTATCATTCATTTCTTCCTTCTGGATTTATTCCTTCACTTCTATAACAACTATGTATTAGCTGGCGCCTTTTTGGTGCCACAACTGACGAAAAAGATTTCCAAATCTCACTTAGACTACCCTTCTCATTGTGATTAGCAATGACCGCTCAAAAGCCTGGCATCTTTGAATTTCCAAGATTAATCTTCACCTGATATCTAAGCACATTCCTGACTTTAATTGCCATGACCTACTAACAAAACGATTTTTTTCCCTCAAAACAATCTTCTAAGATAGGTAAAGTACATGAATTAAGAACTATTGTTAGGTCATAGTTGGAAGGAGCAATTATATATTCCAAGTGTAGGTTCTTTATTTGTCATTTATTAGCTAAATGAATTTTTGCCAGTCCTGGGGCTTGAACTCAGGGCCAGGGAACTCTTCCTGATATTTTTTTGCTTAAGGCTAGCACTCTACCACTTGAGGCACAGCACAATTACTTTTTCTGGTTATGTGGTATTGAGTAATTGAACCCAGGGTTTCATGCATGCTAAGCAATCACTGTACCATGAAGCCACATTCCCAGGACCCTAAATGACTTTCTTAAGATGGCATTACTTTTTCATTCCATTACTAAGTATTATAATTTAGGCAAGATGGTAGAAATCGAAATGGAAAACAACACTAAGTCCTTTAAGGCTGACATTCCTATCACATCACTAAGGAAGTACAAGGCTAAGTCCTGCAGGACTCATAGAGCTGTTGCATGTGACATTATCATGTAAAAAACCATGAACAGGCATCTATGACATCCATAACATTCTGCTTCCACTTTCAAGTTCAAGAGCCAAAAACTAAGCCTTTTTATTGATTGGGTTGTTTCCTAGGAAGAAAGAGGATGTGGAAGGTGATGTTGGAAAAATATTCATATTGGCTCCCAGTCCACATTTTTTGCATTTTTAAAAAGTGCTACAGATGAACTCCCACATCTGCTTGACTATGCTGTCTGTAGAAGATGTGGATAAATGAAGACATTTATTCTTGTGGATAGTCACATATATTAACAAAATCCAGTTCAGGAAAAAAGTTACTAGTATAAAGTATTGTATATAAAATCGTTTCATGTCCTAGTAGAACAAGATGTAGTATTGAAATGATTTCTCCAGATTTCTTTGAGATTTTATGTTGTCTCAGTATTAAAATGTTCTCTAATTCCAGTAATATATAAGCACTAAAGACATGATTTGAAGATCTTAATAGTTTTAGAAACAAAGGTACATAATAGTATCCTTCCTGCAGAGACATGTGATGGCAAGTATGACTGATTGTATTATAGTTGTCTTCTTTTTCCTCTTCATCTCAAGTGTTGCATATCTTGACATATTAGTCTGTCCTGCATCAGCTTCCTGTAGGTGAGATTTGCCTCTACTCTGCAATGTCAAGATGGGTCATGTGACCCATTTCAGCTTACAAAAGTGAACCAGAAATGGCCAAAGGCTATTTTTAGGGGAAGATTTCTATCCCATTGTCTGTGTCTAAGAGCTAACTTCTTTCCCCTTAGCTATAAAAATAGCATATTTCCAGAGGGGATTTTCTTTCAACTTATATACTGGAAGAATATAGCATGTGAAATTGAGGCAAAACTCAAACACAGCCAGAATTAAGCTAATATTAGAATATTATATTGATATCACTTACTTACCATTCTTGTCTACCTTTATGATAGTTGATAAAGCACATCAGAATTTAAGAAATACTAAAAAAATACTAAACAGTTAACACTTCCTGTTTGGTGCTATTACATATTTTTAATAAATAAACATTCTCTATGTGATTACTTGAGGGGTTGACTTTTTCTATAAATGTGTTTAATCACTCTATCTATCCACAATCATTATTATACCGAACTTGTGATTGAGATGAGGAAGAAAAAAAATCTAGATTTCTCACTTCTCTTTTCCCCTTCTCCTTTTTCTATTGAGAATTCTCATCCTTTCTGCAAATTCTCCTATTAATAAAGGAACAATGAGACATTGTGGATATCATACAAAAGGTTTCAAAGCCAGAATTTTATTCTTTAAGAAATAGATGAAGAAAATCAGAGAGGCTCAAGGAAGAAGAAAAACATGAAAACATTATTTTCCCCCTTTCTGGCTTCAACAATAGAGTCTGAATAGGATTCTAAATATCTAATAAACCATTTGCCTTGGCTAATTTTTTAAAAATATAGTGTTCTTTAAATAAATTATAATTTTAAAAATTTTAAAAATTTTAAATAAATAGTAATTTGTTGTTTGCTTTTGGGAGGCATGACAAAAGATTGCATTAACATTGTGTGAGTAGAAAGGATACATTTTTATCAGAATCTAAACAAAATGAAAAATATATGGTGTTAAGATAAATAACTTTTAGGTACATCTTCGACATGGCACACACACGGGGACATCTTTTTTCTTCTTTTGCTCTCAATAAGCAGTTCATGTAATTCAAATAGATGTGTTTCTTTCAGAAATAGATTAGACATAAAAAAGTTAGAGGAAGAGAACCAGTATTGGTGGTACATTCTTTAAAAATAGTAGTCAAATAACTATTAACCATAATTCCAAAATAACAATCAAATGCTCTTGAAAAGAGAATATTGTAAGCAGAATATACAAAAAGTGATAATGCCAGAACTGTTTCAGCAGCTGCTCTCTGACATTTAAGATTTCTAGTACATGACAATGTTTTAATCAGGATTAAATGATTTCAGGAACTAATTTTTTTCTAGTTATACTTCATTGAAGAAATATGTTGTTCAAAATTAATGAAAGGATAGCAGGTTATAGTAGAAATAATGCTTACACACTCATTGTGGTAGGCAGTAAAACATCTTCCCCAAATATCTATAGTCCCGAAATATCTAATCCATCTAATGTAGATCTACATTTTATATGAGTTTGTAAAATAATCACCTTTCATTACCCAAGGAGCATAATTATCAGGTGGGAAGTATACTCAAAAGTCCCAGGTGTAGTTCAAAGGGACATGCTTAAGTAAGAACCATCAGAAAGATGTAAAGATGCTACATTAGAAGATAAAGGAAAAGACAACAATCCAGATTCTGAAGTTTCTGGAAAGAGGAAGAGGAAGTAAATGCCTTTTCCACTAGAATCATCTGAAAAATATTTTAGCTCTGTATGTGGCTTAATTTTAATCTAGTGAGACTTCTTTTAGATTTCTGTCCTTCAGAACTGTAAAATGTTAAATATGGATTATTCAAGCCAATTAACGTGTAGACATATTTTACAGCAGATTTGGTTTAGTAAACTAACTCAACTACAGCCTTTTCCTGATGCAGCTACAAGAATACCACATATCCTAGTGTCTGAGAATAAGAAAAAATTGCCACCAGCTTTGTACACATGTATGATGAGCATACTACTAAGGACCTTGCATTAATGGAGTCTTCAAATTCTAAATAATATTTAAATAAGAAGCTCCCTATCTTCATTTTCACATTTGGGGATCACTAAGTACCAAAGTTATGTAGAAGGTTAGGGTAAGAATGTAGAAATGAAATCTGTCTCCTAATATTATAAAGATAGTTTATGTTATTTTGATTTACAGTTTCTAAGGTAATAAAAAAATAAAACGGAAACAGTAACTCAATTTTCTATCCTTCCTAACTTTCCAACAGAAATTAGAGAATACAGTAAAGATACAGCAATCCCAGGACGGTATAGCATGTTATAGGATCACTAGATGGGTCCCCTGGAACACTGGGAAACAAAATCTACATCTAAATATTGTGATATTGCTAGAAAATAGTTTATACTATGCTAAGTCTTTGATAATTGAACATAGAGAAATGACAAAGTTTAAGTTAATTTGTGCTCTCGTTTTTACTGTACATGAAAAGAATCTAAGGCTTGAAGGAAACTCTGTCCCTGAATTTTTCAAGTGTGTTCTTCACTCATATAAAACTAGTCTGTAAACTTCTAGTTGAGAGTATTACAAAAGGAAACAATATGCCATTTGAAGGCCAACATAGATGAAAAGGAAATAACGTTGTTTTTTTTTTTTCTTTTCTTTTTTTATTTTTATTGTGAGAATACCGTATAGAGGAGTTACAATTACATGGGCAAGATAACGAGTACATTTCCTATCAAGAATTGTTGTCTCCTCTTTGTTTCCCCTTCCCATCCCTTCCCATACTCCCTCCCCTCCCCCCACCTGGTCCTCCCCCCCACACACCAAATTTGAAATTTTCTTTTTTTTACATAACGACTTGTACATCTCATTGTTGCAATGGGTCCACCTCTATCCCTAGTTAAATGATTTATTTTTGCCCTTCCCTTCCACAAATTATACCAATATCCAATACACTGAAAGCAGTGGTTATACTGTGGCAGAGAGACATACAAAGCAACAAAGAAATCATCTTAGAAATATGTTAGAAACAATTGCATGAAAGGAAAAAAATGGAATACTTATCTTGGGGTTCATTCCACTAACATCAAGAAAATGTGGTATATATACACAATGGAATTCTATGCCTCCATCAGAAAGAAGTGCATTTGTTAGGAAATGGAAAGTATTGGAAAAAATTATATTAATTGAAGTAAGCCATGCCCAAAGAAACATAGGTCCCATGGTTTCCCTTATTTGCAACAACTAGTATATGTCTGAGTCAAGCTGAAAATGTCAGATAAGTTGATGTTAGGGGAATAACGTTGTTTTAAAAGTTTTCTTCAGCAAAGAAACAAAGACATGGAGCTTTAAAAGTGCCTTATTCATAGATATTTCACTCCTGACATGATTCTCTTGTTGAAGGAGTCAGTTATCAATTCCTTTAATCTGCTCCTGAGTTCTCCATAGCTACAGGGATTCCAAAAAGCAAGATCCAATGAGTATGATCAGCAAAAGGAGCCTCTTTTCAAACCAATGCTTTAAGGATGGTCCCAAAGAAATATGTGGGTTTTTTTATTGTTTGCTTGTTTGGTTTGTGCTGGTTCTGGGGCTTGAACTCAGAGGCTAGACCCTGTCCCTGAACAGGTGTCTTTCCTGCCCACCTACCCTCAAAGGTAGTACTCTACTGCATGAGCCAAAACTCCATTTCTGGCTTTTTTGGTATTTAATTAGAGATAAGAATTTGACAGATGCTCCTACCTGGGTTGGCTTTGTGATATTTTTAAATCCAAGTTACATACACTGTATGAACTTCTCTTTTGAACTAAGAAATATAAGGTGAAGTTTATTATAAAGCTAATATTTGACAATTTTTGAAAGAAGAGAATATGTCCAGCAAAGAAGCCATAACTTAAATAACTCAGCAAAAGTAGGTGCACTGAATCATATTGGATAATACTTTCTGCTTGTGAAGATTACTATTGACTTCGTCAATCCTTTTGGGGAAAATTAAAGTCATATTTGTCCTTTTTCTGTTGGTATTGGTGCTTGAACTCTGACCCTGGGCACTGTCCCTCAGCTCTTCAGCTCAAGTTGAGTGCTCTCCCAGTTTAGTTACAGCACCACTTCCGGATTTCTGGTGTCTAATTGAAGATAAATGTCTCATGGACTTTCCTGACCAGGCTTGGTTTGAAATACAATCTTCTGGTCTTAACCTCCTGAGTAGCTAAGATTATAGGATTGAACCACCAGCACCCGACTCATATTTGCATTTATGTGCATTTAATGACACTGTACACAAATAATGGTAATTTGAATCAAATTATGACATTGCAGCTTTTCAGAAAATTTGAGGTAGCAATAAATATGTCATCCTTTTTCATGTTGTTATATTATGAGTCATGAGCTATGGGACTCTTACATTAGCATCCTCTGCTGTCTCCTTATGTGGACTTAGTATCTGAAATTGTTCTTTGAGAAATAGAGAAAGACTGAGATTTTTAGAAAGCAAAGGAGATTAGGTATGAAAGAGCAGCATAGAAGAATAAACAACTTACCACACAGAGATTAAGAACTGGCATAAGTGATTAGATTGCAACGGCAATGAGGAATAAGCCTAGTTAATAACTAGTTGTTCAATAACCAAAAATGGTTCTCTAGAACAGTTTGTGGTATATCTTAGTTATTATTATCATTTATTCCTTCCATCTGGAGTTATTCCGTCTCTTCTGTCAAAACGATTAATGAACCTCTGCCTTTTTGGTAGCATGACTTACCAAAAAGTTTTCCAAATCTCACTTAGACTACCCTTCTCATTGTGATTAGCAGTGACTACTCAAAAACCTGGCATCTTTGAATTTCCTGGATTAATCTTTACTTGATATCTAAGCTCATTCCAAGTATTAATTGTTATGACCTATTAAAAAAACGTGTTTTTTTTGTTCAACACAGTATTGTAATATAGGTAAAGTCCATGCATGATTTAAGGATTATTGTTAGGTACCAGTTGGAAGGAGCAATTATATATTCCAATTATGGGTTTTTATTTTGCATTTACTAGTTAAATGACTCTATGGCAGACCTGGGACTTGAAATCAGGGCTAAAAAACTTTTCCTGAGCTCTTTTTTTTATTTAATCAAAGCTAGCACTTTACCACTTGAGACAAAACACCCCTTCCAGTGTTTCTTTTTCTGGTTATGTGGTACTGAGGAATTGAACCCAGGTTCATGCATGCTAAGCAATAACTATTACATGAAGCCACATTCCCAGAGTCCTAAATGACATTCTTTTTTTAATATTAATAAGTTTTTTTGTGAAAATACATTACAGAGGGGTTACAATTACATGAGCATGGTGATGAATACATTTCTTATCAAGCATTGTTGCCTCCCCCTTTGTTTCTCCTTACCATCCCTGCCCACCGATCGCTCCTCGGCCCCCCACCCTGCCAAAGTTGTAAAGTTTGTTTTTCGACATAACGTCTTGTTGCAATGGGACTGTCTTAAGATGGCATTACTTTTTCATTCCGTTAATATGTATTATAATTTAGGACAGGTGGTATAAAAGGAATTGGAAAAGAATACTAAGTCCAGTAAGGCTGACATACCTAAAGATTGTCAAATAGCTAGGAAATAGTATACATTATGCTGTCTTTAATATTTTAGGTTTGATTACACAAAAACTTTCTTTTCTTAGGAAATGACCCTTTATTAATACTCAATATTTGTAGCATATAACCCAGAAACAAACAATGCTTCTAAATGTAAACAAGCATGATACTAATAGTAACCAAGCCTACTTCCATCACTATAGCAGATGAATAAGAATGATTTTGGGGAATAGTTAACAGTCTTAAACTTTTTCATACCTTTCCTCTTCTCCAAAATGAGACGCCCTAGTCAAGATATGATAAACATTAAGAAAGGATTTTTATATTTTTTCTTGTTCACACCAAAGCAAATATACTTTCCTCTTTGCAAGCCTGACTTTGAAAGAATCAGGCCCTCAAAATTATTTTATTTTATTTTATTTTATTTGAGAACATACTGTACAGAGGGGTTACAATTACATGGGCAGGATAATGCATACATTTCTTACCAAGCATTGCAGCCTCCTCCTTTGTTTACCCTTCACCTCCCTTCCCAGTCTTTCATGCATGTGTTTCTAACGCATTTATAAGATTATTTCTTTGTTGCTTTGTATGTCCCTCCCCCACAGTGTAACCCCCGCTTTCACTATATTTGATGTCAACATAACATGTGGAGGAGATGGGGACAAACAAGTCGTTTAAGGATTCAGGTGGAACTGTTGCAACAATGAGAAGTACAAAATGTCATGTCAAAATTATTTTATAGATAAAACCTTACTGTTTTGGCTTAGATGTTTTCCTGCCTTTGGTTGTTGATTTCAATTATTTTGGCAAATACAGAGAAAAACAAGTTAAATCCATTATGCTTATGTTGGATTGTTCAAAGTCAAGCTGTGTCTTCAACAAAGTTTTCTGTTCCCCTTTCCACTGATAATAAAAGTTTAATTATTGCTCTTTAAATGCAACAAAAACATGATACTTTAACGTATATTCTCATTGAAATCGGTGAAAACGGGAGTGTTTGTGATTGCTTTTTTAATTGTTTTCAAGTATTTTCTTTGGCTATATTCATTATTACTTTTGTTCCTGTCTTCTAATCAAGAACACAGTATTACCTCAGAAGACATTTTGCTGTTACTGGCATGGTTAAGAAGAATTGAATGTTTTGGTTCTTAAACTAAGTGAAATACATGTAAAATGTTACAGTTGTTCCAAACAATGGTTTTGGCTTAAACTTTTCTGCTCCAATGAGATGAAAGCTCTGACAAGGTTGGAGAGCATATCGATTTTAGGGTAGAAGGATTAATGTTAGAAAGCCAAGGTAGATTCCTAAAACAGAATTGCCTAGAACGTATCAGTTAATTATATTTAAGGTATATAAGTATATAAACATACAAATATGAATTGAGTGAGAAATGTGTGTTACAAAATTGATTCAATGTCAACTAAATCTAGAACACACTTCTCAATATTTATATAAACTAGTATATCTATTGAGGATTTTAAAATTTTTAGAATATATATTTTAACATTTATGGCAAAATATGTGTTTATTTGTAACTGTTTAATTTTAATTTTTGTCAGTCATGGGGCTTGAAATCTGGGCCTGGACACTGTCCCTCAGCTCTTCATCTCAAGACTAGTGCTCTACCACTTGAGCCACTGCCAGTTTTCTGGTGATTAATTGTAGATGAAGGTCTCACGAACTCTCCTGCCTAGGCTGGCTTTGAACCATGATTCTCAACTCTCAGGTTCCTTAGTAGCTAAGGTTACAAGCATGATCCACTGGCACTTAGCTGCATAATTATTTTTACATATTTATGAAGTATTGAGTGCTAATGTCATCCATTTTATGTTGTGTAATGATCAAGCTACATCTTGTCCATTGATTTCTGCATGTAACCTTTCTTTTTCGTGAGAATGCTCAAATTCTTATCTTGTGGCTGTGAGAAAATATCTATTCTTAATGTAATCACTTTGCTTCTTGTGGTATATAATTAATATATTTACTTTTAGTCATAGAAGTCTTCTAATTAAAGTTATATAAAACATGAATTTTAAAGTGAAAGAAATTCATGGTTCCATTACTTGTTTTAAGAAAATAATTATGCCTTTTGTTTTCAAATGTATTTCAGAGGGAATGTGTAATATTCATTGATTTAACTGTTAAAATTGATAACAGTTACATTCTATCAAGTTGATTCAAACTTGTGTTTTTTTTATGTTTTTTATTTTTATTTTTTGTGAAAATACTGTAAAGAGGGGTTACAATTACATGGGCAAGATAATGAGTACATTTCTTATCAAGCATTGCAGCCTCATTCTTTGTTTACCCTTTAAATCCCTTCCCACCCTCCCCCCGACCCCCAATTCCTCCAATCCCCCCCTGTAAGGTGCAAAGTTCATTTTTGACATGACAACTTGTACTTCTCATAGTTGCATCGCGTCCACTTGTATCCTTAATCGACTTGTTTTTCCCCATCTCCTCCACAAATTATAACGACATCAAATATAATGAAAGCAGGGGTATAGTGTGGGGGAGGGACATACAAAGCAACAAAGAAATAATCTAATAAATGTGTTAAAAACAATCGCAAGAAAGAAAAAAAAACGTGAATACATATCTTAGTGTTCATTTCCCTAACATCAACTTATCTGACCTTTCCTTGATAATATTTATGTGGACCTAATCTGTTGCCTTACAGACCCATTGAACTGTATAATCTTTCCTCTACAAATATAACAATTTTAAATTTACACCTTTAAAATTTGACAGAGAAATATATTACAGATTATCTTTCTTTGTCAGTGAGTCAAAGATTGCTAGTCAAGTGTTTTTAGAAATTGTCATATACATAAATAAACTGTGAAGCTGGCCACTCTTGGCTCTTGTTTTTAATTCTAGCTGCATAGGAGGCTGAGATCTGAGCATTGCTGTTCAAAGCCAGCTGGAATATGATTGTCTTTAAGACTCTTATGTCCAATTAAACACCAGAAAATTAGAAGTGGCACAATTGCTCAATGAGTAGAGCATTCACTTTGAAATGAATAGCAGAGGGACAGCGCCCAGGGCCAGATTTCAAGCCCCATGAATGATGATAAAAAAGGGGAGGAGACAATTTACATGTTTGCTCAATTGTATCCTCCAATGCAACAAAATTTTATGTCTCCATTTATTTGGATTTTTGCTTTTATATTCATTATAGTATAATTTTCAATGATAGTGGGTGAACACACTTTAATACATTTTGACGATGTGTGAAGATAGCACAAAGAAATTCACAGACAACTGTTGAAACATAAAAGGCATTGGGAATGGAGAAAGAGAAACGGGTTAATCAGGCCGTTCATCAATATGTGCGAGTATTAAATATTTCAATAAAGTTTCTTTGTACAGTTAATATACACCAATGAATAAATATCTTCCAAAGATTTTGGTATTCAAGTAGGATATAAAGGATAAATACACATTCTGTGGTGAAATGAAAGAATGATAGATGAGAAAATACCTACTTATAGTGATTGTGTAAATAAACTATGAAATTTGGTCAACATTCTGAGGGCTCATGGCTCATTGGACTGGAAGGCTGCTGGTATCTAAGATAATACTAAAATGTTAGACTTGAGTCTATCTTTACGACTGCTTAATACTATTGCTTTTTTAGTCAGTATTCCTTTTTATTGTTATTGTTGTTGGTGGTGGTCGTGGGCCTTGAAGTCTGGGCCTATGTGCTCTCCCTCAGCTCTCCAGCTCAAGGTTAGAGCTCTACCACTTGAGCCATACAGCCACTTCCGGTTTTCTGGTGATTTATTGGAGATAAGAGTCTGATAGACTTTTCCTGCAAAGGGTGGCTTGGAAACTCCATCATCAGATCCCAGCTTCCAGAGTAGGATTATAGGTGTGAGCCACTGGTGCCCTGCTCCTGTGTACAACATCTTAACCATAAAATAAAATAAAGTAAAATCAAAAAAGGACATGTTTGGCTAATAATGTAAAATTATAACTTACAGACAAATGAAAATAATAATATACGTATATGCCTATATACATATATTCACATCTGTATATATGTATATATGTATATATAGGTATTTGTATTATAAAAATATAAGTATGAATCTATGCATATGTACACATAGTGTGCATACATGTGCATTTATTTAAATAGACTTGAATCAGAAATATATTAAGAGCATATTGATGTCAAGGAAATACTACAACCATCCTGAATAAGTTATCAAAAAATCCAAATACGTATATCTATAGTAATGTAAAAACAACAAAGGAACATATGGAAAGATCATAACATAGCTAGACATTGCATACATATGGAGATTAGTGATAATAGAAAAAATAAGATAGCCCTGCACAACAATTATGTAGAAATTGGAATCCTTATACAATGGTGCTTGGCACTTAAAATGATATAGTCAGTTAAACATACTGGCAATCTTTAAGATATTACACATACAGTTGCCTCTATGATCCAGCATTTTGAATTATAATTTTATATAAAAATAGATTTAAACATATGTTCAATTAGACACATATACAAGAATATACATAGCAAAACCTTTTACAATAACATACAATAAAATATTGAAATGCCCATTAAGGATGTTATACAATTATTCATATTCTTACAAAACAATATACTCTATCCATGAGAAAAATTTACATGGAATTACTTTGCAAATAGTAATAATACATGGGAGAAATGGATAAAATAGACTACATTTTCTAATTATATGAGCTTTTTAAAATTGGCCCATCTATAGAGGTAGAATATGAAATAATAGCTGCTCAAGGGGAGGGTAGGTTGAAATGATGACAGGAAGTGACTACTAATAAATACTGCAGTATTTTGAGAGGTTAGTAATGACAAAATGCTATAGAACTGAAGGTGATGTTCTTACTCCAACTCTTTATCATTCTATGAATCATTGTACTTTATCAAAGAATTACAGAGTGCTTTTGCATTAAACTTAGGAAAAATTTTAGTATAGTAGTGGGTGAATCTGAGTGATAATTTAAAATTTAAAATCACAGAATTCTATAATGTATAACTTTAGTATGTTGATGAATAAGCCTATTAATAAAATATGATCTGTGATATATCCTCTGAGTGACTATACATGACATTGTGAGTCAGTGAATATTCTACAAAATTATGTAAATTGAAGGATGAGATAGGATTGAGAAGATGAGGGATAAAGATCATCAAGATGTATTGTATTGGCCATGGAATGTGGTTTAGTGGTAGACTGCGTGCCTTGCATGTGTGGGTTTGATTCCTCAGTACTACATAAGCAAAAAAAGCTAGAATTGACACTATGACACAAGTCATAGAGTATTAGCGTGAGGAAACAGAAGTTCAAGGAAATTGCCAAGGCCCTGAGTTCAAGCCCAGGACTAGTCAAAAAAATGCATTGAATTAAGCCACGCACTAGCGGCCCACGCCTGTAATCCTGGATAATCAGGAGGCTGAGGATTGAGGATTGAAGCCAACCCAGGCAAGAAAGTCTGTGAAATTCTTATCTCCAATTAAATGTCAGAAAAACCTGAAAGTGCTACTATGCCTCAAGTGATAGGGCTGTAGCATTCATCCAAATGCACTCAGAAACAATGCCCAGACCCAGAGTTCAAACCTCACGAGAGAAAAAAAAGAAGAAGAAAAGCTCACTAAGAACTATTCATAAACTGCTTTGTCAAACAGAAACTCCCATACAACTATTTAAAGTCAATTAAAAATATGATAAAATACAAGTCATTTTGGGAACCAGATATAGATAGTATAGATGGGACAAAATAAATTTTATATAATTTAGTTTGAGTTGAAATTAGTACTATAGTATTCTTACATCAATTATGAAACTGACAATACTGCCAATTATAGTTCCATTTCCTTGAGGAACAGATTGTATTTTGCAGTTTTTTTCATAGAAAACTATAGAGGTCATTTTTTTGCCTCTTATTGAAATATATCTGGTATTTTAAAGTAGATTTGTGCTAAGATAATATTAATTTAATCAATCATTTCATTAGGGCTTTGTGAGTCAGTTTTTTTTGAGTAAACCTTATCACTTATAATAAATGAGAGCATACTGTGACTTTATAAAATTAATTTAAAAGGGGGAAAGATTAATCTTGGCTTCTGATTTTATGCATTTCAGTTTATGTTTCTTTTTTTTCTTTTTATTGTGAAAATGCTGTACAGAGAGGTTACAATTACATGGGCAAGATAATGAGTACATTTCTTATCAAGCATTGTAGCCTCCTCCTTTGTTTCCCCTTCAAATCCCTTCCCAACTTCCCCCACCCAATATTCCTCACCCCCACCAAAGTTGTAAAGTTGTACCCCCACCCCTCCATTGTTGCAATGGATCCACGTGTATCCCTAATTAAACTATTTGTTTTTTCCCTTTACATCCACAAATTATACCAACCTCAAATACAGTGAAAGCAGGGCTTATACCATGGGGGAGGGACATACAAATCAACAAAGAAATAATATTATCAATGTGTTAGAAACAATCACCTGAAAGAAAAAAAAATCTGAATATATATCTTAGGGTCCATTTTCCTAACATCAACTTATCTGATATTTTCTGCTTGCCTCAAACATATACTAGTTATTGCAAATAAGGGAAACCATGGGACCTATGTTTCTTTGAGCCTGGATAAATTCACAATATAATTTTTCCAAGTCTTTCCATTTCCTAACAAATGGGCAATGCCATTCTATCTAATGGAGGCATAGAATTCCATTGTGTATATATACCACATTTTCTTGATCCATTCATCTACTGAGGGGCATCAGGGTTAGTTCCATATCTTATGAATGGTAAATAATGTTGCAATAAACATAGTCATGTTGGTAGCTTTAGTGTGGCCTTGTTTGTGATCATTTGGGTAAATGCCCAAAAGTGGGATTGCTGGGTCGTAGGGAAGCTCTATGTACTGCTTTCCAAAGTGGTTGAACAAGTTTACACTCCCACCAACAATGCAATAATATTCCCTTCTAAACACATCCCCTCCAGCAACTGTTATTATTAGCGTTTTTGATTATACCCATTCTAACTGAGGTGAGGTGGTAGCTCAACGTTGTTTTGTTTTAAATTTCTTTTATGGCTAGAGAGGTTGAGCATTTCTTCATGTGTCTATTGGCCATTGTTATTTCCTCTTCAGAGAAGTTTCTCTTTAAGACTTTACCCACTTATTTATTGGGCTGTTGTTTCTTTGAAGATTTGTTGTTGGGGGATTTAATTTTTTGAGTTCCAGGTATATTTTAGATATGAGACTCTTGTCTGTTGTAAGGCTAGTAAAGATCTTCTCCCAATCTTAGGCTTTCTATTAATCTTGCTAGCTATGTCCTTTGCCAAAAAGAAACTGCAATTTCATGCAATGACATTTGTCCAACATTTCTTTACATGGTTGTGTTTCTGGGTCTCTATTAAGAAAATTTCGGCCTGTGCCAAAGAGAACTACGGTTTCTCCTGTTCCATCCTGTAATGTTTTCAGGATGTCTGCTTTGACTCCGAGGTCTTTCATTCATTAGGAGTTGATTCTGGTGCAGGGTGATATATAAAGGTCTAGCTTTCATTTTCTGCAAGTAGTTATACAATTTTGCCAGCACCATATACTGAAGAGGCTGTCTTTCTTCCATTCCAATTTTAGCTCCATTAGATGTCTATAGGTCTGTAGGTTCATTTCTGGGTGTACTATTCTATTCCATTGGTCCTGAGGTCTGTTCTTCTGCCAGGACCAATCTATTTTGCTTACTATGGCTTTGTAGTATAGTTTGAAATTTGGTATTGATATTCCTCCAGTACTGTTCTTACTATTGAGGATCGTTTTAGCTCTTCTGGGTCTTTTATTTTTCTATATGAGTTTTTGGATTGCCACTTCTATTTCCTTGAAGAATGAGGATGGAATATTGCTAGGTATCGAATTGCACTTGTAGATAGCCTTTGGAAGTATTGACATTTTCACAATTTTGATCTTTCCAATCCAGGAGCATGAGAGTTTTTGCCATATTCTAAGTTCCGTTGGATTTCCTTTTTCAGGTTTTTAAAGTTTTCATCATAGAGGTCCTTCATTTCTTTGGTTAAGTTAATTCCTAGGTATTTTATCTTTCATGGGGCTATTATGAATGAAGTTGCTTTCTTAATTTCAACCACACTTTTCTCATTGTTGGCATACTGAAAATCATTGATTTTTTAAATTTTTATTTATTTTTTATTGTGAAAATACTGTACCGAGGGGTTACAATTACATGGGTCAGATAATGAGTACATTTCTTATCAAGCATTGTTGCCTCCTCCTTTGTTTCCCCTTCTCATCCCTTCCCATCTGCCCCCCGCCCCTCCAGGTAATCCTCCCACCCCCACCACCAAAGTTGTAAAATTCGTTTTCTACATAACAACTTTTAGTTTTCATTGTTGCAACGGGTCCATCTGTATACTTATTTAAACGTCTGGTTTTTCCCCTTCCTCTCCACAAATTTTACCTACATCAAATACAGTGAAAACAGGGGTTATACTGTGGGGGAGGGACATACGAAGCAACAAAGAAATAATCTTATAAATGCAGTAGAATCAGTCGCATGAAAGAAAAAAAAAACTTTTGAATACATGTCTTAGGGTTCATTTCCCTAACATCACCTTATCTGACCTTTTCTGCTTTAAAGTCATTGATTTTTGAGGGCTAATTTTATACCCTACTACTTTGCCAAAGTTTTGAATCAGCTTGAGTAATTTGGGCGTGGTGTCTGTGGGATTCTTTAAATACATGATCATGTCATCTGCAAACAGGGAGAGTTTTACTTCTTCTTTCCCTCTTTGGAGCCCCTTTATTTTTGCATGTTGTCTTATTGCTGTAGCTAGGCATTCTAATACTAGATTGAAGAGCAGTGGGACAGTGGGCAACCTTGTCTCGTTCCTGAGTTAAGAGGAAATATCTAGTTTCTCACCATTAATTATAATGCTGGCTGTAGGTTTGTCAAATACAGCTTTTATTGTATTGAGGATTGTTCCATGGATTCCTAATTTTCCAGAACCTTCATCATAAAGGGATTTTGGATCTTGTCAAATGCTTTTTCTGCATCTATTGAGATAACCATATGGTTCTTTTCCTTGCTACTGTTGATGTGATGAATTCTATTAATTGATTTGCGTATGTTGAACCAGCTTTGCATCCCTGAAATGAATCCTGTTTGATCGTGGTGTATGATTTTTTTGGATGAATTTTGGAAGGCGATTGGCCAAAATTTTTTGAGAAATTTTGCATCAACATTCATCAAAGAAATTGGTCTATAGTTCTCTTCCTTTGAGTCCCTACCTGGTTATAGGATGTGTGTTATGATGGCTTCATAGAATGGGTTCAGTAGTGAACTTTCTCTTTCAATTTCATTGAAAAGTTGGAGGAGTATTGGTGTGAGCTCTGCTTTGAAGGCCTTGTAAAATTCTGCTGTAAAACCATCTGGTCCTGGGCTTTTCTTAGATGAGAGGTCTCTTATTCTATTTCAATGCTAGATATGGGCCTGTTAAGATGTTTTAACTCATCTTGGTTTAATTTCAGTGTGTCAATATTTGCTAAGAAAAGGTCCATTTCTGCCAAGTTCTCAAACTTATTAGCATAAAGTTTTGAGAAGTATTTCATTTCCATTTTCATCTCTGAATTTATTTATTTGGGTGTGTTCTCTTCTTTTTCTGATAAGATTTGCTAAGGGTCTGTCAATTTTGTTAATTTTTTCTCAGAGCCAATTCTTTGTTTAATTGATTCTTTCTATGGTTTTTTTGATTGTAATTAATTTAATTCTGATTTAAATATAATTATTTCTTTCCATCTACTGGATAGGGGTTTGTCTTGCAGTTCTTTTGCAAGGAGAATCAGATGCCTCATTAAATTTTTGGTTTCAGATCTCTCCAATTTGTTGATGCAGGAACTCAGAGCTATAAACTCGCCCCTTAGTACTGCCTTGGCTGTGTCCCAGAGTACCTGGTAGTTGTATGTTCATTTTTGTTGAATATCATGAAAATTTGAATTTCCTTTCTAATCTCTTCCCAGACCCACTGGTGATTCAGCAGTATGTTGTTCATCCTCCATGTGTTTCAGGACTTTCTTTGGTGGCTTTTGGTGTTAAATTCTAATTTTATTCCCTTGTAGTCTGAGAGAATGCATGGTATAAGTCTAATGTTTTTAATTTGGACAGTTTGCCTTGTGACCTAAATACGGTCTATTTTGAAAAATGTTCCATGTGCTGCTGAGAAAAATGTGTATTCTGATTCTGTTGGGTGAAATATTCGGTAGATATCTGTTAAATCTAGTTGATCTATGCAGTTGTTTATATCTACTGTTTCTCTGCTGAGTTTTTGCCGACTTGATCTATCTAATGTGGAAAATTTTGTGTTAAAGTCCCCAACAACTAATGTCTTTGGATTTATATCTGATTTGAGGGAAAGTAGAGTTTCTTGGATAAATTTGGGTGCTCAATTGTTTGATGAATAGATATTTAGAATTGTAATATCCTCCTGAAGGAGAGATCCCTAAATTAGGATGTAGCGACCTTCTCTATCCCTTCTTATTAATTTTAATTTGAAGTGTATTTTATCTGATATTAGGATTGCAACTCCTGCGTGTTTTTATGGGGACGGTTTGCTTGGTGGATTTTGTTCCAGCCTTTCACATTGAAAATGTGTTTGTTTTTATGGGCAATATGTTACTCGTGAAGGCAATAGATAGAAGGTATGCTGGCTATGGCCGCTGCTGCCACTGCCACTGCAGCCGTGGCTACTGGCAAGTGCTCAGATCTGTCTCCTTGCCTTGATTTTCCCTCTCTGGTCTAACTCTCAGTCCTGTGATGACACACTTGGTATGATTCTCTGACTTAGGACTGTTCACTGGAACACTAAAACTGCTTTCAATGCGAGAGCTTGTTTTGCCTCCAACTTCTCCTCTGCCATCTTCCCAGAAATCCTCAGTTTATGTTTCTTATCCTCATTGCTTCGGGTTGGTGTTGACACATTACCCCATATCAGGAACATGTGATGGAGTATGTGTATTCATGGAAGCCAGGAATTAAAGAAGAGGAGGAATAGGGGTGGGAGATGGAGAAAGAGGAGGAGGGGAAAACGGAGAGGGAGAATGAAAAGGACAAGGAGAAGGAAACGTAAAGAAAAAGAAGGAAGAGGAAGAAAGGACATTTATCTTAACATACTCTTTGATCACAAGTTCTCAGTAACCAAATCTCTACAACTATGCCGACAAGAAAGGGATCAACTCTTTATGGCAACATAATGAAAGATAATTATTAATCTCAAACCTTTATGATTTAAGATTTAATTTCTAGAGTGGTGGGTAAATATTTCTATTTATTGCGATAACTTCTGTTCCTAAATATTAACTTGAATTCATCAGAGAAGCTATTTGACATTGAGGTGCTTATACTATTACTGGAGAGCTATTTTGAGTGCAAATACATTTTATTTAACAGATAAGGAAGCTTCAAGAGATTTCATTTTTTGATGTTCAAAAGTGACTATTTCATATAACTCATAATGACTTGAATTATTCATAATTTTATGATATTTCCATTCATTTTTTGTCATCTAAAGTGGGATTCTTTCTTTCTAGTTGATGGAAAAATAAATAATATCACAAGCACTTATTTCTTATTCTATAGAGTAGGTATAATATTAATTTCCTACCATTCAAAAATAAGTTATATTCAAGTCTATAGGAATAATTTATCTCATATGGAGATTGATTCAATTTCTAAAAATCACTGTTGACATAAAATACATGAAATTCAGTATTTCTGTGAAATGTCTTGGTAATAAAAACTCAGAAATACATGACCAGTAACTAAGATTTTCATATACTCAAAAAATGTATGAATCTATACTTGATGTCAAAAAAAGTTTAGTTTTAAAAGAAGAGAAAATCATGTGACCGCAGTAGATAATGATTTAATGAAAAATTGCTTCATTCACCCTGACAGAGCCTATTGCTTTTAGCTTACATGAGAAATTTGATTAATGATCCCTTTCTTGCTTTTGAATAATAGGATATTTCAATTTGTGCAAAGATTCTGTCATTTAAACCTTCAAGTGTATATTTTTTCATAAAAATGAAAACTATTTTTCACAGAGCAATTTCAGGTTTAATTGCTAAATGAATATGTAAATGTTAATTTGTTAAACTGAGCCTCTAGAATTCAAATAATAAGAAATTTGTACATATATCTGTGCTGAATATGGTATCTGAAGCTTGTAATCCTCACTACTCAGGAAGCTGGGGTTCAAAGCCTGCCTTGGCAACAAAGAAATCATCTTATAAATATGTTAGAAACAATTGCAAGAAAGAAAAATATTGAATACTTATCTTGGGGTTCATTTCACCTTACATCTACTTATCTGAACTTTTCTGCTTGTCTCAGAAATGTCCCTCCCCCACGGTTTAACCCGCGCTTTCATTGTGTTTGATATTGGTATAATTTGTGGAGAGGAATAGAAAAAACATATGGTTTAAATGAGGATTCAGGTCCACCCATTACAACAATGAGATGTACAAGTCATTATGTAGAAAAACGAACTTTACAACTTTGGCTGGGGAGTTGGAGCAGAGAAAGTGGGGTGAGAGATGGGCAGGGTTGGGAAGCAGAAACAAAGGAGAAGGCAACAATGCTTGATAATAAATGTACTCATTACCTTGCCCATGTAATTGTAACCTTTCTGTACAGTATTTTCACAATAAAAAAATAAAAAAATTCCAGCCTTGTCAAGAAAGTTTGTGAGTCGCATTTCAATTAATCACACACACATCACAACACACACACACACACACAGAAAGCCAGAAGTGGAGTTGTGGCTCAAATGTGGCAATATCCTTGAGGTAAAAAATAACTAAAGGATAGGTCTTGGGTTCAAATCACAAGAACAACACATACAAACAATATTATGTCTAAATTTTTATTTTAGTGTGAAGAAATAATATCAAAGTAATATTTGTTACATTTCTCACAATTTCTGTGAAGTTGTTTTTAGTACAATTTGTCCTAAGATATAACATAGGTTATTAAAATTAATATTAATCTAGTGTATTTATTATTATTCATAACAACTTGGAGTACAACAGTTGATATTTTTTCTATAGCCATAAGAAACATTGTGAGTAAAAGAAAGAAAGGAAGAATGGTGGAAGAAAAAGAATGAAAGAAAGGAAAGAAAGAAAGGAAGGAAGGAAGAAAGAAAGAAAGAAGGAAGAAAGAAAGGAAGAAAGGAAGGAAGAAAGAAAGAAAAAAAGAAAGAAAGAAAGAAGAAAGAAAGGAAAGAAGGAAGGAAGGAAGGAAGGAAGGAAGGAAGGAAGGAAGGAAGGAAGGAAGGAAGGAAGGAGAGAGAGATAGGGATGGAGGGAAGGTGGAAGTAAGGAAAAAAGAAAAGGTGGAAGGAAGGAAAAAAGGAAGGAATGAAGTAACCAAGGAATGAAGGAAGGGAGGGAGGAAGGGAGGGACAAAAGCAATTTAATTTATAAAATCTGCTTTTTAGCCCAACGTAAACTTCATATAATTAACATTTTAGTAAGTGCAAATTTGAAATTATCATTACTCTGCAAGTTCGCCATTCATGAATGAAACCAACACATGAAGAATCAGATAAAACCAGGTGAATCTGTTTGCATATGCAGTAAATATGTACGCAAATCTTTTACTCATTTTCTATACATGATTAAATAATTACATACAAACAATTTACATTTAGTTATAAATATTTTAAAAATTGAGGTAACCAAAGCATTTCAATATATTATATAATGTGAATACTAGTAATTATAGTGTTATTAATATTACTATTCTCATATATATTAATTATAATAATTTTATTATGTATTTCATCAGAGAAATTAGCACCCTCTGATTCTGGTGAGTGTGGGAGTCTTAATAGTGGACTGTAATTAAAATCAAATGAGATCTGTATTTGTTGGCTCAAATGAATAAGTCTGAAAGCAATTAACTCATCAGAGATTGTTCAAATACATCAGAAGGGCCCTAGTAAGGCTGTACTACGTTTACATGCTTACCTATTATGTGATTCAAGAGCCACTAAACAATCATACTTCACTTTGCCATCACTATAATTATTCCCTTTGTAAGAAGAATCATTCACATAATTCACATGATATAAGATTTTCCTTAAGTAATTATCTTCTATGAAATAATATCCAAATGATACACCACACTGAGTTAAAGAACAAGTTACACAGTGTATTGGACGATGTAACTCCTCCTAGATACATCTGTTGCAATTCTAGTCCCCTGCTTGGTGACTTTAGAATGAACTTTTCAAAGATGACCCAGCAATAATGATCCTAATAAAAGAAGCCGAATATAATTACTCTGCCATGTGAAGGTCCAGCAAATCGGTTATAATGAACCAGAAAGTGGATCCCCATAAGACAAAGAAATGGGCTAGGAAGGTAGCTCAGTGGTGGAGCGCTTACCTTGCATACATGAGGCCCTGAGTTCGATTCCTCAGCACCATATAAACAAAATGTGGTGCTGTGACTTAAGTGGTAGATCGCTAGACTTGAGCTGAAGAGCTGAGGGACAGCACCCAGGCCCAGAGTTCAGGCCTCAGGACTGGATCCCCCCCCCAAAAAAAAAAGACAAATAATTGCTTTGAATTACCATTTTTATAATCAATGTTTAAGCTCCCAGATATTAGATAATATACTCCTGATATTTTTAAACCACTTATTTTGAAATATTCTATTATAACACTCCAAAGGCTGACAATAAGCAAAGCAGTTTATATTTAAATTTCACGAATTCTGATTAAAAAAAAGGTTCATAAAATTTTGTTATTTAAATTTTATTCTCCAAGTCTCCAGGTTGAAAATATTTTTAAATGGGAATTGAATTGAGGTTCAACTCTCTATTCAACTATCATAATTAATTTTTTGAATATTTTTATTATTTTTAGTTGTTAGAAGAGGTTGCCATTCACTGAAACAGTGTGTGGATACAGAGTATCTTGATCAATGTCACACCTTTCAACATTTTCATCCACTCCTCCAAATCCTTATGTATCTCAATATTATGTTATGGAACTACTTGGCTTTTAACAAAGCAGTTTATTGTACAATGAACCTGGAATTGTGTTACCACTTCTATATCTTCACCCCAGTTTCACACTACCCTTTGCTTTGTATGTTTCAATTTTGGGAATTATACAATGGATTCTTGCCTGTACTTTCCCCTTCAAATTCCTACCCCTCTCACATTGCCCCCTACTGACCTCTCTTTCATTACACATTTACTGATATTTATTTTGTTTGGTTTTGACTTAGTCTTTTAAGAGAATTATAGTATTTTCACTCTCCATGGACTCTGACACTTCAGACAATTCCTTTGTACCTCCTTCCATATCATCTAGTGTGTTTACTTTTACATGTATAGGCAACTTGTATCTACCACAAACGAGGAAAATCATGCTAGATAAGTTTCTCTGGGTCTGTTTTGTTTCACTTAATATCATTTCTAAGTGTTTCATTTTCCTTAAGAATGGTGCAATATTATTCTTTCTGATGGATGAACAGAATACTATTATGTATGTATTTATATTTTTGATATATATGTATATATGTACACATACATATATACATACATATATATGTATATACATACATTATATACATACATTTATACTTGTAAATTGGGATCAATAAAATTATATATATATATATATATAATTTGTTTATACATATAAAATTCTTGATCTCTTTTTACAATGAGAGGCATCTGGGCTGATTCTGTATGTTGGTTACAGAAAACAATACAACAATGAACATGATTGGGCTAGTAGCTTCAGTGTGTCCTTGTTTCTGCTCTATTGGATAAAATGCCCATAAGTGGAATTGCTGGATCATAGGTAGTTCACCATTCAGTTTTGTGAGCAATTTCCATGATGTTTTGCAAATCCAAACAACAGTCAGATTCATCTCACCCCTGTTGCAACATCATGAAAAAACAATCAATCACAGATACTGATAGGGATGTGACCCAAAGGAAATTGTATTACCCTGTTGGTGGGGATGTAATCTTGTTCAACCACTTTGGAAAACTAGGCTACTGGAAGAAAATTTCAAAATCTAGAGCAGCTAACACAGCTGTGCAGTTGTTCATAGGTTTCATTATAGTCGCAACTGGACATCAACTGTACAAAGGAAATAATTCTACTGTTTTGCAGGCAAGAATGTGATGAAAAGCGTACTTTTATCTTCTTAGATGAAATAAGAAGACCACATTTTAAAAGTTGACTGAAAGATCAGCCCTTTGAATAACAGTGCCATTTTTAAGTCACTCTAGATAATTCAAGTCCTTCATTCCTCCACAACCATTAATGCCATTCACAAATAATTGCCAAGGGGAATTTCCAGTTCTATTTGATATTTCAAATGGCTTAGGAGTAACATAAACAATAATTCAAGTTGTTGAGAAAATTTGATTTAGAATCAGCAAACAAATCAGATTCAACTCCATAGCTTAGGAAAAATGAATTAAGAAATATGACATTTTCTTTGTAATTTAATATTAGAAATCAGAGCAAAATGCCAGAAACAGATTCTTTAAGAAGGAAACAGAAGTCTTTGATAAGATATATTAAAGATTACCAAAGGACAAGTAATCTTATCTACATTTTCTATTATATGATAACATTTTTGTCTGCTAATAACAGAGACTCAAGAAGATTTTTAATTATTATATGAAAATTGCATCATCATGATTGAATGAAATCAAGGAATATATGGCTCAATAGCTGGTTGGTTCTGTTAAATATTCCCATTATTTTGAATGATCTGGTGTTTTTGTATGTGTGGAATTATAAATGTATTTTTCGACTGGGCAGGAAAGTTTGATTATTAGATCACTGTCTGATACCCAATGTCAGGAGCCTAACCTGATTCAGAGTTGTAATTATGTGTGTGTGTGCCTGCCAGTCTGTATTTAGAAGGAAATATCTTATTTCCCTCACGGTATATACTTAATTCTATTAGTTATACTACATTATTGACAGCAGATAAAGGTAATTAACATTTTGAAACATATGTTTATGTTCCTATGATTGCATGAACAAACTAAAAAGTTATGTTTGGCTTAGGAGTTTTGTGGAAGGTCAGCTGAAAGTATAACGATTTGGAATCTTGAGAAAGATATCACTGGCAATCATTTCAGTGTACATCAATTTTAGACAACACTTGCAAGGGTATGTAATCCTATATGTACATGCAACATATATTGACTTTCCAAAGCAACACTATTATAGAAATTTGTAGGAAAACAAGTTAAATTATGGAAACACAAAAGTAATGTGACTATTTATTGCATAGTTTTACATTTTAGTTTCGTGAAGTAAAAATACCATTTATTTCTTCTGTATTGGAAAGAAAAACCTAAATATTACAGTTTGTGCCATATTTCACATTGGGAAGCTTTGTCTATATCAATAAGTTTATTTCTTTTGTTTCTGCTTTCCTATTCATAATGCTTCTTCTCATAGTATTCTTCTAAGGACTTTTTCTTTCTCCCTGTTTGGGGCTTAAACATATCTCATGATCTCAGTTTGTTTGCTAATGATAGTCAGTCTACCATTTGAACCATGCCTCCAGCCCAGAAATTTTTGTAGTTAATTGGAGACAGAACCTCATGAACTTTCCTACCAGGTGGAAAACCATTATCCCCCAAGTCTCATCCTTCTTAATATCTAGGATTATAGAGATGAGTCATGGACCCCAAGAATCAATGACTTTTCATGTCTTATAGATTCAACATATTTACTAGTAATTGAAATAATAAACGACCACAGATTGGGTAGCATTAATACTGTAAATACATTGCCTCTGAGCTGGTGAAACTAGAACTCCAAGATCATTTTTGGCTTCTTCGGAGTCCTCCTTCCTTGGCATATTCAAGGCCTTCTGCGTCTCTTGGAGGAGACTTCAACTTAAATGCTACCTTTGAGATTCTGTTTGCATATGCAGTCACTTTCTAAGACAATGAGTTTTTTATCTTTAGTATGATTTCAGTGGGATAGTATCCAACACATACCATATTACTTAATGGGTAGAAGAAAATCTCTAAGAGAAAATTATTTGTTTGGGGCATGGAATTATGGTTATACTTTAAAAAATACCAAAGGAGGTAAAGGTTTTAATAGAGCTTGTAAAACGTGTATGAAGTCTTGACTTTAGACATGCAAAATTCTTATCCTGGCACATACTTAAATTCCTAGCGGTACTGGAGGATTGAACCCCAAACCCTATACTTGTGAAACAGCATCTCTACTACTACCACATCTGTAAATTATAATTGGATTGCTTATTTTGATGTAGTATCATTATGCCTGGGCCTTCTTGGACTGCGGTCCTCCTACCACAAGCATAAAACATTGCACCCAGCAAATAGAGTCTCTGAAACTTCTTTTTGTGTCTGGGCTTGCCTGGAACTGGAGTTCTCTAATTTTTGATAGCCAAGTATATAAGATTACAGGGTTGAGCCACTTTATCTGGTAAAAGTGTACAATTTCAAAATATCTTGATATTGCCTATTTTTGTGCTTAACATATTAGCTAACCTTAATTTTCTCCCTCTTTTGTTTAGTAAACTGAGTTGAAAATATTGGGTTACTTGATATACAAGGCTTTGTTTTGGATGGAATCCCATCACAATAAAAAAAAAATCTCCCAAAAGTTTATGTCAAAAATCATGGAAAACAAGACTTCAGGTTGGAAAGAAAACTCTGTTCCTTAAGGTATAAATGCAGTATGTTTATAGTATTAGTCAGTGCTTAAGTATGAGGAGGAAGGCAGAAATGTGAAAGATGTCAAGTCTCTGTAGAAATTCTGTAGTTGTCACTTTATGTTATCTTCCTTCCTTAAAGCTTGTTTTGTTAAAACCCTCTTGGTGTATATTGCTTGGACTGATTGGTAATCTTCTTCAGGAAATGAAGCTGATTTTAGAAGGCTGGTGGTGTGGTAAATAAAGGAATGATAAAAATGTGCACAGATATTGTCACAGAATGAGCCGACCAGGTTAAATACTGAACAGCAAAACAAAGCAAAGTTTCAAGTCTGATGATCCACATTGGAATATGTATAGATAGATACACATACATATACATATGTACACATACATACATGAAAAATTAAATCTCCAGTAGAATATAGAGAAACTTCACATGACAAGTATTAAACTATATCAAACTGGTTGCAGGAACGTTACAGTAAAATATCAATAGATTAGCAGTGATTTAGCATAGATTTTGTAAAGGTTGAAAATTCTTCTTTCATTATATACTTTACAAATATTCTTAGTATGTTTTAGGTTTGTTGAGTGTGTGTGTGTGTGTGTGTGTGTGTGTGTGTGTGTGTGTGTGTGTGTGAAAATACCGTACAGATTGATTACAATTATATTGGCAAGTTGATGAGTACATTTCTTATCAAGCATTGTTACCTCCTCCTTTGTTTCCCCTTAGCATCCCTCCCATCTCCCCCTCTGGACCCTCCCCCCCACTCAGAGCCAAAGTTGTAATCTTCATTTTTCTACATAACATCTTGTACATCTCATTGTTGCAATGAGTTCACATGTATCCCTTTTTAAACAATTTGGTTTTTCCCTTCCCCTCCAGAAATTATACCAACATCAAATACAGTGAAAACAGGGTTAAGTTTTTTTTTAATATATTATAGTATGAGCATCCATACAATCTTGAAAGTTGGAATTACACAAAATACGCAACGTGGCTAGGCACTGGTGGTTCAAGGATGTAATCTTAGCTAGTTAAAAGGCTGAAATCTGCAGATCCCAGTTCAAAGCCAGCTTGAGTTTGAAAGTTCATTAGATTCTTATCTCCAGTTAACCACCAGGGCAAACAGAGTTCCAGTTTAGATTGTATGTCGAGCACTGGCCTAGAACATAACCCGGGCCCCGAGTTTAAGCCTTGGGATCAACAGAAACTAAAACATAAATTAAAAATAGAGTTAGATATTTTAGAATGAAGCACAATTTAATATACTCTACATTGTTAGGAAGACTAGACTTCTGTGTTAGCTTTATAACCTACCTTAGTAAGTGATACTGTCCATTTATTAAACAGAAAGGCTTACTCAGATTAACAAGTTTGAAGGTTTCAGTGTATGTTCAGTTGGTTTTATTGCTTTGGGGGCCTATAACAAGACAATGTCAAGGTGGGGAGGATGTCAGAGAAAAGTTTTGAAGTAGAATGATTAAAAGATAAAAGAAGAATGTAGATGAGTATCTATGGTTTCATAGGTTTCATGCGGAAGGACTTAATCTCCATAAGAACTACTCAGGTATTCTCCACAGTCTGGTAGGAAATAGAAAGTCATTTTTCTTTAACACATAGGTTTTTCTAGGGCATTCTAAATTCAAGTGGCAACATCTTCACCAATGCTAATGATTTGTCAAGGGCTGGAATCAACTGGATATTTCTATAAATTCTAATCAGTGCCCAGCAGACTATTTTATTGAATTCCTATTAAAATATTTTTTTGCAAAATGACTGTCTTTATACTACATATGTGTATATCAGTGTGTTTGTATGTGTGTATTTTTTGTGTTTGAATAAACTAATATAACAATGTAGCAGATAAAAGTATTAGTATGCCCTTTCGTTTTTCTTCCCATACCATGAAAGTCTGCCACAATTCTCAATCAAATCCTATCCAAGATTCAAATATTAATGCTATCCCAAAAGTTTTGCATGCCAACCCAAGTACATCCACCTTGTTTAAGATGGCCAAGGTATAGGAAAATTTTAAGTCTTCCAATTACGTTGTCACCAAGGAAACAACATACAATATTTCTTTTAAAAATATCTAGGTTGTTGAACACTTTAGCCAGAAAATTGAAGGAATATATTTATTGGATTTAATGTAAATATTTAGTCAATTAAATGTATGTTCTATATCTACAACTTAGAGCACTACTAAACTACATTATTGCAAAACTTATCTATTACCATCTTCCATGAAGAAAGTCCTTGCTGAAAACAAACCAGATGTGGTAAACAAATTAATATGTACGCCATTGACAATTGCTGCTGTTCTAAAGCATGGAAGTGACAGAGCAATTAATGCCTGTGAACAGCTAGTTCTAAGGAGTATGGAAAGTGATTACTATGCACCCTAAGTGGAAAAATCCACAGATGTTTCAGGTTGTGCTGCATTGTTGGCATTTGTGAGATATATTTTGGAAAGCACAATGAATGAAAGCATGCTATTTCCTAAAACTTTTCTGAAGGAAAACTTATTGAAGTAAACCAAAGAATGGAATTTTTTTCCTTAACAAATGCTTTCTGGGTATATTGTTCTATACACTATAATGATGAAATGATCATTTCTTTGGAAAAGTAATATAAAACACTGTCACCTGTTGAATTTCTTTTTAAAGTATATTAAATGACAAGGATGAGGAAATTTAAATGGGTTCATATTATCCAGTATTACTTTAATTTTTTATTAAAAGTTAAAACGAACTCACAGAGTATTAGTCCATCAAGATTTATAGAGTAAGTTTCTTGAATATATTTTCTTTTGTTCCGCTGTTTTTTGGGGGGTGATATAAATATATTTTTGTCAAAAAGGCAACTTGGTCTTAACCATTACCCACAAAATTTATGCTGTTATAGAATCAGATTTTTTTGATTAATTTAAGACAATACTAGGTGTATTTTATGTCAACACAAAATATAAAAACCAATGACATTTTCACTGAACATCCACTCATAAAAATCATGAATTGATAAAGTAAAACTCTATGTCAATTTTTTGTCGGTTGTGGGCCTTGAACTCTGGGCCTGGGCACTCTGCCTCACCTTTTCAGCTCACAGCTGCCACTGTACCACGTGAGCCACAGTGCAGTTTATGGTTTAAGGTGGTTTGTTGGAGATAAGAGTCTCATAGACTTTTCTGCTCATGCTGGCTTTGAACAACTATCCTCAGATCTCAGACCCCATAGTAGGGAGGATTACAGGAATTAGCCAACAAACCCAGATCCAAATAAATTTTTAAAAAGCAAGCTTTGAAACTTCTGGTTTTTCCAATAATCAATTTTATTTATTCAGCATTAGTTTATAAAACTATGTGTTAATTTTAGTTGTAACTGGGATATTTTAAACGATTCAAATATAATTTTTACTATTACTCAGTATCTCACAAAAATCCATTATTATTGACTTTGCACAGTCAATTATTACATACTATCTTACACACTATTATTATTACATTCTATATTGCATATAGTGTAAAGTGAAAATAGTTTGCACCATTTCATATAAATTACTAGGTGTTATTTTAGCATTATAAATTCACATCTGTTGTTTTACAGTAAGGGAAAAAAGATTTTAGAGTTAAAATAAGATATGAATGTGTAGTGTGTCCCAATTGTGTCCCAATTAAAACAAAAATTCTGAGTTCCTACAGACAAAATTATTTTCCATCAATAAAGACTTTGAAGTAATACCTTTGGAAATAGTGAGCAAAAGGAAGCAGAATTCAACACACAGCAATCAATGTCTCTGTTATTTTGCTAACCCCTTCACTAAGACCTGCCGGCTCCCACTTGTCAGTGTCTCTCTTAGAATTCTATTTGGGAAAGTTCTAAATCACTGATTCTTTTTGTACTTCCTGTTATATGAAACAAAATATATACACAAAACTCTTGAAATAAAATGCACACATATGTTAAAGCCACCACAGCTGGAAAACCTACCAGGAAAGTGGAACTCCCCCAGGAACAAAAACATGTTGGGCCCAGTTTTTTTTTAAGTACAAAACCTCAAATGCATGTTAATTTGAGTAGAGCTATAATTATAACTGTCTCCCAGAAATAAGGTTGAAATTAAATTCATCTGGATGAACCTAATATAACAAATCCTTTGGATCAAATTGTTTAAAACAAATGTAACTATATTAAGAAAGATCTGCACATATTTAAAAGGAAAAATGCTATAGTATTAAATCACAAAAATCATGACATACTAAAAAAATTCAGAAATGCAATGAATAAGTCCAATTGTATCAATATTGAGAAGTAAATACCACTGATTTAACAAGAACAAAATATGCAAATAATAGAATCTGAGCAGTGTACATGATTAACATAATTTTAAACTACTCCAAATTACACTGTTTGTGGATTACTGAATGTGGGTTATCTAAAGGAAAACATCAGTACATTACATAAATTTAATAAAAATCTCATGAACAGAGAATATTAGTTTCTGGAAAATACTATTTTAATAATTGGTGGTCAAAATGTTTCTAGTACTGACAAAATTGCTTACCTATTTAGTTAGATCCAAAAAAGACCCAAGCTACACGAGCTGATTTGAATCTTTGGCAAAGTATACAACTATAGCATTTTAATACATGTTGATTCTGGCATGGAATTCATTTCCTCTTTGATCTGACAAATGAATACATGAAAGAACATAGCTTCTGCAACTAAATATCAAGACCTAACTAAGCATAAAATCAGAAAAGTCATCATGCAAGCCGTATTACAACTAGGGTAAAAGAAAAATCAGTCATACTGATTCTGTATTTATTTTAATTGTTGATTTTTTTCCTAAATTATTTCCTATAGCTTGCATTTTTCATACATTGTGTTACATGATGTATATCTTGGCAACTAATTTTGGATGCCTCCTTAAATTTTGTTCTGAGTATAATGTCTCACTTCAGTTCCTAACCCATGAAATGATGTTGTTTACAAACAAATGCTAATAACCACTGTTTATAATACCCAAAATCACATAACATGACACCAGTAAGTATAGGTTAACATTTTGATATCATGGTCTCATGACTGATGAGGCCTATCTGCATGACTATAGTTGTACCTAAATTTAAACACTGTTACAAACTGTTTATATATTTATCTGTCTCCCATCAGAGATTAAACCTGAGTATAAAGCCTAAGGAAAATGATAAGGTAAGAATTTAGCTATTCTGGATATAAAGTAAACAAAATGCAGCATAAAGTAACTCACTGGTTTAAAGTCAAGCTATTTCTCCAAAACATTCTAAGCATTTCCTTACAATGTGTATTATTCTCAAGAAGGCAATGGGGAATGTGAGGACTAACCAAGTACTGTCTTCAAGTATATATAATTTGGATTTAGCCCTTTATTTCACAATAAACATTATTGACAAAAAATACTGTTTGAATAATTGATTTTCTGGTCAGGTATAATATATCCTAGTTGCATAAACCAAACTCCATTCAGAAAATGGTATATTGCAATTAAGAAACAAAAAAATTCAATAAATAGCAAAAAGTATATACGTTTAGAGAATATTTTGAAGAATGCATTAGAAGTATTCTAATATAATACTTAATTTGATTGAACAATTTCACATTGACAGTAATTAACTAGAATACTTTAATGCTAATTGGACAAGATTGTCTTTCTAAATGATCAAAGCCTATTTCTCCTTTTAGTTTTTCAGGGAAATAACTGACAAAAAAGGAAATTAACATATGAATCTATAATAACTGGAATGAATTTTTCTTTTTATTACCAAATATTAATTTCACAAAGTAATTTTATTGTGTTATACACATATGTCCACATAATGTTGCTTATTAAATTTTATTCCTTTTATTAATTCATTATGCTATTTTTATACTGACATTTTATTATGTGATCATACTAACTTAGACGTATTTGAACATATTTACTCCACACTATTTCTCTTCATCCCCTCATTCACTTTTTTCCAAACTCAATCAGTTCCATCTTTTATACGTGGGTCATAGATTTTATTTTCTGGATCTAGAGTCTACATGTGAGAAATGTAGTATTTTTTTACACAGTATGTCTTATTGATTTAATATGAACGTTTCCATTTCTATCTATTTTCCTGAAGATGAAGGAATTTCATTACAATGAGTGGCTAAATAATATATCATTGTGTATATATGCATATATATGTATATACATTACAATTTCTTAATTCAATCAATGATTAAGGAACATGTAGGTGAATTCTGTATTCATTTTTTTAATGGGAGAAGGAAGGATGGAAATAATGATATTTGGATTGAGAAACGTGATCTTTAGGTTGGCACTATATTTGAAACATCTTCCCAGCTGCACTTCCATCAGTATTTCAATAATGCATTTTATTTAAAAAATGATATTTAATTACAATTGTGAAGGTGTTCTTTTTCAGTAATTATTTTTTATCACAGTGTTACATTTAGTATGGGATGTATGTGAACATGAATATACATGCATGTTTGTAGGGAAGCTGAATGTATATGAGATACAGAATTCAAATAAAAGTTTGAGAAGTATAAGTTGCTAAATTGATGTATATATCCAGTTTGTGGATTGTGATTTCAAGATCACATTTTGGTAGGTTTCATACCTTATAAGTAGATATTTCTAATTCTAAGGGATAAAAAAAATTGCTCTGTTTCATAATCATTCAGTTTTAGTATTGCAGACATTGTAATAAGTGGAAAAAATTATTGAAAGTATGATGGGTCGGTGGTAATCCTTTAGAAAGTAAAATTTCCCCAAAATCTTCAGATGTACTCTTTGGATATAAATTACAAATATATTTATAAACGTACAGATAAAATATGAACATATTATATATGTAAATATATGAATATACTATAAATACATCATATATTTAGTTATATTTAAATGTGTATCATATATATTAATACATATTTAAATGTAATTCATCTCATCATATATATATATATACATACATACATACATACATACATACATACATATACATATTCTTTTCTTTCTTTTTTATTTGGGCAGTCATGGGGCTCAAGGCCAGCACTCGATCCCTTGAGACATAGTGCCACTTACGGTTTTCTGATGGTTTATTGGAGATAAGAATCACTTGGACTTTCCTACTCAGGCTGGCAATGAACTGTGATCCTCCAAAATACCTTATGTGCCTAGTAAGACAGCACTTTTTCCAGATACTGTATGTGCTGTGAGAAGTTTGCAACCTAAGCAGCTGTAGAAAATATTGGACCACAAACATAACTGACATTTGCATGAACCCAGTCTTCTAGGACGGAATTATCAAGGCCAATCTTGGAGATTCTTGTTAGGGACATGATGAAAAAATTTTAGTTTAACTTATCTGACCTTTTCTGCTTGACTCAGACATATACTAGATATTGCAAATAAGGGAAACCATGGGACCTATATTTCTTTGGGCCTCGCTTACTTCACTTAATATAATATTTACCAAGTCTTTCCATTTCCTAACAAATGGTTCCTATTTCCTATAAAGTAAATCAAGCAGAAAAATCAGGTTAAGATCTGAAAGAGCCTTTGAAAAAATCTTTGACCTTGAAAAATTGTCCTGGGTATGAATTTTTGGAGAAATATTCCCATTCAAAATAGAAGGACGTATCTTTTAACATTATGTTCGTACTTGGTTTTGAACTACTGGCCTTGAGCTCTATCTTGGCATTAATTCTCAATGTTTGGACTGAGTCACACCTTCACTTCTTCCTTTTTCTACAAGTGGAGAAAAGAATCTTTTAGGTTTATTCATTTGGAATAGCTTGGAATTGCAATTGTCAAATTTGAACGTACCTCGTAGCTAGGTGGAAGCCCTTGGTGCTCTACTAAAACTCACTTCTTTTAAAAATAAATAATCACAAAAACAAGAAAAAAATTGTTCAATGATTTATGTGTTGTCTGATAAACCAAATCACTTGCTACTGGAAGACAGAAACTGAAAAGTTAGAGAGGAATACGGAGGACAGAGACAAAAGGAATGAAGAAGGGAAGGGAGAGTAAATTAGGGGAGGAGAAGCGAGGATGGGAGAGGAGGGGAGAGCTGAGTAGAATTGTCTATAAGTTATTATTGTACAATCAGTGCCTATGCATTTATATAGCCAAAGCCTTATATTTTTGGTAGTAGTAAGTTGAGATATAAAATACCAATTTACAGCTAAAAACCTGTTAGTGTGCTTCCTTCTGTACCAAGGGTGCCACAGTGAGGTTACTGTTACAGAGAAGGAAAGAGTAATCAGTTTAAATGATTCTGAGAAACAATAATTGACATGCCAGGAATGTTCCCTTGTATGGTGAAGTCAAGCATCACTATTGTTCCCTGATCGAGTATTCCTCTCAACAAGAATAGCAAAAACAGAAGAGAAAGGAGATATCTGAGTAATAATCATCTTTCTTTTTACCCTCTTCCCTTGGCCTCTCAAACAATAAAGCCAAAGGAAAATAACCTGCGCTAGTGGGGTAAATGAGAGAAAAAAGTTCAGTCTAGCTTAATGTGAAAGTTTTAAAATAATTGGGGCAGCGTTTCAAATACTGAAATAAAACGTTTGTAATTATTAATAAAAAGTAACTGTAAATTTATCGAAAAGTTAGAAGACTAAAGGGCTCACTCCATAGTGGAATCTGCATAATTGAACTGACTCCTGCTACTATCATCAAAAAATGAAGACCGTAGCCGGGCGCTGGTGGCTCAAGCCTATAATCCTCGCTACTCAGGAGGCTGATATCTGAGGATCTCGGTTCAAAGCCAGCCCGGGCAGGAAAGACCGTGAGACTCCTATCTCCAATAAACCACCAGAAAAACGGAAGTGGCGCTATAGCTCAAGTGTTAGAGCGCTTGCCTTGAGCTGAAGAGATGAGGGACAGCGCCCAGGCCCAGAGTTCAAGCCCCACGACTGACAAAAAAAAAAAAAAAAAAAAAAAAAAAAAAAAATGAAGACTGTGCCTAAACTTCCAATACTAGGTAAATTACCCTCGATATTCACTTAAAATGTGTGAATATGATGCAGAAGACATTACTCATGTAACTGTAACCCCTCTGTACACGATTTTTACTATAAAATGTATAAATATTAGAAAAGTGGAATGATTGGCAATGATCCAGATGTATTGTACATTGAAATGCTCATACACATTATTCAACACTGACAAGATGAAGTGAAACCCCTTTGCACGACTTGCTGAAGATTAAATTATTTTGAAGTTTTAATATTAAATGACCAGAGCATAAACCTTTAGAGATAAATAAGAGGATAACATTGACATATTGTTGAGGCTTGTGCTCCTTTCAATACACAAAAATTAATGTGTCAAGTCTGCTGAAATGTAAGTTGTAATTTGTCAATTCTTTTTGCAAATTGCTCAAATTATAGAGATCTAAATTCCACTATCTCTTCAGTCCCACCAAAAGTTCGTATAAACCTTCATGTTGCTCACTTGTTTCTAAATATCTTAATGTAATGCATTGGGACCAACACTAAATTCTTTTAAAATCCTCTCATTAGGACATAGGTATGGATAGATAATTGATGTGTGCAGAATCAGAAATATTCACAAGGCTGTAAATGAATGCTTAGTAATTTTCTCTCTTCTGGGTCATAGAAAACAGCCTGTCCTTGTTAGGAAAATTTAGGAGAATGGAATAGGAATAGGACGGACTGCATAGGACTGTTTATTGACGAAAAGCAGGTTTGGAGGTTGTGTGAGGGAGCAGAAACAGGATCTGAGTTTTTATAGGAGGACTAAGCAAGGAGGTAGAGTTTAATGAAAAGCCCCTAGGTCAAGGAAAGTGGGGGCCTTTCAGTAGGGCCCACAATGGGATGTTTACAACTGGGATTATATGGATTGCCCTGCCTGCACTTAAAAGGAGTTCACACATACCTGGGATTTTGCCTGTACTGTTTATGAGCCTGGAACAGCAGGGTGGGGGTCAATCCTTCATATTCCATCTTTAGATACATAAAATGATAGGGCCAAGTGGGGAGAAGCAAGTTCTTCATTTAGGATTTTGGATACATAAAAAGAATTGGGCTGAGAGAGGAGAATCATGCAGTTATGAGAACAAAGCAGATTCCATCATTTTGAACCCTGGAGTATAAAAGGTGGAGGGGCATCGTGGTCTTTTAGGTTACTTCCAGCTGTCATGAGTGTGCCCAGGAGTCACTGGGGCTGGCATCTTCAGGTCCAGGTCTGTGCTTGATCCAGAGCAGTGTAAGCAAAGCCTCTGGTTGCCTGCAGTAATAGGATGTCCTTGACTTGGTCCCAGGTTTGGGTGAGGACTGTTATCCTGTTAGAGAGAAACTTGAAAATGCTGAGGTCAGGCCAAAGGCTGACATGGTGGCAGGACTAGTTGATATGAGTGACATCAGAAAACACAACCAGGGAATAAGCCAGAAATGTTCCATTTGGATCATGAGCCTATAACCATTCAGAAACTAGGGCTGGATTGGAGTATTTAAGGGCCTGGTGAGAGAACTTGATCATTTCCTATAAATAGCAGGTAACAAAGGCAAGAATGTAAATTCCTGTGCATTTAGAAGTTAGACAGATATGGACAAGCTTCTCAACTTGTTTCTATTGACCTCCTGGATATGGTTAATTTCGGAAGGGCAGGCACAAAGTGGCTGATGTAACATCTTTTCCTCTTATTCTTTTCCACCTTGTCCTGGGATCTAGGTGCTTGTGGCTGGGATATGGACTTTGAACTCAAGGCCTGAGCATTTTCCCTGAGTAATTCTGCTCGAGGCTAGCATTCTACCACTTTGAGTCACAGGGCCACATTTAGCATTTGGCTGGTTAATTTTTGAGCCAGCTTCCACCCTGGCTCTTTGATGGTTAGTTGGGAGATAGAGTCTCAAGGATTTGTCTGTCTGGGCAGTCTTTGAACTGCAATCTTTACCACAAAAACCTTTTATCATTTCCAATTAAAGCAACAAGGAGATCAGTGAGAACAAGTAGAGTTTATGTGCACCCTGCCAAGAATTGATCAACAAATACTTGTCAGAACTCTGCAATGACAAAATTCAATAGATGGGATGAGAGTTTGAGCATAGCTTGTAAGCCTGGAAAACCTGATAACTAAATTGTATGAGAGGCTCTCCTGGCCTATACATGTTTCAATAGTATAACAACATAGCTGGCTTTTTCATATCAGGATGAGTAAGGTTTACAGAGAGTGTCCCACAATATTCTTAGTGTTTGTAAATCTAAATCAGTCTTTTACCAAGAATCAGCTGTGTGTAATGGAGTCAGGCAGGAGTCCAGTGTACCATGGTGGAGGTAGGATGGTCCAGGCAGGATCTGGGCAAGACTGCCTCCCTCGGATGAATTGTCAAAACTCCTGGTTAGTTACTTACAAAATTATACACAGACGTTAAAGAAACGACTTTAGATGGACATAGAGAATGACATGCTAGTTTTAATGTTAAACCACAGCCAAGGATTACTTACCAACTTTACTCTCAAGCTGTCTTTTAAGGCTTACTCATACCATCTCCAATACTCGAACTTTCTGGGGACAGAAAAAGATATGTGGAACAAATATTTTAACACAATTCTTACCTCCTTACTGGTTTGTTTTTCATCACAGCTGGCTAGGAGCTGAGCTGGGTCTCATTCCTTTTACTACTGCTCTTGAAAAAAAGGTTTTCTTTTAACAAACAGCACATTTGATAGGAAATATCACTATCAAGACATAGAAGAAGATAACTTGTTGCAGAGTTTTTATAATGAGATTATGTTGAACATGTTTTCACACACACACTTTTAAACTAAATTTCTAAGATGCACTTGGGTTTTTAAAAAATCAAAATCACCCATAAGTTTTTTTGGAATTCCAGTGACAAAGTGATATTTTTTCCCAATATGATAAAACCACGTGGTCAATGTCAGAATAGTAGGCAATACCAAACAAAATGCATGGCAAATTTTGACAAACAGAATTTCAACCCTTAAATCA
Organism: Dipodomys merriami; assembly: GCF_024711535.1. Taxonomy (NCBI): domain Eukaryota; kingdom Metazoa; phylum Chordata; class Mammalia; order Rodentia; family Heteromyidae; genus Dipodomys; species Dipodomys merriami. The sequence continues at coordinate 333,746 of NW_027206357.1, read as the reverse complement.
ACATTGATAACAAGAGCAGAAGACCTTTAAATCAATTTTAGTGATGAGGTGGATAAGTATATGAAATAAATATTTTAACCCTTAGAATAGTGAAGAGGAGAGGGAAGTAAGGTTGGTGGAAGAATGGGGGTTGTAGAAAAACCCATCATGTGGTCTTAGTCCCCCCAGATAAGAGTGTCTTGTACATCTCATTGCTACAGTGGGTCAACCTGTATCCTTTCCTTGTCTCTTAAATGAAGAAATGGTAGTTTGATTTATGTTGATTCTACTTGTGTAGACACACCTAAAATCACTCACCAAGTCCAAAAGCACACAAATGAAATGCTTCTTTTGTCAGTTGGTATAATTGTATTCTGCACATTTATTGACAGGATTCAAATTATTCTCAAATTTTCATACATTACAAATACTTTTTCTTATTTTCGTGGCCAGGAAATGCAAGACCTCAGTCTGCATTTCTCACTTTAGACTTATCATATGGGTTGGTTAAATGTTGACCTGAGCTCCAGTCTTCTGTGGACTCACTCATTACTTAGGAATTGATGCTGGCTGTTGGAAAAGAGCTCAAGGAAAGATGCCGTATAACGTTATTCTTTACAAGGATATTCTCCTGCTGTTTTGGTTGTTGAGAGTATCTACAAGAGCAAGCATTCCGTGGGGAGCAAGGAGACACCATATGACCTATACTTACTGAGATTTCTGGGTGATGTGCTATCACTTGTACTGCATTTGCAAGTCAAATCTTAAAACCTACCAGTTTTAAGGGATAAGAGAAGTGCAAAAAGAACTCTTAGAGACAAATATATCTTCAACATATTTGATTCCAAGCATTCCGTCTAGGGCATATTCAACAAGTAGTGAAACTTGTGTTGGCTGTATTATGCATCTTTCTCCAACTGTGCATGTATACATATGTATATGTATGTGTGTATTTGTATGTATAGCAATATACATGTTTACATATGTAAGGGCACATACACACATATATGCACATATAAATAAATATACATATGTAAATATATTTATATATATCAGGTGTACAGTGATTTATTCTAGACTTCCCAGCACATTGTCATTCTCACAAAGTGTACATGGTCTGAGAATCTGTGCTCACTTCCCCCACTTCCTTGTTTTTCATCCCTGTCACCAACTTCAGCCTACTTTCCATAGGATAGCTTTGTTTTTGTTACTTAATTATAATAAAAGAAAAAGGTTGCTTGTAAAAGGAAAAGATCTTTTAGGACACAAGTTAAAAGTATGTTATTCGTCCCAATGATTCCTATGAGGAAAATTTGTAATAATAGTAAAAGTGAATAGCAATTCCTAGATGTGTTGGTTTGCCATTTAAAATGGGAAAGAATAATATCACGTCACCGTTATAACTCTTAAAGAATGCAAGGTTAACTGTTGGTCCCTATCATTTCCCCAAAATCCCAGTGGGTCCTGAAGGATAATAGTAGCTCAGTAGAAATTCTAAGTAGCAGACATGGAGCATGAAAGAGAAAGCGAGGAAATAAGGGAGAATGAAAGAGAGAAATATCATAATACTGAAAGTTCAGAACTAATAAACAAGAGCTGTACGAGAATATTCATACTGCTAACTTTAGACTCTACATGCACATTTGAAGGTATTTGATGTATGATAACCCATGAGCACCACATAAGCAGAAAAAGATGGAAGTGGTGCTGTGGCTCAATGGTAGCAATAGCCTTGAGATGAAGAGCTGAGGAGCAGTACATAGGACACAGAGTTCAAGCCCCCCAACCAACAGAAACAAAACCAAAAGACTAAACACAAAACCGTCTCTCAATTTTGTGGCTTCAACTCTGTAAAACAACTGCTTCAGCCTAGGGCTAAGATTAATGTGTGGACATTTATCAACACTCCTGATTCAAACTCTACTTGAGAAACATTTAATCAACATTTTGTTCTTAATTTTGCTTTTGGAAATTCACATGCACCTATAAAAAATGGTGTGGCCATCCCAGTAGCATTCTCAAAGTACCTCGTAATGATGACTTACAAAAAGTTGTATTATATTACAACAAGGAAAATAATGCTACAAATAAAGAAAACCAATAATTAAATATTAATGATTAATAAAATAAAAACCTAATACCATTGATTCCAGTATTTGAAATGTACTACACATTAGATTTTACTATTTTCTCATATTCCTTTTTTTATTTTATTTGTGAACATACTGTACAGAGGGGTTACAAGTACATGGGCAGGATAATGCACACATTTCTTTCCAAGCATTGCAGCATCCTCCTTTAGTTACCCTTCACATACCTTCCCATCATCCCCCCTACCCCCACTCAATTCTTCCCCTCCCCCGCACCAAGGTTGTAAAGCTCGTTTTTGACATGACAACTTGTACTTCTCAATGTTACAAGAGGTGCACCTGAATCCTTAAACGACGTCTTTTTCCCCATCTCCTCCACAAGTTATACTGACATAAAATTTTGTTAAAGCAGGGGTTATACTGTGGGGGAGGGACATAAAAAGCAACAAAGAAATAATCTATAAATGCGTTAGACACACAAGCATGAAAGAAAAAAAAACATGAAAATACATATCTAAGGGTTCATTTTCCTGACATCACATTATGTGACCTTTTCCGCTTGACTCATACATATACTAGATATTGCAAAAAAGGGAAACCATGGGACCTGTGTTTCTTTGGGCATGGCTTACTTCACTTAATATAATTTTTCCAAGTTTTTCCATTTCCTAACAAATGGGGCAATGTCATTCTTTCTGATGTAGGTATAGAATTCCATTGTGTATATATACCACATTTTATTGATCCATTCATCTACTGAAGGAAATCTGGGTTGGTTCCATATCTTAGCTATGGTAAATAATGCTGCAATAAACATAGTTGTGCTGGTAGCGTTAGTGTGGTCTTGTTTGTAAACATTTGGGTAAATGCCCAAAAGTGGGATTGCTGGGTCATAGGGGAGCTCTATGTGAAGTTTTTTGAGGAATCTCCATACTGCTTTCCAAAGTGGTTGAACAAGTTTACATTCCCACCAACAATGAAGTAAGCTTCCCTTCTGTCCACATCCTCTCCAGCATCTGTTGCTGTTAGAGATCTTGATTTTGGCCATTATAACTGCAGTGAGGTGGCATCTCAATGTTGTTTTGATTTGAATTTCTTTTATGGCTAGGGATGTTGAGCATTTCTTCATGTGTCTATTGGCCATCCTTCTTTTTCTTCAGAGAAGTTTCTCTTTAAGTCTTTAGCCCACTTACTTATTGGGCAGTTGTTTCTTTGAGGATTTGTTGTTGGGGGATTTAATTTTTTGAGTTCCAAATATATTTTAGATATGAGACCCTTGTCCTTTGTATGGCTAGTAAAGATCTTCTCCCAATCCGTGGGCTTTCTACTGATCTTGCTAGCTATGTCCTTTGCCATGCAGAAGCTCTGCAACTTCATGCAATCCCATTTGTCCAACCTTTCTTTGATTTGTTGTGTTTCCGGGTCTTTATTCAGAAAATTTCGTCCTGAGCCATGAAGACCTAGGGTTTCTCCTATTCCATCCTGTAATGTTTTCAGAGTGTCTGCTTTGAATACAAGGTCTTTTAACCATTTGGAGTTGATTCTGGTGCAGGGTGATATATAAGTATCTAGCTTTAGTTTTCTACAAGTTGTTAACCAATTTAACAGCCCCATTTACTGAAAAGGTTGTCTTTCTTCCATTCTATGGTTTTAGCTCCCATTTCAAAGATTAGATGGCTATAGGTCTGTAGGTTCATTTCTGGGTTTTCAATTCTATTCCTTTGGTCCTGAGGTCTGTTCTCATGCCAATACCAAACTGTTTTGAATACTATGGCTTTATAGTAGAGTTTGAAATTTGGTATTGATATTCCTCCAGCAGTGTTCTTTCCGTTGAGGAGCGTTTTTGCTATGCGGGGTCTTTTATTGTGCCATATGAATTTTTGGATTGCCTCTTCTATTTCCTTGAAGAATGAGGTTGGAATTTTGATAGGTATCGCGTTGAATTTGTAGATAGACTTGGGAAGTATTGCCATTTTCACGATGTTAATCTTTCCAATCCAGGAGCATGGGAGGTTTTGCCATATTTTAAGTTATGTTTGGATTTCCTATTTCAAGATTTTAAAGGTTTCATCATAGAAATCCTTCACTTTTTGGTTAACTTAATTCCTAGGTATTTTATGTTTTGTGGGGCTATTACAAATGGAGTTGCTTTCCTAATTTCAGCCAAACTTTTCTCACTGTTGGCATACAGAAAAGCCATTGATTTTGGGGTGTTAATTTTATACCCTGCTACATTGCCAAAGTTTTCAATCACCTTGAGTAATTTGGGAGTGGAGTCTATTGGATTCTTTAAATACAAAATCATGTCGTCTGCAATGCTAAAGTTTTCAATCACCTTGAGTGATTTGGGAGTGGAGTCTATTGGATTCTTTAAATACAAAATCATGTCATCTGCAAAGAGGGAGAGTTTTATTTCTTCTTTCCATATTTGGATCACCTTTTTGTCTGCATCTTTTCTTATTGCTGTAGCTAGGAATTCAAATACTAGATTGAAGAGAAGTGGAGCGAGTCGACATCCTTGTCTTTTTCCTGACTTAAGAGGGAATGGCTTTATTTTTTCACCATTAAGTATAATGCTGGCTGTAGGTTTGTCATATACAGCCTTTATTGTATTGAGGAATGTTCCATGGAGTCCTAATTTTTCAAAAACCTTCATCATAAAGGGGTGTTGGATCTTGTCGAATGCTTTTTCTGCATCTATTGAGATAATCATGTGGTTCTTATCCTTGCTCCTGTTGATGTGATGAATAATAATAATTGATTTGCTTATATTGAACCAGCTCTGCATCCCTGAAGTGAATCCTGTTTGATCGTGGTGTATGATTTTTTGGATGAATTGTAGAAGTTGGTTGGCTAAAATTTTGTTGAGAAGTTTTGCATCAATGTTTCTCAAAGAAATGGGTCTATAGTTGTCTTTCTTTTTTTTTTTTAATTTTATTTTATTTTCTTTGAGAACACAGATGCTGGAGGGGATGTGGACAGAAAGGAACCTTACTTCATTGTTGGTGGGAATGTAAACTTGTTCAACCTCTTTGGAAAGCAGTATGGAGGTTCCTCAAAAGACTTCACATAGATCTCCCCTATGATCCAGCAATGGCACTTTTGGGCATTTACCCAAATGTATACAAACAAGACCACACTAAAGCTACCAGCACAACTATGTTTATTGCAGCATTATTTACCATAGCTAAGATATGGAACCAACCCAGATGCCCCTCAGTAGATGAATGGATCAATAAAATGTGGTATATATTCACAATGGAATTCTATGCCTCCATCAGAAAGAATGACATTTCCCCATTTGTTAGGAAATGGAAAGGCTTGGAAAAAATTATATTAAGTGAAGTAAGCCAGGCCCAAAGGAACATAGGTCCCATGGTTTCCCTTATTTGCAATATCTAGTATAGGTATGAGTCAAGCGGAAAAGGTCAGATAATGTGATGTTAGGAAAACGAACCCTTAAATATGTATTTTAATGTTTTCGTTTCTTTCATGCATGTGTTTCTAACGCATTTATAAGATTATTTCTTTGTTGCTTTGTATGTCCCTCCCCCACAGTGTAACCCCCGCTTTCACTTTATTTGATATCAGTATAACAGGTGGAGGAGATAGGGACATCAAGTCGTCTAAGGATTCAGGTGGACCTGTTTCAACAAGGAGAATTACAAAATGTCATGTCAAAGCAAGCTTTACAGTGTCGGTGTGGGGGGGGAGGGTGGTATGAATGGGTGGGGGGAAGGGGGGAGGCTGGGAAGGGAGGTGAAGGGTAAACAAACGAGGAGGCTGCAATTCTTGGTAAGAAATATATGCATTATCCTTCCAATGTGGAATCAACTCCAAATGGATCAAAGACCTTGAACTCAAAGCAGACACTCTGAAAACATTACAGGATGGAATAAGAGAAACCCTAGGTCTCTTTGGCTCAGGCTGAAATTTTCTGAATAGAGACCCAGAAACACAACAAATCAAAGAAAGGTTGGACAAATGGGATTGCATAAGGTTGCAGAGCTTCTGCAGGGCAAATGACATAGCTAGCAAGATCAATAGAAAGCCCACCGATTGGGAGAAGATCTTTACTAGCCATACAACGGACAAGGGTCTCATATCTAAAATATACTTGGAACTCAAAAAATTAAACCACCCAACAACAAATCCTCAAAGAAACAACTGCCCAATAAATAAGTGGGCGAAAAACTTAAAGTGAAGCTTCTCTGAAGAAGAAAGAAGGATGGCCAATAGACACATGAAGAAATGTTCAACATCCCTAGCCATAAAAGAAATGCAAATCAAAACAACATTGAGATATCACCTCACTCCAGTTAGAACAGCAAAAATCAAGAACTATAGTTCTCTTTCTTTGAGGAGTCCCTGCCTGGTTTTGTGATGAGGGTTATGATGGCTTCATAGAATGTGTTCGGTAGTGAACTTTCTCTTTCAATTTTGTTGAAGAGTTGGAGGAGTATTGGTGTGACCTCCGCTCTGAAGGCCTTGTTAGAATTCGGCTGTAAAACCATCTGGTCCTGGACTTTTCTTAGCTGGGAAGGCTCTTATTGCTGTGTCTATTTCAATGCTTGATATGGGCCTGTTAAGATGGTTTAATTCATCTTGATTTAGTTTTGGCAGGTCAATATTTGCTAGGAACAAGTCCATTTCTGTCAAGTTTTCAAACATATTAGCATAATGTTTTGAGAAGTATTACCTTATATTGTTCTGAATCTTGGTCGTTTCCATGTTGATCTTTCCATTCTCATCTCTGAGTTTTTTTATTTGGGTGTGTTCTCTTCTTTTTATGATAAGATTTTCTAAGGGTCTGTCAATTTTGTTAATTTTTTCGAAGAACCAACTCTTTGTTTTGTTGATTCTTTCTATACTTTTTTTGGATTCAAATTCATTTAATTCTGATTGAATTTTAATTATTTCTTTCCATCTACTGGATTGGGGTTTATCTTGCTGCTCTTTTTCAAGTTGGTTTAGATGAGTCATTAAATTGTTAGTTTCAGATCTCTACAATTTGTTGATGTAGGAGCTCAGAGCTATAAACTTGCCTTTGAGTACAGACTTTGCTATATCCCAGAGGAGCTGGTAATTTGTGTGTTCATTTTGTTGAATAGCATGAACATTTGAATTTTCTTTCTAATCATTCTATGATCCACTCATGATTCAGCAGTGTGTTGTTCAGCCTTCATGAGATATTGCACTTTCTTTGGTGGCTTTTGTTGTTGAGTTCTAATTTTATTCCCTTGTGGTCAGAGAGAATACAAGGTATAACTTCAATATTTCTGAATTTAGACAAGTCTGCTTTGTGGCCTAAAATGTAGTCTATTTTAGAAAACGTTCCATGTGCTGCTGAGAAAAACGTGTATTCTGATGCTGCTGGGTGAAATGTTCGGTAGATGTCTGTTAAGTCTAGTTGATCTATGCAGCTGTTTAGATCTGCGGTTTTCTGTTGAGTTTTTGCCGGGTTGATCTATCTATAGGCAAGATTGGTGTGTTAAAATCCCCAACAATTAATGTCTTTGGATCAATATGGGATTTGAGGGAAAGTAGTGTTTTTGGATATATTTGGGTGCTCCATTGTTTTGCGAATAGATATTTAGGATTGTAATATCCTCCTGAAGGAGAAATCCCTTAATTAGTATGTAGCGACCTTCTTTATCTCTTCTCCTGAATATTAATTTGAAGTGTATTTTATCTAATATTAGGATTGCAACTCCTGCCTGCTTATGAGGGCCATTTGCTTGGTAGATTTTGTTCCAGCCTTTAACATTGAAAATGTTTTTGTTTTTAAGGGCAAGATGTGACTTCTAAAGGCAGCAGATAGAAGGGTCTTGTTTTTTAATCCAACTTGACAGTCTATGTCGCTTAATTGGAGAGTTCAGTCCGTTATCATTAAGATATAGGTCTGAGAGGTATTTGGGTGTTCCTGCCATGTTATCCACCATCTTGGGGGCTGCAAAAACTGGGTTCTTCCTATGCTTTTGGATTCTCAGTTTGGGTGTACTTTCTTGGCCTTTATTGTGGTCTTGTTGGTTTTCTATGTGTAGGACCTCTTTCAGAATCTTTTGTAGGGCTGGTTTGGTGGAGATGTATTATTTCAATTTTTCTTTGCTATCGAAGGTTTTTATTTGGCCTTTACTTACGAAGGAGAGTTAGCTTGATACTGTATTTTTGGTTGATAGTTTTTTGTTTTTAGGGCATGGCATACATCATTCCAGGCTCTTCTTGCTTTAATTGTTTCTGCTGATAAATCAGAGATGATTCTAATTGGTTTCCCTTTGTAGGTGATTGATCTTTCCTTTTTGACAGCTTTAAGGATCTTTTCCTTGGTCTGAGTTGATCCTGTGTGTATTATAATGTGACGGTAGGATGTCCTATTCTGCTCTGGTCTATTTGTGATTCTAAAAGTTTCTTGTATCAGAATAGGCCTATCTTTTTTGCATGTTTGGGAAGTTCTCTGCTAGATCGTGTTAAACAAATTTCCTAGACCATTAACTTCCGATTCTAGGTGCTCCTCTATATCCATTATCCTTATATTAGGCCTTCTGATGGTGTCTTCCAGGTGATGGATAGATCTATCATATTTCTTGGACTTGTCTTGGATGGTTGTATGTTCTTTCTCTATAATATCTAGGCTGTCTTCAATCCCTGAGATTCGATCTTCTGCATGGTCTAAACTGCTGTCAAGACTCTGTACTTTGTTTTTTATCTCTTTTCCTTCTAATTGGTCAGCTTTGATAGCTTCAAATTCTTTGTTGAAGCTCTGTTTTAGATCTTGTATGAATTTCTTTACTTCCTTAATTTGGTGTTCAGTGTTTATTCTCAGATCACTTAGTTGATTGGTTATGGTTTCTTTGGACTCCCATTCCTTCTGTTGGGTTCCATTCAGCATTCCCTTTGTGGTCTCCCTGACTTCCTTCATCTCATTGTTAAAGGATTCCATGAATGCCTTTAGTGATCTTTGTGTATTCTCTTCCTGCTCTCTCAATTCCTGTATTTTCTTTGATTAGCTTCCTCCGGTTCGTGGGATTCCTGCAGTTCTCTTTGACTGTTCTCAGCTTGTTCATGCCATTCCTGCCTTTCTGTTTGAGTATTCTCATGCTGCTCACGCAAATCCTGTATCAGTCTTTGAGTAGCTTCCACACCCTTATGATATTCCTGTATAAACTTTTGGATTGCCTCCTCTCTCTCCCTATCACGTTCATATAGTGTCCTTTGTATGTTTTCTATCTTTTCATTTATCGTGTTTGCCAGCCGTGTTTGTAGAGCTATATGGGAACTCTCCTCTGGATTATTCATTATCTGTTCTGTCCCCTTATTATCAAGATTGGGAATTGAGATACCCGGATTTGCCATTTTTCTTGTGTTTTTCGGGCTTACTCTGCCCATTTGAGATGAAAATAGTTCCAGTTTTGTGCTAGAGCACTATCTTAAGTCAAGCATCAACCCAAGTTTGAATTTGCACAGTGAATAGTCTACAGATACAATCTAGTTCAACAGATACATCTATTGAACATCAAACAACTATATGTTAATGGGCTTCGAACCGCAGAGAAGAATTTGGAAAACCAGAAATTATTAGGGTTAGGGAGAGATGTGGGTAAAAAATAGGAATAGATTGGTGTGGGGAGGCACAGGGAGAGTTAACTATGTCCTAATCTCAATGCAGGAAATAGGTTGGGTAGGATGCAAGTATAGAGAGAGAGAAAAAGAAGAAAGGGAAAGGGAAAAGAAAAGAGACCAGAAAAAATAGAAAATTAAAAATTAAAAATATTATGGAGATTCGAAAACAAACTATTTAGAGAGGAACATGAATATATTCAGAGAAGGGGAGGGACATAGAGAAGATGCGAAAAACTTAAAAATAAAAATGCTTAAAATATTATATAGGTTAAAGAGGTGGTACTGCTATTAAGGAATTTAAGTCTCAGAAGTTTTGAATTGAGTAATAAATTTGTGGATTAAGTGTGTACACAATGGGGGATAGGGTCTACTAGTTGACTATGGGTTTATCTGAGGATGTTCAGAACAAGAGTTAAGTCACATAAAGAAGAACAAAAGAGAGGAAAAGGTGAAAAGAATAAGAAAGGAAGAAAAAAAGGTCAGAACTTCAGTAGAGCTAAACAAAAACCAAAAAGCTAATTTAAAAAGAAAAAAAATAGAAAGAAGACAAGAAAAAAAGAAAAACGCACTTTCACTTATACCTAAATTAAAAATTATAAGAGGAAAAAAAGGTTACTGGAAAACATTTTTTTTTCAAAAAAGGCAAAAATTAAAGATTAAAAAACCTTTTAGAAAAGAAAAAAAAATTATATAAGGTACCAAAAAAGAAGAAGAAGAAGAAGAAGAAGAAGAAGAAGAAGAAGAAGAAGAAGAAGAAGAAGAAGAAGAAGAAGAAGAAGAAGAAGAAGAAGAAGAAGAAGAAGAAGAAGAAGAAGAAGAAGAAGAAGAAGAAAAAGAAGAAAAAGTTCTTTGATTTTTTTGGGGGGTAGGGGTGGGAAAAATCCTGTATCTCCCTTGTGTCTGTAACCAGCCTCTTGTGGAAGTCTCTGGTCTGCTTGTGGTCCTGTGGCTTGATTGGTTTCTTAAGTCAGTTTGTTGGAACAGGCAGAAAAATGCTCTGCTTTACCCAGGATTTTGAGATCCCCCTCCAGGTTAGTTTAATGGGAGGCTGATCTGTTCTGAGAATCACAGAAGATGGGGATACAGTGATGAGGCTAGGTTCTGGGTAGAGTTGAGGCCTTTCAACATACAGTAGCTTTTCCCGGGGGCTAGTTTGTGAAAACCTCACAGAGCCCAGACTGGAGCCATTCTCAGGGTTTCTGTTTACTGATTTTCAATTGATTGTGGTGGCTGCTAGAGGCAGGGGCAGCCTCTGGCTCTGATTACCCGGTAAGGAAAGCCTCTCCTATGGCTGGCGCCCGAGCTGGGTAACTTTTAACTGGATGGAGCGGAGTCTGGCAGGCCACGCAGCCATTAAATTCTTGTGACCTGCTAAATGACTCGTTTTATTCCACGGCCTGAGTTGGAGCTGGCAGCTCCCCTGAGTTTGTCGGTATCCAAGATGGAGATCTCCGGTACTGGGGGCGCGAAGGAGTGGCCTTCCCTCCTCTGCTCCCTGAGAAGGAGTGAGGACATTGGGCTTCTACTCATGCCCAGTCTTGGTTCCTGGGTCGTCTCTGGTCTGCAAACTGCAGGATGAAGATGTCTGCTCCTTGTCGGTTCTTGCTGATGTTGTGTAGAATCCACTCACCCACTGTGTCTGGCTCCTTGTCCCGGACTCTCTGTGGCTCAGGTATGGTGCCCTGCGGTCGCTGGTGGCTGCTGGTAAGCGCTCAGATGTCTCTTCTTGCCTGGGTTTCCCCTCTCTTGCCTAACTCTCTGTCCTGTGATGGCACACTTGTTGTGATTCTCTGGCTTAAGACTGTTCACTGGAACTCTAAAACTGCTTTCTATGGGAGAGCTTGTTCAGATTCCAGCTTCTCCTCTGCCATCTTCCCGGAACTCTTCTCATATTCCTGTACATTTAAAACTGGCTAAGATTATGATGCTCAACAAGAGTTTTATAGGCTATGAGTAGTCGTTAAATTTACACTCTAAGATTACTATATATGTCTCATCTCATCATCTGCATACGGTTTATACAATCATTTTTGTTCCTCGCCAACATATTAAGTAAGGAAGCCCTAAAGTTTTAACAGAAACTGTCTTAACTCTTTGCTGTTTCATAATACAAAGATTTTGCATCTTCTCATTAGTAAAGTTTCTATAAACACTGAAATGTACATACTTAGTTGTATATGTCTGCTACCATAAGTTTTAATACTTTATAGAAAAGTTATATGACCTACCAAACAATCTTAATTTTGGCATATAAGCAAATTCTCAAAATTAAACGTATTTAAAACATTAAAACTTAAAAAAAAAAAACTTAACACTTGCTGCAGTGTTCATTATGATAGGTGTCTTGTGTAGAATAATTGAAATCCTCCTTCTACACATCTGTTGCACAACAAATATCTGGAATTATTTTGTTTTTGACATATCAATCTTGACTTTAGTCTTAAATGTGTGCTTATGTAAGAAATACATGCTTCTAAAATTTCACGACCATTCTTGTGAACTTACTTTTTGTTAAATTGTCTAGTTTAAGAAAATCAGTTCCACTTTATATATAAAAAATGTTCTGTGCTCATTTCAGCAGCACATACACTAAAATTGGAACAATACAGAGAAGATTAGCATGGTCCCTGTGCAAGTATGACATGCAAATTTGTGAAGCGCTCCACATTTTTACAATAACAGATGCTGGAGGGGATGTGGCCAGAAGGGAACCGTACATCATTCTTGGTGGGAGTGTAAACTTGTTCAATCACTTGGAAAGCAGTATGGAGGTTCCGTAAAAGATTCCACATAGAGCTCCTGTATGACCCAGCAATACCACTTTTGGGCATTCACCTAAATAGTCAGCAAAAAGACCATATTAAAATTGCCAATACAATTATGTTTACTGCAGCATTATTTCCCATAGCTAAGATATGGAACCAACCCCAATGCCCCTCAGTAGATGAATGGATCAAGAAAACGTTGTGAGTTTTGTGTGTGTGTGTGTGTGTGTGTGTGTGTGTGTGTGTGTGTGTGTGTGTGTGTGTGTGTGTGTGTGTGTGTGTGAATTCGATCGTCCATCAGAAAGAACGACATCGCCCAATTTGTTACGGAAAAAATATATTAACTAAAATAATCCAACTCCAAAGAAACATCGGTCATGTGGTATCCCTTATTGGCAATAATGAATATACTTCCTGGATAAGTAGAAAAGGTCAAAAGCTATATGCATATGAATAGATAAGGTGATGTTAAGCTAAATGAACCCCAAGATAGGGACACAAGTGGTTTTTTTCTTGCTGTTGTTTCTAAAGTATTTATAATGTACGATGTGATTTTTTTGTTGCTTTTTATATGGTCCTCCCACACAGAAATAAACATTTTTTACAGTCAACCTTGAAAAGCCATCTTGATAGACCATTTCTGTAAGTGGTAGCAGAATATTATTGATGGCTTTGCAAGGATGCCAGATTGCCTCATTTTGAGAGAATTAAAACAGGAATTTAGTCAGTTGTTTTTGTATCATTAGGACAAACACCCATTGACTCTAGTCCAGGTGATCAATGCGGCCCAGAGAAGCTAATACATTAACTAGTAATCCTAGAGCTCTAAAAACAAAACAATAAAAATCAAGCAAAAATCTCCAGCAAGCAAGGCCAGTCAAAGCTCCTATCACAGTCTACGTAAAGTCAGGCAAAAAACTGAAGCTGGGAGTCATTTAGCTGAAAACTAATATATTTATTATGAGCCAGGCTGAAATAAAAGACTCCTGAGAGAGGGTAGGAAAGACTGATCAGAGAGACTAAAATTGGTCACACAAACATTGGAAAATAGAATTCCTTATAAAACAAATAAATCATAGAAATCCTGTGCATGTAAGAACAACACAGCAGACCAATTCCAGAAATGCCCATTTTCTTGGAGGTCAGCTTAATGAATTATCAATGGAAATTTTTGAAATCTTAAATATTTGACCCATGTGGAAGAAGGACAATTGCTCAAGAGAAAGAAAAATTCATCACTCTGTTAACAGGTCCAATATCACATTAAGAAGTAATCAAGCACAGATTTGTAATAAAAAGAGAAAATAATTATTCGAAATGAGGGTTTCATTTGTTTTGATGTAAATGTTTTTGATTTAGGTGCTAGCGATTACCATACAATTGTTCCAGTCCCACAGTTGAGTTGACATTGACTGCAGTATTCCCACATGACAGAAAAGAGAAAATTTACAAATGTCAGATCAAATGAGTTGAGGATGAAGTGTTCTAATAGTAATATCTGAGGTTTAGACACAGGTGAAGAGGTGGATTTTCTTTTATAAAAATCCCCCATTTTTAGCCTGGTGACAGTGGCTCACAGCTGTAATCCTAGCTATACAGGAAGCTAAGATCTGAGGACTGCTGTTCAAAGCCAACTTGGGAAGGAAAGTCCCTGAGACTCATCTCCATTTAACCACCAGAAAACCAGAAGTGGCAATGTGGTTCAAAAGGTAGAGCATTAACCTTGAGTTGAAGAGCTCAGGGACAGTGCCCAAGCCCAGACATCAAGCCCCTCGACCACCACCACCAACAACAACAAAAAGTCTCCCTATTCTTGGACTGCCTACAGCTTTTCCTAACATTCAACAAAGAAGACATTTTATTACTCACTACAGATAAGTTCTATTCTAGCTGTTGCAAATAGAAAGATTTTGTATCTTATGTCAAAAGGTTCATATTTGGGGAAACAAATACCAGCAGTGATAACTTTTTTTCCAGTCCTTAATCTCTGGGCCTGGGCTCTGAACATAGTTATACTGGTAGCTTTAATGTGAGCTTGTTTGTTATTTATTGGATTGCTGCCCATGAGAAGAATTACTGGGTCACAAGGGAGATCTGTTTAGTCTTTCCCAAAAAGTCCGTACTGCACTTCAGAATAGTTGAACAAATTTTATTTCCCACCAACAGTGTAATAGAGTTCCCATTTGTCTACATCCTCATTAGCATTTGCTATTTTCAATTTTCTTGAAAATGGAAATTCAAACTGGAGGAAGACTCTCTCTTGTAGATTTGTAATTACCTTCTAGCTACCATGAATAAATGAATATATGAAACCTATATTGCTCGAGTGTGCATTCCTTTCTTTTAGTATAATTTTCCCAAGCCTTTGATGTTCCTTAAGAGTGGTGAACAGTCATTCTTTCTGATGGGTGAATAGAATTCCAGTGTGTGTGTGTGTGTGTGTGTGTGTGTGTGTGTGTGTGTGTGTGTGTGTGTGTGTGTGTGTGTGTGTGTAAGATGACTATAGGCCTATGAGTTCATTTCTGAGCCTTCTCTTTCAACTGTAATTTTGTAATTCAATAATAAATTTGGATTGCTTTCTCTATTGCATTGAAGAATATTGTAGAGATATTGATGGGTATTGCATTGCCAATCGTTGGGAGCAGTATTGCAGTTTTCACAATGTTAATTATTCCAACCAGGAGCATTGAAAGACTCCATTTCCTTGAAACTCCTTCAATTTCGCTTTTAGGCATTTGAAGTTTTCACAATAGAGGTCCTTCACATTTTTGTTAAAGTAATTAATTCCTAGTTTTATTGTTGTTTTGTTTTGCTTAGATTTGATTAGATTTTGAGGCTAATACATATGAGGTTGTTTTTTGGATTTCAGCCTGGATCTTCCCATTGTTGGTAACACAGGAAAACTATTGATTCTTGTAGGTTTTATACCCTGCTACATTGCTGAAGATTAGCATCACTTTTACTAACTTTTGAGGGGGGGGAAGCTATAGGGTCCTTTATATAAAGTATCATTTCATCTGTGAAAGGGGATAGTTTTACTCCTTTCATATTTGGATCCCTTTTATATTTTTCTCTTGCCTATTTTCCTTGCTAGAAAGTCCACTACTATATTGAAGAGTAGTAGAGAGAGTGGACATCCTTTTCTCATTCCTGATTTTAATGTATTCATGCCTCCATCGTTAGGTACATGCTTATTTTCTCTTTGTTGTATACATACTCTGTGTTATATTGAGGAAAGTTCCATGCGTTCCTAGCTTCTCAGACCTTTCAATCATAAAGGGGTATTGGAGTTTGTTAAAAGCTATTTCTACGTCCATATAAACAATCATGTGCTTCTTGTCCCTGCTTCTGCTGATGATGTGTGTTATGTTTATTGACAAGTATATTGAATACAGCCGTATCCTAGGATGAATACTGTTTGATCATAGCATTTTTTTGTTAATTGTTGAAGTTGGTTAGTGAGAATTTTATTGAGAAGTTATGCATCAATGCTTATCAAAGAGCTGGGTTCATAGTTCTCTTTCTTTGATGTGTCCTAGCTGATTTGGGGAAGAGTCTAATTCTAGCTTCATAGATTGTGTTTGATAATTCCATTTCCCTTTCTATTCCATTGAAGAGTTAGAGCTGAGTATTGTAAGTTCTTGCAGGCCTTAATTTCATTGTAAATCTATTGAGTCATAGATTTTTCTGTTATGGGAAATTGTTTATTGATATTTCATTTTCATTACTTCTTATGTATCATTTCTTGGTTCAGTTCGAGTATAGTAAAGCATCAATTACTCCAGGATTCTCCAGGTTATTCGTATATGGTTTTCAAAGTACTCTCTTATAATATTCACAATTTTGCTAATTTATGTTATGATGTCTCATTTTTTTTCTCTAATTTTATCTATTTGGATGAATTCTCTTAGAAGATCTTAGGAGCTGTGCCTCATCTACTCTTAATATATTTACCTAGTTCTCATCTTATATAACCAGTTCCTGTTCTTCTTGATCTTCTCTCTATAGGATATATTTGATTAACTTCTATCCTGCTGATGTGGTGGAGAGTTTGGCTTGGGACCATATTCACTGTTGGTAGTTGTTTACCTTTGATGTTTGTTATATATCATTCCAGGCTCTTCTTTTTATCATATCAACTAAGAAATCTGTGTTTATTCTGACTGTATATACTTTATAAATAATCAATCTTTTCTCTATGGCAGCTTTAAGAATTGTTTCCTTGATCATTAATGCTCCTCTAATTGATTATGATGTGGTGGTGGGTTGTTCTCTTCTAGAATTCTGTTTGGTGTTCTAAAGGCTTCTCTTCTCTGAATGTGACTATCTCTTTGGATGTTTGGAATGTTCTCTGCTAGAATTCTGAAATATGTTTCCCATCCATTCAGTTTCCTATTCTTCTCCTTCTTGAGACCAATCTCCCCCAAATTTGATCTTCTAACTGAGTCGTGAAGTTCTGGCAAGATCATTTCTTATTTCTTGGATTTGTTCTAAATGATTATTTCCTCTTTCCTATTAGACCTACTTGGTCTTTGACCCCTGAGATTACCTTCTATGTCATCTATTTGCTGTGAAGACTTTATACTTTGTTTTTGATTTCGCTGTTTTATAATTGGTCATTTTTTAGGGCTTTTATCTCTTTATAAAGCTTTGTTTTAGGCCTTGTATGGACTTTCTTTACATAATTTCTTTGGGTGGGGAGGTTGGTAGGGTTGTTTATTTAACTGTGTCTTCTTTCATATCTTTTAGCTAGGCATCCAGTTTTTCCTTGGGCTCCCTTGCCTTTTCAGAATTCATTTTTCTGTTTGTAGTCTCCATGAGTTATTTTGCTGATCGTTGGTTGTTTGCATCTTGTTCAATAAATTTCCTAGTAGAGGTTTTGTATCTTTTCATTAATCACATTTTCAGCAGTAATTGTAATATATTTTGAAAACTATCATCTAGGTCCCTTATTGTCTGTTCTAACGCCTGGTTATTTAATGTGTGAATTATACTACCTTAACATCACTTTTCTTGTATTTTTCTGATTTGCTCTGTTCACTTGGAGGATTTCTTTTGGGGGCTCTATAGTCTTAATAGCTGACTCTTTATGTTCTTGGTTGATTTGCCATATGTTGGTTGGATTTCTGTTGTGATTTGTTTTAGTGGAATTAGGTTTTTGTCTAGACTATTAAGTGTAGGAGTAGAAATAAATTATTGTGAGATGTTGTGATGTTAATACTTGTGGTACCGGTGACAATTCGGGCTGCCCAATGGTATCTTGAATTGTCTCTGAGTATGGATTTGGCTGTCTCTGATGTACACTTCTGCTCCTGCTTTTTTTCCCATGTGGACCTTTTATTTCCACACTGCAGCTGTGCTTTTAAATATGTTGGCCAACACAGTCACAGCAGTCACCCGCCTGGCTGGGCACCTTTTCATATATTTCGTTTTTTTTGTGAAGACAGTATAAAATCTTCTTTTGAATTGTATATCTATATATATTTATAACTGACTGGGTGTGACTTTTTAGAAGTGGAGTACTGGCTAGGACTCTAATTCTCTGTTTCATTAGAGAGCTAGGGGAATTTTCTGTTGTAATTTTGTCATTGTTTTTCCAATTCCTCAGATATATTTTATATATTGTTGATATTTTTCACATAATTAAGGATTTGTGATGGTTGTATCAGGTTATTTTTGTTTTTTTGTTTGTGTTAGTTTGAAATAGTGATTTCAGGCTTGTATGAAGAGACATTAATAATATGAAATGTATGTTATTACCTTGAAAGAAAGAGAGCAGACATTTTAACCTATTTGCTACAAGTAAATTAATATTAAGCAAAGTTAATTAAAATAATTCCTTACTCTTCAGAAGATGAGCATAATACTCTTGAATATCTTGGAGAAAAAGACTTTAGACTCATTACAACTGACGTCTTACATTGAAATTACTGGCTCAATTCTCTTCTTCAGAAAGGCAAAAGCTCCATTTCTTTCATTTTAGTATTATAAAATCATAATATCTGCATGGTGAATTGTTTTCCTCTGCTATTTTCAATTCCATTCCTCATCCATTAGGTATCTACTGCTTTGAATGACCAATTCCTTAAAATATCTATATTGCTTATATTGTGATATAAATGTCAGTAATATTAATGTGAATTTATCCCTGATTCTCATCTGGAGCTACATTCATATGAAATTTATGCAGTTTCAACCAAGAAACATAACTATTTCAAAGTTTTCTGTTTTAATCAATAAACCCATTCTCTTTAGAAATATGTTCTCATCTTTTATATTGCTCCAGCATACATCATGTATTATTAGTACTTTTACTGAAATAAATATAAACTATGGAACATGAAAACAACCATCCCCCCTTATCACTTTAAAGTAAATCCTTGGGGATTATTTTATATATAAAAATAAAAAA
Source organism: Dipodomys merriami (assembly GCF_024711535.1). Classification (NCBI taxonomy): domain Eukaryota; kingdom Metazoa; phylum Chordata; class Mammalia; order Rodentia; family Heteromyidae; genus Dipodomys; species Dipodomys merriami. The sequence goes on along the minus strand of NW_027206357.1, from coordinate 314,880 downwards.
GTGCAATGCACCTGTTTATACATTAATAATCTAATGGTTAAGTCAATTAGACACAAGAACTACCATACCACATCAAGTCTCAATTTACTTAAAGGCACCAAAATATTAGTGTTCATGAAAATCACTCAGTTTTAGAAAATGACAAGTCACAACAAAGTTTATATTAGATTTCAAATTTAAAAAATGAAAATTAAACCCAGATTTGTTGTCAATATCCTGTTTCCAGGAATACATTTATTCAGCAAACAGAGAAACCAACAATAAGGGTACGTCACATAGACGAAGATGTAGAAGCAGACTGTTTTTCCTTAAGATGATAAGCACATGCAAACTATGTGATTTATTCAAAGATTCTATAAAAATTCATAAGAGGATTTGTGATCAGAAGTGATGGGTAAACAAATAGCTGGAAAACTGTATATGCAAATTGAGCTTTCAATATAAGCTAAGTTTACAATAAATAATCCAACAGATGATAATTTTATATCTCTAACACACATCCAGTATTCTACATTTTCCCACATACTCCCGTCCTCTTACCTCAGTTCCTGATCAATAGTATTCTACTTTCACGATGTCAATTCCTACTAATATAACAAAGTGGGGTTTGTTTATTTTTTGGTTTCTAGATCCAATAAATTTTAGTATTTCAGAATAATAGTATGATTTCATGGAATTAGACTTGAATGCCAAGTTTGAGGATACTCTATACAGGGTATTATTAATTGGCCTGAAGCAGCCAGGTACATACTATGAATACATAGTCACAGTATTCTAAGAGCAGGGGACTTGATTTCAGAGAAAGATGCAGGTCCGAACAATGTCCTGAATAAAAGAAAAACCAACGGAGCAATCATCAATCAACTATCATTACCAAGGAATTGAACTGTTCTCTTATGTGTCTGGGTGACAGCTGTGTGTGTGTGTGTGTGTGTTTGTGTGTGTGTGTGTGTCTGTGTGTCTGTGTGTCTGTGTGTCTGTGTGTGTCTGTGTCTGTGTGTGTGTGTCTGTGTCTGTGTGTCTGTCTGTTTGTGTCTGTGTCTGTGTGAATGTTTGTAGAGAGAATTTAAGTGTGACTTCCATATTTACAGCCCATAGAGCATTATTTGTTAGGGAGAAGGTGCTCATATCAGAGTTCTGATACTACTGTCATCACTTTTTACTGCAAAAAACACTTGCTTAATCTTACTTAAAAAGAGAAAAGTAAACTAACATCTTACATAATTGTTTTGACAATTAATTGGTTCATTGAAGGCCAATGGGAGGAACTGGAGAGTAATATAATCTTTTTCCGCTCTCCTGTATATTACCCAGCAATAGCAGTGATTAAAGGAGTCTACTGCTATGTACTCACAGCTGAATTACTAATATGCTTAATAACATGAAACATATGATAGAGAAATAGATCAGCCAGCAAACACAAAGAACTAGTGATGAGACCGAACTTTAGAGCAGGGTTGCCACATCTGTTAGGAATGCAATTCCTTCATATGAACTTCAAATTTTGTGGATTTCCCTGTGTGATTAAAAGGTTAGAAAGTGCTGTAGAAAAGAGAATTCTTGTTCAGCCAAGTAGAAATTGCTCATGATCCCATCCTCACGTTACAAATTTCCATTTCATAAAGACTCTCTTTTACAGTGCTTCCATTTAATATAATTCAGCACCTCACCCTTCCCTGTGGGAGATAGGAAGAAAGATCATTTTGTTTGAATATTATCTTATGTAAGTTAGTGTGCATGGGCATGATTTCTATGAAGTTAGTATTAAGTGTAAATCGGAATCATGTCACAACAAAAAATAATTAAAATCACATAACAAGATTAGAAGTCATAGCATTTTGTTCATGAAAACATACATTAGATTAGTTGCAGAATTTCTATTTTGAGATAAACTTTATATGAAAGCATAATGCACTGTAAGGGTTGAAATATTTTATTAAAAATATATTTCTTAGAAATATTTTTGCTGCATAATTTTAAGAAGAAAATGGTCCCAAAGTAATCATTTTTCTTAGTATGTTCCTGTTTCCACATGATTAACCTCCTCTAAATTAGAAATCCAGTTATATGATTTGATTAATTTAGCCACAAATATTATTGCGTATAAGGACCTTCTACTCTCTATATTCTTCACATTATGATCATTAAATATGGTGAGTTTGAAATAATTAGTCTCTGTGTGAACCATGTTAATATTATTTACAATATGTGTGAAATTTTTAAAAAGTAGTATTTATTTTAGTTTAATTGCTCGGAAGATAAAATGAATGATATAATCAAAGGCTAAAAATGATTAGATTTAATATTTAGAAAGCCGGGCGCTGGTGGCTCACGCCTGTAATCCTAGCTACTCAGGAGGCTGAGATCTGAGGATCGCGGTTCAAAGCCAGCCCGGGCAGGAGAGACCGTGAGACTCCTATCTCCAATAAAAACCACCAGAAAACCGGAAGTGGCGCTGTAGCTCAAGTGGTAGAGCGCTCGTCTTGAGCTGAAGAGCTGAGGGACAGCGCCCAGGCCCAGAGTTCAAGCCCCACGACCGACCAAAAAAAAAAAAAAAAAATTAGAATTCAGGAAATGTTTTTTGACCACACTGCTTACTGGATCCTTCACAAAAACCTGACATAATTTATATTAATGAAGCAAAAAATCCCATAGTTTATACATAGATCTACATAACAAACATAGAAGATTTAGCGTATAAATACCTGTATATACTAATACATTTAATTGCAGGGAAAGTACTTGATCTGAAAGGAGATAAAATTTCATTTATTTTGAAAAAGTAAACCTAAGTATTCATTTGAATAAAAGATAATGTTTAAAACATCACTCATTCAAGAAATAAGATGTACAGTTAGTTGTTTTTCATGCCAATTATGATCTCTAAACTTAGTAGAAATACTAGATTTGTAAACCGAAAGCAGTGCTTTGTAGGGAAATAGATATTTAGTTTCTTAAACGTCATGACTATTTTTTCTCAAACAATTGCTAAGTAACTGATTTACATTTTTATCATGGAATCTTATTTGATATATTTTTATTGATTAAATTAAATAATTGGTCAATAATAAAATAAATTATACATGAACAAAGTTTATCTAACACAAGCATTTTATTCACAAGACATATCATGGCTCTCTTAAAGAACACTAGAAGACAGTGTGTTATTTACTTATTAATTTTTAGTTATTTTGTTAATGGTTATTAATTGTTAGAAGTGGCACTTTCGTTATGCTCTCTCCAAAATATATTTAAAGCATTTTATTGTACTCCCTGTATTTCCTATTCATTACTCCTTCCTCCAAAGATCTTCTGTTTTTCACATCAAATTTCATCTTTATATATGTACATATAAGCTAATTTTGAAGATTTAAGGTGAACTGCAACTTAATTCAAGATGTACAGTGGATTAACGATGAACAAAAACTTCAATATTTTTGTTAATTTTGAATTACTATATTATATATATATATATATATATATATATATATATATATATATATATATATATATATATAATTACTATTATGGTTAGATTTAGGATCCCAGACAGAATTAGAATTAGGGTTAGAGAAAAGAAAATTTAGGTTCAACACAAGATGACCTATTGCAACAATGATACTCACAGCAAACTATATTGAAAATGAAATTTACACCATGGGGAGGGAAGAGTTAGAGAGGTGGGTGAGGGAAGGGATAGTGGGAGAACAAGAAAGAACATAGCAACAATGTTCAACAAGAAATGTACTCATTACCTTACACATGTAACTGTCATCCCTCTGTAAGCCTGTTCACAATAAAATAAAACTTTAAAAAATAATGTAAAACAACACCTGACATGAAATAGAGAAACACTTTAAAATTTTTAAATTCAAAGTGCAAGTAAAATTTATGCCTACATGCCTAGCAAGAGTTAGGATAAATGTGAAATAGAGGCTTGCTATTAACATTATGATTCAATTATCTGTAGTTTTAGGATTAGGAAAGGTGTTCCAGTTAGAGCTGGGAGTAAGATGAGAAAAATATGTAAGATATTGTGTAAAATTGCAATATATTTTAAGAAGAATGAATGGCATCAAGGTTAGAATGAATGAAAACCAATGTCTATGTTACTTTAAACATTCAGATATGATTTGGTTCTAATTGTGAGCTGCTGTTTTAGTTCTTGTTAGGAATAGGGAAGGATAATCTTTAGGGAAAATTTAGTTTTCCACTAAGAAGTAGAAGCAAAAAAATGACTTATTGAATAGGATCTAGACAATTTTCCTTACATTAACCATTTGGTGTTGTGATTAGGATTAGGTTTCTGGTTAAAGGGGGTTGAGGAAAGAGTAAAGAAATTGGTTAAACTGGTGGCTTGTGTCTATTATCCTAGCCACTCAGGAAGCTGATTTCTGAGGATTGCAGTTCAAAGCTAGTCCAGGCAGGAAAGTCTGTGAGAATTTTATCTCCAATTAACCACCAGAAAACATGAAAGTGGTGCTGAAGCTCAAGTGGCAAAGTGCACAACTCGAGCTAAAGAACTCAAGGATCATGCCCATGCCTACTGCTCAGGGATCCTGCCCAGGCCCAGAGACAAAATCCCACGACCAACAAAAAGAAAAAAGTCATGGTTTAAATGTTAAGTAAATCTGAACTTATTTTAAGTTCTAGGAATTCAGGAAAAGCAGGGATAACGGAAATACAGTGTATTTCATAATATCAAGATTTGAGATCAATCAGTATAATGATTCCTGTTATGGAACAAGATAGATTCAGAATTAAGAGCGAGAAAATCTGTAGGGTTTAGGAAAACCTGCAATTTATTTGAAGAATTACAAGTGGAATTTCAGCTAGGATGACACAGCGAGCAATTTACATAAATTTTAGAATTGGGATACCATTAGTGTCAAGGTTATCATTAGGATTCTAGACATGGTTAGGGTTAGAGTGCAGGAGAAAAAAATGATGCTCAAATTGTAGGTAAATTTTAGAATAAGCATGGTAAGAATTAGAATGAATGTGAACTAGATTATTGCTATTAATATTAGTATCTACTTACAATTAGGCCTATGGTTATTCTCAATGATCCAGTTAAGAAATATTAAGTTTAAGGTTAGAAAATGATTAAGATATTGGGAAAAAAATTGAAGCTTATGTTTGGAAGGCTTATTTCAATGAAGTTAGGATGAGTGAAAACTAGTTTACTTGTGTTAATGTTAGTATTGACATATAATTTTACTAAGATTAGGGTCAGTATATTCTTCTGATTATGATTAGTGTTATGAATAGGAAAGTTTTATTATAAAGTTCAGTTTCCAAGCCGGGCACCGGTGGCTCTCGCCTGTAATACTATCTACTCAAGAGGCTGAGATCTGAGGATCACAGTTCAAAGCCAATCCTGGCTAGGTAAGTCCGTGAGATTCTTATCTTCAATAAACCACTAGAAAACCGTAAGTGGTGCTGTGACTCAAGGGGTAGAATGCTTGCCTTGAGCTGAAGAGCTGAGGGATAGTGCCAAAGCCCAGAGTACAAGCCCCACGACCGACCAAAAAAAGAAAATTCAGGTTTCACTAACAAGTAGAAGCAAAAATGTGAGACTGAATAGTAACTAGAGCATTATCATTATATTTATTTCTCAGTGATCATTCTTGTAATGATTAATGAGCGTTTTCCAGCCAAGTTTAGGTTGAGAATTAGCAATAAGGAATGGACAAGATGGTAAGTAAATCTGAAACTGTTTTAGGGAACAGTGGTTCAGGAAAAGGTAGAATCAGTGGAAACTACAGTGTCTTTGCTGATAAGAAAGTGTGAGGAAAAATAATATAATGGATCATGTTCGGGAACAAGGTCATTTCAGCAGTAGAGTCAGGAAAGTTTTGGGAATAAGGGCAAACTGAAACTCATTTCCAGAGGGAAAACTGGAGTATTCATTAGAATGAATAAAAACTAGACTCTTTTTCTTAAACATTAGAATTGGACTATCATTAGGGTGAAATTTAGGTTTCAGTTCCAGCTGGAGTTAGTGTTAGTATTAGGGAAATGGAAATTTTAGGGTTCAACTGAAAGTAAATCTTCGAATAAGTCAAGTTAGAATTTGGATGAATGTGAAATAGGAAACTGCTAATAATGTTAGGATTAAGGTATGATTAGTGTGAGTTTATCCTGAATGTTCCAGTAAGGGTTCAGGTTAGAAAAATGGCAAGATATTGAGTAAAACTATGAATTACTTTAAGAAAGATGAGCTGAATCAAAGATAGGATGAATAAAACTTATGTATTTGTGTGGCTTTTAGAATCCAAAGGCAATTGGTTCTAGAGTTAGGGTTACTTTTCTAATATATGAACTAATGAAGTAAAGGCACAATTCTTTCTTTCTTTTTTATTATTGTGAAAATATGGTACAGAGGGGTTACAATTACATGGGCAAGATAGTGAGTACATTTCTTATCAAGCATTGCAGCCTCCTCCTTTGTTTACTCTTCCCATCCCTTCCCATCTTCCCTCCCACTTCCACCCAAGCCTCCCCTCCGCCCGCAAGTTATAAAGTTTGTTTTTGACATGACAACTTGTAATTCTCATTGTTGCAACAGGTCCACCTGTATCCTTATTTAAACGACTTGTTTTTCCCCTTCGCCTCCACAAATTATACCGACATCAAATACAGTGAAAACAGGGGTTATACTGTGGGGGAGGGACATACAAAGCAACAAATAAATAATCTTATAATTGCGTTAGAAACAAATACAGGAAAGAAAAAACATTTAAAATACATAACTTAGGGTTCATTTCCCTAACATCACATTATCTGACGTTTTCTGCTTGACTCATACATATACTAGATATTGCAAGTAAGGGAAATCATGGGATCTATGTTTCTTTGGGCTTGGCTTACTTCACTTAATGTAATTTTTCCCAAGACTTTGCACTTCCTAACAAATGGAGCAATGTCTGATTCAGGAATAGAATTCCATAGTGTATATATACCACATTTTCTTGATCCATTCAACGACTGAGGGGCTTCTGGGTTGGTTCCATATCTTAGCTATGGTAAATAATGCTGCAATAAACATAGTTGTGCTGGTAGCTTTAGTGTGGTCTTGTTTGTAAACATTTGGGTAAATGCCCAAAAGTGGGATTGCTGGGTCGTAGGGGAGCTCTATGTGGAGTCTTTTCAGGAACCTCCATACTGCTTTCCGACGTGGTTGAACAAGATTACACTCCCACCAACAATGAAGTAAGGTTCCCTTCCGTCCACATCCCCTGAGCATCTGTTGTTATTAGAGTTCTTGATTTTTGCCATTCTATCTGGGATGAGGTGGTATCTTAATGTTGTTTTGATTTGCATTCTTTTATGTCTAGGGAGGATGAGCATTTCTTCATGTGTCGTTTGGCGATCCTTCTTTCTTCTTCAGAGAAAATTCTCTTTAAGACATTGGCCCATTTATTTATTGGGCAGTTGTTTCTTTGATGATTTGTGGTTGAGGGATTTAATTTTTTTTGTTCCAAGTATATTTTAGATATATGATGCTTGTCCGTTGTATGGCTAGTGAAGATCTTCTACCAATCCGTGGGCTTTCTATTGATCTTGCTAGCTATGTCCTTTGCCTCGCAGAAGCTCTGCAACTTCATGCAATCCCATTTGTCCAACCTTTCTTTGATTTCTTGTGTTTCTGGGTCTCTATTAAGAAAATTTCTGCCTGTGTTAAGGAGACCCAGAGTTTCTCCTATGCCATCCTGTAATCTCTTTAGAGTGTCTTTGATCCATTTGGAGTTGATTCTGGTACAGGGTTATATATAAGGATCTAGCTTTAGTTATCTACAAATAGGTGACCAATTTTGCCAGCACCATTTACTGAAGAGGCTGTCTTCCTTCCATTCTATTTTTTTAGCTCCCTTATCAAAGATTAGATGGCTATGGGTCTGTAGGTTCATTTCTGGGTTTTCAATTCTTTCCATTGTTAATGAGGTCTGTTCTTGTGCCACTACAAACTGATTTGATTACTATGGCTTTATAGTAGAGTTTGAAATTTGATATTGATATTCATCCAGCAGTGTTCTTTCTGTTGAGAAGCGTTTTTGCTATTCGTGGTCATTTATTGTTCCATATGAATTTTTGGATTGCCTCTTCTATTTCCTTGAAGAATGAGATTGGTATTTTGATAGGTATTGCATTTAATTTTAGATGGACATGGGAAGTCTTGCCGTTTTCACGATGTTAATCTTTCCAATCCAAGAGCATGGGATTTTTTCCCATTTTCAAAGTTCTGTTTTGATTTCCTTTTTCAAGTTTTTAAAGTTTTCATCCTAGAGTTACTTCACTTCTTTGGTTAAGTTAATTCCAAGGTATTTTTTTTTTGTGGGGCTATTACGAATGGAATTGCTTTCCTAATTTCAACCCAACTTTACTCATTGTTGGCATGCAGAAAACCCATTCATTTTTCAGGGTTAATGTTATACTCTGCTTCTTTGCCAAAGTTTTGAATCAGCTTGAGTAACTTAGGAGTGGAGTCTATGGGATTCTTTAAGTACAAGATCATGTCATCTGCAAACAGGGAGAGTTTTAATTCTTCTTTCCCTATTTGGATCTCCTTTATGTGTGCATCTTGTCTTATTGCTGTACCTAGGCATTCTAATACTAGGTTGAAGAGAAGTGGAGAGAGTGGACATCTTTGTCTTGTTCCTGAGTTTAGAGAAAATGGCTTCAGTTGTTCACCATTAATATAATGCTGGGTTTAGGTTAGTCATATACAGCGTTTATTGTATTGAGGAATGTTCCATTGATTCTTAATTTTTCTAAACCCTTCCTCATAAAGGAGTGTTGGATCTCGTCAAATGCTTTTTCTGCATCTCATGAGATAACCATGTAGTTCTTATCCTTGCTCTTCTTGATGAGATGAATAATATTAATTGATTTGCGTATATTGAACCAGGTTAGCATCCTTGAAATGAATCCTGTTTGATCATGGTGTATAATTTTTTGGATGAATTGTTGAAGTCGATTGGCCAAAATTTTATTGAGAAGTTTTGCATCAATGTTCAACAAAGAAATGGGTCTATAGTTCTCTTTCTTTGATGAGTCCCTGCCTGGTTTTGGGATGAGGGTTATGATGGCTTCATGGAATGTGTTTGGTAGTGAACTTTCTCTTTCAATTTCATTGAAGAGTTGGAGGAGTATTGGTGTAAGCTCAGCTTTGAAGGCCTTGTAGAATTCCAATGTCAAACCATCTGGTCCTGGACTCTTAGCTGGGAGCTCTCTTATTGCTATTTCTATTTCAATGCTTGATATGGGCCTGTTAAGATCGTTTAACTCATCTTGGTTTAGTTTTGGCGTATCAATATTTGCTAGGAAAAGGTCCATATCTGCCAAGTTCTCAAACTTATTAGCATAAAGTTTTGAGAAGTATTCCCTTATAATGTTCTGAATCTAGGTTGTTTCCGTGGTGATGTTTGCATTTTCCTATCTGAGTTTATTTATTTGGGTGTGTTTTATTCTTTTTCTGATAACATTTTCTAAAGGTCTGTCAATTTTTTCAATTTTTTCGAAGAACCTACTCTTTTTTTGTTGATTCTTTCTATAGTTTTTTTGGATTCTAATTCATTTAATTCTGATTTAATTTTGATTATTTCTTTCCGTCTACTGGATTGGGGTTTATATTGCTGCTCTTTTTCAAGGAGGTTCAGATGTCTCGTTAAATTGTTGGTTTCAGATCTCTCCAATTTGTTGATGTAGGAACTCAGAGCTATAAAATTGCCTCTGAGTATGGCCTTTCCTGTGTCCCAGAGGAGCTGGTAATTTGTGTGCTAATTTTTGTTGAATAGAACGAATATTTGACTTTGCACTCTAATCTCTTCCTTGACCCACTCATGATTCAGCAGTGTGTTGTTCAGCCTCCATTTATTACCGCACTTTCTTTGGTAGTTTTGTGTGTTGAGTTCTAATTTTATTCATTTGTGGACTGAGAGAATGCAAGGTATAATTTTAATGTTTCTGAATTTGGACAAGTTTGCTTTGTGGCCTAAAATGTGGTTTATTTTAGAAGATGTTCCATGTGCTGCTGAGAAAAACGTGTATTCTGATGCTGCTGGGTGAATTATTCGGTATATGTCTTTTAAATCTAGTTGATCGATGCAGTTGTTTAGATCTGCAGTTTCTCTTTTGAGTTTTTGCTGAGTTGATCTATCTAGTGGGAAGAGTGGTGTGTTAAAATCCCCAACAATTAATGTCTTTGGATCTATGTGGGATTTGAGGGAAATTAGTGTTTCTTGGATAAATTTCAGTGATCCATAGTTTGGCGAATAGATATTTAGAATTGTAATATCCTCCTGAAGGAGAGATCCCTTAATTCGTATGAAACGACCTTGTTTATCTCCTCACAAATTTTAATTTGAAGTCTATTTTATCTGATATTTGGATTGCAACTCCCTCCTTTTTATGGGGGCCGTTTACTTGGTAGATTTTGTTCCAGCCTTTAACCTGGAAAATGTGTTTGTTTTCACGGGCAATATGTGATTCCTGAAGGCAGAAGATAGAAGGGTCTTGTTTTTGAATCCAAGTAGACAGTCTATGTCGCTTAATTGAAGAGTTCAGTCCGTTAACGTTAAGAGAAAGGACTGAGAGGTATTTCGTAGTTCCTGCCATGTTATCCACCTTCTTGGGGGCTGCGAAAACTGGGTTCTTCCTATGGTTCTTGGATTCTCTGTTAGGGTGCAGTTTCTTGGCCTTTGTTGTGGTACTGTTGGTTTTCTATGTGTAGGACATCGTTAAGAATCTTTTGTAGGGCTGGTTTGGTGGAGATGTATAGTTTCAATTTTTCTTTGCTATGGAAGTTTTTTCTTTAGCCTTCAGTTTTGAAGGATAGTTTAGCTGGGTACAGTATTCTTGGTTGATAGTTTTTTGTTTTTAGGGCATGGCATACATCATTCAAGGCTCTTCTTGTTTAATTGTCTCTGCTGAGAAATCTGAGGTGATTCTAATTGGATTCCCTTTATAGGTGATTAGTCTTTTCTCCTTGACTGCTTTATGGATCTTTTGTTTGGTCTGAATTGATCCTGTGTGGATTATGATGTGACAGTGGGATGTCCTATTCTGTTCTGGTCTATTTGGAGTTCTAAAAGTTGCTTGTATTTGAATAGGCCTATCTTTCTGCATGTTTGGAAAGTTCTCTGCTAGGATTCTGTTAAAAGTGAAGACACAATGGATCTACCATGCATCTGCAATGTCAGCAAGTGAACCAACCAAAGATAATTTAATGAAGGGATACTTACAAATGTAGTAGGGTAAATGCACATATTTGTAGGACACTACTAAGGGCTTTCATCAATCTAGTTAATTTCCAAAATGGTAGACCAATCTTAGACTCTCTCCTAGATCTTCCTGTTCTGAAGTCCCTGAGCACTTTTACATAAAATTCAGACCTAGTAACATGGGTGAATGGAAAAGTGAGTATGGATTAGTATTCTGAATGTGTGCTAAGGTGTTTTCTTGTCATGACTACCATGAAATCAATGTCCTTTCTCTAACCTTCACAACATCTCTTTATTTGGCATAACTGGCAGATTCCTTAATGTGTTGTTTTTTTCCTGCTATTTCAGTGCACAGGTTAAAACATTAAGCATGCCAAACCATGGGTTTCCATTTTCCTTGTAGACATTTGCAACCTAGGACCTCCCTTCCAGGTAACTCTCTTCGTGGGTCCTCATATGCATATGCTCACAGAAGTGAATACCTCACAAACCACGGAACATAGTTGCTCAATGATGATTAGTTCACACAGAGACTCAAGCACTTTGGGTCTGGAGCCGTTCTGAGAGGCCTTGGACTAGGTAGGGTGGGCAACATTGACAGTAATTCCTCAGAGCAATACCACTGACAGCAAGTGAGTCCTGAATACTAATTAGACCTTACTAGTCCTACCTAGGGTATCAACACATGAACAAACCCTGTTCAGCCTATTGAACAGTGCCCCCATCAATGAAATCATTTTGAGAGTAGGAGAAAATCTCCATTTGTAAAGCAGTACATATAAGAAGCACATGATGCCCCACACTCAAAAGCTCCAGTAGAACAGAGTGTAAGGCTGTGTACACATTGGGAAATGGTATTCTAAGGGGTGGGGAAGAGATAATTTTAGATAGCAAACTTAGAAGTAATTATAAGTTTCTGAATAATCTTACCTAACTTTCTTCTGCCCCTCAGGTCCAATTCAAGAAATAATGGAGGGTTTATAATGACAAAATGGAGTTTTTAATTCCCAGCCAAACTCTAGGTATTCTTGTTAAATCTTCCCACCCGATCCTGATGTAAAGGGTCAGAAAGACAACAGGGAAAGGCTCACCATGCTCAGGAATATAAATGGAGCTTAAAAGCCAATGCAGTCTCTGATTATCTTTCTTTTTTTATAGTGATAATACTGTACAGAGGGGTTACAATTACATGGGCAAGATAGTGAGTATATTTCTTATCAAGCATTGTAGCCTCCTCTTTTGTTTACTCTTCCCATCTCTTCTCACTCTCCCCCTGACCTGCCATCCAATCCTCCTCCCCCCAAAAAAGTTGTAAAGATCGTTTTCAACATGACCACTTGTACTTCTCATTGTTGCAACGGGTCCACCTTTATCCTAATTTAAACGACTTGTTTTTCCCCTTCTCCTCCACAAATTATACCGACATCAAATACAGTGAAAGTAGGGGTTATACTGTGGGTGAGGGACATACAAAGCAACAAAGAAATCATCTTATAATTGCGTTAGAAACAAATGTATGAAAGAAAAAAATTAAATATATATCTTAAGATTCATTTCCCTAACATCAACTTATCTGAACTTTTCTCCTTTACTCATACATATACTAGATAGTGCACATAAGGGAAACCATGGGACCTATGTTTCTTTGGGCCAGGCTTACATCACTTAATATAATTGTTTCCAAGTCTTTCCATTTCCTAACAAATGGGGCAATGTCATTCTTTCTGATGGAAGCATAAAATTCCATTGTGTATATATACATATTTTCTTGATAAATTCATCTACTGAGGGGCATCTGTATTGGTTCCATATCTTAACTATGGTAAATAATGCTGCAATAAACATAGTTTGCTGGTAGTTTAGTGTGGTCTTGTTTGTAAACATTTGGGTAAATGCCGAAAAGTGGGAATGCTGAGTCATAGGGGAGCTCTATGTGGAGTCGTTTGAGTAACGTACATACTACTTTAAAAAGTGGTTGAACAAGTTTACAGTGCCACCACCAATGCAGTAAGGTTCCCTTCTGTCCACATCCCCTCCAGCATCTGCTGTTATTAGAGTTCTTGATTTTTGCCATTCTAACTGGAGTGAGGTGGTATCTCAATGTTGTTTTGATTTGCATTTCTTTTTTGGCTAGGGATGTTAAGCTTTTCTTCATGTGTCTATTGGGCCATCCTTCAATCTTCTTCAGAGAAGTTTCTCTTTAGGTCATTAGCCCACTTACTTATGGGGCAGTTGTTTCTTTGAGGATTTGTTGTTGGGGGATTTAATATTTTGAGTTCCAAGTATATTTTAGATATGAGACCCTTTTCCGTTGTATGGCTAGTGAAGATCTTCTCCCAATCCGTATGCTTTCTATTCATCTTGCTAGCAATGTCCTTTGCCATGCAGAAGCTCTGCAACTTCATGCAATCCCATTTCTCCAACCTTTCTTTGATTTCTTGTGTTTCCGGGTCTCTATTAAGAAAGTTTCGACCTGTGCCAAGGAGACTTAGGGTTTCTCCTATTCCATTCTGTAATGTTTTCAGAATGTCTGCTTTGACTCCGAGGTCTTTGATCCATTTGGAGTTGATTCTGGTGCAGGGTGATATAAAACGATCTAGCTTTAGTTTTCTACAAGTAGGTAACCAGTTTTGGAAGCACCATTCACTGAAAATCCTGTCTTTTTTCCATTCTAATTTTTTTAGCTCCCTTATCAAAGATTAGATGGCTATAGGTCTGTAGGTTCATTTCTGGGATTTCAATTCTATTCCATTGGTCCTGAGGTCCGTTATTGTGCCAATACTAAGCTGTTTTGATTATTATGGCTTTATAGTTGAGTTTGAAATTTGGTATTGATATTCCTCCAGTAGCGTTCTTTTTGTTGAGGAGCGTTTTTGCTGTTCAGGGTCTTTTATTGTTCCATATGTATTTTTGGATTGCCTCTTCTATTTCCTTGAAGAATGAGGTTGGAATTTTGATAGGTATGGCATTGAAATTGTAGATAGCCTTGGGAAGTATTGCAATTTTAACGATGTAAATCTTTCCAATCTAGGAACATGGGAGTTTTTGCCATTTTCTAAGTTCTTTTTTTACTTCATTTTCAAGTTTTTAAAGTTTTCATTGTAAATGTCCTTCACTTCTTTGGTTAAGTTAATTCCTAGGTATTTTATTTTTTGTGGCTATTACAAATGGACTTGCTTTACTATCAGCCCCACTTTCTCATTGTTGGCAAAGAGAAAAACCATTTGATTTTTATACCCTGCTACTTTTCCAAAGTTTTGAATCAGCTAGAGAAATTGGGGGTGATATCTGTGGGATGCTTTAAATACCAGATCATGTCATCTGCAAAGAGGGAGAGTTTCATTTTTTCTTTCCCTATTTGGATCTATGTTATGATTACATCTTGTCTTATTGCTGTAGCTAGGCATTCTAATACTAGATTGAAGAGAAGTGGAGAGAGTGGACATCTTTGTCTTGCTCCTGAGTTAAGAGGGAATGGCTTTATTTTTTTAACATTAAGTATAATGCTGGCTGTAGGTTTGTCATATACAGCCTTTTTTCTATTGAAGAATGTTCCATGGATTCCTAATTTTTTCAAAACCTTCCTCATAAAGGGGTGTTGGATCTTTTCGAATGCTTTTTCTGCATCTCTTGAGATAACCATGTAGTTCTTATCCTTGATCTTGTTGATGTGATGAAAAATATTAACTGATTTGCTTATATTGAACCAGTTTAGCATCCTTGAAATGAATCCTGTTTGATCATGGTGTATGATTTTTTGGATGAATTGTTGAAGCCGATTTGCCAAAATTTTGTTGAGAAGTTTTGCATCAATATTCATCAAAGAAACTGGGTCTATAGTTCTCTTTCTTTGATGAGTCCTTGCCTGGTTTTGGGATGAGGGTTATGATGGCTTCATAGAATGTGTTCGGTAGTGAACTTTCTCTTTCAATTTCATTGAAGAGTTAGAGGAGTATTGGTGTTAGCTCTATTGTGAAGGCCTTGTAGAATTCCGCTGTAAAACCATCTGGTCCTGCACTTTTCTTAGCTGGGATGTCTCTTATTGCTGTTTCTATTACAATGCTTCATATGGGCCTGTTGAGATGGTTTAACTCATCTTAGTTTTGTTTTGGCATGTCAATATTTGCTAGGAAATGGTCTATTTCTGCCAAGTTCTCACACATATTAGCATAAAGTTTTGAGAAGTATTCCCTTAAATTGTTCTGAATCTTGGTTGCTTCCATTGTGATGTTTCCATTCTCATCTCTGAGTTTATTAATTTGGGTGTATTGTATTCTTTTTCTAATAAGATTTGCTAAGGTTCTGTCAATTTTGTATAACTTTAATGTTTCTGAATTTGGACAAGTTTGCTTTGTGATCTAAAATGTGGTCTATTTTCTAAAATGTTCCATGTGCTTCTGAGAAAAAGTGTATTCTGATGCTACTGGGTGAAATATTCGAGAGATGTCTATTAAATGTAGTTGATCTATGCAGCTGTTTATATCTGCGGTTTTCTCTGTTGCGTTTTGCAGAGTTGATCTACCTAGTGGGGAGAGTGGTGTGTTAAAATCCCCTACAATTATTGGCTTTGGATCTACGGGGGATTTGAATGAAAGTAGTGTTTCTTAAATATATTTGGGTGCTCCATTGTTTGGCGAATAGATATTTGGAATTGTCATATCCTCCTGAAGGAGTGATCCCTTATTTAGTATATAGCGACCTTCTTCATCTGTTCTCACGAACTTTAATTTGAAGTTTATTTAATCTATTATTAGTATTGCAACTCCCTCCTGTTTACGGGGGCAGTTTGCTTGGTAGATTTTGTTCAAGCCTTTAATATTGAAAAGATGTTTGTTTTAAAGTGCAAAATATGACTCCTGAAGGCAGCACATAGAAGGATCTTGTATTTCAATCCAACTAGACAGTCTATGTCCCTTAATTGGAGATTTTAGTCCATTAATGTTGAGAGATAGAACTGAGAGGTATTTGGGATTTCCTGCCATATTATGCACCTTTTTTGGGCTGTGAAAACTGCGTTATTCCTAAGGTTCTTGGATTCTCATTTTGGGTGCAGTTTCTTTTTTGTGGTCTTGTTGGTTTTCCATGTGTAGGACATCGTTAAGAATCTTTTGTAGGGCTGGTTTGGTGGAGTTGTATTGTTTCAATTTTTCTTTGCTATGGAAGGTTTTTATTTGGCCTTCCTTTATGAAGGAGAGTTTAGCTGGGTACATTATACTTGGTTGATACTTGTTTGTTTTTAAAGCATGGCGTACATCATTCCAGGCTCTTCTTGCTTTGTCTCTGCTGTGAAATCTGAGGTGATTCTAATTGGTTTCCCTTTATAGCTGATTAATCGTTCCTCGTTGACAGCTTTAAGGATATTTTCCTGGGTCTGAATTGATCCTGTGTGGATTATAATGTGAAGGTGGGATGTCCTGTTCTGATGTGGTCTATTTGGCATTCTAAAAGCTTCTTGTATCTGAATAAGCCTATCTTTTTGCACGTTTGGGAAGACCTCTCCTAGGATCCAATTCAACAAATTTCCAATTCCATTAACTTCTATTTCTAGGTGCTCCTCTACACCCATGATCTTTAGATTAGGCCGTCTGTTAGTGTCTTCCAAGTGTTGAATAGATCTATCATATTTCTATGAGTTGTATTTGTATGGTTGTATGTTCTTTCTCTATCATATCTAGGCTGTGTTCAATCCCTGAGATTCGATCTTCTGCATGGTCTATCCTGCTGTCAAGACTTTCTCCTTTGTTTTTTATTTCTTTTCCTTATAATTGGTCAGCTTGGATGGCTTCAAATTCTTTGTAGAAGCTTTGTTTTAGATCTTGTATGAACTTCTTTACTTCCTTAATTTGGTGTACTGTGTTTATTCTCAAGTCACTTAGTTGATTGTTTAAGGTTTCGTTGGACTCCCATTCCTTCTGTTGGGTTCCATTCAGCATTCCCTTTGTGGTCTCACTGACTTCCCTCAGCTCTTTGTTAATGGATCCCATGAATGCCTTTATTGATCTTTGTGTATTCTCATCCTGGTCTCTCAATTCCTGTATTACTTTTTGCTGAGCTTCCTCCTGTTGATGCCATTCCTGTAGTTCTCTTTGAGTGTTCTCATGCTGTTCAGGCCATTCCTGCCTTTCTGTTTGAGTATTCTCAAGCTGCTAATGCAAATCCTGTATCAGTTTTTGAGTAGCTTCCTCACACTCATGATATTGCTGTATAAACTTTTGGATTGCCTCCTCTCTCTCCCTATCACGCTCACACAGAGTCCTTTGGAGGTTATCAATCTTTTTCTGCATTGACCTTGTGTTTGCCTCCTCTCTCTCCCTGTCATGCTCATTCAGAGTCTTTTGTATATTTTCAATCTTTTCATATATCATGTTTGCCAGCAGTGTTTGTAGAACTATTTGGGAACTCTCCTATGGAGTATTCATTTTCTGTTCTGTCCCCTGATTACCATGAGTGGGAGTTGATATACCTGGACTTGCCATTTTTCTTGTGTTTTTCCAGATTACTCTGTCCATTTGGGATGAAAATAACACCAGTTTTGGGCTGGAACACTAACTTAAGGCAAGCATCAACCAAAGTCTGTATTTACACAGACAATAATCTGCAGATACAATCTAGTTCAACAGATGCATCTATTCAACATCAAACAACTATATATTAATTGGCTACGAACCGCAAAAAAGAATTTTGAAAACCAGAAATTATTAGGTTTAGGGAGTGATGTGGGTAAATAATCAGAATGGAGTGACATGGGAAGGCACAGGAAGAGTTAACTAAGTTCTAATGTCAAAGCAGGAAATAGGTTGGATAGGATGAAAGTAGAGAGAGAGGAAAAAAGAAAGAGAAAGGGAAAAAGATAACATAAAAATAGAAAAGTAAAAATTAAAAATATTATGTAAAAACGAATACAAACTATTCAGAGAAGAACATGAATATAATGAGAGAAGGGGAGGGATATAAAGGAGATGTGAAAACCTTAAAAATAAAAACACTTAAAATATTATATAGGTATTAACAGGTAGTACTGCTATTAAGGAATTTAAGTATCTGAAGTTTTGAATTGAGTAATAAATTTGTGGATTAAGTGTGTACACAATGGGGGATAGGAGTTCATCTGAGGATGTGCAGAGCAACAATTAAATCAATAAAGAAGAACGAAAGAGAAGAAAAGTTGAAAGAATAAGAAATAAAGAAATAAACATCAGAAGTTCAGTAGAGCTAAACACAAAACAAAAAGAAAATTGTTTTTAAAAAAAGAAAGAAAAACAAAAAGAAAGAAAGACGCACACACACATGTACCCCTAAAATAAAAATTATAAGAGGAAAAAAAAGTTACTAGGAAACAATGTTTTTTCAAAAAATATGAAAATTAAAAATTAAAAAAAGTTTTAGAATAGAAAAAATTTTTTACAAAGTTACAAAAAAAGAAGAAGGAGAAAAAAATGTTTTTTGATTTTTTGGGGGAGTGGTTGGAAAAATCCTGTATCTACCTTGTGTCCCTAACGAGCCTCTTGTTGGAATCTCTGGTCTGCTTGTGGTCCTGTGGCTTGCTTGTTTTCTTAAGTCAGTTTGTTTGAATAGGCAGAAAAATGCTCTGTTTTTTCCCAGGATATTGCGATCCTCCTCCCAGGTTAGTTCAATGCAAGGGAGGTATGCTTTGAGTATCACAAAAGAGGGAGATGGCTTTTTCCTCAAGTTTGGAGATGCTGTGATGAGGCTAGTTTCTGTGTAGAGTTGAGGCCTTTCAGCAAACAGTAGCTTTTCCCGGGGGCTAGTTTGTGAGAGCTCCAGAGCCCAGCCTGGAGCCATTCTCAGGGTTTATGTTTACTGAATTTCAATTGATTGTCAAGGCTGCTAAAGGGAGGGGCAGCCTCTGGCTCTGATTACCCAGTGAAGAAAGCCACTCCTGGGGCTGGCACCTGAGCTGGGTGACTTTTCTCTGGGTGGAGCTGAGTCTGGCAGGTCAGGTTAGGTTCTTGTAACCTGCTAAATGACTCTAGTTTTCTTCCAAGGCCTGAGTTGGAGCAAGCAGCTCAGCCGAGCTTTGTCAGTATCCAAGATGGAGATCTCTGGTACTGAGGGTGGGGGTTAGGGCTAGCCTTCCTTCCTCTGCTCCCTGAGAAGGATTGAGGATGTCAGGCTTCTAGTCACACTGAATCTTGGTTCCTGGGTCGTCTCTGGTCTGCGAACTGCAGGATGAGGATGCCTGCCCCTTGTCGGTTCTTGCTGGTGTTGAGTGGAATCTGCTTGCCCACTGTGTCTGGCTCCTTTGTCTCGGACTCTCTGTGATTCAGGTATGGCAGGTTCGGCCGCCACAACCGCTGACGCTGCGGTGGCAGCAGCTGCTGGTAAGAGCTCAGATCTGTCTCCTTGCCTGGATTTTCCCTCGCTGGCCTAACTCTCAGTCCTGTGAAGGCACACTTGGTGTGATTCTCTGGCTTAGGACTGTTCACTGGAACTCTAAAACTGTTTTCTATGCGAGAGCTTGTTTAGCCCCCAGCTTCTCCTCCGCCATCTTCCTGGAACTCCCCTTCTGATTTTCTTTATTGAAGATAACATAAAAGGCAGCTTGAGTTTCTCAAAAACTGTGTCTACGCTATATGGCTCCTTCAGAGCTTCTTTCCCTCCTAGTGTGTTTTGAGAGCAACAGTTGATACAGTGCTTCTCTTAGGGGCAATCTTTCTCTTCACACAATTCTTAAAGTAGACAATAGGTGAAAGTTGTCATTAAATCTAAAAAAGTATGAAATAACACACATTGAGTGTTTGCCCCGAATTCCTGGATGTAACAAGTTCCCAATTCTGAAGGCAAAGTGATTATGGGTGAGTACTAATAACTTCCACTGAATGGTGAACTTAGAACCCTTTTCCCAAGGCAGGTTCTGTCCAGTAGAGTAGTTGCCACCAATAATCCTGGTTATTAGCATGGCTGAGTTCTATGGATCAATGAACTTACAGAGCATGCAAGACAGAAAGGTCTGACATATTGAGTCCCAAAAGAAGAAACTGGGACAAGAAGAGAAAACTTATCATTACTACAAAAGTAGGAAGACTGAACTAGGAGACTATTACTCTGAATACGGACATGGGTATAATTATAAAGAAAGTTCTAAATTGGGGCTCATCAGTAGAAACTATCATGTCAAACCTCACTAAAGCTAAAAGTAAAACTTTCAAAAATAAAAACTATTTGGATTTCAGTACTAATATCTTTTTTAAGGATTCTGTGTGTGTGTGTGTGTGTGTGTGTGTGTGTGTGTGTGTGTGTGTGTGTGTGTGTGTGTGTGTGTGTGAGGGAGAGAGAGTGAGTGTGTGTGTGATGTCTGAAATTATCTATGGGAGAGCTTCGGTTCTTAAAAACCATCATATTGACACTATCCTTTAGGTTTCCCATTCACATCTGGTTGCATTCCTGCTCTAGTACATGATACAATCAATTCTTGTTTTCTTCTGGTTAACTGGAGATAAATATATAATATCTATGTCAACTTGGGTTGGTTTCAAACTATGATCTTCAGATCTGTGCCACTATGTAAGTTACTTAATCTTTCTGACTCTCAGCTTCTTCCTGTGTGGAAAGTGAAAAAAATTACTTTGTGGCCTTTGAATATGGTGGAAGTTATGACTGGGTGCAGAAAGTATAAGTGTTCAGAATTTGTGGACAGAGTCTGACACTCTCATAAATCTACTGATGTTTATATTGAAATGAATTCCAGGAAGTGGATTTTTTTGTTCTTGTTTATCCATTTATGGGCATTGAGGGAGTCACAGAAATTCAATAAAAGGGAAACAAATGCAGCAGGTGTATTTTGTAGATATTATGTTCACAATGAGCTATATCTCTTGTGGATAGGGACAGGAGCGAAAATCAGAGAGAGCAATGGAAGTGATTGTCAAATAAGAAACAAAGTCATTGCCGACTTACAAAATGGTGATCTGTAAGTACACTACCTTATCCATAGCAATTTTAATAATCAGGGTTAAGTATTCTCTCCTCCAGTTTTTGTAGGGGGCCTTAAGACTCAGGACCACCTAGGGAGTTTCTGAAGGTCACTTTATACAATAAACAGTATAGAGCCAGAATCACTTAAGAAATGTTATAAAAAGTATTTCATTCTTAGTATTGGTTTCTCTTTGAATGGCGATTCTATATGTTGTTGGCAAAGCTAATATTTTACTTTTTTTTTTTTTAGTACTTCTCAGGTGTTGAAATCCTTCTTAAAACTATGCAACAGAGGTCTGCTATATCTTGGCATCCTTCCCCTAACTGAAATGGTAATCAACCTTTGAAATTAATGTACTTGAGTATGAGTTTTATTTATTGATTTAACTTGGTGGTGGTGAACTCTGGGCATGGTTGCCATCCCTCAGCTCTTCAGCTCAAGAATAGTGCTCTACCACTTGAGCCACAGTACCACTTCTAGCTTTTTCTGCTTAGATGGTGCTGAAGAATCATACCCAGGGTCTCGTGCATTCAAGGTAAGCTGACTACCACTTATCCACCTTCTCAGGACCTATGAGTGATATTTTTGTGCACGGTTTATCAAGCAAATCTATTGAGCAAATTTATTCACTTGCCACTAGACATATTCAAAATTATGAATCATCTGATATTTTAATGAATAAATCTGTTATCATTGTTTGTCTCCCCATGCTAAAAATATGAAGGAGGTATTTTAAACTAAAACTACAAAAGGAATTTTAAGATCTTGCTGCTAACAAATCTGTCCAGATGTTATTACATTAAACAGAAAATTCAAAATGGTTTTTCTTCATGAATACAGAGATCAAAAGTCTATTAATAATTATTTTTAAATGCAAATTAAAGAGGAAAATCAGTCAGTAGGTAAAATTTATGTTGAATGTTAATTTTTAAAGAGGAAAATAAGTTCCTAGGTGGCAGACAAAAGACAAAGCAATATCAGAGCACTATATGCTCAATAATCAATAAGAATCTTTAACTGAAAAACTGAGCTGGAATGTGCATATTAGGCAAAGGCAAGCAGTCAGAGCCTGCCACAACAAAGTAATACCATAATGTATATCTCAGAAAAAGGAAACAAATACATTATCCTTGTTTGCAATGATACACATAACCCCACCTACACATACACACACACACACACACAATTGAATGTATGCAACAGCTCAATCTACTCACATTCATTCAACATGAATCAAAGATCTTCCTGTAATATTTGAAACATTAAAAATTTCAAGCCTTGTAAATAATTGATAAAAGATGCATAAGGAAGCATTTTCTGAATAGCACTCTGCTATGGAAATGAGAGCTCATTGTGGTTATAACTACTTAAAATATCTCTGAATCTCGAAAGAATAAAACAAAAGACAATTCGAATTTTGGGACTATATTTCTACCAGCTATTCTGCAAAGGATTAATAAGCAGTTACAAGATCAAATATTAAATACCAAATTAATACATTAATACGTGTAAGTGAAGTGAAAGACAGTGATCAGAAATCTATGCTGCCTCCAATTCTCAGCTGGCTACACACTGTGACACCTTTGATTCTGCTGCATCAGGCCCACAGTTGTCTTCCTTAGAGCAGTGGCCCTGCTGGGGGTGGCGCTGGGAGCTGTGTGAATAGGGGGGAGGTCACAGGGGAAGCCGAGCTGGGCTGGGGCTGGGAATGGTGGGGAGAGGATGGGAGGCCCTGCCAGAGGCTGTGAAGGGAGGAAGGAGGTAGTAGGCCAGCAGCTCAGGCAGCAGCAACCTCAAAGCCAGCTGGGTTCTGGGTAGTGTCTGTGAGGTGAGGAATTTGTGGTGGATCTGCTGAGGCCTGTTTGCTTGGTGAGGAGAGGAAGGAGACTCAAGTCCCAACCAAACAAACAATGAGAAATGAGACAACCAATGGCTAAAGAATTTCAAGAACACAGGCAGGGACTTAGAGGTAAACTCTGGGGGCAAGGAGGGCAGCAGAGCTGGGGCTGTGATTGTCATGCATCTCTGGATGCCATTGGAAGTGAGTGAGGGCCAGCTATGCTATGGGTTAGGCCTTGCTCCCACATTGAAGCAGGCACCAGAAATTTCCAGCACAGCCTCAGCCCCATGGAGCTGGCCTGTTGAGGGTGCTGAAGACTGGGCAGGAGCTAGGAGGCTATGTGCAACAGGGCAGAGGAAGCATGTCTAGTAGGAGCTGCTCCAGCGCCACCAGGCCCAGGGCCACTGGGGAAGTTGTGCCTCTGGAACAGGACAAGCTCTGTTCCCCAAACAAGTAGAGTCTCTGGGGACCTGTGAGGTGGCTGCCACGTGCGTGTTGTGAACTTCCTTAGCATGGCCAAGGAGTATCCATGGAGAGACACATTTGCTCCTGTGCCTCTCCCATCTTCTGGATTCCTGCTCTCCTCCTGCCTCCTGCCATTTCCAAGTACAGTAATCAATTTCTCCAAGCCGCTGAGAGGTCATCCAGGAGATGCTCCCAGGGTTTTCCAGGCTGGTTCACAATGCATGCAGGGCTCAGAGGGTGCCATCCTCCAGGCAATGTGTACCCCATTTCAGCTTGGCCACCCTTGCCTAGGGGACTATGAACTGCATTCTTACACAGAAAGCCAGGTGTACACAAGGCCATCCTTCAGTCTAAGGCATCCTTTCCTTCCTCTTGCTCAGGTGTGGGGCAGCTATGGAGACAACTGCAACATCATGTTTGATTATCTAAAAGGAAGAGGAAGAAAGCTTCATTATCCCAGATACAGCTGCCCCTGGGGTTCTCTTTGTATAGTGGTCTTGTGCTGAGATAAGGATCCCCAAAGACAACCAAGGACCCAGTTCCGATGAAAGCATATGAGACTCATTTATTGCAAGCTGGAGCCTGGACTCATAATCGTCTCCATTGCAGCGTATCAGAGTTGAGAGCCCCAAACTTTCAGTTAACAGGGGTTTTATTGGGTATAAGTTTGAGGTAAGGGGGTTCCTACCTCGGCAGTTACATGATTAGTTGACATTTAGTGAATGAATCTTGTAACAATCTTATTGGCTAACATGTGCAGGCTAAACAGTAAGCAGCAAACTGTTAACTAGCTATCTTAAGAAACATCTGTAACTTTAGGTACCTTCCTGTCATCCACTGATGGCTATTGCTAGGGGAGTTACGGACAGAAGGTTATTGGGACATTTCAAAGTTTTTCCAGGAACTTGAGTTCTAAATTTCTGTAAAAGCCTTTACAATGGATACTTTCAGTAAAGGTCTTCACAATACATACTTTTGGTAAAGGCCTTCAAAATGGAGTCTAAGTCCACAATGTGTGTGTGTGTGTGTGTGTGTGTGTGTGTGTGTGTGTGTGTGTGTGTGTGTGCGTGTGTGTGTGTGTGTTTGGTTTGAGAGAGTCAGACACAGCTAAGGTTTGGGGTAAAACACTTCTTCCCTTCAGCATTGAATTTTGGTATCTAGTGTTTGTACCCCCTCCCCAATTCTGAGTTCTAAAGTTGTCATTCTAAACACTTTTATCCTTTTATCTTCTTGATATTCAAATTTCGAAGGTCTGCTTGTGAACTTCCACATTTGCTTCATGAAGGTGTTGCCTTTCCTCTAACTTTCTTCTAACTTCTAACCTTTTCTCTCTTTAAATGCAGTTTGTGGTGTTAGTGGTTTTATTTAGCCAAGACTGTTGTGGCCAAGGCTGTGACTATTAATTCTGAGATTAGTCTAGGCCAATATGATACTATCCTTTCAGTCTATCTAGTGAAAGAAGTTCAGCATATTTATTGAAATAATTTCCTCGTTCTAAATACAAACAAAAGCATCCAGTGGTATAAATGTACAATCAGTTGTTTTTAGTAAATTGTGCACCAGTGTAATGAAAAAAAATCTTTTTGGTAAAGTGAGTATATGGAATGGGAAAAAAATCAAATATTATAAAACTTAAAAATTCATCAAATACCAAAAGAAAAAGAAAGACGCTGATTGTGAATGAAGTACAAATGTGTTTAATAAATAAATGAAATGTTTGAAATTCGTATCCACATATAAAATACATAGGAAAATAAAGATGAAAGTCACTGAGATCCCATCTCCAGAATAGCTATCACCACGCAAATAAATAAACTGCTGGAGAGGTTGAAATAAATCAGGAACTGTATTTTGTTTTGTGGCATTGTAAACTAGTGCAACCCATATGGAGATCATAATGGAAGTTTACACAATACCAAAAAGACATATATGTTCATGACCTTTATCGCAACTGGATACATATTGAAGGAATATAAATCAACATGAACATCCATGTCCTTGGCAGCAATATTCATAGCAACCAAGGCAACAATTTAATTCTGATTTAATTTTAATTAGTTCTTTCTGTCTACTGGATTTGGGTTTGTCTTGCTGCTCTTTTCCAAGGAGGCTCAGATGTCTCATTAAATTGTTGGTTTCAGATATCTCCTATTTGTTTGTGACTATTAATAAACTTTCCTCTGAATACTGCCTTCGCTGTGTCCCAGAGGAGCTGGTAGTTGGTTTTTTATTTGTCATGGGGCTTGAACTCTGGGCCTGGGTGCTGTCACTCAGCTCTTCAGCTCAAGGCTAGCGCTCTAGCTAGCGCTCTACCACTTGAGCCACAGTGCCACTTCTGAGCTGGTAGTTTTTGTGCTCATTGTTGTTGAATATCATGAACACTTGAATTTCATTTCTAATGTCTTCCATGGCTCATTGGTGGTTCAACAGTGTATTTTTCAGCCTCCAGGAGTTACAGGATTTTCTTTGGTGGCTTTTGGTGTTCAGTTCTAACTTTATTCCCTTGTGGTATGAGAGAATGCAAGGTATAACTTCAATGTTTCTGAATTTGGACAAGTTTGCTTTGTGACGTAAAATGTGGTCTATTTTGGAAAATATTCCATGTGCTGCTGAGAAGAACATGTATTCTGATGCTGCTGAGTGAAATATTCAGTAGATGTCTGTTAAATCTAGTTGATCTATGCAGTTTTTTAAGTCTGCGGTTTCTCTGTTGAGTTTCGCCGAATTGATCTATCTAGTGGGGAGAGTGGTGTGTTAAAATCCCCAACAATTAATGTCTTTGGATCTATGTGGTATTTGAGGGAAAGTAATGTTTCTTGGATAAATTTGGGTGCGTAGTTCTTTGGCGAATAGATATTTAGAATTGTAATATCCTCATTAATAGGATATGTAGTATGTTGCAACCTTTTTTTATCTGTTCTAATAAATTTTATTTTGAAGTATATTTTATCTGATATTAGTATTGTAATTCCTGCCTGTTTTCGGGGGGCATTTGCTTGGGAGATTTTGTTCCAGCCTTTCACATTCAAACTGAGTTTGTTTTGGGGGGTAAGTTGTGACTCCTGTAGGCAGCAGATAGAAGGATCTTGCTTTTTAATCCAACTAGACAGTCTATTTCACTTAATTGGAGAGTTAAGGCCATTAATGTTAAGAGATAGGACTGAGAGTTATTTGGGAGTTCCTGCCATTTTATCCACCTTCTTGAGGGCTGTGGTAATGGGGGTTCTTCCTATGGTTCTTGGATTCTCAGTTTGGGTGTGGTTTCTTGGCCTTTATTGTGGTCTTGTTGGTTTTCTATGTGTAGGACATCTTAAGTATCTTTTGTAGGACTGGTTTGGTGGAGATATATTATTTCCATATTTCTTTGCTATGGAAGTTTTTTATTTGACCTTCAGTAATGAAGGAGAGTTTAGCTGGGTAAAGTATTCTTGGCTGATAGTTGTTTGTCTTTATACCATGGCATACATCATTTGAGGCTCTTCTTGCTTTAATTGTCTCTGCTGATAAATCCGAGATGATTCTAATTGGTTTCCCTTTGTAGGTGATTGATCTTTCCTTTCTGACAGCTTTAAGGATATTTTCCTTGGTTTGAATTGATCCCGTGCAGATTTTAATGTGATGGTGGGATATCCTATTCTGGTCTGGTCTATTTGGTGTTCTAAAAGCTTCTTGTATCTGAATAGGCCTATCTTTTTGCATGTTTGGGAAGTTTTCTGCTAGGATCCTGTGAAACAAATTTCCTAGACCATTAACTTCTATCTCTAGGTGTTCCTTTACACCCATTATCCTCAAATTAGGCCTTCTGATGGTGTCTTCCAAATGTTGAATAGATCTATCACATTTCTTGGTATTGTCTTGGATGGTTGTATATTCTTTCTCTATAATATCTAGGCTGTATTCAACCCCCGAAATTCGATCTTCTGCATGGTCTAACCTACTGCCAAGACTTTCTACTTTGTTTTTTTATTTCATTTTCTTCTAGTTGCTCGGCTTTGATAGCCTCAAATTCTTTGTTGGAGCTTTGTTTTAGATCTTGCATGAACTTCTTTAATTCCTTAATTTGGTGTTCAGTGTTTATTCTGAAATCACTTAATTGATTAGTTATGGTTTACATGGACTGCCTTTCCTTCTCTTGGGTTCCATTCAGCATTCCATTTGTAGTCTCCCTGATTTTTTCAACTTTCTCTTTATGGATTCCATGAATGCCTCCATTGATCTTTGTCTATTCTCCTCCGGTTCTCTCAGTTTCTGTATTTCTCTTTGATTAGCTTCCTCATGTTCACGGAATTCCTGTAGTTCTCTTTGAGTGTTCTCAGCCTGTACACGCCATTCCTGACTTTCTATTTGTCTGTTCTCAGCCAGCTCACACAATTCCTATATATCTCTTTGACTGATCTCAACCTGCTTATGCAATTCCTTTATTTCTCTTTCAGTGTTCTCAATCTGCTCACAAAATCACTGTATCAACTTTTGAGTAGCTTCCTCAGGCTCATGAGTCTCCTGTATTGATCTTTGGTTTACCTCCTATCTCTACCTATCATGCTCACACTGATACATTTGCAAATTTTCACTCTTTTCATTTACCCTGTTTATCTGTAGTGTTTGTAGAGCTTTTTGGGAATTTCCTCTGGATTATTCATTATCTGTTCTGTCCCCTGATTGTCATGAGTGGGAGCTGAGATCCCCGGACTTGCTATTTTTCTTGAGTTTTTCTGGCTTGTTCTGCCCATTTGGGATGAGTGTGAGACCAGTTTTGTGCTCGAACACTATTTTAAGGTAAGCATCAACCAAAGTCTGTAGTTACACAGTCAAAAGTTTGCAGATACAATCTAGTTGAAGAGATAGAATCTATTCAACATCAAACAAATATGTCTTAGTGGACTAAGAACAGTAAAGGAGAATTTGGCAACCATAAGTAATTAGGTTTAGGGAGAATGTGAGGAAAAATAGGATTAGTGGGACGTGGGAAGGTGAGGGAGAGTGGAATTAACCAAGTCCTGATCTCAAATAGGGAAATGCATTGGACAGAATGAAAGCAGATAGAGAAAAAAAGAAAAAGAAAAAAAGAATAAGAGAAAAAAAGAAGAAAAAGAAAAAAGAGAAAAAAATGGAAAAACAAAAATTTACAATTAAAATGTGAAACCCTTAAAAACTGCAAATTTGAAGAGAAGAATTGGGATGGGAGGAGAAGAGGGGAGGGATCGAAAGGAGACATGAAAAAATAGAAAAATAAAAACCTTTTAAATATTATATGGATATAAAGACGTAATATTGCTATTAAGGAGTTTAAGTCTAAGGTTTTGAGTTGAGTAATAAATTTCTGGATTAAGTGTGTACACGTTGGGGGATAAGATCTAATAATCGGCAACAGGTATATCTGAAGATGAGCAGAGCAGCAATTAAGTCACACAGAAAAGAATGAAAGAGAAGAATTGAAAAGAATGAGAAAAGAAAAAGAGAAAAAAATGATCAAAATGTTAGTAGAGATTTTTAAAAAGCATAAACACATATACACCTAAAATTAAAATTATACGAGAAAGAAAAGAAAAAATAATAGAAAACAAATTTTTTTTAAAAAATTAGAAATTAAAAATTTTAAAAATATTTTAAAATGAGGTACAAAAAAAGAAAGTTCTTTTTTTTCGGGGGGGGGGAGATGGGAAGATTCTGTATCTCCCTTTTGTTCATAACCAGTCTCTTGGTGGAGTCTCTGGTCTGCTTGTGGTGTTTGGTTTTCCTGTGGCTTGCTTGGTTACTTAAGTCAGTTTGTTTGGGCAAGCAGAAAAATGCTCTGCTTTTCACAGGATTTTGTGAGCCTCCTCCCAGGCTAGTTCAATGGGATATAGATCTGCTTTGAATATCACAAAAGAGGGAGATGGCTGTTACCTCTTTTTTGGAGATGCTGTGATGAAGCTAGGTTCTGTGTAGAGTTGAGGCCTTTCAGCAAACAGTAGCTTTTCCCTAAGGGGCTAGCTTCTGAGACACTCACAGAGCCCAGCCTAAAGCCAGTCTCAGGGTTTATGTTTACTGAATTTCAATTGATTGTCAAGGCTGCTATAGGGAGGGTTAGCCTCTGGCTCTGTTTATGCAGTAAAGAGAGCAATTCCTGGGGACAGATTTTCCTCTGCCTGGGGTGGGTGACTGTTTCCTTTGTGGAGTTGAGCCTGGCAGGTCTTGGCAGGTTCCTGTGACCTGCTAAATGAGTCTCTGTTTTTCTCTCAAGGCCTGAGTTGGTGCTAGCAGCTCAGCCAGCCCTTTGTCAGTATCAAAGATGGAGATCTCCGGTAGTAGGGTGGGGGATGAGTGGCCTTCCCTCCTCTGTTCCCTGAGAAGGAGTGAGGACGTCAGGTTTCTACTAACACCGCCGGAGTGTTGGTTCCTGGGTCGTCTCTGGTCTGCGATCTGCAGGGTGAAAATATCTGCTCCTTGTCAGTTCTTGCTGGGGTTGAGTAGAATCCGCTTACCTGATGCATCTGGCACTTTTGTCCCGCAGTCTCTGTGTTGTAGGTATGGCAGCTATGGCCACCACCATGTCGGCGGCAGCCAGCAAGTACTCAGATCTGTCTCTTTGCCTGGATTTTCTCTCTCTGGCCACATTCTATGTACCGTGATGGCACACTTGATGTAATTCTCTGGCATAGGACTGTTCACTGGAACACTAAAACTGCTTTCTACGCAAGAGCTTGTTTCACCTCCAGCTTCTCCTCCATCATCTTACTTCTTCACATTCTTAGATATGTTTTAACATCGATGTATCCAATGACAAAGACACATTGCTTAAGTCACCATTTTGATGACTGAAAAGAAACCATTCTGCAATCTCATTATATGGCAATTTTCTGGTTTAAAATTGTTTTGGATTAAAAATTGATGGTGGAGAGTGAACATTCTATATTCAATTTTATATTTTCCTAATTATTTTAATATACTTTCCAATATTATATAATGTTAAAATATTACTACTTACTTAGTTTTTGGATTTCTAAATTGGCCAGAGTAAAAGTTCTATTCATTCACAATATTAAGACCATAGAGGGTCCATTATGATCAAGTGAAACATTTTAAACTTTTTATTTGTGGTCCTTAAAGGTTGTGCTGGGTAATCAAGTCCAGTGCTTCATGTGTCTTAGTCTACCGTGTGCCTGAGCCTGATGTGACGTGTGGTTTTACTTTCACTCAACTGGAATAAAGAAAAATTTCACTAGGAAGGAAAAATTATTTGGTTACTTTCTCCAATATCTCTCGCATTCATAAAGTAATATAATTCTATAGTGACAGAAAATGGTGTTCCTATTAGCAGTAACTGTTTATTTTTTGTAGCCCCAATCTTCAGTAAGTCTTGCCCCTTTCTAATTCACTCTTCCCATAAAACATGACTAGATCCACTGGAAAAACACTTCCAGTCAGCCTCCTCCTTAAAAAGTCAAAACTTAACTAACATACCACCTGGTAGTCCCGCTAAAAATTTTCAAAGGCCTGACTGCAATCAGACTTCTTCCTAAAAGCTCTCCTTTGCTACAGGGAAAGCCTTCTTCCACTCCACCCCTTCCTGCAATCCCTGCTCTGCACCACCAGAAACCAGGATACATCCGTTTCTCCTTCTTCTATATCCTGCTTTGTGCAACAAGAACCCCGCCTACATTAGTCTCCTCCCTTGAATCCTCAATTCATCCATCAGATACCGGGCACATAACTACTCTAGTCCTTCATAGTCCCATTGCTCCCATATCCCAGTACCTCCAAGCTCCTCTCTTCCCTTTCATACCCCACCCACAACTAGCCTTCTCCCACAAGCCCCTCCACGTATCATCAGAAACTTCACCCATAACTAGCCTACTTCTAAATGGCCTAACCTCGCAAACACAGCCCTGAACATACTTCTTCCCAAAAAGCCCATAATGCTATACAAAAAAACCTTCACTTCCCTATACCTGCCCTTGAAACCCCGCCTTGCTTGGCTAGAAGCCTCTCACACAGCCCATCTCCTGCCTGGAAAGCCAGCCCAGCTCCAACACAAGCCTCTGAAAAGATGACTTTCAACTCATCTCTCTAATGAATAATTTTGGAGTTGCTTGTCTTACTATGTATCAGAGATTTTAGTAACAAAAATTCTCTACCAGAATCCATTTTGAATTTCTTCCTTCCACTAAAGTGACCTTTGGAAAAGACTGAAGTAAGATTATGCAGAGGAAATGCCAGAAATAAAAATGTATTTGAGATCATAACAAAATTATGATGAAGACCCCATTCAATGTGCTTGAAATTTTCTAACAAAAGGAACTTAAGAATTTTTAAGTGCAGACTTTCTGAAGACTAGAAGACAAAAATAAAGAAATGTCCTGTTATACCATGGTTATGAAAACAAAACAAAACCAAGGAAAGACAACATAATGAGACAGAAGGGAATGAAGAACTTGTACATAGAATGAAAAACATATACTGAATCAGGTAAAAATAATTTTGGTCACAAAATTTTGTGAACAAAAGTCTTTTTATTATATATCTATCTATCTATCTCTCTGTCTATATATATATATATATATTTCATTATATATGTATATATGTATATATATATATATATATATATATATCATTGTAAATATTGTTCTTTGCTAACCTGTGACTTAATATAGGTCTCATCAGGGATCTGCCCAGGTAATTGTGTAGTTAGTCAATTTCATCAGTGCAAGATCATCAGGATGGAAAACTCTCACACACCTGAACATACCTGCAACAACACTAGACATACATTCCTATTTTGGTCCAACAGAATAAGCCAGACCTGTATTTTACCAAAGGTTTGTATGTGGTATTTTACCAAAGTTTGTATGCTATGGTTTACTCAGGCGTGATACAAAATGTCTCTGCCCAGAGTTAAATGATGGCATTTATAGGTAACATGATTTAGGGTCATTATTAACATCTAACACATGCTGAGGTTTTTATTTATACCATTCCTTTTCCCTTTCTTTTTTTGTCCCTTCTTTCTTTTCTTTCTTTCTTTTTTTTGGGGTGGAGGGGGAGTCCGGTCGTGGGGACTGAACTCTGGGCCTGGGTGCTGTCCCTCAGCTTTACAGCTCAAAGCTAGTGCTCTCCCAATTGCACCACAGAGCGATTTTAGGGCTTTTTTTTTTGTTTATGTTGTGCTGAGGAATCGAACCCAGGACCTCATGCAAGCAAGGCAAGCATTCTACCACTAAGCCACCTTCCCAGCCCCTTTTCCTTCCTTCCTTCCTTCCTTCCTTCCTTCCTTCCTTCCTTCCTTCCTTCCTTCCTTCCTTCCTTCCTTCCTTCCTTTCTTTCTTTCTTTCTTTCTTTCTTTCTTTCTTTCTTTCTTTCTTTCTTTCTTTCTTTCTTTCTTTCTTTCTTTCTTTCTTCCTTTCTTTCCTTCTTTCTTTCTTTCCTTCCTTCTTTCTTTCCTTCTTTTTTTCTTTGTTTCTATCTTTGTTTCTTTCTTTCTTTCTTACATTATTTCTTCCCTTTTATTTCCTCTTTTAGGAAATGAGTATGAATTTAGATATTTTGTTTGATGAACAAGTATTCTAGCATTAGAACATCCTTTTTCGATTTATTTACTTTGCTCATAAGTTATCAGTTTTGCTGAGGGCTGAACAGAGGCTAAGTTCCTCACTTCTGTCTGCCAAGTAGCTGGGATCACAAATGCATTCCAACATGCCAGGCTTTAGGATGATATGAGACTCTTCGTACTTTCCTTGCACATTGGTTCTGAACTGTGATCTTCTCAAATTTTACCTCTGCAATTAGTGATGTGAGTTCCAGTAGGCTTCCCTGTCAGTATATATAATCTAAATGAATTATTGAAGGCAATTTCATTTTAATCTCTTTTTCTTTGCCAGTCCAGGTACTGTTACAGTTTTATTTCTATACAATTTTTGTGTATATGTGCACATTAGCTTTAAAATATTACATTTTGACAGGTTTTTATTTTTTTTTATTTTTCATGGTTATGGGGCTTGAATTCTGGATCTAGGTGTTGTCCCTGAGCTCTTCATATCAAGGCTATCACTTTACTACTTGCACCACAGTGCCACTTCCTGTTTTCTGGTGGTTAATTGGAGGTAAGAATGTCACGGATTTTCTGCAAGGGCTAGCTTTGAACTACCATTCTCAGATCTCAGCTCCTGAATAGCTAGGATTAGAGGCATGAGCTACCATAACACAGCTAAATTCTTACTTATTTTAAGTTCTATGATTTAGTTGAAGGAGTAGAATGAGTGTGTAGAAAAGTAACTTTCAAGTGATCTCTCTAAATAATTTCAGAGTTTCATTTCCATAATATTTATTTCAGTGATTAATGATAGAAGCTCCCAAAGTAACAAAATGATCGCTCATGTTCTCCTTCCCATAGGTACTATTGGAAGAGAATGAGTGAGATTTAAGTCTAAGACATTGTGTACTTGAAATTATAAAAAAATTAGTTTGATGATACATAAAGAGCCAGCTAACACAACATGCTTTTCATTTTCTAAAGAAAGGAATGTCATACAAGTATGTTTATTGCCAAGCTTTTTCATCTGAAAAACAAAGAAAAAACAATATCATAAAAAAGCTGAAAGGGATCAGCAAACATGTAAGAGTGATATAGGATTGGAGACTTTAAGACATGAATTGGTTCAGGTAAAATAATACTCTGGGAAAGGTATCTATAAACTAAATTTATTCATTGTAATTTTTTAATTTTTATTTATTATGTTACTTGATATATAAATACATACATGTATGTATATATGTATGTATATATGTATATATATGTATGTATATTTGTGTATATCAACCCTGCAACACCACTGAGCATGCAAACTTATGTGTTCATCATTGTAAGCTAGACCTGTGTTTTACCAAAGCTTTATATATAGTGTGTTATTTTTTCATTTAGGCTTGACACAAAATGTGTTTGCCCCTAGAAATAAATGATGGCATTTATAACTACAATAATTTAGTGTAAATATTTACATTAAACACATGCTCATTATGAGTTGTTCTTTGTTTCCTTTCCTTATTTTATCTTTAGGAAGTTGATTTGAATTTAGATTGTGTGTTTGCCAGACAGGTATTCCACCACTGGAGTCACTCCACCAATCCTTTCTTGTTTAAGTTACTGTACTCATTGAGTAGCAATTTTTGCACCCATCCCAAAAAGCAGGGATCATGATTGCATTCCAATATCCCTACCTAGTAGGTTGATATGGGTGATACTTTCCTTCCTACATGGATTCAGAACTGTGATCCTCTCAAATTCTACCACTTTAGTTAATGGTGTGAGCTCCTCTAGATGATATTATGGAAAGAAATTATTACAGGTAATTTGAGTTAATCATTGGCTAATATAGGGGATTTGATATTAAAATATATGGTAAGTTTGAAAGTAAGAAAAAGAAAAGAGGCAGAAAGAAAAAAGAAGAAAAAAAGGATAGAAAGAAAGAAAATTATTGAGAATGAATTTTTTGGAGTCAGGAATCACATGGTAGAGGTACTACCTGTAATAATTATTAGGTCTGCCCCAGGCCATGCAGACCCTTTGCACACACCTTCCCACTTCTTGACTAAGTTTCCACCCTTTGTTACCTAGGTATTTGGCACACCTGGAGGCAGCAACCTCCCCCTTCTTCTAAGTCCCAACCGGGTCAGCCTCTGGTCACACTGTCCATCTAACCAGAGGTGAGTCTCAGGCCTTAAAGTCACATCTAGATCCAGTATGGCCAGAATTTTCCCCGACCTGGTCACATCTCATCCGGTTCTTTACCTAGTTACGTCCTCGCCCGAGGTTGGGTGACCCTATTTTTTGTACATGCCTTTCTGCCATGTATGGCATGGGCAGCAGTTCAGTAAATAAACTACTTACCTGACTGAATACCGTGTGGTGTTCTCTTCATTGACTACTTAATGAAACTCGTCTAATTAATATGCTTTACACTTAAGACTTTCAAGTTATGAATCCATAGATACTTTTGTGAAACATGTGAGTTCAGTATCTACAAAACATGTGTATTGACTCATCATTTAACAATATAATTCTGACTGGAATCTTTAATAGCACTTTAATTAACCATAAAGTCTATTTTGTTTGCTTTTCTTTGTTTTGTTTGTTTTTTGCTTAAAGTAATAAAAGAGTTAGTGAGACAATCTGAAAATATCTCTGGGTTCATATTTTCTCATCACCCTGGGCTACAACCTGTGTGCTACCAGCTCAGACAATGGGACTTTGAAATTCCGGAAAGTAGATGCACATCATAATGACCCATGGCTTCAGGATTTCTGATTCTTTTTTAAATGTAATTGTTACTTAAGTAAGTACAGTTAGGTTACCTTTTCACAAGAAATTCAGACATTTACATGTTTATTTATATTTTTTGTCAGTTGTGGGGCTTGAATTCAGGGCCTGGGCACTGTCCCTGAGACTCTGTGCTCAAGTTAGGTAGCACTCTACCAATTGAGCCACAGAGCCACTTCTGGCTTTTGACTTGTTAATTGGAGATAAGAGTCTT
The DNA here is from genome assembly GCF_024711535.1 of Dipodomys merriami. Taxonomy (NCBI): domain Eukaryota; kingdom Metazoa; phylum Chordata; class Mammalia; order Rodentia; family Heteromyidae; genus Dipodomys; species Dipodomys merriami. Next base: position 278,907 of record NW_027206357.1, on the reverse strand, counting down.
ATGGGGACTTTTATTCCTGGGCTGGCTTTGAAGTTCAATCCTTAGATCTCAGCCTCATGAGTAGCTGGGATTACAGATATGAGCCACTGGCACCTGGCTTGAAATGGTCTTTTGTGTGTGTGTGTGTGTGTGTGTGTGTGTGTGTGTGTGTGTGTGTGTGTGTGTGTGTGTGTGTGAAAATACCATAGAGAGGGGTTATAATTATATGGGCAAAGTAATTATCACATTTCTTATCAAGCATTGTTGCCCCCTCCTTTGTTTCCCAATCCCATCCCTTCTTAGCTCGCCCACACACACATCCCCACCCCTCCAACCCACACTCACCCCCCTCCTTTGGCAAGTTGTAATGTTCGTTTTCTGACATAACATCTTGTATATCTCATTGTTGCAATGGGTCTAACTGTATCCCTACTTAAATAATTTGTTTTTTCCCTTCCCTTCCACAAATTATACCAACATCAAATACAATGAAATCAGGGGTTATACCATGGGGGAGGGACATATAAAGCAACAAAGAAATCATCTTTTAATATGTTAGAAACAATGGCATGAAAGAAAAAATACATTTGAATCCTTATCTTGGCATTCATTTCACCTAATATCAATTTATCTGATCTTTTCTGCTTGTCTCAGACATATACTAGCTATTGAAAATAAGGGCAAGCATGGGACCTGTTTCTTTGGGCCTGGCTTACTTCATTTAATATAATTTTTTCCATGGCTTTCCATTTCCTAACAAATGGGGCAATGTTATTCTTTCTGATGGAGGCAGAGAATTCCATTGTGTATATAGACCATATTTTATTGATCCATTCGTCTACTGAGGCGTATATGGGTTGGTTCAATATCTTAGTTATGGTAAGTAATGCTGCAATAAACATAGTTTTGCTGGTAACATTAGTATTCTCTTGTTTGTTATCATTTGGGTAAATGCCCAAAAGTGAGATTGCTGGGTGATAGGAGAACTTTGTGTGGAATATTTTGAGGAACCTGCATACAGCTTTCCAAAGTTTATGAATAAGTTCACACTACCACCAACAATGCAAAAAAGTTCCCTTTTTGCCACATCCCCTACAGCATCTATTGTTATTAGAGTTCTTGATTATACCCATTCTAATTGGGGTGAGGTGGTTGTTGTTTTGATGTTGTTTTAATTTGTATTTCTTTTATGGGTAGGGAGTTTGAACATATCTTCATGTGTCTATTGGCCATCCTTCTTTCCTCTTCAGAGAAATTTCTCTTTAAGTCTTAGGCCTCTTATTTATTGGGTAGTTGTTTCTCTGAGGATTTGTTTTTGGGGGATTGGATTTTTTGTGTTCCAAGTATATTTTAGATATCAGACACTTGTCCATTGTATGGCTAGTGAAGATCTTGTCCCAGTATGTGGGCTTTCTATTGATCTTGCTAACTCTTTCATTTGCCTTTCAGAAGCTCTGCAATTTCATGCAATCCCATTTCTCCAAACATTTTTTTATTTGTTGTGCTTCTGAGTCTCTTTTACAAAAATATTGGTCTGTGCCAAGGTGACCTAGTGTTTCTCTTATTCACGGACTCCACTCCCAAATTACTCAAACTGATTCAAAACTTTGGCAAAGTAGCAGGGTATAAATTTAATCCTTAAAAATCAATGGCTTTTCTGTATGCCAACGATGAGAAAAGTGTCGCTTAAATCAGGAAAGCAACTCAATTTGTAATAGCCCCACAAAAAATAACATACCTAGGAATTAACTTAACCAAAGACATGAAGGACCTCTATGATGAAAACTTTAAAAAACATGAAAAAGGAAATCAAAACAGAACTTAGAAAGTGGAAAAACCTCCTATGCTCCAAGATTGGAAGTATCAATATCGTGAAAATGGCAATACTTCCCAAGGCTATCTACAAATTCAATGCGATAACTATCAATATTCCAACCTCATTCGTCAAGGAAATACTAGAGGCAATCGAAAAATACATATGGAACAATAAAATACCCCAAATAGCAAAAAACAATCCTTAACAGAAAGAACAGTGCTGGAGAAATATCAACATCAAATTTCAAACTCTACTAAAAAGCCATAGTAATCAAAATAGCTTGGTAGTGGCTCAAGAACCTCCCTCAGGACCAATGGAATAGAATTGAAATCACAGAAATGAACCTACAGGCATATAGCCATCTAATCTTCGATAAGGGAGCTAAAAAAATAGAATGGAAGAATGACCCCCTCTTTAGTTAATGGTGCTGGCAAAATTGGTTAATCACTTGTAGAAAACTAAAGCTAGATCCTTATATATCACACAGTACCACAATCAACTCCAAATAGATCAAAGACCTCAGAGTCAAAGCAGACACTCAAATAGTCATTTTTAATATGATGAACTACTTTGTACTTCTGGCTTACATATATAGTCCTAGCTATAGTTAGGATTGCAGGTATGAGAAACAAACACTAGGTGTGTGTTGGCTTGTTTTAATATTGTTGTTTCTTATACTACAAAGCTCTTATTTTTATTTTCACCTAGGTGGGGGAGATAGGTGCTAGCCAGTATTGAACCTTCTTTGGTTGAGATGGAGCCATGTGGAAGTTCTTGCCTAGAATGACATGGAATTGAAATCCTCCTGCTCTCAGCTCCCCATGGTCCAGGGATGATAGACATATTCTATCACGCAGAGCCAGAGGTTGGGCAGCATTGCAGGTAAAACTACACTGGTCTTGAAATGATGTCCCACATTGGTAGCTTTACAGGCATATGCCTTCAAAACATTGTTGTATTCCGTTTCACTTTGAAGTAGTGTTTGCATAAACTTAGAGAGACAATGATAACATTCTACATGTTTAAGATATAGAATAGTCAATATAATTAGCACGTTTATCTCCTATAACATTGAAGCTAATGTATTTTGGTAACTTTCTGACTCTGCTAGTTATTTTTTGGAGTATACCATACACATGAATACATTGATAATGCACATAGAAGATTGGAAATTTATAGAGACAGACAAGTTAGACTATGTGTAGTAAATATATATTTATCTATTGCTGCTCTGAAGAACATTATCATATATTCACCATGATAATACCACCATATATTCACCATGACAATAATTTTCTGGCAGTGTAGAATTTTCCATTTCATAATCTGCCATTGTTTATCTTTTTTACATTTTCTTTATAAGTATGAATGTTTTCCTGTATGTTTTGAAATTATTAAGATGTAATTTAAAAATTTGTAGAATCTACTGAAATAATCTCCATTTGTTTGATTTTGTGATGCTAAATCATTAAAACCAAGGTTTTCCTGAAAGTTTTGCTAGCAAATTATATCACATTCTAAATATTCTTATTATTGTATTTTGATATAGGGTTTTACTGTTGCTTTTTTATGATATACAGTGTTGTGAAAGTGGATTAAACTTGCAACCCCACTGTCTCCAGTAACAATGCTTTATCACCAGGTTCTGTAGGCTCATAATTATAACTAGCTAATCAGGGGTTTGAGACCTGAGCTTTAGTTCAGATGGCCTGAGCAGGAAATTTTATGAGTCTCTCCTCTCCAGTTCACTACTAAAAAGAATGCAGTGGAACTTTGGACAATTGTTAGAGCACTACAGTCAATGGCTGAGATCTGAGGATCACGGTTCAAAGCCAGACCTAGCAGGAAGGTCCATGAGACTCTTATCTCAAATAAACCACTAGAAAACTGGAAGTTGTGTTGTGGCTCAAGCGGAAGAGAGCTCCTCCTGAGCTGAAGGGCTGAGGGATAGCACTGAAGCCCAGAGTTCAAGCCCCATGACCAACAAACCCAGGGCTGATGAGACCCCCTGACATAGTATTGGAATAATTGCTACCTCTCTGAGACTGTTTCACTGGGTTCTTATCAAAGGAACTTGGCTTGAGACAAAGAAGTGCACTCCTTGCTTAATTTCTTATTACTGGGCTGCTAGAATATTTCATTTGCCACATAAGCTAGTGGAAGTTTAAAAATTTGCATGCTGAGAGACTAGGATTAAAGGAATGAGCAAGTTGCACCCAATATTCACCCTCACCTAGGAAATAACTACCTTGGAGGCCTTTGAAGAAATATATACATAAGTAAGGATGCAACTTGAACTTGAATCTGGGGCCTGAGTGTTGTCCGATTTGTAGCACTCTACCAATTGAGCCCAAGGTACAGTTCTTGCGTTTGGCTGCTTAATTGAATATAAGTGTCTTTAGAATTTTACAAACTAGAGTGGGTTCAAACTGTGATCCTCAGATCTCACTCTCCTGATTAGTAGGTTTAGAGGCATGATCCATTGTGTATGTATTTGGAAGCATATAAGCATCCGAACAGAATTTCCATGAAATTGTATAGATATAACTCTACTTTTTGTCTGTCATGTTTACATTACCATGTGGGACATAGCCGGTCCCATGTGTGTCATGTTAATTCAGAAAAGCAGAAGCATAGAGTTAACTTCTTACTCTCCTCCCATTGGTACTGATCCTTCTACCGTAACTGGGAGGAAGATGAACAAGTGAAAAAGTAAGTGGATGTTGGCATAAAGAGAAGTTTTGTCTTTGAAAACTTGGTATGTTTGAGGTTTCTGAATCAAAGTCAACTTTCTTCTTTGCTCACCAGTTGTGATTTTCACTAGGGGATTGAGGCTTGGCACTTGAGAGGATAGCAGATTACATAGTTTTGGACTCTCAGGGATGACAGGGAGGGCTGTGTACAGCAAGCCAGATCCAGTAGGGAAACAACATTTTCTTCCTATTATAGGGAGAATTTTAGGGGATTATATTTGAGAAATTTCTAGAAGTGGGTTGTGAGGAGCATCCTGCTTGCAGGTGTTTCTTCCCACTTCCCAACAACAAGTCCTGTCAGACAGAGGATATAGTACAAGACTCAGAATGGGGAGGGTGGGCTCTGATTTTCCTTGTCATCAATCTTACCACAGCAATGTTTGTTCCATCCTCCCTATGTGGATGGACTTCTACCATGATGATTTCTATACGTCCAAGGACCATGACATCCTAAAGAACTTACATAATATGTCAAGCTCAACATGACCTCTTCAGACTTGCTCTTCTGCTTACACATTCTTCTGGACTAGCTGGAGGAACCCATGACCCATAAGACCAAGAAAAAGTGGAAGAAATCCTTGAGTAGGTATGGAATCTGCATCTCTAGGGATGGTCCTGATTGGCCAAGAGCCCTTAGTACTCCCCAGCTTGACAAAAATGTCATTTTATGGATATTCTATGACAGGTAATAATTGTTTTCCTTTTAAAAGAACTTAGAAGTAGCCACTTGTTTTAAACACCCTACCTTCTCATCAGTGTTCAGTCCAAACTCAAATTCTACAGCTTCCCCCATTCGATCCTCATGGAAGTTTAGTCACACCTTAACTTCTAGGGTCTACTCTAAGACTCCTGTACTTATTTCCATTCTCAGGTTTGCATCACCATAGAGCAGCTCCTGCAGAACTCCAGACAAAGAACCCATCAGTGATATCGTCTATAGTGACTGATGGAGATCAGAATCCATCACTGATCTCCAGAAAGCATGTGAAGGTAGAGGGTTTTTTTCTTCAATTTGTAGATTTTGAGTCCTGTGGGCAATCCACTGGTTTTGAACCCCACATGTTATGCAGGTGTACCGGCACATAACACCAAGGAACAAGATGATCCAGAATGTTTCCCATTGATGTTCACAATCCAGCTAGATCAGCTCCAAACCGGTCAAAAAAACACGTCATGGTGTTCAGGGTAAATGTATGCTAATGGAAAATGACCCCACTCTATGCTGAGAAGAACCAATAAGTGAGGTCCAAAATCTAGATTTAGATGAGGTCAGGGAATCTTTCCTCACAGAATACCCAGACCAATCTGTCCTCTTGCAGGGGATCCAATTTCCAATTGAGAAATTAGAATCTGTCCCTACCTGGACTCAGGAAGAAAATCCTGTCTTTAATGAAGTCCCTTTGAGGACTCTGAGGCAGAATTTCTGCCTGAAGGCAACTTAGAGACCAATCTAGATTTCGAGATTCCTTCTCCCCTTCTGAGAAAATCCTTCTTTTCCTTTTTGTCCTGATTGTTGTAAAAGGTTCATTCTATTTATTTTTTGAACTTTATTAAAATGTCAATTTTTTGACATATTCTAGAATTCTTGATATATTTTCTTTTAAACTTACAATCTGAAGCATCGTGAATACGTGTTCTGTGGGAGGGAAAACACAGAGTGAAAGGAGGCTGTACAAGAGATCCTACTGGATATAATGGGAACTGTTAAATGCACAGGGAGTGGCAATGAAGCCAGGCCATGCCAGCATGGGGTGATAAAGTGGCTACAAAAGGTCTAGGACATAGCAGATCAGATGTCCTAGAAAGTTAATCTGTCAATTGGTATAAATGCCACAATACTTATAGTGGTATGTGGGACACGCTTCCAACAGTGAGCTCCAATCTGTATACAACTTCATTGTGCTTTGGACAAATATGGAAGAAAAATTTGGCTCCAATAATATAAAAAGTCTACTTAGTTCTGAAAATATTTGACAAAATATATAATGTATATATATATATATATATATATATATATATATATATATATATATACTGGAAAGTATAAACCATCATCAATAGAAGAAAGAAGGCTTACAGATGTGAACAAACACAAAATCAGGAAGAAAAAACTCCACAATTAAATCAGTTTTATGTAAATACGTTATATTCTTTATGTAATATACACTATTTTATATAATATATAAGATTGAATATGACTTTTCAAATTACAAAGCCATTAAACGTTTTAGTCTTCAGTATTTTTTTGCATAAAACATTAGTGTAAATATTATTGGGGAAAGAAATGATATAATTTTATTATAGTTATATGAATATATATACGTGTGTTTCTAGATATAACACTGGTTATAAATAGATGAATTATTATATACATATATTTGTATATATCTGTCTATGAAGTGAATATAATGAAAGTGAGTATTATGAAATTGACTACAGTATGTATAAAAAAGTTGAGTCCATGAAACTCAGGCCTGTAATCCTAGTGATGTGAGAAGCTGGGTTCTGAGTTCTATTATTTCTTACCACAAGCCTTAGATTTTCCGAGAAGGCCTGGGCCCTCCAGTGTAGCAAAGAGACACATATGCAGTGGCATCACACTCCGTGACCCCAGAGGAAAGTTAGTAGAAATCAGTACAAGCCTCTGATCTTATGACAGTCTACTCAGTACCTGTACGAAGATGGCCATCTGTAGAACATCAGATGGAGAGTTGGTATTCCCTCCAAAATGTTCTAAAAAGAGCCTTCTGCACTATAGTCTCTGACTATATTGAATTAAAACTTATTTCCGTTCCCAAACTGCAAACACATAGAAATATGGCAAGGACTCAAGAGAGATGGTCAAAGACATACAAATACATAAAATTATATACTCTGTTTCAGTAATTGAATGGCAAATCATCAAAGGCATGTCTTGAATTTTTCTTTTTCTTTTTTTTTTTTAAGGAAATGGACACACACTCTGAGTTGATCAGGATCTGGTGATAGTTTGGTTGCTGAATTCTTGAATGGACTCCTGGGAAATTGTGTGGGGGTGGGTGTCCTCACACAGCTTAACAATTCAATGGCTGTAATTTCTATGATGGCACAGCCAACTTTGCCATAGCAGGAAATAGGTATCAGGCACTGATTTGGCCCTGAAGTGGACTCAACAACACCAATAAGCACGAAGAATGAGAGGGAATGATTATTGGCCACCAAATTTCAGCGTGAAGAGCTCTCCTGACCAGAAGCTAGGATCAATTGAGTTGGAGAAGGCTGATCTCCATGTAAGGCTCCTAAGCACTAAGGACTAGGCACAATTACAGGTGTTGGAGAAACAGAAGTGAATGTGCTCTCTCCTCACTAATTTCATGCTGAAAAGAAAAGCAGAAATCTTTTTTTTTTTTTTTGATAGCAATCACCTTTATTTCTGAGTCCAGTGCTATACAATTGACATTTCATCTAAGAAAAGGAAAATATGGTACACAAAGAGCATTTTAAAAGCTAAATTACTGCATGCCACTCTGCATAGTAGGAGAGGCCATTCTGTAGGGTCATTTTAAACTAAATGAAAAGGTAATAGCTGACCTGATATGGGATTTGGTGCAACTCTTAGCAGTATGATTCCACCAATTATATTTCAATAGGTGCATCATTTAAAACGATTTTTAAATTGCTTTCCATTCCTTTTATTGTCAAAAGAGCAAGAGAATCCAGAATAAAAATGTCTTTTTAAAACAACTTGAACACTTTTTTTCACAAGCAATTCCATAGCAATAGACCATATCAGAGAACATACTAAGTATTTTTTTTAATATTCAACAAAATATACTGTTTATTTGATATATTCGATCACTTAAAGCCTTTTTATAATCCACATGATTAAATACTGGGTTTATTTTATTACTACAAAAAAATTCAATAATCTGAGGAGTTACCAAATTTTCTTTATAAATCCTTAGACCCTGATTAGAACTTTAGTTTTTAGATAATTTTATTCATATATGTTTATTTTTTATTTTTTTATTATTATTTTATTTTATTTGTGAACATACTGTACAGAGGGGTTAAAATTACATGGGCAGGATAATGCATACATTTCTTACCAAGCATTGCAGCCTCCTCCTTTGTTTATCCTTCACCTCCCTTCCCAGCCTCCCCCTTCCCCCCCACCTAATCATACCCCCCTCCCCCCCCACACACCAACATTGTAAAGCTGGTTTTGACATGACATTTTGTACTTCTCTTTGTTGCAACAGGTCCACCTGAATCCTTAAACGACTTGTTTGTCCCCATCTCCTTCACATGTTATACTGACATCAAATATAGTGAAAGCAGGGGTTACACTGTGGGGGAGGGACATACAAAGCAACAAAGAAATAATCTTATAAATGCGTTAGAAACACATGCATGAAAGAAACGAAAACATTAAAATACATATTTAAGGGTTCATTTTCCTAACATCACATTATCTGACTTTTTCCGCTTGACTCATACCTATACTAGATATTGCAAATAAGGGAAACCATGGGGCCTATGTTTCTTTGGGCCTAGCTTACTTCGCTTAATATAATTTTTTCCAAGTCTTTCCATTTCCTAACAAATGGGGCAATGTCATTCTTTCTGATGGAGGCACAGAATTCCATTGTGTATATATACCACATTTTCTTGATCCATTCATCTACTGAGGGGCATCTGGGTTGGTTCAAGGTCTTAGCTATGGTGAATAATGCTGCAATAAACATAGATGTGCTGGTAGCTTTAGTGTGGTCTTGTTTGTAAACATTTGGGTAAATGCCCAAAAGTGGGATTGCTGGGTCACCCGGGAGTTCTATGTGGAGTCTTTTGAGGAACCTCCATACTGCTTTCCAAAGTGGCTGAACAAATTTACACTCCCACCAACAATGAAGTAAGGTTCCCTTCTTTCCACATCCCCTCCAGCATCTGTTGTTATTAGAGTTCTTGATTTTTGCCATTCTAACTGGAGTGAGGTGGTATCTCAATGTTTGTTTGATTTGCATTTCTTTTATGGCTAGGGACGTTGAGCATTTCTTCATGTGTCTATTGGCCATCCTTCTTTCTTCTTCACAGGAGTTTCTCTTTAAGTCTTTCGCCCACTTGTTTATTGGGCAGTTGTTTCTTTGAGGATTTAAAACCAGAAATGTTAATGATAATTTCTATAAATCAGAGACATGAAATTGGTTATTTTTGGCAACAACTTCACATTGATGAGGGATGTTGATATGAGAGCCATCATCCAGGCAATTATCTAGGAGCAGGTACTCCAAGCAGAAAGAACAGTATGTACATCCCCCATTGATGGGAATGGAACTGACTAGCCTCAGAAAAGGAAAACAGAACTGACATGTTTGCTTGTGAAATAAGAATGGAAAAGTTCAAAAAAGAAAAACATCAGAAATGAAGATAGGAATAAATTTGATATATATTGGATGCTGTCGATTACAAGAAGAAAAGTTCTGATTTTAGTTTAAATTTGACGCACTGGAAACAAAGTGCTAAAATAGTAGTCAGACACATCTGATTCAGTAAATAATACTTTTAAAGTGTGATTCTAGCTGGGCTCAGGTGGCTCACAACTGGAATCCTAGTTACTCAGGAGGCTGATATTTGAGGATCAGGTTTAAAGCAAGCCCAAAGAGGGAATTTGGTAAGATTGATCTCCAATTAACCACCAAAAATATGGACATGAATCTGTGTTTCAACTGGTAGAACACTAGCCTTGAGGAAAACTTAAGGGACAGGACCCGGGCCCTAGGTCCAAATCCTAGGACTTCACAAAACAAGGAAGCCAACAAATAAAATTTGGTGCTGTCATTCATCACTTAGCATTCTAATTCAATATAATTGGTATGAGCCTTGGAAATTTTATCCTTAGCAAATGCTCTACCCGGATATGTTGCTTCATTTCCAGCTTTCAAACCCTGGCATCACCACTGTCTCCTCCCAGTTAGCATAGCAGTGTGCCACTGGAAATTTGAAGATATATTTTATTAATCATAAGAATTCGGATCATTTTCCAAATACATTAAATAAGTAGTAGCCACATTCCACTATTCTGAATATCTTAATCATCTTTTGATTTAATAAGCATTAAGGCTTAACAATTCTAGAGTGGTTATCAAATTAATTCAATAGTCATCATTCTTCCACCCAATCATATAACATATGTTTATAAAAGGAGAGACTATATGAAAGTGTGCACATGATAACTTCTCACTATAATACTCTCAAGAAGTAGGGTTTTACAAAACATCCTGATTGTTTTGCCAAAGGAAAGTTTAAGAGATTTAAATAAATGACCTAACATTACAGAAGGAAACTGCTATTGGCTTTACAACAATTTCATTTGCCTAGAACTGAGGAAATGAGTTTCAGAAATGCCAGAGGCAAAGGTTATTATTTAAATCACCTCATCATGAGGTACAAGCAGCCTGTCTAGATCAACCTTCCAGGATAAAAAGTAATGAACGGAAAACAATTAATGCTCTAAAACAAGCCAGTTGGTGGTGGTTTATGCTTGTTATCCTAGCTATTTCGAAGTCTAGGATGAAAGGATCTCAATTCAAAGCCTGGCCAGAAAGAAAACCTTCCTCTCTGCAACCAGCAGACAGAAGCATCATCTCTGTTCCTGAAGCCCAGTTGGAAGTCTTCTGCCCATAGATATCCAAACACAAGACCACCCCAATCTGAAATATTATCAAATACATTAAAATAATATCTCCTGTTTGGGAGATAATATTTACAAATTTATCAAAACATTTCATGAGCTCCTGTTTTAAAAGGCAGTGTGAAAATGGAAATATGTACTTACTGACCAGAATGATGTTAATGGGGCTAGAGGCCCATTGGGTAACTTATCCATTCAACCATCTTTCCTCACAACTTGTCAGTCAGCCTGAACAGTGAGGTTTTTGAATGCAAGGAATGTGTGTGTACATGTATCTTGTGAAAGTAATAATCAAAAGCTAGGCACTGGAAGCTCAGGCCTGGAAAACTAGCTACTCAGAACCCTGAGCTATGAGAAACTCAGTTTAAGCCAACTGAACAAAAAGACTCTTACTACCAATTAAACAGTAATGAAGAAAGCTGAGCTATGTTTCAAATGGTAGAGTGCAAACCTAAGGGACAGAATCCAGGCCCTGAATTCAAGCCCCAGTAATGGCTTTCATATACCAAATACTCCTGACAACACCACAGTATCTGCTTATGTTAGCAAGGGATGTAGATGAATGGGATGATATCATCATTTACCTCACCTTTAGTCTCAAGCATTGTGTACAGCGTAGCTCAGTCTGTGAAAAGCCCTAGGTGAACCCTTTCCTCAAAATCAGTAGATACATCTCGTTTTCCTTAGCACATTCACACACATGCACATAAAGGGCTATATTTTTTTAGGAATATATTTTTCTAACTAATTTTGAAATACATAACCATTCATACATGCTTCAGAATTATGTGCTATTGTTTAAGTTTCATAGGGAGCTCAATATATCCAGGTTCTGGCTCATTCTTGTAATTTTAGCTGCTCAGGAGGGTGGGATCTGAGGATCACAGTTTGATGCCAACCCAAGCTAATAAATTCTCAATATTCTCATCTTCAATTAAGTAGCAAAAAGCCAGAAGTGGAGATGTGGTTCGAGAGGCACAGTGACTGCATTGAGTAAAACAATCTAAGCGAGAGCTCCAGACCTTCAGTTCAAGCCTGAGTCTAGCCAAAAGCCAAAAACCTCCAAAACACCAAATCAAAAATATGTCAAAATATTTTGTCACTGTTAAGGCAAAATCCATTGAGACAACATAGTTTCTGGTTTGTTGAAGATTTGGTGGGGAAACCCCAAATTTAACATGTGTTTAAGCTATGTAACGAACAAGCAACCAAATAAAGTTTCCCAGTAAAGAATCTTCCTTAGAATTCACTGAGACCCATGACACAGGGATTTTTTTCTATGCTTTTGGAAAATAGGTGTTTTTTTCAGTAAGGGAAATAATATAAAACTTAACTATGTGTTATAGGAGTCATTGGAAGCTCTAAGTGAAGTGAATGTACAACAAAAAGCATACAATATTACAAGTTTCTATGCCTCTGTTGAGACACTACAAACCTGAAATAGTGTGGATTCTCAGAAAGAGAAGGGGGATGCTCAGCATAACTGATCATGAAAGAAATCCAAATCAAAACCAAAACCACATTTAGATTCCACTCACCCCAGTTAGAATGGCCATTATCAAGAGAACAAACAATAACTGATGCGGCGGTTGATGTGGCTAAATGGGAACACTACTACACTGATGGTAGGAATGTAAGCTGGTTCAACCACTCTGGAAGGCAGTATGGAGGTTCCTCAAAAGACTAAACATAGATCTCCCCTGAGATCTGAAGTAGGCCCTGAGAGGAAACTTGAGCTGATACAGTTTCTTTCCAGGCTTTGCTTTTGCTTTAGGGATTTTAGAGAAAAAAAAAACAACTTTAAAAATAGGTTTACTAGACCTTGGCTCCAACCAGCCCAGTTCTTGGAATGTAAAGAATGCCCCTATGTTCCCCCCCCCCCCCCAACAATCTAACCCACCTTGATTGTTCTGTTACAGACTGACCAATAAAACAGATAGCTTGTAATTTGGCTTCTACTGGATATATCTCCACATATTTCACGTGCTTATGGTAAACTCCACTAAACTCCTCCTTTGTGTACGATTACTGTAAACTCTGCCTTTTGTGTGTGCTTCACCTTACCCAATGACTTTGTGAGTCATTTAAACCAAAAGTGTTAGGCTGGTTTAAACAGCCATTATGTGACAAACTGTAACCTCATTGATCACCTGTGTGAGGTCTAGTATGACTGTGCAAACTTTTGTGTTTGTGACAATCTCATTGGTCGCCCTGCGTGACCAGGCTTGACTTTGTGAATTTTGCCATTAAAAACCAAAGTACATGGGCTGCTAGGGGTCGTATTATCAGCTCCCGAGCCTGTGCTGGGGCCCTGACAAGTCAGTGTAGGAACCTTCTCAATAAAATTGCTTCCTGGTTAACAACTTTGTTGTGGTGGGCTCTGTCACTCTGGACGAGTAGGTGGGCTTGCCTGCCTGAGTGGGGTTCTTCCTACTAGAGATCCAACAATCCCAGTCCTCTGCATTTATCCAAACGATCTCAAACTAGGGCATAATAAGCTACCAGAACAACTATGTTCATTAGAGCATTGTTTACCATAGGTAAGCTACAGATCCAACCCAATTGCCTCTCAATAGATGAATGGATCAAGACAATGTGGTATATTTACACAATGGAATTTTATGCTTCTATCAGAAAGCATGACAGCGTCCCTTTTGTAAGAAAATGGAAAGACTTGGAAAAAATCATGTTAAGTGAAGCAAGCCAGGCCCAAAGAAACATGAACTCTATGATTTCCCTCATTTGCAATGGTTAGCATTAGCCTGTTACTCCTGAAAGTGGATCATAATAGATCAAGTTTATGAGCATCTATATGACCATACAAAATGTTGCTAATTGAAATGAACGGCAAGACATAGAAACAGCAAGTCATCTTTTGTTTAGTTGTCAAGTTTGATATAGCCAATATACTGCAGGTAGTTCTTACTTTTTACTTTATGTCATTTTTCTTTTCCTATTGGATTAATCCATGGCAATTCCTTTCTTTAATTTTGGTACCCTGCATCCTGTATATGCATTTATCTGATTGGAAGAAGGGAAGGGAAATAACAAAATGCTGAAAGAAGTTCAAAAGCTGACCCATTGCAACAATGATATTCACAGGACACTATGGGAGAAATTAAATTTACAATGTAATGGTGGAGGAGTGAAGGGATGGGACAGAGGGAGAAAAAATCTGTAGTGGGTAACAATGTTCAATGAGAAATGTAATTTACTTATGTAAATGTAAACCCTCTGTACAGCAGCTTTGTAATAAAATCTATTTTTAGAAACATAAAAATTAAAAAAGTTTTTTTTCATAAAATTTCAAGCTGATGTAATAACCACATTACTTCTGAGTTCATGTCAAAGAGTTTTTGAGGACTTTCAATAAGCTAGTAATAAGTACCTATAACCACAATTAAGTGATAATGACAAAAGTAGCTCTTTTAATTGTATTATATGAATAAAGGAAATTTCATTTCTATTTACTTAGAATTCATGTTTGTGATCTGCATTGTTCCCAAGTCAGATTAATGTCTTTCCTTAGCTTTCTTTGGTATGTATAGCTTGGACATGTAATCTGAGGTATAAGAAGTATTCTTTGTTCCATTTGGAGGCCTATAATAGAGACACTTCTCCCTGACCAAGAAGTTCGGCTGGAGGAGGCTTAAAACTCGCTGTGGTTTCTCTCACACAGCTTACTGAGGAACCTAGGAGTTTGAGAAAGTGACTGTTAATTAAGTGCCTCTTACTAATAAGAATTATTTGTAGAATTTGAAAACATATTTGGGTAATAACTAGACTAGAAAAAAATGTTGTTTGTTATTTTTTATCACTACATTTCTTTTTGTCTAAATATAAGAGCCAGACTTACCCTAAGGGCCTAGAATAAGCAAAATGGCTTATAGAGCTCTTTCCACAGAATATGACAACAGCAGAAGAAAAACAGGTCCACAACTGGTAGAAGGAAGAAAGAGTTTGATTTCTCCTTAAATCTTAGGATCGAATGCTAAATGAGGAGCCATCTGGACTGATAACAGATTAAGGATTTAACATTTCCTGTGCTGTTCCATCATAGGAAGCAGTCAACAATCTCTCATCACACTGTAGGTGCCACACCTGAATGGTGACCTTGACTGTGTCCTGAGAACGTCCAGCAGGGCTCTGTCACGGTCACTGAAGTGTCAGGATTGCACTCTAAGAGGACCTACAGGAAGGTGGTAACAAGGCCTGAGTCAGGGTTTTGTCAGATCTAGATGATTTGTAACAGGCTCTACTGTCTTCTGGTTAAGAATGTGGATATATCATCGGGATCCTGCACGCAAATTTATCACAAGTGTTAGCTTGCACCATTTCCTTATGAAAGCCAACAAAGGATCAATAATGCCCTCTGGACATATTCTCATCAATATTTAGTAGATAAAAAGGTATAAAATCAAGTTCATCATGAGGAAAAAACACAGATGAAAACCAAATTGCAGATGAATTTACAAAAGTATTTTCCTGTACATATCTAATGTGACAAAATATTAAAATTTAATGAAGTTGGCAAAGTTAAATGGAGTTCGTTTTTACTATCGGTTTAACTGTCTTTTACATTTCAACTACTTAACAAAAAGAAAGTAGGCATAACACCACCAGTGGATCACACCTGTAACTCTCTCTATTTAGAAATCTGAGATCTGAGGAAAGTGAATTGCAGCTAGACTAGGTAGGAAAAAAAAACCTGTGAAACCTTGATCTCCAATTTACTATTCAATATGAAGAAGTGGAAATTTGGTTCAAGTCGTAGACTTACCTTTGAGTAAAAAAGCTAAAGGTCAGTTCCCTGAGTTCAAGCCCCAGTATTCACAGACACACACACACACACACACACACACACACACACACACACACACACACACACACACACACACAAACCCTATCTCAAAAATAACCAGTGACCAGTAAACAGAAACAAGATGGTATTTTTCTTTATTTTCTTTCATTTTTGACATTTTTTAAAAAAATTTACCTCTCTTTGAGAAGTTAAAGGCATCATAGAAAAGGAGGGACAAAGGATGAACATGTGCAAAAGTGGCATTCAATTGGTACTATGTTGAAAATGACCTATGCAACTTGTTTGTGGGGAAGCACGGGAAAACTGGAAGAGATGAAAGGAAAGGGAAACATTGTCCAAAAAGAAATGCACACAGGAAATTAAAGCTGTGGCTCAATTTGATTGCCATTCTTCAGCAAAAGAGGTCAGAGACAGTGTTCAGGTCTTGGGTTCCAGCCTCAGTATTGACTAAAACAAAAACAAAAACAAAAGTAATGTAACCATTACCAAACGAATCTAACTAAACCCTATACAGCTCAATAAAAATAATAAAAATAAAAAAATAATAATAATAGAATGAGGAGGAGGAGAAGGAAGAAGAAAGAGGAGGAGGAGGAGGAGGAGGAGGAAGAGATGAAGAAGAAGTAGAAGACAGTTAATATAACCAAACTTGTGAGAGAGAAAAATTGAGGAGCAAAGGAATGGGTGACCTTTCCAAAAAGATATATATCCATACCTGACATATGACTGTAACGTCTGTGTAACTGGCCTTTATAATAATAATACAAAAGAAAAAACAGAAATATATTGCTGGAGGCATAACTCAAATGGAAGATCAGATTAATATGTATGTGATACCAAGGTCAATCCCCAGTATCAATTTCCCGTTCAAAAATGGCTCTTCTCCTCATTTGTGCTGTCCGTAGCTTATGAAAGGGGGTGCAAACAGTTAAAGACAGAGAAAAGTAATCTGTCAGACACAGAACTGTACTTGCAAAGATCAGTACATGCTAGAACACATGTTGACTAGACTATATGATAACTCCATGTTTTCTGAAATTATCAGAACTAGTTGGGCTTGAATACAGGATCCACTGTATAGTAGCTAGGGAGTCAAAATTAACTAAACTCTCTGGATCTCAAGTTCTTCTCAGGTAAAGTGAGCATAACAATACTTATCTCACGGGATTATGAGATCTGGATGTCATCAAACATGGAGCTGGTCTTATCTTAAGTGTGTGTGCAACACTCAAAAACTTCTAGAAGGTGTATAAACTGGCATGATATTTACTATATTACTTAACAGTAATACAACATGCCTCTAATCCTACTTACAAAAGAGGTTGAAAAAAGAAGATCAAGTTTCTAAGCCTGGACAGGAAGCTGGATCAGACTCATCTCCAATGACCTCTAAAGAAGCTTGAGGTGGAGTTTGGTTCAAGTGGTAGAGTGCTAGACTGGAGCATAAGCCTCAAGAACAGTGCCCAGGCCCTGAGTTCAAGCCCTAGAACCTTCACAAGCACACACACACACACACACACACACACACACACACACACACACACACACACACACAATTTTGTATATTCCTATCACCCCACTTTACCATACTTTCCTTCTTCCAAGCTCACCAGTTGTTGTTGTTTTTTGTTTGTTTTAAAAGGGACTTGTTGTGTAACTCAGGCTGCTCTTAAACTAACAATCCTCCTGGATGTTGGGATTACAGGCATGCCTACTATAATTGGCTTCACTCAATAACTCTATTTATAACATTTTCGCAAGAAATTCATTCATGCTCATGAAGATATATGGGTTAAAGCTGTTCACCGTAATATTCTACTGTGCAAAATATAATGGTAATGCCAGCTAATACTCAGGAACCTGACACAGGAAAATAAGAAGGCGAGGAAAGCCTGTTCTACACTGCAGAACCTGGTCTCCAAAGGAAAGAAATTCTATAAATATTAGTCTACTGTGAAACAAACAATATGTTAAATTTATATAATGGAACAAATAGATCATTGTTAATGAAAATAAAATCTTCGCAGATAACTGCTTCCATTAATAATATTAAGTCACTGTCTTGGAATTGGGGCCAGTATTTCTGCCATTGATGGGATTTGAGCTCACTGTCCAGGTAACTCTTTTACACCATTGGTGAAGGGGAAGTTCATAGTCCTTGAAAAAAAGAAATTCAAGCTAGAGTTCCCAGGGCCTGCATTAAGGCTCTGCAATGTGAAATATATTTCTATACATGTGTAATATATGATATATATGTACATTTGCATGTTTATTATGGATATTATTATTGATTTTTTATTTAATTTATTCATTTGATGGTTTATTGTATTTAGTATTATTATACATATAATATTTATTATGTTTTGTACAAGTATTATAAAATTATACACAATAAATTAGGTCATTGACTCGTTTTTCATTAATACTTTATTAAGTGTTGAAACATAATACATAATTAAATGGAGGCATTTGTCACAGACATCACATGTTTAGAGCCAGTCCCCAGGATGAGCTTTGTCATTTATCTTTGGACAATTTCCTATAGGGATTTCTTTAGATGATTTACACTCAGAAGCCTTTTCTTGAGGATAGGCAAGTTATGGTATAAAATTTTAAGAGTGGGGCTGGGAATGTGGCTTAGTGGTAGAGAGCTTGGTCACCATGCATGGATGCCAGGGTTTGAATCCTCAGTGCCACAAACTCAGAAAAATTCAGGAGCTCTGGAGTGGCTCAAGTGGAAGAGCAATAGCCTTGAGAAAAAAGAAGCTCAGATACAGTAACCAGGTCCTAAGATCAAGCCCCAGGACTGGCAAAAACAATAGGCCAGATGTCGGTGGATCACACCTGGAACCCTAGCTTCTCAGGAGGTTGTGATCTGAAGATATAATTGTAATGACATGGATGGCAACCTATTCCCGTGTCCATGGAGTTGCCTATGCCTTCTCCATCCTAGATGAGACCTAGGATTTTCACAGGACACTAAAGCAGGTGAATTGATGAGCTTCTCATATCAGGATTCATGTTTCGGGACTGTTGGGATTTGAACTCAGAACCCAGCAGGCCAATTGGTGAAAGGGTCATGGTGATGACACTATCCTGTGAGCAAATGAGGCACTAGTCCATTCCCAGGACCTGACATCGAGCCCCAGGGAGGGCCACGATAAGCATAGAGTCATCCTTGAAACATAGGATATATATTGACCTACATGTATGGACAGTATCTTGCGTTCAGTGCAATCCTTCTCCTTATTTCGTGTCTAATTCATGGAGGTAATGTGTATTTTACTGAATATGGTGACAGATATAACTGTGCTGACATGGATGAGGACCTATTCCCATGGTTATAGGGTTGTGTACGACTCATTCTGAAGACCACACTTCAAAGACAGCCTAAGCAAGGAAAGACTGTTAGACTCTTATTTCCAATGAACAACCAAAAGACCCCATGTGGTGCTGTGGCTCAAGTGGTAGACTGTTCGTCTTGAACTGAAGGGCTCAGAGACAACGCCCAGGATTCATTTTGAGACACACAAGTGGAAAAAGAGTGACAGATAATCAAAGTACTTTTCCTATTTGCTAATTATGAGAATATTTTCTGGAATTAGAACTATAATTCTTGCTTCATCTTTTTGCACAAAGCTGAGACTCTAGCACTTGAGCCCCATCTCCACTTCTGGATTTTGGCTTCTTAATTGGAGAAATATCTCAGATTTTTTCTGCATGGGCTGCTTTTTTACACATAGGCTCCCATTTACATACATTTGTGGAATGCACCATGCTTTCAGTGTGTGTCTTAGTCAAAGATGCATTTTGTATTTTATTGAGTATGATAACAGATATTTTCTCATGGAAAACACACACACACACACACACACACACACACACACACACATCTACATTCTCCTAGACTCCCCTTTTGAGCAGTATTCAATGCCATTAATTTAATGCATGTTTTCTCCAAATTATAATGGTAAGGATTAAACTACATTTGTATTTATGATAACATATTTTTTGTACATTTTGTTTTGCAATTTTGTGTACTTATATGAGAGAACAGTGTTTTACAAAGACTAAACAGAAATCAATGTGTCGGTAAATGGGTAGGTGACAGGTAAAGTGAAAGATGCAGAAAATACCAGTTGAAATTTTATTTCTCAAAATGTAAATATGTATGCATATGTATGAATTTAAAATTTCTGATATAGGAATTGCATGAGCATCTTTAGAACACAAAAAGGGAAAGGTAGGAATGGCATGAGGAGGCTGAGAACACTCAAAGAGAACTACAGGAATTGTGTGAACGTGAGGAAGCTAACCAAAGAGTAATACAGGAATTGAGAGACCAGGATGAGAATACACAAACATCACTAAAGGCATTCATGGAATCCATTAAAAAAGAGCTTAAGAAAGTCAGGGAGACCACAAAGGGAATGCTGAATGTAACACAACAGAAGGAATGGGTGTCCAAGGAAACCATAACCAATCAACTAAGTGATTTGAGAATAAACACTGAATACCAAATTAAGGAAGTAAAGAAGATCATAAAGATCTAAAACAAAGTTTCAACAAAGAATTTGAAGTCATCAAAGCTGGCCAATTAGAAGGAAAAGAAATAAAAAACAAAGTAGAAAGACTTGACAGTAGGTTAGACCATGCAGAAGATCAAATCTCGGGGATTGAAGCCAGACTAGACATTATAGAGAAAGAACATACAATCATCCAAGACAAATTCAAGAACTATAATAAATCTATTCAGCACTTGGAAGACAACATCAGATGTCCTAATCTGAGGATAATGGGTGTAGAGGATCACCTAGAAACAGAAGATAATGGTTGGGAAATTTGTTTAACAGGATCCTAGCAGAAAACTTCCCAAACATGCAAAAAAAATAGGCCTATTCAAATACAAGAAGCTTTTAGAACGCAAAATAGCCCAGAAAAGAATAGGAGATCCCACTGTTACAATTTAATCCAAACAGGATCATTTCAAACCAAGGAAAAGATCCTTAAAGCTGTCAAAGAGAAAAGACCAATCACCTATAAAGGGAAAACTATCAGAATCACCTCAGATTTCTCAGCAAAGACAACCAAAGCAAGAAGAGCCAAGAATGATGTATGCCATCCTCTAAAGACAAACAACTATCAACCAAGAATACTGTACCCAGCTAAACTCTCCTACATAAGTGAAGGCCAAATAAAAATCTTCCATAGAAAAGAAAAATTGAAACAATACATCTCCACCTAACCAGCCCTACAAAACATTCTTAAAGATGTCCTACATATAGAAAACCAACAAGACCACAATAAAGGCCAAGAAACCGCACCCAAACTGAGAATCCAAGAATCATAGGGAGTAACCAGTAGCTGCAGCCCCCAAGATTGTGGATAAAATGGCAGGAACTCCCAAATACCTCTCAGTCCTCTCTCTCAACATTATCGGACTTAACTCTCCAATTAAGAGACATAGACTGTCTAGTTGGATTAAAAGCAAGATCCTTCTATCTGCTGCCTTCAAGAGTCACATCTTGCCCCCAAAACCAAACACATATTCAATGTGAAAAGATGGAACAAAATCTATCAAGCAAAAGGCCCCCATAAACAGGCAGGAGTTGCAATCCTAATATCAGATAAAATAGACTTCAAATTAAAATTGGTGAGAAGAGATAAAGAAGGTAGCTACATACTAATTAAGGAATCTCTCCTTCAGGAGGATATTACAATTCTAAATATCTATTTGCCCAACAACGGATCACCCAAATTTATCCAAGAAACACTACTTTCCCTCAAATCCCACATAGATCCAAAGGCATTAAATGTTGGGGATTTTAACACACCACTTTCCCACTAGGTAGATCAACAGGGTAAAAATTAAACAGAGAAATCGCTAATCTAAACAACTGCTTAAATCAACTAGATGTAACAGACATCTACCGAATATTTCACCCAGCAGCATCAAAATACATGTTTTTCTCAGCAGCACATGCAACGTTTTCTAAAATAGACCATATTATAGGCCACAAAGCAAACTGGCCCAAATTCAGAAATATTAAAATTATACCTTTCATTCTCTCAGACAACAAGTGAATAAAATTAGAACTCAACACCAAAAGCCAACAAAGAATGTCCTGTAACAAATGGAGGCTGAACAACACACTGCTGAGTCATGAGTCATGGAAGAGTTTAGAAGAGATTAAAAAGGAAATTAAAATATTCATGATATTCAAGAACAATGAGCACACAAATTACCAGCTCCTCAGGGACAGAGCAAAGGCAGTACTCAGGAGCAAGTTTATAGCTATGAGTTACTACATCAAAAATTGGAGATATATGAAACCAAAATTTAATGAGACATCTGAACCTCCATGAAAAACAGGAGCAAGATAAACCCCAATGAAGTAGATGGAAATAAAAAATTAAAAGTGAATCAGAAGTAAATGAATTCGAATAAAAAAAAACTATACAAAGAATCATCAAAACAAAGAGTAGGTTCTTCGAAAAAATTAACAAAATTGACAGACCCTTAACAAGCCTTATCAGAAAAAGAAGAGAACACACACAAATAAATAAACTCAGAGATGAGAATGGAAACATAACCACAGAAACAACCAAGATTCAGAACATTATAAGGGAATACTTCTCAAAACTTTATGCTAATAGGTTTGAGAACTTGGCAGAAATGGACGTTTTCCTAGCAAATATTGACATGCCAAAACTAAACCAAGATTGGTTAAACCATCTTAAAAGGCCCATATCAAGCATTGAAATAGAAACAGCAATAAGAGACGTCCCAGGAACAGAGAAGTCCAGGACCATATGGTTTTACAGTGGAATTCTACAAGTCCTTCAATGCGAGCTCACAACAAAGCGAGCTACTCCAAATCTTCAATGAAAGAGAAAGTTCACTACCGAACACATTCTATGAAGCCTTCATAACCCACATCCCAAAACCAGGCAGGGACTCTTCAAAGAAAATGAATTATAGACGCATTTCTTTGATGAACATTGATGCAAAACTTCCCAACAAAATTTTTGCCAAACGATTTCAACAATTCATCCTAAAAATCATACCCCATGATCAAACAGGATTCATTTCAGGGAGTCAAAGCTGGCACAATATACGCAAATCAATTAATAAAATTCATCACATCTACAGGAGCAAAGATAAGAACCACATGGTTATCTCAATTGGTGCAGAAAAAGCATTTTACAATTTCCAACACCCCTTTATTATGAAGGTTCTGTTAAAAATAGGAATCCATGGGACATTCCTCAAAACAATAAAGGCTGTATATGACAAACCTACAGCCAGCATTATACTTAATGGTGAAAAACTAAAACCATTTCCTCTTAACTTAGGAACAAGTCAAGGATGTCCACTCTCTCCACTTCTCTTCAACCTAGTATTACAATGCCTAGCTACAGCAATAAGACAAGATGCAAACATAAAGGTGATCCAAAGAGGGCAAGAGAAGTAAAACTCTCCCTATTTACAGATGACATTATCATGTATTTAAAGAATCCCACAGACACCACTCCCATTTACACAAGCTGATTCAAAACTTTGGCAAATTAGTAAGGTATAAAATTTAACCTCAATAATCAATGGCTTTTCTGTATACCAACAATAAGAAAAGTGTAGCTGAAATTAGGAAAGCCACTCCATTCGTAATAGCCCCACAAAAAATAAAATACCTAGGAATTAACTTAAACAGAGAAGTGAAGGAGCTCTATGATGAAAACTTTAAAAACTTGAAAAAGGAAATCAAAACAGGACTTAGAAAGTGGAAAAAAAAAACTCCCATGCACCTGGATTGGAAACATAAACATCGTGAAAATGGCATACTTCCCAAGGATATCTACAAATTCAATATGATACCTATCAAAATTCCAATCTTATTCTTTAAGGAAATAGAAGAGGGAATCCAAAAATAGCAAAAACGATCCTCAACAGAAAGAACATTGCTGGAGGAATATCAATACCAAATTTCAAACTCTACTATAAAGCCATAGTAATCAAAACAGCTTGATACTGGCACAACAGATATCAGGAACAATGGAGTAGAATTGAAAACCCAGAAATGAACCTACAGACTTATTGCCATCTAATCTTCCATAAGGGAGCTAAAAAATTAGAATGGAAGTAAGACAGCCTCTTCAGTACATGGTGCTGACAAAATTGGTTAACTACTCGCAGAAAATTAAACTAGATCCTTATATATCACCCTACACCAGAATCAACTCCAAATGTATCTAAGACCTCAGAGTCAACGCCGGCACTCTGAAAACAATACAGGATGGGATAGGAGAAAAGCTAGATCTCCTTGGCACAGGCTGAAATTTTCTTAATAGAGACCCAGAAACACAACAAATAAAGAAAGGCTGGACAAATGGGATTGCATGAAGTTGCAGAGCTTCTGCATGGCAAAGGACATAGCTAGCAAGATCAATAGAAAGCCCACGGTTTGGGAGAAGATTTTCACTAACCATAAGCGGACAAGGGTCTCATATCTAAAATATACCTGGAACTCAAAAATTAATTCCCCCAACAACAAATCCTCAAAGAAACAACTGCCCAATAAATAAGTGGGCTAAAGACTTAAAGACAGACTTCTCTGAAGAAGAAAGAAGGATGGCCAATAGACACATGAAGAAAGGCTCAACCTCCCTAGCCATAAAAGAAATTCAAATCAAAGCAACATTGAGATACCACCTCACCCCATTTAGAATGGCTAAAATCAAGAACTCTAATAACAAGAGACCCTGGAGTAGATGAGTAGAGAAGGGAAGTTTACTGCATTGTTGGTGGGAGTGTAAAGTTGTTTAACCACTTTCGAAAGCATTATGGAGGTTCCTCAAAAGGCTCCACATAGAGCTCCCCTATGACCCAGCAATCCCACTTTTGGGCATTTACCCAAATGTTTACAAACATGACCATACTAAATCTACCAGCACGACTATGTTTATTGCAGCATTATTTACTATAGCTAAGATATGGAAGCAACCCAGATGCCCCTCAGTAGATGAATGGATCTAGAAAATGTGGTATATATACACAATGGAATTCTATGCCTCCACCAGAAAGAATGACATTTCCCCATTTGTTGGAAATGGAAAGGCTTGGAAAAAATTATATTGATTGAAGTAAACCAGGCCTAAAGAAATATGGGTCACATGGTTTCCCTTATTTGCAATATCTATTATATGTCTGAGTCAAGCAGAAAAGGTCAGATAAGCTGATGTTAGGGAAATGAACCCTAAGATATGTATTCAATTGTTTTTTTTCTTTCATGCAATTGTTTCTAACATATTTATAAGATTATTTTTTCTCGCTTTGTATGTCCCTTCCCCACAGTATAACCTTGCTTTCACTGTATTTGATGCTGGTATAATTTGTAAAGGGGAAGGGAAAAAACAAATCATTTAAAGATGGATAAAGTTGAACCCATTGCAACAATAAGATGTACAAATCGTTATGTCGATAGCGAACTTTACAACTTTGGTGCGGGGGAGGTGGGAGGATTTTATGGGGAGGAGGGGGAAGATGGGAAGGAATGGGAAGGGGAAACAAAGGAGGAGGCTACAATGCTTGATTATAAATGTACTCATTACCTTGCCCATATAATTGTAATCCCTCTGTACAGTATTTTCACAATAAAAAAAAACAAAGAAAACTTTTTTTGGAGACAGCTTGACTTTGAACAATCCAACATAAGCATGATGGATTTATCTTGTTTTTCAATGTACTTACCAAAATAATAGAGAGCAACACCGAAAGGCTAGAAAACATATAAGCCAAAGCAGTAAACATTTGTCTATAAAATAAATGTGAGGGACTGACTCTTTCAAAGTCAAGCTCGCAAAGTGTGAAAGTGTATTTGCTTTAGTGTGAACAATAAAACATAGGAATCTGTTAATGTTTTACATATCTTGCCTTGGACTTCTCATGTTGGAGAAGAGGAAAGGTTTGAAAATGTTCAAGACTGACTATTCACCAAGATCATTCTTATTTGTCAGCTATAGCAATGGAAGTAGCCTTGGTTACTCTTAGTATCATGCTTGTTTACATTTAGTAGCATTATTTGTTGCTGGGTTATAAGCTGCAAACCCTTGAGTATTAAAAAAATCATTTCCTGAGAGGAATGTTGCTGTGTAAACTAAAATATCAAAGACTTACAATAGTGGAAACTATTTTCTAGATATATCTCAATCTGAAGGTGTAGATTTTGTTTCCCATTGTATCAGGAGATCCATTTTTGTTATCTTCTTTTTCACCACCTTGTGATCCTATAACATCCTATACCATCCTGGGATAGCTATATCTTTATTGGATTCTCTAATTTCTGTTGCAATGTTAGGAAGGATGACAAATTTAGTTTCTGTTTCTGTTTTACCTTATTTTTGTTTTATTACTTTTGGAAATGTACCTCAAAATGACATAAATTATTTTTATATTAGGAGACAGATTTCCTTTCCATTTTCTTACCTTAACCATCTACATAACTTTGGTACTTAGTGATCCCTATATGTGAAAATAAAGATAGGGAGCTTCTTATTTAGATATTATTTAGAATTTCCAGACTTTATTAATGCAAGGCCCTTAGTAGTATGTACATCATACATTTGTACAACACCAGTGGCAACTTTTCTTATTCTCAGAAACAAGGACATGAGTTGTCCCTGTATTTGCATCAGGAAAAGGCTGTAGTTCAGTTAGTTTACTAAACTAAATGTGCTGTAACAAATTTCTACAAGTTAAGTGGATTTTACCATCTGTATTTATAATTTTACAGTTCTAAAGGACAGAAATCTAAAAGAAGTTTCACTAGATTAAAATCGAGCCACCCACAGAGCTGAAATACCTTACAGATGATTTTAGTGGAAAAGGCGCTTCTCCTTTCCAGAAAATTCAGAATCTGAGTTGTTGTCTTTTCCTTTATCTTCTAATGTCGCTTCTATACATCTTTGTGCTGGTTCTTACATTATCATGTCCCTTTCCAAATACAAGTGGGACTTTTAAGTACCTATTTGAGTATACTTCTCCCATCTGATAATTATTCAAATATGCATTCCTTGGGTGATGAAAGGTGATTATTTTACATATATATAGGTATATGTATATATATATATATAAATAAACTGTAAATCTACATTTGAGGCATTATATATTTGGGAATGATAGATATATTGGGAAGGTATTTTGCTGTTTAGCATTCTTCCTACTATAACCTGTTATCCTGTCATTAAATTTGAACAACATATAAGCTATTTGCCTTAAAATCATCTATTTTTCATCATATTTAGATTCTGATAAAAATTTAGCCTCTCAACTCACACAATGTTAATGCAGTCTTATTTCATGCCTGCCAAAAGCAAACACCAAATTACTAATTATTTAAAATTATTTTTTAAAAAATTAAAAACTACTATTTATTTAAATAAAACTATTTTAAAAAATTAGCCAAGACCAAGGAATTACAGAACATTTTGGTACTGAGACAACATAAAATCTCAAAGAAACCTGGAGTAATTATTTCAATACTACATTTTGTTCTGCTAGGAGAAGAAACC
The DNA here is from genome assembly GCF_024711535.1 of Dipodomys merriami. NCBI lineage: Eukaryota > Metazoa > Chordata > Mammalia > Rodentia > Heteromyidae > Dipodomys > Dipodomys merriami. The sequence continues at coordinate 251,299 of NW_027206357.1, read as the reverse complement.
ATTTTATTGACAATACTTTATACTTTCTTACCTAGTATCTTTATTTTCCAGAAATGGAATTTGTTAATGTATGTGACTATCCACCAGAATAAATGACTTCATATATCTGCATCTTCTGCACATAGCATAGTCAATTAGATGTAAATGAGAGTTCATCAGTAGCACTTTTTAAAAATGCAGAAAATGTGGACAAGGAGCCAATATACATATTATTCCACCATCACCTTCCACATCCTCCTTCTTCCTTCCTAGGAAACATACCCAATCAGTAAAACGGCTTAGATATTTGGCTCTTCAGCTTGTAAGTGGAAGCAGAATATTATGGGTGTAGGAGATGACTGTTAATGATGTTTTATGTAGCAATTTCACATGTAACAACCCTTTGAGTCCTGCAGGTTTTAACACTATATTTCCTTAGTGATGTGATAGGAATGTCAGGCTTCCTGGACTTAGTATTGTGGTCCACTTCTTTCTACCACCTGGCCTGAATTATAATACATGTTAACAGTATGAAAAGTAATGCCATATTAAGAAACTCACTTAGGGCTCTAGGAATGTGGCTTCATGGTACAGTTTTATATGAGTAAATAAACCACTCGAACAACTCAGGGACAGAGTTTCCTTCAAGCCTTAGATTACTTTTTGTACAGTAAAAAGTACAGCACAAATTAACTGGAACTTTGTCATTTCCCTATGTTCAATTCCTCTCTTGGGATCAGTTTCCACTTGCAATAACAGTTCCTTCTACTTAACTTCCTGTAATAATCTATGGTGCTGCTTGTGGCAAAATGAATATTTTCTGGCTTCATTGAAATAGCACAAAGACATCTTTGGACATGAGGTAACACGACTTTCAGAGACAACTTAGAAAATACAAAATATGGAATTTAAATGGTATACAAAAACATAATCCATATACATATGGCATATAAGATGATGTTACGTGAAATGAACCCCAAGATAGTTACACAACATGCATTTTTTTCTTTCTTGCTATTGTTTTAATGTATCTAAAATGTACTATGTGATTTTTTTCTCTTCTATGTTCTTCTCCCACGACATAATTCCTATTTTCACTGGATTTGATGTCAGTGCCCTGCATCTTGTATATACATTTATCTAATGTGGGGAGGGGAAGGGAAAAAAACAAAATGCTGAAACAAGGATACAGTATGACCCTTTGTAACAATGAGATAAACAAGACACTATGTAGAAAACGAACTTAAAGAGGACGTTAGATAGGAAATGTTCTCATTTCTTTACTTATGTAACTCTAACCCCTCTGTACACTACTTTTATAATAAAAATATGAAAAAAACATTATCCAGGAGCATTTTAAGTTCAAATTTCATATGTACTCCATAAATTAAGGCCAATTTCTAGTGGAAATATGTTTCTCAGAAACGTTTTTTGTTGTTGTTGTTGTTTGGTCGTTTTTTTAGTTTTGTTTTTTTGTGACTGTGTGTTGTGCATTATTTCCCAAGTGCACATAAGTTAACAGTAGAAGAAACAATAGGAATAATAGGAGAAAGAATAGATCTGTGTTTAAATATGATGGTTCAATATACTATAGAAGACAACTTCGAAATAATAAAGCCAAGGCCAGTATGTAGAACTATGGGAGTGATATAGAGAAAGCACTACTACTTCGTGAAACATGAAGGATGAGGCCATTTTCTTTCATCTTTTAACTCTAAATCATGTTAGCTAATCAATTAAATTTGTAAAACGTAGAATGGAAGAATAATTCTGGTTCCAAAGCAAGTTAGAGATCATGGACTTAACTGGAAAAATAAGCCATTTCTTTTTCTTTGTTTATGCTTTCTGTTTTATTTTTATGTTCATGGGGGGTCTTCAATTCTGGGCCTGCGCGATGTCTTTCCGCTCTTCAGCTCAAGGCTAGTGCTCTACCACTTGAGCCACAGCACCACTTCCAGTTTTCTGGTGGTTAATTGGAGATAAATGCCTCAGAATGTTGCCTACTCATGCTGGATTTGAACTGCAATCCTCAGATCACAGCCTCCTGACTAGCTAGGATTATAGGCATGAGACAACGGCACATAGCTTAAGCTCACATTTCTAACAGTATATACTCATGATATGTAGTGTGTATGTTCACCTATCTTTATATAAATTCTTGAGTTAACAATCTGGGATAGAGCTTCGACTTAACACTCACGACAATATTTCTGGTTTTAAAGTTGATACTGTTGGAAAAAATAAAACCTAAGGAGGTAAAGGAGTCTGGGAAGTTCAGTTTGCAACCAGCCTGGACAGAACAGTGTTTGAGACACTATCTATAATTAACCAGCCAAAATTGCTTTGGAAGAATGGCTCAAGAGATGGAATATCAGTCGTGATCAAGATTGCTGAATAAGAGCTTAAGGCTTTTGCATACATACATACAAACATACACATACACACAGAGACACTTATATGTGCACACACAAATACACAAATAAAACAATTCTCAGAATATGTAGAAAAGTTAGAAAGCAATAGAAAATATGTCCTGAATAAGACTATATTAAATGACATTTTCTAATATTAAAAAGTTGTCAAGTGAACATTCTTCAAAAATGTTTGAGACTATTACATAGGTAGGGAACAGAGATAGTAAGAGAGTTAAGTAATCATGATTATATGGATCAGATCCATGGAGGAATGAATCAGAGACCCCTGCAGGCGCATCTGAAAATGTTCATATCCTGTGTCAAATGTTAGAACATCTTTAAAAATTGTACATATACAGTCTGAGCAATCAGCCTAGTGGATAAGATCATTGGAGAATTTCAGAATTGCTAGTCTATTCCTAGATTAAATAAACCAACAAATGGCAGGGCAATGTGATAAAAGCCTGGAATTCTAGCATTTAGACTAAGACAGGAGGTTAGAAAGTGGAATTACATAGTGATACCTTCCCTGGACCAGGTAGTATAATTTTGTCTCAATGAAACATACCAAACAATAATAAAGACATATAAAGTTGGATATTTGGGCTGATTTTGTCATTATGTTTTTTTTTTTATTTAATTTAATTTATTTTTGAACATACTGTACAGAGGGTTTACAATAACATGGGCAGGATAATGTGTACATTTCTTATCAAGCATTGCAGCCTCCTCCTTTGTTTACCCTTCACATCCCTTCCCTACCACCCCTTAAACCTCCCCCACCCAATTCTCCTCCTTCCCCCTCCCCCCGACGAGCTTTACAACCTTGGTACAATGTCATTATGTTTTGAGAAGTCAAGTTTCCTATTGAAATGCAAGTCACCAGTCTTGTGTTAGAACACGATTTTAAGGCAAGGATCAACCAAAGTCCTATAGTTGCTTCAGATACAATCTAATTCAACAGATACAATCTGTTCAATATCAAACATCTATGGATTAATTGGATAAGAAGAGCAAAGAAGAATTTGGCAAACCAGAAATTATTAAGTTTAGGCAAAAATAGGAAAAATAGGAGTAGAGGGATTTGGGGAGGTAAAGGAAGAGTGAATTTAAACAAGTCCTAATCTCAGAGAAGCAAATGGATTGGACAGAATGATAAGAGAGAGATTTTAAAAAAACATGGAAAAAGGAAAAACAAAAATTTAAATTTAAAAAGTAAAACCCATAAAAATTATGTAAGTGTAAAGCTGATATTGACAGAAGAAAAGAATAGGATGAGAGAAGGGGAGGGATAGAAAGGAGACTTGAAAAACAAAAAAACATTCTTAAAAATAATACTCAGTTGTGTTTATAATGCTCTCTTCATTACATAACATTCCTAGATGGAAAACGGCTTATGATTTTAACCAAAACTATGAAAAAGTAAGCATCATTCTGTTGGATTCCAAAGAAATGATGACACATTAAAAAAGTTTAAGCCTGGAAAAATTGCAGAGTTCATCTAATGTAGGATTTTGTAGAGCTTGCTAAATTAGAATTTATATTTAAAATAAATATTTTGTTTTTGTTTGTAATTTCATATTCTATAGGATACTACAAAATTCTTTTTAAGTAGAGGGTTTAATTGACAAATTCACTAATGATTCTGACATTCTATTTTCCTAACATATTCTTTCAACCAAGGTATAATTAGAACTTACTTAATAGATAATTCCAAGAATTCATGTATAATGTAATGTAAATAACCTAGACAAAGTTGCCAACAAATGGATGATATTAATTTATAAATTTAGAAAAAGCATTTTTTTTATTTTTTTGTGAACACACTGCACAGAGGGGTTACAAATACATGGGCAGGTTAATGCGTACATTTCTTATCAAGTATTGCAGCCTCCTCCTTTGTTTACCCTTCACATCCCTTCCCAGCCTCCCCCTCCGCCCAATCCTCCCCGATTTCCCACCCCCCACCAACATTGTAATGCTCGTTTTTGACATGACAACTTGTATTTCTCATTGTTGCAACAGGTCCACCTGTATCCTTAAACAACTTGTTTTTCCCCATCTCCTCTGCAAGTTATACTGACATCAAATATAGTGAATGCACGGGTTATACTCTGGGGGAAGGACATACAAAGAAACAAAGAGATAATCTTATAAATGCATTAGAAACAAATGCATGAAAGGAAAAAAAAACATTAAAACACATATCTAAGGATTCATTTTCCTAACATCACATTATCTGCCATTTTCCGATTGACTCATACATATACTAGATATTGCAAATAAGGGAAACCATGATACTTATGTTTCTTTGGGCCATGCTTACTTCATTTAATATAATTTTTTCCAAGATTTTCCATTTCCTAACAAATGGAGAAATGTCATTCTTTCTGATGGAGGCATAGAATTCCACTGTGTATAAATACAACATTTTCTTGATCCATTTATCTACTGAGGGGTATCGGGGCTGGATCCAAATCTAAGCTATGGTAAATAATGCTGCAATAAACATAGTTGTGCTGGTAGTTTTAGTGTGGTCTTGATTGTAAACGTTTGGGTAAATGCCCAAAAGTGGGATTGCTGGGTCATAGGGGAGCTCTATGTGAAGTCTTTTGAGGAACCTCCATACTGCTTTCCAAAGTGGTTGAACAAGTTTACTTTCCCACCAACAGTGAAGTAAGGTTCCCTTCTGTCTACATCCCCTCCAGCATCTGTTGCTGTTAGAGTCCTTGATTTTTGCCATTCTAACTGCGGTGAGGTGGTATCTCAATGTTGTTTTGATTTGCATTTCTTTTATGGCTAGGGATGTTGAGCATTTCTTCATGTGTCTTCTTTCTTCTTCAGAGAAGTTTCTCTTAAAGTCTTTAGCCCAATATTTATTGGGCTGTTGTTTCTTTGAGGATTTGTTGTAGGGAGTTTTAATTTATTGTGTTCCGAGTATATTTTAGATATGAGACCCTTGTCCGTTTTATGGCTAGTGAAGATCTTCTCCCAATCCGTGGGCTTTCTATTGATCTTGCTAGCTATGTCCTTTGCCATGCAGAAGCTCTTCAACTTCATGCAATCCCATTTGTCCAACCTTTATTTGATTTGTTGTGTTTCTGGGTATCTATTCAGAAAATTTCAGCCGCAGCCAAGGAGACCTAGGGTTTCTCCTATTCCATCCTGTACTGTTTTCAGAATGTCTGCTTTGACTTCGAGGTCTTTGATCCATTTGGAGTTGATTCTGGTGCAGGGTGATATATAAGGATCTAGCTTTAGTTTTCTACAAGTAGTTAACCAATTTTGAAAGCACCATTTACTGAGGAGGCTGTCTTTCTTCCATTCTATTTTTTTAGCTCCTTTACTGAAGATTGGATGGCTATAGGTCTATAGGTTCATTTCTGGGTTTTCAATTCTATTCCATTGGTCCTGATGTCTGTTCTTATGCCAATAACAAACTATTTTGATTACTATGGCTTTATACTAGAGTTTGAAATTTGGTATTGATATTCCTCCAGCAGTGTTCTTTCTATTGAGGAGCGTTTTTGCTATTAGGGGTCTTTTCTTGCTCCATATGAATTTTGGGGTTGCCTCTTCTTTTTCCTTGAAGAACGAGGTTGGAATTTTGATAGGTATCACGTTGAATTTGTAGATAGCCTTGAGAAGCCATTTTCACGATGTTAATCTTTCCAATCCAAGAGCATGGGAGGTTTTGCCATTTTTTAAGTTCTGTGTTGATTTCCTTCTTCAAGATTTTAATGTTTTCATCATAGAGGTCCTTCACTTCTTTGGTTAATTCCTAGGTATTTTATTTTTTGTGGGGCTATTACAAATGGTGTTGTTTTACTAATTTCAGCCACACTTTTCTCATTGTGGGCATACAGAAAAGCCATTGATTTTGCGGGCTTAATTTTATTCCCTGCTACTTTGCCAAAATTTTGAATCAACTTGAGTAATTTGGGAGTGGAGTCCGTGGTCCGTGGGAATCTTTAAATACAAGATCATGTAGTCTGCAAAGAGGCAGAGTTTTATTTCTTCTTTCCCTATTTGGATCCCCTTTATGCTTGCATCTTGTCTTATTGCTGTACCTAGGCATTCTAATACTAGGTAGAAGAGAAGTGGAGAGAGTGGACATCCTTGCCTTGTTCCAGAGTTTAGAGAAAATGGCTTTAGTTATTCACCATTAAGTATAATGATGGCTGTAGGTTTGTCATATACAGCCTTTATTGTATTGAGGAATGTTCCATGGATTCCTAATTTTTCCAAAACCTTCATCATAAAGGGGTGTTTTACCTTGTCGAATGCTTTTTCTGCATCTATTGAGATAACCATGTGGTTCTTATTCTTGCTCCTGTTGATGTGATGAATAATATTAATTGATTTGCGTATATTTAACCAGCTTTGCATCCCTGAAATGAATCCTGTTTGATCATGGTGTACGATTTTTTTGATGAATTGTAGAAGTCGGTTGGCTAAAATTTTGTTGAGAAGTTTTGCATCAATGTTCATCAAAGAAATGGGTCTATAGTTCTCTTTCTTTGATGAGTCCCTGCCTGGTTTTGCGATGAAGGTTATGATGGCTTCATAGAATGTGTTCGGTAGTGAACTATTTCAATTTCATTGAAGATTTGGAGGAGTATTGGTATGAACTCTGCTTGAAGTCTTCATAGAATTCGGCTTTAAATCCGTCTAGTCCTGGACTTTTCTTAGCTGGAAGGTGTCTTATTGCTGTTTCTATTTCAAGACTGATGTGGGCCTGTTAAGATGGTTTAACTCATCTTGGTTCAGTTTTGGCATGTCAATATTTGCTAGGAAAAGGTCCATTTCTGTCAAGTTCTCAAACTTATTAGCATAAAGTTTTGAGAAGTATTCCCTTATAATGTTCTGAATCTTGGTTGATTCCGTGGTGATGTTTCCAATCTCATCTCTGAGTTTATTTATTTGGGTGTGTTCTCTTCTTTTTTGATAAGATTTGCTAAGGATCTGTCATTTTGTTAATTTTTCGAAGAACCAATTCTTTGTTTTGTTGATTCTTTCTATACTTTTTTGGATTCTAATTCATTTAATTCTGATTTAATTTTAATTATTTCTGTCCGTCTACTGGATTGCTGTTTATCTTGCTACCCTTTTTCAAGGAGGTTCAGATGTCTCGTTAAATTGTTGTTTTCAGATCTCTCCAATTCGTTGATGTAGGAGCTCCAAGCTATAAACTTGCCTCTGAGTACTTCCTTTGCTGTGTCCCAGAGGAGCTGGTAATTTGTGTGTTCATTTTTGTTGAATAGCAGGAATATTTGAATTTCCTTTGTAATCTCTTCCATGACACACTCGTGATTCAGCAGTGTGTTGTTCAGCCTCCATGTAATACCGGACTTTCTTTGGTGGCTTTTGGTGTTGAGTTCTAATTTTATTCCCTTCTGGTCAGAGAAAATGCAAGGAATAACGTCAATGTTTCTGAATTTGGACAAGTTTGTTTTGTGGCCTAAAATGTGGTATATTTTAGAAAATGTTCCATGTGCTGCTGAGAAAAACATGTATTCTGATGGTGCTGGGTGAAATGTTTGGTAGATATCTGTTAAATCTAGTCAATATATGCAGCTGTTTAGATCTGCGGTTTCTCTGTTGAGTTTTTGCAGAGTTGATCTATCTAGTGGGGAGAGTGGTGTGTTAAAATCCCCAACAATTAATGTCTTTGGAGTTATATGGGATTTGAGGGAAAGTATTGTTTCTTGGATAAATTTGGGTGCGAGTAGATATTTTGAATTGTAATATCCTCCTGAAGGAGAGATCCCTTAATTAGTATGTATCGACCTTCTTTATCTCTTCTCATGAATTTTAATTTGAAGTCTATTTTTTCTGATATTAGGATTGCAACTCCCGCCTGTTTATGGGGGCCATTTGCTTGGTAGATTTTGTTCCAGCCTTTAACATTGAAAATGTGTTTGTTTTTATGGGCAAGATGTGATTCCTGAAGGCAGCAGATAGAAGGGTCTTGTTTTTTAATGCAACTAGACAGTCAATGTCGATTAATTGGAGAGTTCAGTCCGTTAAGGTTAAGAGAAAGGTCTGAGAGGTATTTGGGAGTTCCTGCCATGTTATCCACCTTCTTGGGGGCTGCGAAAACTGGTTTCTTCCTATGGTTCTTGTATTCTCAGTTTGGGTGAAGTTTCTTGGCCTTTATTGTGGTATTGTTGGTTTTCTATATGTAGCATATCTTTAAGAATCTTTTGTAGGGCTAGTTTGGTGGAGATGTATTTTTTCAATTTTTCTTTGCTTTGGAAGTTTTTTATTTGGCCTTCAGTTATGAAGGAGAGTTTAGCTGGGTACATTATTCTTGGTTGATAGTTGTTTCTTTTTAGGGCATGGCATACATCATTCCTTGCTTTGATTGTCTCTGCTGAGAAATCTGAGGTGATTCTAATTGGATTCCCTTTATTGGTGATTAGTCTTTTCTCCTTGACAGCTTTAAGGACCTTTTCCTTGGTCTGAGTTGATCCTGTGTGGATTATAAAGTGACGGTGGGATGTCCTATTCTGGTCTGGTCTATTTGGAGTTCTAAAAGCTTCTTGTATCTGAATAGGCCTATCTTTTTGCCTGTTTGGGAAGTTCTCTGCTAGGATCCTGTTAAACAAATTTCCTAGGCCATTGACTTCTGTTTTTAGGTGCTCCTTTACATGCATTATCCTTAGATTAGGCCTTCTGATGGTGTCTTCCAAGTGTTGAACAGATCTATCATATTTCTTGTACTTGTCTTGGATGGTTGTATGTTCTTTCTCTATAATATCAATGCTGTCTTCAATTCCTGTGATACGGTCTTCTCCATGGTCTAACATGCTGTCAAGACTTTCTACATTTATTTTTATCTATTTTCCTTCTAATTGGTTAGCTTTGATGGCTTCAAATTTTTAGTTGAAGCTTTGTTTTAGATCTTGTACGAACTTCTTTACTTCCTTAATTTGGTGTTCAGTGTTTCTTCTCAAATTACTTAGTTGTTTGGTTATGGTTTGCTTGGACCCCCATTCCTTCTGTTGAGTTCCATTTAGCATTCTCTTTGTGGTCTCTCTGACTTCCTTCATCTCTTTGTTAATGGATTCCATGAATGCCTTTAGTGATCTTTGTTTATTCTCTTCCTGCTCTCTCAATTCCTCTATTACTCTTTTATTAGCTTCCACCCATTCATGGGATTCCTGTAGTTCTCTTTGAGTGTTCTCAGCCTGCTCATGCCATTCCTGCCTTTCTCTTTAAGTATTATCCAGCTGCTCATGCAAATCCTGTATCAGATTTTGAGTAGCTTTCTCTCCCTTATGATATTCCTGTATAAACTTTTGGATTGCCTCCTCTCTCTCCCTATCACGCTCATACATAGTCCTTTGTATGCTTTCAATCTTTTCATTTATCAGGTTTGCCAGCAGTGTTTGTAGAGCTATTTGGGAATTCTCCTCTGGATTATTCATTATCTGTTTTGTCCCCGGATTATCAAGATTGGGAATTGAGATACCCAGATTTGCCATTTTTCTTGTGTTTTTCCGGCTTACTCTGCCCATTTGAGATGAAAATAGCTCCAATTTTGTGCTAGAACACTATCTTAAGGCAAGCATCAACCCAAGTCTGAATTTGCAGTCAATAGGCTACAGATACAATCTAGTTCAACAGATACATCTATTCAACATCAAACAACTATACGTTAATGGGCTATGAACACAAAGAAGAATTTGGAAGACCAGAGATTATTAGGGTTAGGTAGAGATGTGGGTAAAAATTAGGAATAGATTGATGTGGGGAGGCTCAGGGAGAGGTAACTAAGTCCTAATCTCAAAACAGGAAATAGGTTGGGTAGGATGAAAGGAGGGAGAGGGAAAAAAAGTAGAAAGGGAAACGGAAAAGAAAAGACCCCAGAAAAAATAGAAAAGTAAAAATTGATAAAATTATGTAGATTCGATAACAATCTATTCAGAGAATAACGTGAATTTAGAGGGAAGGGTAGGGATATAAAGAGATGTGAAAAAACTTAAAAATAAAAATGCTCAAAATATTACATAGCTATAAAGAGTTGGTACGGCTATTAAGGAATATAAGTGATAGTGGTTTTGAATTGAATAATAAATTTGTGGGTTAAGTGTGTACACAAAAGGGGGGATAGAGTCTAATAGTCAACTACGAGTTTATCTGAGGATGTGCAGGACCAGAATTAAGTCACATAAAGAAGAACGAAAGAGAGGAGAAAGTGAAAAAGATAAGAAAGGAAGAAAAAAATAAGTTCAGTAGAGCTAAACAAAAAACAAAAAGATAATTAAAAAAGAAAAAAAGAGAAAGAAAACCTAAAAAGAAAGAAAAATGCACACTCACTTATCCCTAGAATAGAAATTATAAGAGGAAAAAACATTTCTGGAAAACAATTTTTCTTTCAAAAAAGGCAAAAATTAAAGATTAAAAAAAGTTTTAGAAAAGACAGAAGAAAAATTTTTTATATGAGGTACCAAAATTAAAAAATAAAAAAACAAGAAGAAGAAAAGAAAAAGTTCTTTGATTTTTTTGGGAGGAGTGGGAAAAATCCTGTATCCCCCTTGTGTCCGTAACCAGCCTCTTGTTGGAGTCTCTGGTCTGCTTGTGGTCCTGTGGCTTGGTTGGTTTCTTAAGTCAGTTTGTTCAAACAGGAAGAAAAATGCTCTGCTTTACCCAGGATTTGGCCATCCTCCTCCCAGGCTAGTTCATTGGGAGGCAGATCTGCTTTGAGTATCACAAAAGATGGGGATGCAGTGATGAGGCTAGGTTCTGGGTAGAGTGAGGCCTTTCAACAGACAGTAGCTTTTCCCAGGGGCTAGTTTGTGAAAACCTCACAAAGCCCAGCCTGGAGCTATTCTCAGGGTTTCTGTTTACTGATTTTCAATTGATTGTCGAGGCTGCTAGAGGGAGGGGCAGCCTCTGGCTCTGATTACCCAGTGAAGAAAGCCGCTCCTAGGGCTGGCGCCCGAGCTGGGTGACTTTTATCTGGGTGGAGCTCAGTCTGGCAGGTCACGCCATTAAGTTCTTGTGACCTGCTAAATGACTCGTTTTATTCCAAGGCCTGAGTTGGAACTAGCAGCTCTGCTGAGCTTTGTAGGTATCCAAGATGGAGATCTCCAGTGCTAGGGGGAGGGATGGGTGGCCTTCCCTCCTCTGCTCCCTGAGAAGGAGTGAGGATGTCAGGCTTCTACTCATGCCGTCTTGGTTCCTGGGTCTTCTCTGGTCTGCGAACTGAAGGATGATGATGTCCGCTCCTTGTTGGTTCTTGCTGGTGTTGAGTAGAATCCGCTTGCCCACTGCATCTGGCTCCTTCGTCCCGGACTCTATGTGGCTCAGGTATGACTCCTGCACTCGCCTGCCATCGCCACATCTGCCGCTGCCGCCACAGTTGCCTCTGCCGCCATGATGGCTGCTGGCAAGGGCTCAGATGTGTCTCCTTGTCTGGGTTTCCCCTCTCTGACCTAACTCTCTGTCCTGTGAAGGCACACTTGGTGTAATTCTCTGGCTTAGGACTATTCACTGGAACTTTAAAACTGCTTTCTATGCGAGAGCTTACTTAGACTCCAGCTTCTCCTCCGCCCTCTTCCCTGAACTCTGGGAGTTGCATTGGGAGGGAAGAGGGAGAAAAATGGGTGAAGGGGTAACAAGTTAGAAAAGAAATGAATTTATTACCTTATTTATGTAACTATAATCCCTCTGTACATTACCTTGACAATAAAATTTAAATAAAAATAAAATAAAATATATGAGAGCAGCAATACTGTCGATGGGACTAGGGGAAATTCTGTACTATGCAAAGAGGTGTAGAAAAGCTGTGCACAGCAGCAATTTGACTTTAACATCAGAAGTAATAAACTAGGATATAGATTTTCATTCTCATGTCAGTCACTAAAAAGAAAAAACAAAATGCATAATCAACAAACCAATAGAGATAAAATAGAAAACTAAACAAATAAGGTGAATAGATGACTTGGACCAAGAATAACAAATGACATAATTAGTACACAATAACAAGCTGGTAAATTTAACAAGTATTACCCATAATTCTATTAAATGTTGTTTACATTACAATTTGTTAGAACTATAATTCAAATCACATTTTAATAGTATATCATTTTAATAATAGTATATTTATTATTGATATCTTAATATTGAATGTTTAATAGATTATTTTAATTTCTGCATTTATATAAATGAAAAAGTAAAACTAATTTTTATACTATATTTCATGAATTGTAAAATTGAGAAGCATTAGAATTTAAACAAATATCATCGTTTCATTTGTGTGAATTAATGTATTAATACAAAGTGTATACTACACTCAGCACTCATCTTAACATCAAATAATAAATTATTGCGCATGACTCTTGGTATTACATGGAAAGGTTCAGCACTGGGGTAAAATTCACACCACACAATACAGGAGGGTATGAATCCTCTAATCTCACTTAAGTTGTGGAAATTTGATTTCTATATGGATGTTAAATTCCTGTCTTGGTGACATCTAAAAATTATATACAATTATATATATGAGGAGTATTTCAGGTGATACTTAGAAGTCATATTCATTAATTAAATTTTTATTGTCTTGTACCAAATAAATATTTACAGAGAGACTGAATTTCTGAGTAGATGGTGGTGTTTATGTGCCAGATTATTCATATTGAGGCTTATTTTATATTTCTGACATTGTTTCTACAATTGGATTTAATTTTCTTAAGGGGTTAAGTGTATTATATTGGATATATGAAAGTAAACTGAATGTTTATTCCATTAATCCTTTGCCACTTGTCTAATCCCAATATAATTTATCCCTGTGTTTGAAGTAATGAAAATAACAACAAATATAAGCATGATAAATCAGTCTGTAGTAGACAAGTATTTTCACGTTTATTTTGATAGTTGGTCCTCTTTTACACTACAAAATATTCTTGGGAAAATGTGCTCCAGGCTGTCCACGACTGCAGAATATTATGGTTTGATATATCATAAGAGAAGGAAGGAAGGGTAACCTTCCGTCCAAAAGTCTGCTCCGAGGAATGTGATCTGCTTTATGGTAGTGACTTGGAAATGAAAAATTTTTACAGTCAACCTTGAAAAGCCATCTTGATAGGATATTTCTGTAAGTGGGTACAGAGGATTATTGATGGCTTTGCAAGGATGCCAGATTGCCTCATTTTGAGAAAATTGAAACAGGAATTTAGTCAGCTGTTATTTGTATCTTTGGGAGAAAAACCCGTTGAATCTAGGTCAGGGGATCACTGCTTCCCAGAGAAGCTACTACCTTGAATAGTAGTCCTAGACCTCTAATACAAAAAAAAAAACCCACATAAAACAAACAAACAAAAACTCCAGTAAGCACTGGTTGCTATCAGGGTTGCTATCATAGCCCACACGAAGTCAGGCAAAACACAGAAGCTGAGA